>NC_071291.1:29989642-30648214 GCF_943737925.1 Anopheles nili
CTTGCGAATGTAGTCCATTATCTTATGTTCACCCTCGCCGGGTACGTTCGCGTCCGACAGGATCACCTTCAGGTTCTTCCATCCCGGATTGCTGTTCATACGATCGTGAACGTAGTACTGTAGACATTTGCTCAGTCTGTCCATAAAAGGTGTGCCGGGAGTGATGCAGTTCGAATCGAAGTGATTTCCCTTTTCCTTCTCTGGTGGCAAAATTGCACCCTTGAGTGCCAGCTCCTCGCGAATACGCGCCACTTCGGCCGCCTTCTCGGCGGTCTCCTTAGACGCACGGAAACGACGCGACCGCTGCTGGTTCATTTTGGCGCGCGGAGCAACACCATCGACAGCCATGTACAGCACCTTACGCGGGCGCACAATGTTCATCAGCCGATCGATGCACTCGAAGATGGCGATCATCATCTCGTCCTCATCCTTAGGCGCAGGTTTATCTTCCGGATGTGTACAAGGATGAATAATACCGTTCATGTCCAAATACAGGTTGTCAAATTCGACCCGGTTCGGGTTCGGATTACTTATTGGCTCATAGTGAACGTTCCCTTCATCGTCGACAGTCTACGAAGATACCGTTAATTCATATTAATTCTCGATTCCTACCGAACAGGTACCGAACCGACACAGCGTGCCGAAAACAATCATGAAAAACAACAAAACAACACACTCACCTTCTGCTCGACGCATTCGATTATCACGGACGGATATTTACGTGATAACCAGCGGAAAAATGCTGGTACTCCCATGATGTGGACGAATTGGCGGTGGTATAGTTAAAATATTCTTAAAATGCTGTACTTTTTCGCCTACTAATTCGAACAAAACCCTACTTAAGCACTAATTCTTTCCACGAGTTTTACGATAGGTTTTGACATGAGCGGAGCCTAAACTGTCAAAACACGACGTTGGCGCACTGTTAGTTCAGGCACCGGCAATGCAGTGTAGCAGGGCCTGCATTCGTTGCTGCATTTTTAGGTAATAACATTATTGAACTTCGACTGAAATATATTATATGATAATAAAAAATACCTTTGGGATGTGGCCAGAAGAAATTGTTATTCTTTGCTTGCACAACATCTTTTGTTTGCCACATTGTAAAACTCAGTACAGCGCCGATAGAACAGCAGCGGGTGATAGCTGAACCATTTCTAAAAGATTTTAATTCTGTCCATTTTAATTTTATCAATACAAGATAAGGCTCGTTGCAGTCCTACGGTTGCAATAAATATTTTTTTGTTTAATATTTCACAATTAGAAACATTTATGTAAATTGAAGATGTGAAAGGCAGCTGACGTATCACTTCTAACTTCGTTCTGTCAAATTGAGTATGTGGGTGTGTGCGATTGTTTTGGTACGTATTGTTGTTGGCAAAGAATTCTGGGATTTCTTAATTAAAATTACGTTTTAAGCTGTTTACTTTTGTGGATATAAAATAGAACACTAAACTAGTGTTACGAGCAATATATCGACCTATCAGTAAATTGTTACTTTTCCTATTGTAGAAGAACGTAGCCTACTTCACAAAACGAAAACCAACAATAAGAACATCACCGTTTTAACTAATTCCACAGGCTGGGGTTATTTGGAATATAAGTTTACTGCTAGTTTCTTTTTTTTTTGATAACAATCAGCGTGTTCTTCACACAACGCTGTGGCAAATCAAAGGAGAGAAAGGTCGATTGGAAAGTCGTTGTGCACGTTTACGGTGTAGCAGGAGGAATTTGCGGCCAGAACGTTAGATCGTTTTTGCAAATTTGCATTGCATACTCTTACAGAGTGGACTGTTTCTGTCGAATAACTGTAGAACAAGGCGCAATAAGTCAATCTAACTTACATAAGCAATTGTTGGTGATCTGTTTATATTTACCTTCCGGGCTTAATGTTATAGTGTCCTGTTGATGAACCTCCATTCCTTGGTCCTTTTTTGCGATTGTAGGATGTGTCCATCGCTATTGATTTCCCGAAGACGGTGTGCTGCATTTTAAAAGATAGCTAGACCACTATAGTGCCGGGTTGTCCTGGCAACGAATATTGTAACGCTAGGAAATGTTGCCCTTTCTGGACGAGTCCGAAGAATTGTTCAACTATTGGATTCTGAAAGCGTTACTGTTGATCGTTATCTACTTTGCTTGGCGTTCGACCTACGTCCGAGAAGATCGTCCAAATGCTGCCGTGCTTGTGATTGAAAATAATTTGGGACGTTTGAATACAATTCAACCACACAGCGTGACGACGATCATCCGTGAGTACATTTTAAATCCAACCAATTCTATCCTTGCGGCGTTTATATACGCATAAACATATGTTTTTTTTATATATTTCTTGCAGTGCGTAGCTCATCACAACAGTCCAATATATCAAATGTAACTGAAACAGAAGAGCTTGACCTTGAAAACAATAGCATAGCCTCCTCAATCGATAACATCACGCAGTCCATCCTAACCGAAGCATCGGAGTCGGCAACGGGGCTGGATTTAAGTGATACCGAAGGTTACCCAGGTGTAGTGAATCCGCCTGTTGTGGACACATTTCACGACCCAGGACCGGAAGAAATTATTAGACAGATGGATGCCACTGAGCCTGAGGACGTGTCAATGTCGCAAGACAACGTTTCGACATTACTATCCGGTGTGCGATTTCGACCAAACGCCGCCAGTCCGGAAGGTACTTCAAACAGTGATGGTAAATCCACTGGACACGTGGATAGCAGCAACGCAAACCCAAGCACATCGAGCAGCGGCATCGTGGAACCTACTGCGACGACAAAACCGATAAGGATTAAACTAAAATATCTCAATGATGATTCAAAGCTTGTGGAAGGCAACCTAAACGAAGGCATCGGAGAGTTTAAACGGCGCAATTTCACCCTCGAACTTGCAGCACAGAAATTGGTCCGTTTAGTTTTCAACGGGCATGTGCTTCAACCGGACAACAAGACGCTGGCGGCATGCGGTTTGTTCGATAATTGCGTCGTCCATTGTCTGATACATAATCAGAAATCCTCGCTAAATGGAGGCGTTGGAGGTAACGATCGCCCCTTGGAGGGAGCGACCGGCGACCATCCGAATTCTGCGAGTGGTGCCAACAGCGGGATGGATTCCCGTGATGGTACAGACACCGATCGGGCTTCAGATCGTCGCGGAACGGATGCAGATACCCGATCTGGCGGGACACGTTATGGAACGTACTTCATCTACATTGGCACGCTAACCGTCACAGCCGTCATACTGTACGGATGGTATTGTCGCTTTCATTATGGTCATTTGTTTAATCTGAACTCCACGATCGGGCTGATCGTCACGACCACGACTTTTCTCATCATGATGCCGACGATTATCCTCGCGGACAGTAATACACCAAATTGAATGTCTCACAACAAAACGAAAATGTATGCTTCTCGCTGTCGGTATGCAACGGGCATATTTACTGCGGATGCCGTGCACATGTGTCTGGCATTCATTGTGAGTGCAAACTGTACCCTGTATTGGTTGCGAACGACCAGCAAAATCACATCTTGTTTTATCCATTATCTGTTCACTGCGATATTTCTATCTGCTCCTTGTTTTGTACATAATGTGATCCAATAAATAATAATCAAACGAAACCAGTGCAACCACTTTTTCTCGTGTAGAAATCGATAAAATTACGCGATAACGCCACGTATTAATGCATGAGATATATCCACATTAAAATTTACATTTCATAGCATGTTATTTAGAGTTGAAAATTGTAAATCGTCACAAGAATTATATTTCTGACGTCATCATCGCATCACTGCAGTGTCGGTGTAGTTTTATCAAAAGCGAACCAATCTGAGCCAACGGCACTTATTGACAGTATAGCGTTTGCACAACCGTATCGTTAGCCCAGTCATAGATTACACCTTGCACTAAATAAACGATGAGCTCATCTGGGGTTAGACCAGAAATGCAAAGTGCATTCGACAAATTTTCAGCATGGGTCGTCTGGCAGTAAGTTTGTTTTCTCATTTGATATAATACGCATATAATGTGCTTTAATGTTTTCTAGATATGCTGATACAGCGGCTACTATCACCCTTAGGAATGGTGAACACTTGCATTCAACACTAGGCAATTACCTGATTGCACTAACAACTGGCGTAAACGATGATCCTTCGAAGCTCATCCTTCTTGAGTATTATCTCACTAAGGTGCAGTTCGAGTCAGTACAAAGGGATATGAGAAAAAATGCCATTGATCGCATTATCCTTCACTTGAACATCCCTTCCGGCTGTTTAAGAATTCACTACCTACAAATCGCAAACGATAGGCCAGGCTTAACAACGGTAGCACCAGAAACAACCCAACTCCCGAATCCCGATATTGATTCGTTCAAACTATCTCATATTCCCGATAACGCACTTTACGCGATCAGTGCCGCCCGCTGGCTACCCGGTGCTACAGCAGTGAACCTATACGACATTCGTGTACAAAATGGTCAAACAATTAGAGAAATCGTACAACAAAGATCAACCACAGAAAAGTGTTCTTTTGGCTCGTTATTTGGAAGACCATATTATTACATCGATGCAAAACCTGTAAACGGTATGATGCTGAATGAGTTTGAAGACGTGCTGAATGCGGACGAGAAAGAATCGTCGCTAGGTCTATTCCTCGTGCGGCAAGCTACTCTGCAGGATATCAAACGATACGTGAAAAAGCATTGCGTAGAAAGGTTGCAGGATGTCACTCGCAGCACTTGGTTCCTAGTCAGCGAGTCCGTCCCTTTTGAAACTTGTTTCCAATATCACTCTACCGTACACGAGGTTGCGTACCTCGAGAACTATTCCATCGTGTATTGGTTACGCAGCCAAGGGTCACCAACGTCGATAGGTAAGTACTTCACTGTTGGTTTCAGAAATGAATATGATTCGATACCTCCAGCACCGGGCTGGTTGAACGTTTTGGTATCAAACGAAACCGATGGTAGTAGTACTTACCTTCACCGGCTCGTCACAAGCATCAAGAAAGCGGACCCATTTCGAATGATCGCTTGTTTGCAGGCAATTGAAATGATCGAAGTTTTACAACAACCCGATACGGCTACGATTGACCAAATGCACTCCTTCTTTAACGCACAAACCGACTTGGAGCGGCTTTCCGTATCTACAGGACAATTGCTGCTTCTCGTGGACAACACGACGATGGATGCTAACCAGGAACTCGCTACGGAGGAGTTGATAAAGTTTTTGAATGCGGTCAATAACAACCAAACGCAGCGCATTACGGTTTGGGTTGTAGGGAATAGTGCGATGTGGACACGTTTTACAGCCGACTGTAAGCATGCAGCCATCAAGTATGCCATGCCTGAGTTGGATGAAGATCAAAGGAAAAGTTACATATCACGCATAATGTCAGTAACTATCGACAGAGCCGAAGAGATTTTAGAGAGCATGATCAGTAGTAACAATCGTAACACCACACAGCACCTGTTCGGAAATCTGTTCTTCTTAACCATCCTTGCCGAAGCCTTTGATGATGTAACGCTTGATGATGTAAAAGGCACCACTTTATCTTGCTGGTGGATCGATGCAATGGAACAGTTTGTGTGGAAGCACATTGCAACCGAAGGAAGCGTGGAGCTGAAGGAAGTAGAGTTACAATGCTACCAGCGCACGTGCTCTAGTTTCAATAATTCTACCACGCGGCCTACGGCAGGCAAGCGATCGTTACATCGCACAGTGGCCACATTTTTGGCAGCCAGATATCTGGCCCAGCATCCTCAAGTGATCGATGTTGATAAGTACCGTCATCTGGGCAGGGAATTGATTGATCTGCTTCTATTCCGCCACAGTCCTCTTGCAATCGCCGTATTACAAAACGACGTCGAATCAGTTCGTCAAAAACAACAAAACTTTCCGCAAGAACTAATTACCACCACTGACTGCCTGCAGCGCAATCTTTTGCATATCGTTCATAGTGCCGTAGAAATCGAAGATATACTGCTTTCATCCGCCCTACCCATGGAGCAGCAGTGTCCCCAGTTGAACAACTGGACACCGTTGCACGCGGCAATTGATCGCATGGATTGGACTTTCGTTGATCGTCTCCTAGCAAAGGGTGCCACCATTAACGACAGGACATCGAAACTGCACACCATGTCCGTTTCTGAGCTGGGGGACGTGTTTTGTGACTGTATCGCAGCCAGCTGTACGACATTGATCGGGTGGATTTTGGAACACCGTCCCGATTACAACATTACACAGCAAGACATCTACACTCTGTCGGTGTACGAAGAGTTCGATGAGCAGTTGCTCTTTTGTCTGCTAACGATAGCGGAGAAGCAACGTTTGCCCGCACGCGAACAGCCTTATCGGTTCATCTGGGGTAACAGTGCGCTTGATAATGCCGTCGAAAATGGGCACATTGAATTGGCCGCTTTTCTCGTGGAACGACTCTGTTTCGAGCCCACAGATGATTTTCGTGATCTGCAAATACGTCACCAAGAGCAACCGCAGCTGAAACAGTACGATCAATTGTTCGATTTTTGCTCCAAAGGTGATCTGCTCGCCGTATGCCGTTTGATGGAGCAACACTCGCTGGATCCGCAGTACGAGTACAAGGACACGAATCTGTTTATTCAGGCTGTGTGCAGTGGGAGTCTGGAATTGGTTCGACATTTGTACGAGCGATGCGGGTTCGATAAACGGATTGACGATCGTGACCAAAACGGACATACCGCGATGCACGAAGCATTGGCTGGAAATCATGAAACGATTGTGCGGTTTTTAATCGAGCATGGTAGCAATGTAAACATTTCCAAAATCCGAACTGATCTAGACCTGCTCCCCAACGATTGTGCGGACATCGATACATCCGACTTTTTCACACTCATCGGTTGCGGATGGCAAAGGCTGGAACGTTTGAAAATTGATTACAATCGATTCAACGATGGGGAACTTTTACTGCACTACTACATCCGCTACATGGACGATCCTGATGAAGCTACCTTTCGATTTCTGCTGTCGCAGTATACTGATGTAGACGTTCGCGCCTCCACTACCGAGTTACGTTGCGGAGAAACCCCACTACATCTGGCTCTGCAATATGGAAACAAAATTTGCCGGAAGCTTCTCCTCGATGCAGGTGCCGATGTACGAGCGAAATCACTCCGTCACGGGTTGACCTCGCTGCATTTCGCCATCATGGGTCGTGCGGAGAGATCGATGATCCAACGGTTGATCGAGGAGTACGGAATTGAGGTTAACACGCGTGACGAACGGGGACGTTCGATAAGCTTCTACATGCCGCTGGATACGGAGCTTTACCGGTGGCTAGTGGATCGGTATCAGTTCGATGCGAGTGCGCCTGACAATGCCGGCAGAACTGTGCTACATCATTGGATCATCAAAAACAGCTTTTTTGTTCGCGCTCAGGTTGAATATCTGCTCCAAATTCCACGGATTTCCCAAGCACTTGCCGACAACCATGGTCGATTGGCTTTGCATTACGCAGTCGAAGTAGGAAGCTTAGCACTTGCTCGTTTACTGTTGAAATATCGCCTTGATTTGCTTCACATTCCCGACAACGAAGGTCTGTCTGCCGTACAGCTGGCTCAAAAGTTAAAGCATTCAATCATTTGTAAATTCTTTCAATCCATCGCTAGGCATAACTGAGCCGGTTGCCGAGCCTATAAAACAACCAATTTTCCTGATAAATGTATTTTACAAAAATATATCTGATTACTTTAGGCATACATTAAGTTCCGTAGATCATTTAAAACAGTCAATATTCTAAGATGAGTGATTGGTTAAAAAGCACAAGTAGCAGTGCAAATTACGATAACCAGTGCCTGTGAGACTATCGAAATTTGAGAGTTGAGCTTCAAAAACTGGATTCTGCCACGAGAGTCACACAATATAGTGAAAAAACTAGCTGGGAAGAAAAACTGCTTACGCCTACGTAAACTTTGAGAGCTTAGAGCCTTTTGTTTCCTTGATGCGGCTGCTCTCTGAGTATCACACACATGGACTCCTGTCCGAATGAACGTTTATACTGAACCACGTTAGATTTCAACCTCCAGATGACAGCACAGAATCCAATCTCAAATATCCCTTTGCCGGTAAAGTCAAGATCAGTTCGGTTGATTGGGCAGAGGTACGGCAGGTGATGGCAAAACGGCGACGGCAGCCGATCCTGCTGCAACTCCTTGCGGCTGTACAGCATGACTACTTAGCCCAGCTGAGGCGGACGCAGCTGCCGATTGGTTCAGAAACGCCACGTTAAAAGGTTTTAGCCGACCCACCGTACTGGATTCGATGCTATTGGAGAGAGCCGAAGGACAAGGAGACATACATGGTGTCGAACAGTGACTGTTGCTTAAATCGCATTGATCCAGTTCTCGGATCAGCTCATCGGCCGTCGGACCTCCAACGGTTCGCTTTGGTTGATCTTTCTTTTTCGAAATCTCAAGCGCGGTTGTGAGATCCCACATCTGTATTGCCCCGTTACAGTGACCGGACAAGATGATGCGTCGCGGTCTTGAACCCATGCGCGATCCTTCACATTCATGCACACAGAACGATGTGATCGTTGTGCCGTCGACGGAACGTATTAGGCAAACACGTTCACCGTTCGAAGCGAGTCGCACGTACAGCTGATCCGTATCCGGTACGACCTTTTGCACGAATATTTGCTCATCGTCTTGCTCGCCAAACGGGCCGAAATCGTTCCCAGCGGAGTAGCTGTACGTGGAATCAACGGCTTCCAGCGAGACGATCTAGAAAATTGATTGCATGATATATTTCGTTTTTTTAATCTCGCGAAGTCTGTAAAGCTGACGAAAGCTTCCTGGCTTACCTTAAACGATGCCTCAGGTGTCGAGCCAGGCTGGGTGGAGATCATACCACGAAAACGTGGTACCTGCCAGGTACGCACGTGGTTGTATTCACTGCACACTGAGATCAGGAACTTCTCTGACAACGTTACTTTTGTCACCGGGCTCTGGTGTACGGTGAATGTTTGAAACAGCTGTGGTCCATGCCCTACGGTTTCCGGGTGCTGGACGATAACTCTAACCGAGCCCGATCGGGTTCCGTATGCAATTTCGATCCAATTTCCCGAAAGACCTAACGGGCGACAAGCAAAACAAATTAGAACACGTGCTGCTCAATTTCACAAAAAAGCAGATGAAAGTAGCTTGGCAAAACAATAAATACAACTTTTAAACGCTAGGAAGAAAACAGAACGTACTGCTGCCGGCCTGGCCCAGTGTTCGTTTGAAAGCGCAAACAGGTCAAAACATAATATCTTGGTATCTTTCCAAGCTTTGATATTGCAACAAGGAAAAAGAGCATCTGTATCCCCAACAGCACCACCACCACCGCCTTATCGATGATTAAATGGGAACTAACAGGACATATGAAACAAGTATGCGTAGGACTAGTAGTGGCTCATGTTGAACGAATTTGTTTAAAGCCAGCTACGATATATGCAGTACATAAATGCAACCAGAAAATGCGCTCAGATCATTCACATGCCGGTTTTTAGTTTGGAGTAACATTAACACAACTAGAATGTTGCACATAAGAAAAGAAAACCATAAACACGAGCACAAGAAACCCAAACAGAAAGCAAAACGAAGCCACGCCGGCGGACGAAGAAATAAAATAAAATAATCACAAAAAGTGTGTATTCTGCTGCTTGCTTCCTGCTGAACGACAGGTTACCTTCCTTCACACGATCCGCGGCTATTGAGCCGAAACCATAAGAAATGATCAAAACATCGCCAATATATCACGAAAGTGGCGTGATTGGCGTGAAAAGAAATAAAAGAGAAAGAGAGAAAGTAAATGTAACATTCCAAATCCAAATATCGTGATGTGCCAAAGGTAAAACATAATGTTCCCCATTTGGCGCGCAGCGACACGTGGGCGATCATGTTTTCAACGAAAAGAAAGGAAGGAACGATCACAAAATAAAGCTAAAGTTACGAACCAGAGTGGCAATTTATTGAAGTGAAATGTAAGCAGAATTATAAATAACTGCGAATGGCAACCGCACAGAAAACGTGTTCTTGAAGAAAACAAGCGTGTCCTTTTCAGTTGAAGCTTCGAAGGCAGATGTTTGAAATGATGTGTTCGTGTACGGATTTGGTTTACCGGAAGCATTTAGCGGATGCTGCTACCGGTAGACAAGGTGGTGGTACTGTGATTGTGATAACAGTGCATACCGTATCTCACGGAGAGGGTGTGTACTAATGATTTCGTTGAAATAAATATACTACAATAGCTAATTTCAACGTGTTACTAGGTGTGTTAGCGTACGGATACTTAATGGAATGGTAGTGTTTTTCTGCTGCAAAAATGTAAAAGCTATGATTCGATTTAGGGCACATACTTGTCGTTTTCGGAGTCAGATACACGGAGATAGCCGTAATGTGATCGTTGGATGGGTCCTTATACAGTTCCGTTACGAGCAAATCGTTGTCCTTCATGCGAAGAGGAAATTTCTGCATATCTGCAATTTTAATGTTGATTGGTCCATTACGAGCCATGGCCAAACGGTGCACTGTAGGAGGAGCTTACCGATGTAATAGATGGATCCATTGTTACATCCTAACAGTAGGAACGAACCGGCCGTATCGAAGGAAAGAATAGGCACCAGATCCTGTATTTGCCAGTGCTGCGTCATTGCGTGCCAAACACCGATTTTGCCAGATGAGGAAAGAGCCACCAGCTGGCTCCCGATGAAGAATAGATACTCGACGCGCACGTGCAAATTAAACGTGCCCACTTCAGCCTTGCTGCCGTCTTCTGAGATTCCCCACAGTCTGATCTGACTGCCGTACGAGATTGCAACCATCTTGCTATGCGACTGTTCGCCGGCCGAGGTAGCCAAATTCATCTTCGCGTTAATCGCGATACGCTCGATCGTAGTTTCAATGTAGGGTGAGACGAAGATCTGCTGCCAGCCCGAATAGTCCTTCAGGCGGTAACAGGTAACGAAGTGAGCGTACGCAACCGAGATCCAGTTGTGGTGAGCATTAATGATCTGCACCCTCATTGGGTCGGCCCAGCCGGTTCCAGTCGTGCCAGGACCAAAAAGCAGCCCTACGTCATTGCGTATGCATTTGTTCAGATCGAAGGACGAGTTTCGCGAGTGGCGCATCATATCAAGCGAAGCGGTACGGGAATGTCCCGGCATCCATTGCGAATTACGGTTACCATTACCATTGTACGAAACGCGTAAATCCCAGGACGAATTCCGCGAATGTCCCGCATGCCTTGAAGAATTGCTACCACCGGCACCACCTGTTCCGGACACGCCCGCCACTGAACCTCCTCCACTTCCTGCACCGTTGGTCGAACCGCTAGTGCATGGACCCGCTGGGCCTGGTGGAAATTCTGGAACACGAACCATCGAGCCGGGTCGTGGATTGCCTTGACATGTTCCCCCCGGTGCATTGCCAGATGCTGCACCATGGTATGAAGCTGCGGGACTGTTCGCATTAATGTACTGCTGATTTACCGGCGATTGCGTCTGTTGTTGTTGTTGTAACCTATGCTGGCCGTTTGACGGACCAGGGAGAGATTCCTGCGGTTTGGCTGGCGCTGGAGAGTTATTCGCCGCATATGTGCTTGCGGAAGTTGCACTTATCGAGCTACCGATCGGAATCTCTTGGATGGGAATATCTGCAAATAACTTATCGCTATAGATCCAAGCCAAATTGTATGTGGTTCGGCACTTACTAGGGGCTGGAAGATAACCATAGAACAGTACATCGCCACAACTGGACTGATCCATTTCCTCGCACAGCATAAGTCGCTTGATCAACGGAGCAATATTGTAAAACTCGGCCTCATGACGCAATACGCGAATATCAACTGATTTGATATCGATTTCCTTTGTTCGTAGGTAGTTTAGTATCAAACTGAACAGTTTCGGATCGCGATCGATGAAAATGGCATCCGTTTCATCACGCAAACTGACCGAGATAGAGACATACTTTAATCGATTCCGGTTTGAGGAGACCATGCACCTGTAGTGGCACTTACCTTGATATACGTCCATTTAGCAGAGATGTAAAGAACGTATCTGGAACCCAAGTCAGAGTTTGCCGTGACGTAGAAAATTTCGTCCCACCGACGTTCAAATGAACGATGTCTCCAACGTTGTTAGAGTAGGCCATGTTTTACAACGACACTCTCAATGTTCTCACGATTCTAAATCACTTCTGCGTGAGCACGTTTGAAGGCATACGTTTTACGGTTAAAGAAACCGCTCGTCGCAGTTTTGTTGTCGCTGATTTCGTGGCGTTCTTCTCAAGGCATTCGGAAACTGCGTTTAAAACGTTTCTCAAACCCCCGTATCTCTTCCATTACCGGCCACTTGGTGGATAAGGGGTTCAGTTACACTATCTTATTACCATTTCCCACACACAATTGATATTATCTTTTGTGCTCTTTTGGAGCAAAATTTCCGGACATACAGAGTGAAGAAATTTTCGATGTTGTCAACAAAAAATGTTGATGACGAACAGCTGTCATAAGCCCTGGTGCAAAAGATCTAAGTTATAACAGCATGAGCATTACATTTATTTTTGATAACTATTATGAGTATTCGTTGATGGAATTCAATTTTCCGATTATGATAAATTTTTTTATTATCAATTTTAGCAATCATAAGATTTACATATCCAAAAAATAGATAAGTCTCACGTTTTCGATTGCTAAATTAACCCTTGATGTGAGTGACCCACTGACAGATTGTTGTTGTGTCAGGGACTGGGCGGTTGTTTTGTTGGTTTTTGTTGCTCTAAATAAATTGTTAATTTAATTGTTTAAAATGTACTTATCTGTTTATCCCGGCATTCGTTCTTATGCATAGTAGATCCATGCACACTTTCTCGATCAAACCTTATCCTATTGTTTTGCCCCAAGACACATTCCTTGGCTCAAAGTGAAGCAGAAGCCGCTAAAGATACATTTCCTTTCCGCACCTCCAAGGATCAGCGGCTCATTATTCAACCATTGTTTTACCCATCCTCCGCACTCCCCTTATTGCTGTGATAATATCCCTGACATTGTTGAACGAATGCAAAAGTGGAACAGCTGGTACTGATCCTGAGGTGCTGGGATCTGTTCATGAAAATCTTGTCTGCCGGTGTGGCAAACGAGATGACAACGGAACAGACTCCCGATGCCGCCGTTACGGGAACTGGTTTCCTGCACCCTATCGTTTCGGTTGGGGCCTGTTTTGTGATATCAGTAGTTTATGTAGCTAGTTTATACGTATGGAATTCGAAACACGATCGGTAAGATGCATTACACCTGCAGACCGGAATCGGTGACATCGAGGCGAAAAATCTCATTATGTTTCAAACCATCCTATTTTAGTGACCATCCTTCAACCATAAAGCGGCGCTTTTTTAGTGTGTTTGTCGTAATGCTCATAGCTCCCTTTTTCGTGCTAATAATTTCAAGCAAGGACGTATGGCAACATTACAGTATGTGGCAAATAATGGGATTCCGAAGGGAAGGACTATTTACCGCCACGTTCCTTCCATTGTTGCTCACGATGGTACTGTTCCTCGGGCCACTTAGCGTCCAGCTATCGAACGGCATTTGGCGCATTTATTCGGAACCGATGTACTGGATGAATGCTGTGCGTAATTTGGTATGGATACGGAACCATATCGTCGCGCCGTTGTCGGAAGAATTCACCTTTCGTGCCTGCATGCTGCCTCTGCTGCTGCAATCGTTTCGTCCATCGATCGCGATGCTCATCACACCGCTCCTGTTCGGACTGGCCCACTTGCATCATATCAAGGAGCGTCTGCAGAATGGTCGTCCCTTGCGCGAAGTTCTGCTAGTATCGTTGTTTCAATTTTTCTACACCACCATATTTGGCATCTACTCGTCACACCTGTTCGTACGCTCGGGGCATTTTGTGGCACCCTTTGTCGTGCATGCCTTCTGCAACCATATGGGGTTTCCGGATGTTCAGGAAGTGTGCTCGCAACCGAATCACAAGAAGTATCTGTTTATCGGATTTTATGTGCTCGGTTTGGTCGGTTGGGTGACGTTATTGCCCACGCTAACCACACCGAGCTGGTACTCCAACAACCTCTTCTGGGCTTCGGAACTTTAGATTTCGTTTCCGTCAAAAATTAATCCAATGGTGCCATTATGCAACAACTGCCACAAAATCTATCTGCTCGGCTCCGTATTGTATTATGTGTTTCACGTTATAAATAGGTAAAATCTTTGTTTCTATTCGTTCTATTCGTATATGTGTGTATATGTTGTACTAGATTCTGTTAGGTTATACGCTTCATGTGCTGCTCTAGAAACACTATAAAAATCATAATCCTCTGTTTTATTTATAAAACAAGACTTCAATAAAAGTAGCGAAATAGAGCTGATGTTGCAATTGATTATTTGCTCTAAATAAAGCCGATGAAAAGCGTAAATTTTTCGTAGTACCAACATCCACGTGTGACACGGACGTCGTTACAGAACAAGTACGGTTCTACCTTGCATAACTAAAACCTAGTAGAAACCACTTGCACAAAGGCTGGTTTCGACCTAAAGCCGGCGAAAAATATAGCAGTTTCATGTTACTGGTGTTTTTTTTATTTGTTTCTTAAGTTTCTTTGAAAAAAATAATTTATTTTAACGATAAACCCATGCTTTTAATTTCGATTTTTGATAACAGAACTAGTATTTGGATAAACAGAAAATTTAAATCTTTTTTTTTTAATTTAAAAAAGGTACTTTTCTTTTTTTCAACTACTTGTAAACAATCAATTTTTTAGTGATTTTTTTAAAATTCTACTAGAGAATACTGTATCTGCTGAATCGGAGCTTTTATTGGTTACCCAGTAGACGGACTGAAAGTCCAAGACTCTTTGTATCCATATGTGCAAAATTTCAGCAAATTGAATGAGTTTTAGCGTATTTATTTGCTACTTTTGTGAGATTAAAAAAATATTATTTTGTTTCTCAAAGAATATGATTTAATCACCAACTCTTCGACCGCTCTAGAGTTGTACAGGGCTGTCCTTTCTTTAGCTGCCATTCGAAATCAGAATGACAGTAGCAATTGTTTACAAACGATCCGTGCAATCCAGAACATATCTTAAGCTTTGTGAAGGCGATTATATTTTGTTTGTTATTTTGTGAGATGCATTTGCTACCGCTATCAAAATGAGCAATGATACACAAAACAACGAAGTGAACAACGCTAAGCAAGCACTCATGCTAGCACTCGGTGACAAATGGGCCATGTACTTAACCAACATGAAACTGTGGTTTCGTAAGAAGCATTCTAAAGAGGAATTTGATCTTGAGTGCCGCAAGCTGTTCAGCTCGAACCAGCTAAATCTGCACAACCGTTTCTTGCTGGCAATTCTCAACAAAATCGATGCCGTTTCTGTTCCGCAATTTTCCAACAACATCTGCGACGGAGGGCATATAACATCCACATCTGAGACGTACGGCAACACAGGCGACGGCACGAACCTTACGTCTATGCAGCAGAACGATGGCCGTAGTTCCAAAAAACGAAAGCGTTCGTCCAAATCGTCATCCGATCGGGCAACATTTGAACCGATGTCACCGTACGAATACATCTCACGTGAATTTACCGGTACGGAACATCCGTCACCACCACTGGGTGTTGCCGGTGGCACACTACCTGCAATGCGCTACGCCGCACAGGAATTGTTTCTACCCGATAACGGGCTGGTGATGGGACGGTTGCTTGTTGGAGCTTGGGAACACGGTCTCGCCAGTGCGGACGATGCGGCAGTCGATCTGATCGTAAACTCCGTCCAAGTGCTGCTGAAGAACGTGCTTACTGCGATCATTACCGCTCGCAAGCATTATCGTATCACCGCGAACGGTACGTTTTTCTATGACGTAGGCTGCGAGATGAAGCATCCGTTCGTGCGCAACACGGTCACGAAGAGTAAAATCGATGATGAACCAATGGAGCTGGACCGGGAGATAGTCAGTTACCTCAAGACACCATCGACGGATTCTACATTTTTGGCAAGCTGCGAGCAATTGTACGTTCTGGCTGTTGCATGCTTTCTGCCCACTGGTGCTTATTGATATGGTTTGTTTTTATTTGCAGATATCCTACGGTTAGTCGCAAAATAAACGCGCTGGAGCTCTATACAGCCCTGCAAGATCGAAACCTAATTTCTTCGCACTCAGTGTACTCGATGAATATGGAGCGAATTTCGAGCCAGTTGTCTTAGCTTCGTTTAGTTTAATATAATCGTTTGGAAGAACATCAGCTTGTGATTTACTTAATTTGAATAAAATGTAATAAGCGAAGTAGAACTCAAAGTCTAACGATCAGTTTGATAAAATTAAATATCACACACTTGATTAAAAAAAAGAAACAAGAGACAAAACATGTTCTTAGTTCTAGTACTGACAAGCGCCTTTCAGATATAGTGTTCGAAAGAAAGAAGCTCATAAGGGGTTTTCTAATCCCCTTATATGTAGAAGAATAATCTTCTTCTTCTTTTTCTTAAATAGATCAATGACCGTTGTACTGGCAAGGGCTGGCCTTGCTAAGCTAAGGCTTTCTATGAGTTAAAATTTTCACGCAGCTAGATAGGATAATAAACAGTTCTGCGTACGCTCCGTCGCGAGATTCGAACCCGATACTCACGTATATTTTGCTGCACACTAACGCTTCGGCCATGGAACACCCTGGATCCATAGAGGATCCGATATAACGACGAGCTCTATGAACTGTATTATAGTCTCATTGCTGTGAAGCATATTAGAATCCCCATGCTCCAGTGGGTTGATCGTATTTTTACTATGTTTCCGACCGTCCCAGCCCACACATAATTCCTTTTAGGATGTCCAAATGGCCAGAAGAGCCGTGGTAGGCCCAAACTAAGAGGAAGAGATGGCGCAGATACGTCCGGCAAAAAGGCCGAAATTAATGATCGCCAGACTGCGTTCGAATGCGAGAGGTTGTGCCTTTTATTGGAAGAAGACAAGACCGCCAAGAGATCGTAGTACCCTAATAAGTAAGAAATAAGCAAGGTTGTACCGTTTTTCGCCTTTTATATTTTTAATATTTAAAAAAAAAGAACAATTATTCGACAAACAAAGCAATGGATGTAAATGTCTCTCTTTTAAATTCGTTTCCTGCAAGTTCATTAGAGATAATTAGTTCATTAGAGACAATAAGTTCATTAGTTCATAGTTCATTGGAGACAATAAAGATCCTTGTTCCATTGCTCAGTTAAACCTATTTAAACACAAAGTCATATTGTAAAAATAATTCCACAAAATAGTCTGCGTCACATTTCATGTAGGTGCGTGATAATGTGGACTTTAATAATTCCTAACTCACTGGTTGTAAAAGCACAGCGATGGCATGTTAAGGGACCCTCGCGCAAAGCACGAATATAGTCCATCGGCCGAGGTTGAATAACACCATGTAATGCAAGTTCCTTCAGCACAGCTAGAATTAAGAAGCAACAAACGTTAGTTAGTTAGAGCGAAGCACATGTAGCAGGGAACTGCAAGATAAGAACACTATACCATCGTGTGTCATAAACAGATCGGAGTTGAATATAGTCCAGTGGTGCCGCCTTTTCAATGACCGAGAATGGAAGTCCGTAGAAATTACGTGGAGATGAAGCCGCTTCATGTGCGGTGCAAGGTGATATCCGAATTTGAAGTGGCTTGGATTTAACCCGTTTTTACGTATCACACGTAGTCCAAGATCGTACATATCCTTCAATAAATCAATATCTTGAATCGTCAGCTAAAACAGACACCGATGCAGAAAAGATATTTTTATTTGAGTATTAAAACTGTCGATTAGTAAAACATTTATGACGAACATACTTCATGCAGCGTATCAATTTCTTTCTTCGGTAGCACGAGATAATGGAAACGTGCCTTGGGAAAGAGATCTCTGATCGCGACCGAAAGCTGGGTACTATCCAAATGCAATTTTTCGTCTGCCAATTCCCGCACAAGCTGATAAGACCAATGCTCACGGACCATTTTTTGATATTCTTCGTTGTTCATTGTGTTACGACAAGAGGAGCTGGGAAACCGTAGTATCTACTGAATACTAGTCAAATTTTATGATGCAACTTTCCACTCAGGCGCGTATGTATTTCACACATCGAAGTAATAGATCATGAAGATTTTAATTTATGCTTTTTTAGTTAGTTAAATTCATTTATTTCACACGCACTGAAACTAGTGTGAATATTCCACCGTAATAAGTTCTTGAATAGCAAACGTATACTGCGTGGTATGGCACAGATTTTCGAGACAAAGTAGGCTAACGTTCAAATTCGCTCCAAAATTGCTAGAAACTGACATATAGAATATCTCTATGCCACTAACATATAGAATATCTCTATGCACCTTGAACGTTTAAGAACGGATCACAACTTTCAAAAAAGGCTTAAGACTTATTCTCAGAACATGATGGCACAGAATGAATCATTCGACACATTATATAGCATTGCCAGCTTATTCGCTTATTCTTGCATGTGATACTGAGAATGCATGGCATTATAAACATCAGAGCTTCGCTCATGCTGCACTCACACTTTTTCCGCCATGGTGTTTATAATCTTAACACTGCTGTATCGGCTAAATATGTGCTTATATTTATAAAAGAGCAGTATCAGCGATTTATGTGATTGAATAAAACAAAAATCCTGATTACTACAATATTTCAAATACTGACATAGCTTGGCCTTTGATGATTGTATGTATAAATTAATTGTACATCATTGTACATCTAACAACGCAACATCGATATATTCATTTCATTGATCATGGATAGTCCATTAATTAAGTGCGTAATGTATTGTCCATATAAAACTAAAGAGACAAGAATATATATATATATATATATATATATATATATATATATATATATATATATATATATATATATATATATATATATATATATATATATATATATATATATGTGTGTGTGTGTGTGTGTGTGTGTGTGTGTGTGTGTATGTTTATATATTGCTACAAGTTGCATGGAGCAATAAGTACAAAAAAATTTGAATAAACATTAATATAAACAAAACTACTATTTTTGTATTCCGCATAGTCGTTACAGCTCTTTGAATCTGAAACAAGCAAAATTATGGCATGCTAAATGGAGTTAGTTTTCCGTTCAAACCAAATTTGAAGGAGTATAAATGTATAATTTAGTAACTGTAATAAAATCAATACGATTTTTTTAATATTTCTTAATGTTTGATAACATATTGATGAAGAAAGTAAAAATCATACATTGTGGAAGTTTAGTACTAATTCGATTAGTACGCTATAATATATTTTTTTTGTTTTTTATGTATCTCTCAACATTTGATGTTCCTGTATCTTTTGAATTACAAGGAAGAACTAAACTAATACGTAGTTTAATAGTTCTTAATTAATTATAATATTATGCCTTTGTATTGTAGCTACTAAAACACTCCATGTTTTGCTAGGAACTAAAAAAAACTTAAATTCTATTGCATTTCATAGCTAATCAAATAATATTTTTTCAAAAAAAAACAGTACATTCCAATGAGTTTTTATCAGGAGTTAATTTTAAGCAACTACCGAAAAGCTATTCGATGTGCATATTTTTCTAAAAAATATTTCTTAATCAACGTCTGCTGTGAATTGTGTGTTACCCGTACATAAGGGATCTATTAGATTTCGCACGATGGAGCGAAAATTGTTGTACTAAAGCATCCATTCGAGGTGTTATTGTTGTTGAAGTCAGCGGTGATATTTCTGCTCTCGTATATTAGCGCATTTTTTCTTTCTTCTTGTGTGCAAATACAATATTTGGTATCGAACAACGATTCGGTTATAGTCCAACAAACAATCGATGGTGTTATTCGGCTGCATTCTAAAGAACACAGCTAAAATCATCCTTTTGCTGGTTGCTGTTCCTTATTGTGCCTCCCGCTTTTTTGGGCTACGCGGCCATCAAACAGCGGGGGAACACGGAAGTTCAGAATTCGCAAACGGATTTCTAGTTCCGGTTACAGTGGGTAGATAAAATATTGGGTAAGTATAAGTGTTACATGTATAGCAACCTATTATTTCAACGAAAGAAGCACTATGTCAAACTTAGATGAAACTACCGCTTATTGATGCCGCATGTTATTGCAGCCATGGGCAGCAGTTCTTTAAATATGTTTTCATTATTTTTCCCTTTTTTTCTTTTTCTACAACAAGCCTCACTGTCTTGCTGTTGTTTAAAATTGTTAAAATATTAAAACGCTCTTGCTAGAAGTGTCGCTGCATGTTTTGCTGCGAGTTGATACGCATATCGGATTGAATTGTTGCGTGTGCTCTGGCACGGGACGAGGAGTTGCAAAAAGACAACCAACGGACGGCTAGGGGCGAAAAAAAACCTGTCAAAAGCCTAGCATGTGGTTCAACGGAAGAAAACGGAGGTAAAAAACGTTTCGGCTCGTGTATGAGTAAGTCGGGTGCATTCGAGTGTAGTGGTTTAAAGTGAAGTTGAAAAAGTCAGAAAGAGAGCGAAGGCGTGCACGTCTAAAGCGAAAGAACGAAACGGCAGCAATCAGCCCTTCTGGTATTGGTGGTACATGTTGTGTTTTCCCTGCGAAAAAGCTGTGCGTGGATTAGTTACGTGTGCGGTGGACCATAAGTGCGTGTGTGTGTAGCAGAGCTTGTGTTCCGAAAGGGAAAAGTGTGAAGCAGACCGAAGAGCCAGCAATAGAAGAAGAATTCATTATTCCCTTTCTTCATCCAATTCGTGTGGTAGCCATCATCGTTCGTTGTCACCGTCGTCGTCGTCGTCTTCGTTTTACTATCGTGGTCGCGTTTCGTATCTGCCGAGGTTCTAAACCAGAGCTAAACTCGGAATTCGGGAAAATATTTTTCTTAGTGGTGATTTTTGTGCACAAACCGACGACAGTTCTTCAAGAAATCGAGTGATCCGACTTTTCCTGGCTCAGGCGAACGGGGAAGATTAAAGGTATGTAAGCTGGCAGAAAGGGATCCTTTGATAATGTTTCAGTGAGGCGATGAAAGGATGGAACGATACGATTGGAGAGTTTGAAGACCTCGATCGACAGGCGGTAGCACCTACTACGTTGCAATTTCTGCAGCCACGGTGGAGAATATTGGGAACATCTTTCAAAAAGAAGTTGTGGGGGTCATAAATCACGCACAAAATAGTTAGGACTTGTCAAATCATAAATGTTGCTTTGCTATAACTCAATATTTGAAATTATGAAATTTCCTGAATCTTAAGAAGCGTGAAAAAGTATCTAAATTTTGCAGTGCTGCGCGGTGATTGCCAAAGTCAGTTCTTTCTCGTAGGAAAAGTTGATACTGGTAACTTGTGTTTTTGTATATATTCAAACCGTATTCGTACTTTTATTTGATAATGGGAATTGTTGCTGCTCATCAGTGAAATACTGTGGCTAGAAATTTTTAGCAATGTCCAAAACAGTGATCTTCAGCCCATTATTCGTCTGTTAACACATAACCTCAGATTACCTGTCACACGATTTCGTGTCTTTTTCTCTATCGTATTTTCTTTCTTCTGTCATTTTAGGTTAGTTAAACGTCAAGAGCAGTCGTACAGTTACGAAAGTTGTGTTTGCCGAAGATTGCTTTCGTACGCAAAGAAGGAAGTATGTTTACTGTGTTTAAGAGAATCTATGGTTTCGCATTAACCAATGTAGCATGTTGCGATATCCTGGAAGAAAAGAAAGAGTCATGTGTCTTGTTAAAATTTCTACTGTGCTAGATTGCGTTACTCCTCCTCCGGAGAGTATGTTAAGATGCAAAATTTGTAAAACGAATGCTACATATTGGGCAATAACTATGAACACTGAAACCTTACGAGTACGTGGATGAATCTTTGATAGTTTTGTGACGTCGCAGTACAGAAAAATAGATTTTTTATTCTAAAATTTGGAAAACGGCATCCAAATTACAATACTAAAGTGGGTTGAAAGTACCGACATGTTTTTGATAGCTTGATTTTATATAAGCCACTTAAAACCGGTTACCAAGAAATCATGGAACCTAAAAGTTGAATCTGAATTTTGCCTAATCTCCGTGGCAGAAATTCATCGCCCACAGCATTCTATTTTTAATTTTTGTATTGCTTGAGCCATCCCAGATGTCATAGAATGTGTAATCCACAGAATTCGATGCTTAAGATACTGTGGCACATTATTCTCGTAATGAGATTCTCAATTACCACGCACAATCTAGCCTTTATTGTTGATCCTAACATACAATACATACCCGGTGCTAGCCAGTGAGAGGAATTGTTTTTTTTAATTGAGATGGGTAAACTTGCTTTTAATGTGTTGTTCATGATCACGAAGCAGTTTTGTTATTCATTTTTTTTTGTATATTGAGAGGCAAAAAGTGTGAAACGCTTTAAAATATCAATGAGAAATAAATGACGGGAAATTCTCTGACAATTTGCAGAGGGCTTAAAAATACGAATAATAATCAATTCATTTTAATCATACGAGCTACATAGTCCACAAGTAAGTGGGTCTATGTTTACTACATGACAATTGAACCTAATATAAAATTTCACTATTTTATGATGCAGTTATACATGGTTTATAACATAGGATTATAGCATAAATGTAGGGAAAAGACATTTTCATAAAACAATTAATTTAACCAAAACATTTAAGTGAACAGAAGCAGAATTGTGCTTTGCATTGCTTGTCGCCCAGCTGATTTGAATCATCAAATCTTGCAATATAAACGTGTGCGATCTATGTGTATGCGCGAGAAACATGAAACGTCTCGATTCACGAAAAGCATGGTGCGGTATGTTGAACGGTAGCGCTTTTACCTACAACAGGAAAAAACGAATTTGACAGTTTTGCGTCAAAAAGTTGAGCAGGAAGTTGGGTGTACTAACAAACTAATTGTTGTTGATAAATTAAGATGCTGTGTTATTTTTTAGTGGAGGATATTTTACCGATATTGTAAGTTTGTACTGTACAGTGGTGATATTTTGATAATTTTTTTATTTGGAAAAATATTTGGAATATCTCCTTTTGCGCTAGTGTTACTGTTATGCTTCATTATGTTATGCATTCTACGTCTAGTTAATTAAAGTGTGTATAGCTCTTGATATTTTATTATGTGCGATCGAATGTAAGCAACATGTATTTGAATCGATGCTTCGGAAGTCCCTGATAGTGATGTGGTAAAGGAGGAAACATTATGCCTTTCGTGGAAGAGTGCAGCAATAACTAGACATAATTTGGGTAGCTTTGTTTTTGATTGTATTAAATGTTAAAACGAGGTCTCCATGTCGAGCATTATTTTCGTTAGCCATTTGCCATCATCTTCGAATTTGAATTAAAGAACTTTTATAGAAAATCCTGGAAATCAAAAGTCTACGATGCAATTGGATGTTATTGTTAGTGGGATTTTGCGAAAGCAATGTCGTTGCGGATTCGATTGCCGGTACAGTAGAAAAAATATCGTTGGAACCGGTTGTACATGCTGTTTGCAGCACACCGCATCTTATGAGCAGTTTGCCGATACTTGTGTCCGATTTCGACAGGGGTTTCTTCACGTCTTTCTTCTTGTCTTTTGCAAACCGATATATGTGCGAATGGTGGCTCATGGGGTTTCACCAAACGTGAGTAAAGTGACTGTGTGCTTATGCTGTGGGAAAGGCTTTGTCTTTTATGTTAAACAACGGGAGTAAACTGCGAGCGAGCGAGAGTCGAATATTCTATGCGAGAGAAAAAAATTATATGAAAGAGAACCATGGGTGGATTGTGGGGTATGGCGCCCGCGCCAATGAAGAGAAGAATTTAATGTAAAGAAACGATACCGAGCCAAGAGAGTGAGGTCTAGGATTGGAAATCGATTGCGCAAATATCCCAAAATTCGAGGCGGTGCGTGCGTATTCGTTAAACCGTACGTCTTTTGCTTTAGCACCACCAATCCATCGTGAATAGCAAGCGAGCGGCTCTAATGAACGAACAAAATCTACTACATTATGCTTCTCCGGGATAGACATATAAACCGGCCATAAAATGAGTTTACAAAACGGAAGAGAATCGAGCTGAAACAGTTCGTCTTAAAAACAGCTCACAGCGAGTGACGCACACATGTTTTAAGGTCTGCGATCCATCGCTTGTGTACGCGTAAATAACTGTCGCTCTTCGACCAACATGCCGTGTGTGGTGGCGCCGGAACGTTTGGATGGGGACTCCCGGCGGGATGCGTTGCCGCTCTTGCACCACCCTTACGCGATAACCATGCTTACGCGCTTTCTAGGGTTGAAATTGTGTGCAAACGCGGCCCCGCGGTTGATGTGCCGTGGCGCCTTTTCAGCTCTCTCTGCTCTCTCGAACAGTGCTGCTCTCGTAATTGCTCGAGAGCCGACTACGAAGGGTTGCAGGACCACTCGCGGGTTTTCCGACTCCATTAGAAAACCACGCGGAGCTGCGGTGTGCGGTCGGTGCGGACAAGTACGTCTGCTGCATTCGTTTACTATACCGGCTACAATCTCAATACAAGTTGTGATTTTTCGACTGGTAGAGCTCTCGTGAAGCATTCGTCAATATCAGTGTTCGATCGAGATAAGGAACCAGTGGTAGATCGGCGTGTGTAGTGCGATTAGTGAACGAAGCAACGGTTTGAAAGCAGTCAGTCATCGAACGAAAAGTAGATCGTGATATAAAACGAGACATGCACGCTAATGCAGCCCAACAGTGAATACAAAAAATAAACATACCGAAAAGAGGCTTCCACATTTTCGTTTAGTAGGTGCGTTATCGTAAGCACCCCGCCCCTATTAGTGGTTTGGGCAACGTAGCCGAAGAGCTTCTTTGCAGAAAAACATATCATGTGAACAGCTTGTACTACGATATTCGAAGCTACGTCCCAACAACAAAGCCTGGTTTTTTTACAAGCCTGGTTTTTAAAGACTTAGCACATCACCAGCAGTAAAGCCGATCATGTTCCTATCTGGCCACGTTTTCATTTTCCCCTAACGACTAGCAGTACACGCGAGGAAGGTGGAAGGAAAGGCGGAATAGGCTTTCACACGAGTGCGCGAAATCTGTGCCCACCCTTCAGAGAGCATGGCGTGATGTGTGGTACGATAGTGGTGGAAAGTCATGCGTGAATGCTTTTCCGGACATCCGAAGGCTCCATGATACGGCATTCGGCAATAGAAGAGCAAGAAATCATTCACCTAGCGAGCCACATTGGTTTTCACCTATTGCCTGCTGCTGCCGGCATTGAAAAGGAGACGATATCGTGAAAAAAGCCATCCATTACTCGTGCAGCTGCGCAGAAAGCACAAGGGCTAGGTGGAACGTGGACTGCCGCCGCCGTCCAGCGAAAAACGTGTGACACAGTGTGTGTGTGTGTGTGCGTAAAACGCGTGCTAAGCGGCGGTTCGTGGAGTTCCGAAACTTCGTTGGGATACGCCTGAGTGCAGCAGCTCTCCCGCTCTCAGGTTGAATTTGACAGCGCAACGAACGCCATAGACGACGAACGCCGTATTTGACAGCCAGAGCTAGCAAAACAATTCGACTCCCGGTGCGATCATGGCCTACGATGACATTTTGCCGCACCTCGGTGGCTTCGGGAGCTACCAGCGCCGGATCTACGTGTTGCTATGCCTACCGGCTATATGCTGTGCATTCCACAAGTTGGCCGGAGTGTTTCTGCTCGCCACTCCGGATTACCGGTGCCGTTTGCCGTTCGAGCTGGAAAATGCCTCATACTCATTGCCGGCGGATCGGCTCTCGTTGGCCTACCCAATCGACACACTAACGAAGAAGTACTCCACCTGCAATTACCTCGATGCGGACTTTTCCGATGACTACTGGACGGGAGGTACACCGGCGGCAGGCGTTCGTCCTTGCGACCATTGGGTGTACGATCGCACCAAGTTCGAGAGCAGCACCGTCACCGAATGGGATATGGTGTGCGATCGAAGCTGGCTCCGAGCCTCGGCCGATTCGCTGTTCATGGTTGGCGTAATGCTGGGCAGCATCGGATTTGGCTATCTGTCAGACAAACACGGCCGGAAGCCGATCTTCTTCGCCTCGCTGGTGCTGCAGGTGATTTTCGGCGTGTTGGCGGGAATTGCGCCCGAGTTTTTCACCTACACGCTTGCGCGAATGGTGGTGGGAGCAACCACATCCGGCGTGTTTCTCGTGGCGTACGTTATAGCGATGGAAATGGTGGGTCCAAGCGATCGCCTTTACGCCGGTGTTGTCTGCATGATGTTCTTCTCCGTCGGTTACATGCTGACGGCCGCGTTCGCGTACTTCATTCACGGCTGGCGTATGCTACAGATCGCCCTAACCCTACCCGGTATCCTGTTCATGTGCTACTGGTGGCTCATCCCCGAATCGGCACGCTGGCTGCTCTCGAACGGACGTCCCACGGAGGCCATCACGGTCATTGAGAAGGCGGCCCAATCGAACAAGCTGACCGTCCCGCAGGAGGCCCTCGACAAGCTGCTGGAGGAGGACAAAACGCAACAGCAAGACGACTCCAACGAACCCAAACCCTCGCTGTTGGACATCTTCAAATATCCCAATCTTCGGCGGAAAGCGATGCTGATCTTTTTCGACTGGTTCGTGAACAGCCTGACCTACTACGGGTTGTCGTGGAACACGAACAATCTCGGCGGAAACCCTCTGCTCAACTTCGTCATCAGCGGTGCCGTGGAAATTCCGGCCTACTCATTCCTGCTGCTCACGCTCAATCGATGGGGCCGGCGGACGATCCTGTGTGGTTGCATGATCTTTGCCGGAACCATGCTCCTGATGACGATGGCCGTTCCATCATCGCAGCAATGGTTGATCGTGGTGCTTGCCATGCTCGGTAAGATGGCCATCACGTCCAGCTACGGCACGGTATACGTCTTTTCGGCCGAACAGTTTCCCACTGTCATTCGGAATGTCGCTCTCGGGGCATCATCAACTAGCGCCCGAGTCGGTGGCATACTGGCACCGTATTTCAATCTGCTCGGTGACTACTGGCAACCGTTACCGTTGCTTATCTTCGGAGCACTTGCGTTCGTTGGCGGAGTACTGTCACTGTTGCTGCCGGAAACGCATAACCAGAAGCTGCCGGAAACGATCGCGGATGGAGAGAATTTTGGAAAGCAAAAAACGGTACCTTCCAGTAGCAGTGGCGGCGGCGGGATCCACAATGCTTTCGTCGGTGGGGATCGTGACGTAGAACGGACGGCTGAGGAAATGCAAGTTCTTAGCAAGCCAGAGTTGCCAAACGAGTCGGAGGAAATTTCCGCCAAGGAAGCAAATGCGATGCAACCGCAAGAAAAGTATTAAACCACGTCGTTCGTCCGTTGGAGCTCCGTTGGATGCTCCGCAGCATAGCGACTTGAAAGGAATTTTACATACATGGAACGTGGACGCCGCGTGTAATGAATTTAGTATCGATCAGTGTAGAATGACGACGGGGTAATTCCTGCGAACGACAGTTAGTTTCGTAGTTAGATATGCAATAGGCAGACAAGCTTTGCTAGATAGCATAGGAAATCAAATGAGAAAGTAATGCTGTTCGCATTGTATATCTACCCTCTTGAAAGCACATTAATAAAGATGCATACAAGAAATGCGCCAAACGCTGCTTGTATGCGTCGTTTGCTCGTTTGTTTTGTGCCACCTTTGCTGGTAATAATTTGACGCTGTAAAAACTGCAAGCTACCAGCAAATTACGGTAAAATGTTTTACTGCATGAAATCATGCGTCCAGACCTGGCTTTGTGCCTTTCTGTTTTCGCCGTAGTGGCATCGATTTATTTTCATATTTTGTGCTGAGCTTCGTGGAACGCACACCATGGGGCATCATTACATGCAGGGATCGGTGGAAACCACCAAATTTTGTATCGTGTTCTTAAAGTGTCCATAATTCATAATTAGGGGATGCCGGTAATAATTCTTTTTGCATTCGCGTAGCAAAGAAAGAAATAAGATTTTTGGAGGACAAGAAAACTGTAGATCTCATGTCTCTCCATTCGTTTTTCATTTTTGGCTGGGTTTTTTAACATGCTCTCCATCGCACCTTTTTCGTATATCCCAAACAGTTCGTTTTATAAAAAGGGCCCGAAAAATCGCTTTCGGCAGAACGTAGGTCAAATGCAAAGTAATATTTTCTGTTTATTCTGTGTTAATTTTTTTTTGTAAATGTCACGTTTGGTTACAATTTCGTGCTTCGGGATACCTTATTTTAGGTAGCATGTCAAGTACTTGTAGGTTTTCGTTTACGCATTTCCAATTTTGTGTACTGTAGAGATTAGTTGTTGAAATAGTATTAGGGGGCTACAAACACAAACGCAGCTTTTGATTTTTGTGTTTTTTTATTTTATAACCTTTTGATCGTGTGAAATTGTAGAAATACCTTGAGAGACAAGATGATATTTTTTAACCTATGGTGGCAAAGAGATGTAGAAAAACAAAGTAAACGAGCGTGTCATGATGAAAAAACTACACATATGTTTCTCATTATCATATGCAGTTATCGCTTGGAATGCTTCTTCGCTCTGCATATTTCAATCAGTTATCTATGAAGAAACTGATCCTTTCTGAGCTATTTATGATATTGAGGTCACAAATGAAATCTTAAGATTCTCCGATAGCACTAGTATGCAATTAGAGGTTGGAGAAGTATGTCGCATCTTTGCTTAACCTTATCCAACATAGTTTTAATTTTCGTTTATATATTTACTTCATTTTTTCTTCTTATTTTCTGAGATTAGTTTCTATGTTAATCTATGCTATGCAGTAATACATAATTGAAACGCTGTTAAATGCATTATCAGCTCAAAATGAGCATGTGGTCTGTATGTTTGCTTTTCTTCCGGATGACTGGTTCGATTGGTGGATGGTTGGTGAGGTTTTTTCACGTGACTGACACCATGTATGTCGTTGACACATTTCGAAAAACTATTTTTATACGCCAGCTGATGAATGTGTGCATTTGAAGCAGTTGGCTGTTAGCTTAACTACAGATACACGCGATATTTAAATGGGAATGCTTCACGGTTTTGGCGTAGTAAAAGGGTGTAATCGTTTTAATTTATGCGCTGTTGATGAAAAATATTAATTTTTGTTTTTTGAACTGTACCGCTTAATTATTCATTTTTCCTGTTTAGTGAACTATATCGCACAATAGCTAATGTGCGTATAGCAAAAAGATGGTCAGCAAATGTTGCAAGCTTTCTTTTTCCGTACTTCATATCAAACAAAAGATTCATTGCGAATAGATAAAGCATAAAACCGTTGAATAGAGGTCATGATGAATCAATTGCTTTTTCTAGATTCCTTTGTTGCTTATTTTAGATTTATCACATTTCCAACGCAAAGAAGGGCACTTCATCCATTGTACTGTCGTATGGACTACAAGTGTTACTTTAGCGTTATAGAGCTTATCATCGATTAAGTAATTAAGAATATCTTACATTCCGTGTAGTGTTAATCATTTAAGTTAAATAATTGTAGATTCAACTTATAAAACAATAATCGTTTGAGGTATACTACTGCAAGCGGTAAAATCGATAGTTTAAGCTACAACAAAAATAACTAATGAAACATATTGAAACATCCTTTCGTTGTGCAGTTAAGGTGTAACAAGAGTAGGGCTATCAAATCCATTTTCAACATGATTCATGATCTAATCAATTAATTAATATCTTGAGTGAACAATCAGCTTATCAAAAAACTGCTCCGGTAGGTCCCCCTAACTGGGTCCTTATTGTTTCCCTTGGAAGTCAATCACGAGACGTGGCATGTAATAGAATTGATAAGGTTGTGTATTGATTCAGTTGATTCGTATCGGACATTGGCAACTGGTAACAGTTCCATGATAGCCTTAACCTCCCGCTTTCCTTAATATTTCGTAAACGAATTCCGAATCTTCTGGACATAACTATCATTTTCAAATTTGTTTTGTATAATCACAGAGATTTTTTTTACAATATCATACGCTATAGGAGAGTGTTTTTTAAAGGTCGTGGTAAAAGAGCGTTACGGGCGGTGATGAAAAAAATATTACAAATTAAACCCCGAAGCTGTTTTCACATGTTTACTGGCGATATCCGCATTGCACTGAGAGAATGAAGGATTCTAGGTTCCTCGAGAGGCACAGGCAAACTATTCATTTGTACTTGATTTAAGACCAACATTTACAACAATATGAAGACGTTTCATATATGATACATGAAATATAGAACCTTGCTCATATATACTAGAAATATAAACATACTTCACGTAGTCCTACCGTGTTTTCTATAGTATTTCATTTGACCATAGCGACAACTGTTATGCAAACAAAACACTCGTACGGTCGAGACACTGCGGGCGTGTGTGCGTCTACTCGATTAGCAGTTCAATCACGCGATCATACGTTACTGTTTACAATTGCAATCAATTGATTGATTAAAGCAGGCGCAGAAAACGGACGCTTTTTCATAATTCATCTTGGTTTTATACTACTGGCTGGTACACAGATCAATTGTGGAAAACAAGTTCTCAACTGATTTGGAAATAAATCACACTCTCCCCACCTCTAAAGACATTGCGAGAGATAGAAAGAGCCTGCGGGTGGTTAATTGTGTCGTAGTTATGGCTGTAAATTGGGGAAACTGGGTCTTCAATCGATATAAATTAATGACTTTAAATTAATGACAGCGTTGCTCATGATGTTCTATTGTTCCTTTCTCTTTCGTTCACATGGCTGGCGTTTGGATGAACGTGCAATAATGTACGGTCGATTCTGTATGGCACATGGGAATAGTAGCTAGGAAAGAAGGCATTCGAGGGCCCCTCCACGGCAGGAGTGTGGATTCAACCATCACCAACCACACTGAGGAGCTGCGCTGATATTAATTATCTCTGTCAACGAAACCCTGCCATTATTCGTAACAAGCGGTTTAACAATTACCCATACGATCGGTTATTCTGCGCACACCGAAAAAGCACTCGTTGCAGCGGAAAAGGACAACTACCCAAACTCTAGCGACAACCTCCCCCGCCCATCGGTTGTACTGTGATTCCTCTTCCGGTTTCGGTGCGTGCAAGGATGAGTGACACAATCAACTTTGGGCCCGCCTGGTTGCGGAAGGTGGCGTCTGATAGCAACACCACTAGTAACCATCACAATGCGAATAGCAGCAGCAGCAGTCACCACAGCAGCCATACGATGCTGAACAGTAACAGCAGCAGCAGCAGCACCATCGCCAACAATGCCGGCGGCGGTGGTGGTGCTGGGTTGCATCATCAACATCATCCGCACCACCACTCGCAGCCGCCATCGTCGCACCACTCGCATAGCAGCAGTGGCAGTGGCATGGGTGGTGGTGGGGGCAGTGCTGCCCTTTCCAATAGCAGCTCGTATAGTGGGGGCTCGGGTGGGAACGCTGCAGCGGTTGCCAGTAATGGCAACGGATCTGGAGCAGCAACTACGGTGCGGTATCCGTTGGCCGAGTTCCGATATGGGCGAGAGGAGATGTTGGCCCTGTTCGATGGAAGAACGATCAAAACGCCGGATATACTGGTAAACTACAAGAATTTGTTCGTCGACAAGCCGCAACCACCACTTGCCCTGACGCCCTGCCCGGAAGAAGAGTTGACTGTTGAACCGGATACAAGAGTAAGCCACCAAGTGTGAAGATGCGATGATTTAGAGCTGTTGAAATCCTTGCTGACATGCCCATATTTATATCGATTTTTGTTTTTTTTGTAGCGCATTTGGCAATCGAGAAGCATTTCACTTGGAATTCCCGGCCGTGGTGCTCGTGGTGGTTCGGTGGATCGCGGTCGAGGACGTGGAAGGGGCGTATATACCAGCTATCAACGATCGTCCTCTTTCTACGAAGATGAGTCCAGAGGCGTAGGAAGAGTAAGCGTGACCGCCAACATGTTGTCTTTGCTTTCGATTACAAATTTTTGCTTTCTATGTTATAGGGTGAACGACCGTGGCTGGAGCGCAACGGAACCGGTGGCAGCGGTTTGGGCGGTGGTGTGGGAGGTGGACTCGGAGGAGATGTCGAGTGGAACAACTCGTCCTCGAGCCCACGGAAGGAGTATGGTACGCGTGTCCGCACGAGCGGTGGTGGGATGGAGAGCTGGCGTCGTTCTCGAACTGATGACGACAGTTCCGGCGGTGGCACTCTCAGTAATGGAGTTGGAGATTGGCGGGCTGGTGGCGGTCCTGGTAGTATTACGGGCGTAATGCGCGAGAAATGGACGCGTTCGACGAGCTGGCGTGACGAGGACAGTACATCCCATCACGGATTGGAGCGTGGCCTGAACGTCAGCGGTAGCGACCGTATGATTCCCGGTTATAAATCGCGCCTTTCGTCCGGTGGTGATCTAAACTCATCCGGCCATTCGATGGGTCCGGGTGGGATGCGTCGACCAAATTGGGACACGGATGAGCTGCCGGAGTGGGCTACCGAGAATCCTTCTGATTTCGGTGGCAGCTTCGACGCCACTGGTGCTTTCCACGATTCCGATAACGATGGTGAGGGTGGCACTGGTGCCGCTGGTCGATACGATGGTATCGGTGAACCGAACGGCGGTGGCGAAAGCACCCATAGTAAGGCAAACTATCATGCGAAAGACGAAGATCGGACAAAGGAAAACGTCCGACGTAGGGCGGAAGAAAGTGATATCGCAAGAGGCGAGCATCGCCGGGATGATGGTAGAGAAGACAAAGTTTCCGACGTGCTCCGTACCGAAGGGTCAACAGTTGTCAAAGGAAGAGAGGGAAAGAAAGCGATCAATCATGTAGGCAGTGGTAGCAGAGCTAACGAAACGGTGGAAGCGGATGGTACGAAGGTGGACGGCGACCCACACAAAGATAAACAACAAATGGGCAGCAGTGAATCGCTACACCAGCAACAAACAGCACATCACCAGCAACAACAGCCAGATAAGGCAGTGATTAATCTTTCGACGGATCATCCTGTCGATGCCGCTAACGATGGTCCTGCAACAGCATCGTCGAGTGCTGCAAAGGGTATTTCGTCTTCGCGGGAATCGATCGAATTTTCCGTTCCATCGCCAGTTGGTGGCGCACTTCCAGCGACGGAACGAGATGTGGGACACAATTCACCTGCGTGGCAGAAGAACAGCGATGGTACGAAAAGTGCAATTGTAAGTGATGGCGGAAAACAATCATTGTCTTCCGAAGAGCGAGATACGAGAAACGAGAACGACGCGAATGAGGAACATAACCGACCCACCGAGCAACGGGAACCGAGTGAGGAACCGAAAAAATCTCCATCGAGCACGAGCGTCGACCGGATGCAGGAAGTTGCAGATGACATGGTCGCTCAACTCATCATGGACGATGAGTTTATGGCGACTGACGGTGACCCATCGGTAATTTCCTCTATCGCCGCTGGTGCCGGTGGCCTCGGCAAGTCGCCTGTATTTGGAATGTCGGTCGCGGATACGGTCATTACGACCGCTACAATGGTGGGAGCGTCAGCAGGACTACCGATGAACATGGTTTTACCGAAGGCGCTCCAACCGATGCAGCAACTGTTTGGCAATGGCAATTTGTCGCATGTCAATCCCCTGCTAATGTCGGATGCTGGTACTGCGAACCGTGCGGCTGTGGCGGGTGTTAATCCTATGGCACAGCTGCATCACTTGATGGGGCCACCTCCCGCTCCGCCTGGTACGGACACTTGGTACTATCGCGATCCGCAGGGCAAGGTACAGGGACCATTCCAGGCAGCGGAAATGACGGAATGGTACCGTGCTGGGTACTTCGATGATTCGCTATCGGTGAGACGAGCTTGCGATGACGTTTACAGTACGCTCGGCACTTTGGTGGCGCTGTGCGGTGGAGCAATTCCGTTCCTGAACTCAATCACGATTCCGCCCCTTAAAGCGGGTGCCGGTGGACCATCGGTATTGAAACATTCTCCGCAACAACAAGCGACGCAGCAACAAACGGCAGCCGGCGTCGGGACGGTGTCTCAAGGGCAGCCGAAACAAGGGGCGGCGGGTGCTAATGGAAGTGCAGTGCTGACTTCACCGAATCAGCCCCAATCGCAACCAGCCGGTTCGGCGGGTGCTCCAATTCCGGTAGCCCAGTCCCAACAAGTCCCTTTGCATCCTGCACTCGCATCTGGAAACGGGAACGCGGGTCCGGGAGCTACCGGCGCCTCGAACGTGCCCGGACTACAGTCCTTGCATCTGTTCCGGCAGCAGAGTTTGCTGCTGCAGAAGCTGCAAAACACGGACGGCTGGCATTTACTAACGCCCGATCAGCAGAACATAATTATCACCAAGCACATGAGCCAGCTAATGAGTTCCGAAGTAGCTGGTCTGGGTATGATGTCCCCCTCGGCATCTTTATCTAGCGGCGGTGGGTCCGGTGCTAATCAGCTGCACCAGCAGCAACAGCAACCACCAGTTGCTAGCATTTTTGGCGCTGGCAACTCTGGTGTTGGTGGAAGTGGTATAATGGCAACGAGTCAAGATACCCTAGTCAACTTGAAGCTACGGGAAATGCAACAACAGCAAGGTCAACCACAGCAACAACCACCACCTGCACATGTGATAATGGAGCAGTTGCAAAAGACGGGCGCTGGTAATCATGGTAATAATGCCTTCTTAAAGCTACACTTACCCGATTTCAATCAGTCTCCACAATTAGCCGGTGCAAGACCAATGCTGGGTAAGTGTAAATAGGTACTATAAAATAAAATGAAAGCTATAAGTATTTGTATTGATGGACACTAAAGTGGCAAAATGTTTTTGTAATTATTTGATGCAGGCAATATGGCAGTCGATCCGTCAGCCGCCGCCGCTGCTACTGGAGGACATGACCCGCTGGGACAATTGATGCATGGCATTGGTTTCAATCATCAAACAGCGGGACAAAACCTTGGCCAACTGGGGCCAAATAACTTGCTGTTGAACCGCAGCGGCATGTTGGGAGGTCCAGGTGGTGGTATTTCGCAGCAACAGCAGCAGCCCCCAACGCAACATCAGCAGCAAGGTCATCCATCCGGAGCAAAATCCGGTGTGGAAGATCCGATACATTCGCTGTTCATGCAAATGTCTTTGCATAAAAACCAACAGCAAGGTCCGCAACAAATGCAGCCTCATCAGCATCAGCAGCCGTCTTCCAAATTGGCTGCCGATATGATGGGAGCACCGGGCTGGATGCAGACAGCTGCTGCCAGCCAACCACAATCGGCAAATGCCGGTACTGGGCTACCCGGTATGGGACCACGCGGTCCAATTGTTGGTCCGTCTGCCAATTGGGGCGACCTACCACCTCCCACGAGTGCCTCATTCGCGTCGCTAATGCAGCAACAACAATCCCGTCTACCAATCACCGGGCATCCGCTGTTGTTAAGTGGAAGCGGTCCTTCAAATGAACCGCAGGCGCCATCTGTGGTTTCTTTATTTAAGCATCATCAGCAAGCGGAAAAGCAACAGCAGATGGAAAAAGAGCAGCATCTTTTGCAACAACAACAGCAACAACAACAACAGCAGCAGCACCAGCAGCAACAGCAGCAGCAGCAGCAACAACAACAACAACAACAATTGCAACAGTTACATCAGGAGAATGTACTTGCTCAACAAAAACAGCAACATCATCAACAACAATCACACACACATCTTCAAGAAAATCAGCAACACCTGCAGCAACTTCAACAGCAACAAATGCAACAAATTCAGCAACAGGAACAACAGCAGCAGCAGCAGCAACAGCAGCAACAGCAACAACAACAACAGCAGCAGCAAGAACAACAATTACATCAACAACAGCAACAGCAGCAGTATAATCAAAAGCAAGCGAAGGAGGGTCAAAAAAAGGAAGTCACTGCCATGGAAACGACTGTACAGCAACAGTCTAGTACCACTAAGAAGCAAACTAATAAGCAACAGCAACAACAACAGGTTACGAATCATGTTGATTCCCTGGAGGAAAAAACTACGCTATCACAAAATCAAAAATCTAAAAAGCAACAAAAAGTTAATCACATCTCTGCGAGTGGTAACAGTAACGGACAGGTAACAATAACAACTGAGGAAGAAAGCGAATTCATTATCGTTAAAAAAGAAATAGAAGAAAAGAAGCGCCAGAAAGAGCTTAAAAAACAACAGCAGGAAGAGCAGAAGCGAAAAATGGCCGAGGAGAAAAAAATGCAAGAGGAGCATGAAGCTCAGAAGAAAGCGAAATTGCTTGAGTCCCAGCGTCGAGAAGCGATTAAAATCCAGGAGCAACAACAACAGCAACAACGCCCTGTCGCTAGGGCTGTACCAGCACCATGGTCTGGAGCAATGGCAGAAATAGTTAATAGTAGCCTGAGCTTAACGGAAATTCAAAAGACCGAGCGTGCCCTCATGGCTCGCCGGGAGCACAGCATTCGCGAACAGCAGGAGCACCAGCAAATGTTGGAGATGCAATCGCAGCTGTTGGATGGCAAGCTGAAGTGGAACGCCCAGAATTTGATGCCGGCAAAGGTGAAACCATTGGCAGAGATCCAAGCGGAAGAGGCTGCGGCGGCTGAACGTGCCAGGGAGAAGAACGCTAACGCGACCGGCTTAACGGTGGCAGCGATTGCTGCCCAAGGCAGTGCCAAAAGCGCCAAGAAAGATGATCATTTGATGGCCACCCTTCTGGGTGGTGGTGGTGGCGGTAGTGCGGCAGGAGCTGGATCAGCGGTTTGGCAGATCCGCGGAGGCAATAGTATGCTATATTTCAACTCCACTAAAGCGTGGACCGGAGATACCGCCGGTGATGCGGGAAATCCGCTTGGTGGAGGATCAGTGGGTTCTGGGCTCAGCAATAGCGTTAGTTCCGGTGGCTTCTGGGAGGAACCTAGTCAGCCTTCGGTTGTTACTGCCGCTTCGATTGTTGCTGCTGCTGGTAAGGCTGCTGGCAATACTTCTCGAAAGCAATCAAGTAGCACCAATGTTGCGGCCGGAGGAGCATCGGGCAAACAACAGCAGCAACAACAACTGTTGAGCAAGAGCAAAACAATGGGAAGCATTTCCACCAGTTCGTCGACGACAGTGGCCACCGCCAAGCAGCAGAAGCAGCAATCGTCCACGTCATCAGCAAAGGGAAGCGGCTCATCTAGCACCGGCAAGACGGGCGGCATTAAAAATAGCTCTTCTACTGCTAACAACAGCGATCGGAAGGACGAACGGAAGCATCTGAACGAGCAAACAAATGAATTTACCGACTGGTGCACTCGGGCCCTGGGTTCATTGAACAGCAACGTCGACAGTGAGTACTTATTATATCTCTGGAATGTTTGTTCGATAATACTTATTTATTTTTGAACTCACTGTTAATACTACTCACTGATAATAACATGATTTCATTTTTTTCGACTAATTATTTCTAGTTCCAACATTTGTCGGATTTCTACAGGACATTGAATCACCGTTCGAGGTGAAGGATTATATTCGTTTATACTTAGGTACGATTAAAAGGCAACGAAAAACAATTCCTCAATGATAGTCATTACAAAGTAGAACAAGTATTTTATCTACTTTTTATTACCATTTTAAGGTGAAACTAAAGAGTGTTCGGAATTTGCTAAGCAGTTTCTGGAAAGACGCTCGAAGTACAAAAATCAGCAGCGCCAAAAGAATGCCCACATCGATGATATGTGCAAACCCGCACCAGCGATAAATCCATCGTCAAACGATTTCCAAGAAATCAAGGTAAATCGTTGACTAAAATTTAAGGTTATATATAATTAATTAATTTGCACTATTGTGTAATATGCATAACTGATTTTTATTAGCACAGTGATATTGGAAATAACATAGAAATGGATAAAAATAAATTGTTGCAATATTTCTGTTATTTTTGGATCAAGTGACAAAATAATTGTTTAACGAGCCATAATTAAGAATGTTTTTATTTCTTTCTCTTCCAGGGTAAAGGTAAGAAGATTAAAAAAAATAAGATGATGAAGCTCGACAGTCGAATTTTGGGATTTTCCGTCACTGCGGCACCGGATCGGTTAAATGTTGGCGAACGAGACTACGGAGATAACGTTTAAGCAACAGCCTCATCAAGGCTTCAAACTGTGTACATGTGTGTATTTGTGGGTGTGTGTTCATGCAAAAAATGCACTAAGGACAATAGGTGTGGCAATAATAAATTCCCCTAGAGGGAATCAGGAGGTTTATTCGTTTTTCATCAGTTTCTATAAACTGTGTCGGCGACAATACAGAGCTTAGCGATTCGTTATACATTGTTTAAAGTGAAACATTGCAAACTAGGTTTACTGGCTAGTTACTCTAAAACAAATAACTCAAAGCATGCTACACTCACCATGTGGGTGTATTTATTCGGAATTAATCGTCGATGGATATAGTCGACGGGCAACCAGTTTCTTACTGCTTCTTATGATTGTAAATCATACCAGAGCCAAAACTTTGAAAAATGGTTTCTCTTGGAAGCATGATTTATGTTTTCTGTATCAGCTTGGTATAGATTTTCACATGTGTTCGATTGTTCCATTCCGAATCTAACTAGAATGGCTTGCCAGTTTAAGAACATCGTTAAGTTGGAAGGTTTTCTTTTATGATTCGAAATGCAAACAATCATATTAACGGAAATCTAGGAAAAAATGTGTGGCATGTTTTGTTTGATGTGTTTTTGTATATTTTTTATTCATTCGTTTAAATGTCGAATATAATTAAAACATTCGTTTGAAGCTGTCATTATTTGTTCGTTGCACATTACAATGCATTTCTAAAACTACGAATCTTGCTCTCAAGCTATTATACTAGTAGCGAACAGCTATATTATTCTGTCACATTATCGTTAAACAAATCATTTAACTCGATATTCGCTCGTATTGCATCTAAGATGAAAAGTTGTTTCGAAAGAATATCGAATGGTGCTGGAAATACTTTGAAAAAGACAAAGGTTTGTTCTTTCAACTTGCTACTTTGTGCAGCTAGTGCTGCATGTAGTATTTCTCTATCGATCGATTCATTTGAGCATCTTTTAAAGCGATTCTTTGAGCTAAATTTACTTTGAAAATTTAAACACACACACATGATATGCATGCAATACAAGTTTGTGCATATGTTAGAAACATGTACCGTAATTTCTCCTGATCGTCAGTCTCTACAATGGCACCAGAGGAGGGTGATGGTGTTGTGCAGTAAGAAAATAAACATTTTACAGTGCTTCCATCGCTAAGCTGTTGAGCAAGGAAAGCTGTTAGAATATCAGTTAACCCTGCTAGGTGGGATACTAAATCTATCGGATTGCTACTAGCAACGAAGAGGAGGTAGCGCACGGAAGTTTGCTGCTTTGCTGTTGAGGAAAATCCTAAGGTACTGTACATTTACAGCAAATGGCATGAAGCGAAATAAAAGGAAGGATAGTTCTCAAGTGATAACCATATTATCTTCGGGACTGAACTAGTATGAAAATCGAAAACAAAAGAAAAAACGCATCAGGATGATATTGTTTCGTTTTTTGCTTGATATAAGACGCTTCTCTCCGTGATCATGATTGTATACTCATCGGATTATTTATGCCGTGTACCCATAAAATCAAACATGATATCCCTTTGGCTAGAATGATGATCACCTTCGGAGTTGAAAACTCTTTCGCAGCAGCAGTTACAGGTAGTGGACGGAGAAAATATGTTATACGCCTTCATTACGGGAGGCTCTCATATTCTGTTAACTCCTATTTTCACTTACATTTAATAGACGGTTTTCTAAGAAAAGAAGTAAATAAAACGTCGAGTAATAAAGGATCATCTTGCGCTTTGGAGGTTTATGTAATTTAGGTTTTTATGTTTGTTTTAATTTACGATTTAAATGTACATTTCAAGCTACGAAATAAAGACCCAGTAATGAGTAATATGATTGTGTGCAGAAAAATAATTCAGATCATAGTTGCGCTTAAGAACAAGCTAAATCACATCACATACGACTCACTTCCTACATGAGAAAAGTTTTTGTGGAAAAGAGCAGAATAATGTGAAATACACATAATCCTTTGTTAACAGAACAGAAGAGTCGAGTGTATTATGTTTGACTACAGTGAATAAAAACATATAAGGTATGACCATTCGTTATTATCGGGCATATAAGTAACGAACCTGACTAAGGAACAAACATGCATAAATGCTGAATCGTTCTCTTGTACGAAATAAAACTACCATTTGAAGTTATACATATTTGACCTATGTGCATTCATGAGATTATTTTACTCTTCACCGATAATATCATCATTCGTTATTACGATATTACGACAATGTAGTGCTTCTCATATTTCATTCAAATGTGTAGGCAATGCCTATGGTTCATTTTTAAAATGGTCCATATTTTGATAACATTTTTTACGTTTATTTTTCAGCACATGATGCTAATTCAGCAGTGTTCAAAACCGAGCATTTCAACATTTTAAAAGTGAATCGTGTCGGATCAACAACAATTTTAACTTCAAATTACTTTTCGCTATAACGATTACGAGTTATAGTATGCCGGAGTAAACTTGTCATAATGTGGCAAGTATCTGACATTTGTCTCTGCACAACTGCCTACGGTAACGAGACCGGAATGTGACAAGTATGTAAACTGCAAAGAAAGGATAAAGAAGCTGGTAGTTCTCTTACAAGATATCGTTTGCTGCAGTGCTAAGATCATAATGATGCTATTTACGTGAGGAAAAGATAATAAGCTACAAAATACTTTTTATTGAACGATAATACATTGGCCAAGACGAATACTTCAATTGACTGGCAGTAATTAATCTCAATTCTATCGTACAACTTGCAACAAATTATGAAAAGCGCATCATATGGCAGCATTTGTTGACCTGGTTGTGTGGAAAGTGCTTAGTGAACAGGATCGTATAATTTAGTTTGATAATTGTGCGATTGTGTATCGCCATCTTAGCGATAGTGAATGTGATCAAAGTACATCACGGTGCATAAATTTCTTGTATTTGATTGGTATATTGTTACGAGTGGTTTGGGTGAGAAAAAACGGAAACAAATGTGACGTTCAGCCAGATAGGAAACTATTTAGAAGAATCTACCGAAGGTGATTATTCAATATTATCACTCAGTTTCGGAAAAGGATAAAACCACCAAAAGAAAAAAAGTACTTTTAACCATGACGTCGCACTGGGAGGATTTTTATGCTACTCATCTGCCACCAAACTGCTTTGAAGATAATCGATCGTTGCTGAAGGAATTCTGTGACCGCCACTACAAGTTAAAGAGCCACATCGTACTAATCACGGTAACTATCTTTCCTTTGATATTTGCATCGAAGTTTTTCTTCAATAGTAAAAAAGTTGTTTCGCAAGTGATAAAATAAGCATTCTTAAGGATTATTTTAGCTTAGAAGTCTAGAAGTGTCTTCCGCATCACTTCTGTCAAACTTATTTCTAAATGTCCGAAGCATTGCACAGCGCATGAATTAATTGGTTGTAAATGGAGCACTACGTCCACAGTAACGGTAACACACAGTACTCGTTGGACGACTTACTTTTATCCCTCAACAGGTGGCACATCGTATTGAAGAGTGAAATCATTCCTGATGGAGATCTGTTTGTTTGTTTTGTCAAACCTCCTGGTAGATTTATGGCCCGTTGATAGCAGTTTCAATTTAGTTGTGTTTAAAAAGCATAAATATTTATTTAAGCAGTATCTTAACATCAATATGTACGCATAAGACTAACAAATACCCAACGTGCTGATGCAGCAAAAGGAGTAATACGATAAAAAACCAGTTGTGCGAAGTTTGCCTTTATACAACACCGTCTTTTTCTCGATGAACAGAGCATTATGAGCGCTAAACATTGTATATCTAAGCTAGCGTATTCGACCTAGTACCGACTCCTTAAGAACTTGATGGTACATAACTAAACAAAGGTATTTTGGAGCTTTGAGAGCAGAGCTAGTAGTCTTGCCTGAAGAATGCATTCGGATCTCAGAAAGTCGAAGGAAGAAACTGAACGAACGTAGTTACAACAAAGTCGTATAATGTCTTTGGAGGACGATTTTGGGCACATGGAACGTACGCACTCTGTATAGGTTGAAAGGCCTGAACCAATTAAAGGGTATCCAAATCGAAATAAGCTTCATTTAATAGTCATGAGATACAAAGGTTATATAGTGATGCGTGGAACCGGTGATGGGGTTGCTACAGATTTTCCGATCTTACTGTAAAAGTTTTATTTCAATATTTTGTCATACAAAATACATGTTAAATTGGTTATGCTATATTTACAGACAAACTAACTGTATCATAGAGACAAATATTTTTTTTTAGAAAATAGACTTCTGCCACTATAACCATGGCACGTATATTTAAATGTTATCTCATGGATTGAATATTTTATATAACCAAATTCCCTAGTGAGCAAGTAGGCAGGTGGTCCATGTGTCCATCCCTGCTTGGTCCATGAGCGTTTAGGGAATTGAATCTATAAACCTCGAAGATATATAAATCGCCACGCTCGTAACCGTATGCAGGGGGAAAAAATCGAACGTCCGAAACACAATTTTCTTGATTGAAACAACAGCGGGTCGGAACATATTATCACAGCAACTTATGGTTACAAATCTCGATCACAATTGAGTGGGTCATAAATCGGTTTCGGTTCAGTGCTAAAAATAGCGTAAATATATTGGTTCCATCTATCGACCGGTATCCATACTTCGACCGGTTTTGACGTCATTATCAGTACACTCGAGACTATTATTGTTGTACTATAGTGAATAAAATAATGTTGGATAGTCTGCAATTATTTGCCACGCATTATGTGAAAAGCTAATTACACATTCTTCATACTCTTTGCTTCCGAAGGGTACATGGTAGTAATCAAATAAAGAGGCGTTACTCCTTTGTTCCTTCTTTGGCTTTGTGTCGGAAAATCAGTGTTATAGGAGCAACAGAAGATCAAGAAAAAGTTAACTATGTGAAATTTCAGAGCAGCTTAAATCTCTCCTGTGTTTTTCTACCTAATGCCCATTTACAGGCAAAGGAAGCACAATCACAATTTGGATAAAAAATACCTTAACTTATCTATATTTCTTTCTTAATCATTTTTCAGTCCGGCGGTACGACCGTGCCTCTAGAACACAACACTGTCCGCTTTGTGGATAACTTTAGCGCTGGGAATCGTGGCTCTGCTTCTGCCGAATACTTCCTCGAACATGGCTATGCTGTTATATTCATGCATCGGACTAAATCTTTGGAACCGTTTTCACGCCATTTTACCGGCCAACAATTGTTAGATATGTTAGAGCTACACGAGGAAGGCATGAGCACTTCAATCACTGGTAATTGTTTTGTTAGGGAAAATTATTCTGCTTATATTGCACTTATTTCATTGGCTGTAATTTTTCTCCTAGACAAGTATCGCGAATATATTGTAAATACATTTCTTGCAAAATTTTGCGTCTACACTAATGCAAAGTGGTACGTTATAGGCCAACGTAGGCGAACGTTATTTATAGTGTTGCTCGCGAACCAAATAGTTCGTGGTTTTAGCTTCTAAATTTTGTTTAAATATCAAAATTTTAACCAATTTTATAGGGCTTACAAAAGTTGTATTTTATTGAAAATGTAAACATACAATTTGGTGTCATATATTGTTTGCAAAGTAGTTATTTATACACAGAATACAAAATTCATTACTTCTTTAGGGTGTAGTTACCATTGCCAAAATGTATATAACAATAGCACGCTTTCCAATTGTTGCGATATTCGATGTCATTTCACAATTTAATTTTACTCGTTTCCATCAACCTGTCTTAATTATCTTCTCTTATTCCAGTAAAACCTGACTCTGTGGATGTGTTAGCACCAGTGCTGGATAAATATAAAAATGCTCAGGAAACGCATCGCATGCTGTACATTACATTCACAAGCGTCGTGGACTATATGTGGCTTTTGCGCGCGGCCTGCGAGTCGTTGGCCACCTTCGATCGGAACGCCGTGCTCTTTCTGGCTGCGGCTGTTTCCGATTTTTATGTGCCGCAGGACGAGATGCCGACTCATAAGATCCAGTCCGGTCACGGCGCTCCAACAATTTCACTCCAGCTCGTGCCAAAGATGTTGGCTCCCCTCGTAAGTCTTTGGGTGCCGCACGCTTACGTCGTCTCGTTCAAGCTCGAAACGGACGAAGCGTTGCTAATTGCAAAGTCCCGCGAAAGTCTGAACAAGTACAAGCACAAACTCGTGATCGCCAACATACTACAGACTCGCAAAAACCGTGTCGTGTTCGTGACGCCGAACACCAACTACGAAATCGTGCTGACGAAGGATCAAGCTCTGACCGGGCTTGAGATAGAGGAACCGATCGTGGCCGATGTGGTCCGGAGACATCAGGACTACATCCGCGAGGCAGAGCAGCAAACGCATCAATGACCCACGCGTTCGACCCGACCCCCGTCCAGCAGTGGCCCCGGGGTGCAGGTCGATTGTCACGTTACGTTACCTCATTTCTGCAAAGTGTTAAATCCGGGACGAAAGTACTAGCTGCCACAATCACCTATAATGGTAAACGTGTTGCATAAAGCCTGCAACTCGATTTATTACTTCGCGTTAAATGAGAGAAAAGGTTAGAGAGAGGGAGAAAGAAGGAGAAAAGAAAGGATTATGAAAAACTGTTTTTCCTTCCTTTTCTCTGAGAAGTGTTAATTGATAATTGAAAGAAAAGAAACCATCAGCTAGGAAAGTTTAAAAGTAAAAAGCCAATACTCTATAGACTGGAGATGTGTGAATGAATCGACGGATTTGATGATTATGTTACGTTTATTATCATACTATCACATTCCATTGCTTGTGAATATGAGAAAACGCTCCGGTTTGGGGTTATGCTCGGAATTGTTATTTCATTTGGGTAATTATTTGCTCCTATAGGTTCATTAAAGTGGATCGGGTTTTCCAGAAAGGACAGAATGAAAATTGTATAAAAGAGTTATTCATTTGTTTTTTTTTATTTCGGATGAAATCTTTGAAAATTACTTGTAACTCTAGAAAAATGGAAAAAGAAACACCATAACGATATCTGTGTTGTCGGGCCAAGGGGTGAGTTAAAAGAAAAAGATGTGGAAGAACTGATTGAAACAACAGCATCGATGTAAAGCTATACTGTTTCCTGTGCACTGTGTGTTAGAACATTAAACATCAATCTAATAGTTCCTAGATAACAACAGGAGTGAATGGTTTTGACTGTATTTTCCTTTTCAGCAAAATATCGTTTTGTTTGCTATTACTATTACCTAATAAAATGAGTATACATTCTATAATCAATTGGATGTGTTTCACAATACAAGTGTGCTACATCAAACCAGGATATTAGCTCAGCTAGTACTAATCAGAATAATTGTGCTCAACTGTTTGTAGCATCAATTTCTTTTGTTACGTATGATTTCACGTATTTTATTTTTGTTATGACTCTCTCTTAAACAGAAAATTGTACCGTTTATCTTTTTGGGCAGGACTTGGTAAACTTAATCAATTCAAGAAATGAAATGATTTCCTACAAATGAAAACGTGCACACGTTATCTGCAAAAATCATGTTTGTTATTATATGACTGTTTTTTTAATTGGTAGATTGCTTTCAGTTTTTTATTAAGCTCAGTGGAATTGCCCATGAAATCAAATTGCTTTTTCATCTTGTTCGTTGATTTGCCCATTTAATCAAATCGCTAATATATGTTAATCTAACTTGGTCGAAGTTTGCCAATTCCTGCAGTAAATATATATGTGCGTTCAATTATACCACATAGGAGATTTTTCACGCTATGAACCCAAGTTAACATATGCTTAGAAACCAACATTGAACACGGCTTTACGAAACATATGCAAAATGTCGACAAACATTTGACATTGTGAAAACCGATAACAATGTCCTTCGAATGATTGAGCTTACAACCGAACATGTTTTAATATACGCCAGTCCAAAGTACTCTTTTTCGAACACCTACTACCTGTTGTTTCTACAGGATTTGTATTGCATTTATCGCAAGGTATATAAACATGGAACTTATAATGATGGATGATGTTGCCTATCTAATCGACGGGCCTCAGTGACAAAGTTCCAGTATAACCAACCGATGCAACAAATCCGATAGATGATGGTAGTGATATTTAAAAAAAAACCTTGGATGTAGAGTATTTAAGTGCAGCAGAGTGTACAAAAGCATAGGTATAAGAGTATCTAAAATAGAGCTAATCGAATGTGAACTTTCGTTAGTTAAAATATCAGGAGACAAAACCTTTGGCAAAATAACACACACTTTTGTTGAAATGTGTGCTTCAATATTATGATACACACAATTGTAGTAATACGTATTGTGCCTCCTTTTATACCATTGCAAAGGATCTTTAAATGCGGGAAAAAGGAAAATATACATATAAGCGTAACACGATTATTTATTTAGTATATAACTGTCTTCTTGTTAAATCCAACACGTTGTAAGTGCATAATAGAGAACTACATACACCTTGCGTTTACATATCAAAACCGGAATTAATCTAATAACTTTTACAATATAACAAAAATAATAAGAAGTGAAAAACTTCATAGACATCAAAACTATAAATCAGCGTCATATGTAATAGCAAAAATCAATCAATTTGGTATACAAATACTACTACTAATTAATAACTTGAGCACTAACTTTTCAGTTCATTTATATTTTTCGATTTTGATTTTAGATTTTTTTCAGACTATTGTTAAAACATTAAAATGATTGTATACGTTAGGTTTGTAAAAGATAAACTACTAAGCTGGTATTTATTATTAAAATAATGCAAATTTTTATGTTAATTTTACATTAGTTAGCGGTGCAAGGGTTTGTGGTTGTCATAATAGTAAAGAAACATAAAATAAAATAAAAGAATCGAGGGTGAAACAAAATGAACACTTTTTGTTCCTGATAAACCTAATGCTTGAAGCTAAACATATGCAAAGATAAACTAAAATGAAGACCGTATAATACCACTTGCGACATATTATCTATTCGAAGTAGAAAACATGGAAATGTGTTTATTGAAGCATAGAGCGTTCAGAAGTAGGTGTTACACGAACGACATAAATTAATACGAAAAACTATACTAGATGAAACTGTCTAAAATAATCAGCAGTGGATGATAGATGTAGTAAAACACGAAAGTTATTGCTCGGATGATGATGTTAGGATATGTAGAAGCCACAAACATGAGGAACCAAACCTATCCTAAAGTATTAAAAGTGCTTGCAGTTAAAAGCGGTCCTATACACCCATAGCATAAAATGCAATGATAGCTCCAAAAGAAAATATGTTGCAGTCGATATATCGGCAGAAGCAAATCAGTCCGCATAAATGAAATGAGATCGTAGTATTTGAAAGTACCATCAACCTGTACCAAAAATGATAGATGTGTTTGATTGTTTTTTACGACGTTGGAATTATTTTTTAATCAGTCACCTCAACATAGTAAGATAGGATTGATTTTTTGCGTCATCCAAACGTCGCATAATATATTTGATAATTTTTAAAGAGTTCTTCGTTTTCGGTATTTTAGACAATGTTAATAGCAAATAATTGTTATATTTAAATATTTATGTTAGTATGACTGAACTTCACAATTGATCATTCATACATAATAAGAGAAACAGAAACCAGAAAAATGAGATGAGAAAATGAACAGAAAACCAAAAGAACCATATATATTTAGTAGAACAGTTTAAAAGATATATACATTTAGCGATAACGTATATATACAAAAATATATACTTATATACTTACGCATATAAAAATTAATTCGTATACATATAACACTATAACGGGCTATAATAAACAAAGGGTAAAATATAAAAATGTTGTTTATGTAATAATTTAACGGACAATCGTAGGCATTAATTCTTCCTATTGATTGGTATCTCAGCAAAACTTCGTGAAATGGTTTGATTTCAGCTAATTAAAAAATGGATTTCTTTCGTTTTTCTAACATATTTCTATTACTTTAATGCCTTTCTTCAATCAAAGCAATCCGGTGGCAGTTAAACATTGCCTTTTTTCGAGCAAACTCGTAACAAAAGTTGTTGTGTGAAATTTTACGTCTAAATTATATAATTTTATGTGCTTTCAGGCATACGTTTCCTCAAGCCAGTTTTCAAATCGCTGAAGTAAGAAGACTAAAACGTATTCGATAACTTTCGGGCACCTGCCTCCTGGATTAAAGGCCCTTCTAGGTCACTTTCGTGTTGCTTCGTTGCGATGTCGGAGAGTGGCTTCTCACAAATCATAACGAGTGGGTGCCTTTACACGGATGCCGATGCAGGCCCAAACGGGATACGTCGCTCCGCACAGCGGCGAGGCATCCAGATGCAGCAGGATATGTCGCTGAAGAGCGAACCAAAGGAATTTCCCCTGTATGAGACGGCCTCATCTGGGGACGTTCGCCGTATGCTTGTCGATCACGGAACCTACGCCAAGCGGTTCGAAACCACGCTAACGTCGATTGACGGCGAATGGGACGTGAATCGGTACGACAACTACGAGGCAGACCCGCGAGAACGCGACCGTCGTACGGGCCAGCATCCGAAACAAGAAACGTACGAAGGGAATGGATACTTTCACACGCGCAATCCCAGAATGCCCGCGGTTCGGCTAAAGGTGGCCCACCAAGACCCAATCTCGATCCGACCGAGAAACAAGAATCCGCAGATTGTAAACGTTTGCCAGACGTTTCGCTTTCCGGACAACTTCATCACGCAAAACAACGCCAACCGGGTGGCACAGCATCAGGAGCACATGCTGCAGCAGCAACGTCCCGTCCCAGAACCACGTCGAGCACCGATTCAACTGCTATCCCCATGCCACAGCACCTATCGCAGCCGATCGCGACTGGGCGGATTCTTTGGTGTCTATCGACGCCACCGAAACATGCACAGCCAAACGAGCCGTACACTGCTCGAACTGGTGGAATCCGAGCAGAAGCTGCAGCTGCAGTCCGTGGGATCGACGGCCGTGCCACGGACGGTGATGAACCATTCCTTTGGTGGCCACCGTATGCCGGAAGATTCCGTGCTGGCCACAAGCGCAAGTGAAACATCCATCGGGGAAGGGACCGATATTCATCCGAGGGTCCCGCCAACGGAACGGAAGGCAAAGATGGCGCTGGCTCGGGAACCAGCGCGGACGGGAATAGGTCGCTCATCACAGGTACCATACTTCGACCGTACCAAAAGGAACCGATCGTGTACGAAGCTGGTTGATGGTGGCGCCACGATGGGTGGCCATTATGGAAGGAGCAGCAGGACACCTGCTGTATCTAATGGCGGGAAATCCGCCCGGTATTTGGCGAAGCCGAAAGCTGACCATCGACGCTCACTTGGTGAGGATGCGCTTGAGTGTCCGTTCGTTGATGATCCTTTTGCTTCGATGACGAGCCGCAATCGCAACCGACCGTTCATGGCTGAGGACGCTGACTCGATCGATGACAATGAAGGTTTGGATGACGAAGAGGACGTATCGGACGTGGACCCGCTGGATGAACAGGATAACGATCGAGAGGACCTCAACGAGTCGAATGATCTAGAAGTGGATGAAGAGGAAGAACAGGACGACGAGGTTCAAATGGGTGATGCTTTTGGGCACCGACGAAGCCACGTGGCGGCTACTGGAGACGCCCGTTCAGCCAGTGTGAAGGAAGGTTCGATCGGGATCTCGGGGATTGTAGACAAGCTGCAGGACAACGTGTGGGAGGTGTGCCTCGAGGGTATTTGGGATCTGATGGATATGGCGGGCCGAATCGACTGGAAGCTGCAGGAGAAGTACATCACCGTCATCAACCGGAAGCTGATCGAGTTTCTCAAATCTCCAAGGACGGCTCTGTGCCGTTCGGCGTGCCAAGTTTCCGGGGAGCTCTTCCGACAGGCTAAATCGACGAAGCGACCCGAGTTTGACGAAATGGTCGATATTTTGCTGTGTAAAACGGCGGATCCGAATCGGTTCATTCAGAAGGATGCCAACGTGGCATTAGACAAGCTGGTGACGTACATTCCTACGCCGCATACTGTACGGGCAATATCGAACCGGGGAACAATGTAGGTGTCTCTTTTACTGCACACATTCTAAAATTCTGCTCTAAATTTCATAGTGATTACCGTTCCCTGATCGATTGCATTTGTTTGCAGCCATCGGAATCCACTCGTACGAACTGCAACTGCTCGGTTGCTCGTGTGTGTTTGTGTCGTATCCGGACTGGATGCAATCCTTGGTGCCACGGCCAACACGCGCACGCGCAAAACTATCCTTTCGATGTTGGCTAAATTTCTAACGGACAAAAATCTCGAAACAAGGTATTTATTATTTTACGTACACTTTACGTACACTTTCGGCAGGTATTTGATATTTATATGATTGTGTTCTCATCGATTGTATCATTTGTAGAAAATTTGGAGAACGACTTTATCGCATGTTGCGAAAGCATAAATTTTTCGATGAATATTTCTACAAGGACATGGACAACAATCTGCGCACGAATCTTAAGCGAGTGTTAAAAGGCGTTTAGCAGCGTCAGGCCAGTAGTACTGAAATTTTTCCAAAACTAATACGCTATCTTAGTGCTATGTTCTACGGTTCGATAGAATTGTAAGATTAAAAACATTGACGAAAGTCGGACAATCTTCACGTGTTTTGTGATTTTTGATCAAATTGAAACATGATAACGACATATGTGGCGGATGCTGCAAGTGTCTGGAAAATAACAAATCCAGTTGAGTATTAATTTTATTTTTGCACTAGTAGGACGTGTTTAGCGTACCGAACCAAACAGCCTATAATTGATTGAGTACAGTCCGTTTGCAGTGAATTCGAAGGGCTGTAGCTTGGTGCGCACGATCAGATTGTGGAGCTGATCCCACAAGCACTCAGGGTAGAAGGGTTTCAACAAGCTGCAACGTATATCGTTCATCTGCCAAAGATAGGTAAACATTACATAGGCTAGAATTCCGTTTGAGTTTGTCCGATTTTTCGTACCTTTTCTGTGGCGAGATTGGCGGATTTGCACAAAAACAGCAGTAAAAGGGTCGAGAATGCAACATCAACCATTTGCGCTAGAACCGAGCAGTACATATACGGAAAAAACAAATTATTCTTCTACATCCAGAACACGGTATGCAACTTACCATAGAATGGGAGCATCTGCATAGGAGTTCGAAATTGAAATGTAATGTTTATGAATAGATACACTACAATTGCTGCCGTAGACCATCCAAACAGAGAGTTCATCATGATCAAGCACTTCTGTAAACGTCCAAAGAGATGGTCAACACGTTGAAGCATGTTACAGGAATGTTCACTATGTTGTTGCTCTTGGTCCTCTGTAAAGCCTCTGTTCACTCCTTGTGAGTTGGAAATCTCTGACAAAATTACACTCAAGTGAGAAGCGATAAGCTCCATTAGAAATATTTGCTGATTTATACGGACAAGGACAATCAACGAAGGGGTGACAAGCATTAATGCCACGCTGAGTTTGCGCAAACCAAGTTGAACCAACAGGGTCGTTCGAAATGCACATCTAGCAATACCGATGGCGTACATAGCATAGAAACTTATACCGAAGCGCCATCTTCTTCCGGGCAGTAGCAACGATTCGATTTGTAATAGTTCTCGCATTAGCAGCTGAAGTCCTTTCCCGGACAGCAGTGCTTGAGTGACGATTACGAAGCTAGTTAGTAGTATGCTTGTGCTGATGAACCAACCAGCGAAGTCCTGTTCCAGGTGAATGCTATAAATTATGACTTGCTGAGCCACGATGAACGCAACAATACAAAAGCCGTACAGCGTATTGAAAAAGGTTTTCCAAAAGTGGCCGCCGGTGACCATGATTGGCATAAGTCCACAGGCTTTGAATATACCAAGATTGATGCACTCTTCCATGGCTGGTTTAAAGATTACTAAGCCAGTTCGACGTTTTGTCGGGTTTTACCATCAAGCAAGTGTGAAGTAGACAAGGCTAAGAAGATTAATGCGCACCGTTTAAAATATTCATACCGAAACAACGCAACTACTAATGGGCTGTTATATCATGTACGATGAGTGAAACCGAGCATTTATTTATGCATTTTTATTGCACATATTAGAAAGTTGAATTAACGGAATAGCAAAGAATTTTTAAGCGATTTCGATTTGTAAAGCATTTTACCTATTAAAAACATTTCTGCTAACATACAACTGCGGTGTTATGAAGTTAGTTTTGAAAGTCAAATTGAAGCAATATGATGAGATATGTTGCGATCGAAGCCATGACCTGTAGTTGGGAAAAGATCCATTAGCCATCATATTATTCAAAGAACAATCAAATTACCAGATGAAAAAACTTCAGATCAACTTGAAAGAAATTCATAACAGTGAATGAAATAGGCTGGTGTAGGATCTGGTTACCGAACTGCTCAACCAACTGTTAACGAGATAATTGCAAAGATGTGATCCTTTACTGACATAGTTTTTAAGACAACCGTTACCTCCGATTCGATGTCTAGTGAATAGTTCGTTTTTCGATGTCCTGACGGTTGGATGGATTCAATTTTGTGCAGATTATTTAAGACCAGCTGTGCCTAAAAATCACGTTTAATTCATTCCCGCGAAACTGAGAATAATGTGCTACCCGTTTATAGTGGAATATAATTTTACCTCTCTTATAACCATTTCACCCACATAGGTTGTAGCAAAGAAGTAGAAAAACACTACCACGATCATTAGTCCCGGTTCTGTGTAAGCATTTGTTCAGGATTAGAATGTAGAAGACCAACGAACTTTAAATTACTTCATTACCTAACGTATCGATGATGGTCAATCCTTTTTGTTTAAACTGCACAGAACAAACATAGAACAAGTGAAAGCTTTTTGCCGTCAGAATGAAAAAAAATATCCCTGAAAAAACATAATGTAATGCATAAAATATGCGTTAAGATAAAATAAACTTGATAAAATGCAGCCTACCGAACACAGTCACATTTTGTAGGCCATATTCATCATTCAAACAGTTAACTGTTTCAAAACAGTGTATTTGAGCAATGGCTAACGATTTGATTCCTCTGCAAAATCGAATATTTGAATTCTCCCAATTCTTGGTGGGTTGCTCTTTGCGGCGGTTTGCGATTTCAATCATTTTCTCCAAGTGTAACCCCATGTACCGCATTCGCTTCCATATATGGTAACTTATCACCAAAAACAGCCCGTGTGTTAGAAAAATCACAAATAATCCGTGAACTTTGAATGCTGACACCATAGCATTAAAATTATTGCTTCGAAATACATCCACCAGGACCAACGCAACAGCAACAAAAACCGTGCATCCGATGCTAAATGCACAATGCATTGGAAGTATTTGAGAGGGATCTTCATGCATATTGACTGTATACAATACTGCATCGAGGTCATTCAGGCATTGCAAAATGTGAGCCTTCGGTTTGTGAAAGAATTTAGTTAACGAAGAAACATATATTGTGAATACAGTAAACGCAATACCGATAAGCGTTAAAAGGTCGATCACACTCAACACTAAATCTTGTGGGTAAAGCATGTTTCGTATATCGAACATGCACAATATGAATGAACCGCAACTAATGGTAATTAATATCATGGTATAGATACATCGTTGGCATGAGTGCGAACTCCTATCATCGGCAATAATCGGTCCGCCGAAAATGTTGTGGACCCACGTAACTATATCTTTTAACCGCATTGTCAGGCTTATACTAAGCGCTAAGCAGTTTTTCTTTAGTTTCACATACTACCAGAAACAAACCAATCAAGTACAAACTTGTAATTAATGATATCAAATTTATCACAGTAGAAAGGGTGATGGAACCTATTGACCCCCGCACTGATTGCGTGTACACAAGTGATACATAAATAAAGCCAAAATACCGGGGTTTCATTAAATAAGCAAGAAAAGCCAAATTCAAGAAGACAAAACGCAATTTTATTCATTTTTCCACACCACTAAGCACATTTTTAATAACTGGGATAAGCTGTTTTCTTGAAGCCTTCAAATTGTGTTGTTGAAAAAATGTGCCACCACACGACTCGCTACTATTTAATTTTTCTAGTTCGAAGTTCGTCTCTTTACATTCTTGAAGCGCTGTAATGATCTATAAAATTAATCAGTGAGTAATTTTATAATTTTTTAAGTAATAATGAGTTAAAACTTGGCTTCTTACTCTTGCGGCCAATGGTTCATTGTCAACTGGAATGACGCCTATATCTCGGCGAACACTGCCATCTGGAAGAACTTTCATCCCGAGTAACACCACAACATTGCTCCGAGTATTGCTCGTGAATCTCTTAAAATGTTCACTTTGATCGGGAATTTTAATATAGTCCTGAACAGCCATTGGAAAGCCAGGTAAAGAAACTATTTGATCATGTTGTGAAACGATCTTTAAATCTTTCAATAGTAGCTGATATGCGTTTAGCTCTGAAACATCGCTACGAGCCGCGACAAGCGACTTGAACAATTCTTCTCTGATTTTTTTTCGGTTATCTTTATTAATACCTAGTTTTTCTTCAAATTTCTCTGCAATTTCATAATCAAGAGGTTTAGCTTTATCTGCTTGCTTGGAAAAATTCACTGTGTCTAACACGATAGCGCCTATATTAGAATATCGATATTATAAAAATGGTGCGAAATTATTAATAGCATATACATAAGAGCTTACCATATAAGAGTTCCATGCCAATGCAATACCCTTCCAACGGTTCTAATAGCGCATTGTTTAAAATTTCTCTGCCAACTAACGACGCACATGATCCAACTATCTCAATTGTAGTGAATGCATTAACGTTAAGTTGAGAATTGCTATCGATTGGGCGATGATCGAAGATGCCTAATACGTTCTGCTTAAGTTTCGTTACATGATGATCCACTAGGACAATATTCAGAGTTGTTTCATTTTCCCAATCGATCTCGTCCGTGCAGATCAAGGCATCGAGCTTGATTCCTGCCTTTTTGAGGTAAAATGTGACTTCGGTTTTCAACGGTAACTCGTCACGGATCACGTTCAGTACTGGAAACACGACAGTATCTCTTGTATGCGAAGTGCCCAAAAGGATAGGTTGGCATTGTAAGTGGAAAGCCATCGCAATCGAACATACTGCAGAATCCAAATCACAGCTCTCATTACCGATTACAACAATTTTGTTTACCTTAAAGAAAATTGAACACACGCGAAGTGGTAGATTTAAAAACATAGATATGATTTGAAATGCTTACAGCAGTTTTAAATAAACTCCGGCATCGTAGCAAATAATTATTCATTTTATGAATTCGATCTAATGCGAGGTTTTCTTGATACGTTTTACAAATAGGCGCTTAGATTAAAAGTTTGTTTATAATTTGTAACAGCTGACTGACTAGTACAGTATGAAAGTACTTTCAAATATGCTCGTTTCGCAAAGAGAGACATCTGTTATACACATTAATGTTATACAAGCCAACAAATTTATTATTTCAATGAGACAAGGCTTAGAAATTTAATAGAATTAGAAAGCTATTAGTTGCTATGAAGTAAATGTAAAATAAAAACTGTTTTTTCACTCGTTCACACTCCAGAATATTCCACGCGAACAACATTATTTCTGGTGTACGTGACTGACGTTATTCCGTTTGACGTTTCATACTCACAGTGTTTGTGTTTTGATCCGCAAGGTAAAATTTTCGTTCCAAAATTATACGTACTTAATTCGTGCATAACTAAAATTTTGAGCATCAAGTGCATCTGCATGCAGTTTGCATTCTAGATTTGATGGAACTGTATAACTTGCTCACCGATCGGGCGATTCAGATTTTTCTTTATATTGTTACAAATTGACAAAATTATTATTATTAGCGATCATCTTTACGTCGTCATTTACGGTCAGCGTGTGAAGTTTTTTTTATCCGCACGTACAGCAGTTACGCAAATAATAACAACGAAAAGAAGCGGCTCAGTTAAACAGGAGCAAAATGTCCTTTCGTTTGCTGACCACTCGGTTGTACAAACATGGTCGCCTGCTCGTTCAGAACTATCTCAAGAGGGATATACATATTAGTAACGTTTGGGCAAATCCCACGGAAAACATAAAAGTGACCAAAATTAACGAATCACTTAAGCATGATCTACGGATCAACGAGTTCCGGAACAATAGTTTCCTGCGGTTCGGCAACCAGGCACGTCGTCTCTTCATTGACAATGTGTTAAATAGGGTTACTAATCCATTCTCGGTGGATTTGCGCCTGCAAGCTACGAAGAAGTAAGTGCAATGCGTAGCCGAATATGTCTCGTTGGCATGGAAATGTTGCTACTCATTTTAAATGTAATCACTTTTTACATTTGCAGACTGTTGTACGGTGATTCGACTCCCTTTTTTGCGCTTGTAGGTGTGAGTTTAGCCTCGGGAGATGGCGTTCTGACTAAAAACGATCAACTGGAAGCAATATGCTGGGAGATTAGAGTATGTGTCCCTCTATGCAAATTTCCTATTTTTGTTCGTTATTTTGAATGACTACTATTACTTCTTTTACACAGCACGCAATGTCTAACTTCCAACAGAAAGTTGGTGAAAAGGATATCGAATCTCGTCTAGATGAAGAGTTTGGATTACAGGATTTAAATATTGGCAAGCCTATTGGCAAGGGCTGCTCGGGGGTCATTTATGCTGCTTCGTTAAAAGAAGCGACTTTAAACGATGATGATACTTTTCTAGACACCAAAACTCACCACAAAACATCAGAAATGGCACAATCAGCTGTATCAGAGGCTTGGATGGAACAGCAAGACTGCTCTGAACAATCGAGCTACACGGGTCCATTGTTTATACCTGAAAGAACCCCATCAGTTATGTTACGCCAGATGGCAAATAAAAGCGAGGCGCAATCGAAGACAACCAACAATCGCAAAGTTCGCTTCAATAGTGAAACGCGAGTAAGAACCATGTCGGAAAATGCCGCATCCAACCGCGACAAGGCTAGTAGTTTATTGCATGAAGAATCATACGATGAATATGGCTGTAACATTGAAGAGTACCCATTAGCTCTAAAGATGATGTTCAATTATGCAATTCAAAGCAATGCGATGGCGATCCAGAAAGCTATGTTCAGTGAGATCGTTCCAGCAAAGAGGCGACCAGCTGAAAATGTATTGGAGAAAAAGTATGTAGTAGAACGGTAAAATGGTAACACGTGGTATTGTTATCTAGAATAAGTAGACAAATTTGAGATGTAATTTGAAACATATTTTCTAGCCTCATGGAAACGACAAATGTTCTGCCTCCACATCCAAACATAGTAGAGATGTATGGGGTATTCTGTGATCAAGTACCGGATCTTTCAATGTCTGCAACACTCTATCCGATGGCTTTACCACAGCGACTGAACCCGCAAGGTTGCGGACGCAATATGAGTCTCTTCTTGTTAATGAAACGGTACAGCATAAATTTAAAAGACTATCTTGCGCAGCCTGGCCTGGATATGCGCACTCGTATTTTGCTGTTCGCTCAGTTGCTAGAAGCTGTGGCACACTTGAACCGTCATGGAGTGTCTCACCGTGACATCAAATCGGACAACATCCTAATTGATCTTCGTCCGAACATGCCGCCGACGTTGGTGCTGACAGACTTCGGGTGTTGCATTGCCGATAAACGCCACGGACTGCGTATACCATACACTTCCGACGAGATTGTTAGAGGAGGCAATATGGCTTTAATGGCCCCAGAAATTATTGGACAAATGCCGGGAGTATTTGCGGAATTGAACTACACCAAGGCTGATCTTTGGGCATGCGGTGCGATTGCGCATGAAATTTTTGGCAACGAAAATCCTTTCTATTCGGGCGTGGTGAGTAACAATAGAGATTTGATGTTTTGATTACTGTATCACGAAAGGTACGGCATAAGAATGTCTATTTTAAATTTCAGAATTCCGAACCCAAAAATATAACATATGAGGAAGATAAGTTGCCGCCATTAGGCGAGAATGTTCCGAAATTGATCCAATGTCTTGTACAGAATATTTTGCGGAAGAATCCTAACAAGGTAAGTGCTACGGTGATACTATTGGGTGAGAAAATAATTCATGATGGTTTGTGCTCTTAGCGTTTGAGCCCGGACATCGCAGCCAATGTGATACAACTGTTTTTGTGGTCGCCATCGGCATGGTTACGCGATGGTTACGTGCCGTCCAGCAATGAAATACTGCAGTGGCTACTTAGTCTGACAACCAAAATCCTATGTGAAGGTCCGCTACGAGTAACTCCAGATGATACTATGGGGCGCAGAACATACACAGAATACCTGTTAATTGCCAGCTTTCTCACCCGGGTGCGCCTGGAACGAGTTAAACGTGCTCTTGGTTGGATACACACGGTCAACACTGATTGTTTGTAAGCTTTGTGATATTGCTTCCTGTGAAACGTAAAGATAGTGCGGGTTCAATAAAGATATTTATTATATTCTTCCGTTAAATGGGCTCATGCGTTGGCTAGTTTTTTGTTGAGCACTGATAAAAATCCAATCAAATCTCCCGTCTCGCGGAGGATTGATTGAATAGTTTCAATATTTTCGCGATAAGGATGCATCCGTTCAACTAAGAAAAAAACAAAGCAAATAAATATTACTCCTTTCAACAGCATAGATTATATATCTTACGCGTAATTCCTTTGTCGGTATATGCAAAATAAACTTTTGTCCTATGTATATCATTAAACATTATCTGTAAGAGTAATATGCATGGGTTGTACATGTAATTCAAAAGGTACACATTATCCATACCTCAAATATTTTCTTTTCTGGTGAGCAGCTAATTGATATACCCAAAATTCGTTGAAGGTTGCTAAACTGTTCATAAAATTTTTTCTTAGGTTTTGAAAAATTATCTAAAATTAAACCATATACAGTTATATATGTTTTTGGTTTCTTATAGAGTACGTGCATACCTTGCGAAGGAATCGTGTTTTGTTGTTGTGGAACAATTCGATTCTTTTTTAATTTGTATTCATTTTCGATGGCACTATAGAGTTTGCATGAGAGCGCATTCAAATCATTCGAAGCACTTAGTTTTTGGTTTTCTTTCTCAGCAATACTTGCCTTCAGCTCATGTGCCTTGTTCAGTAGCTCTTGCAAATAATTTTGAGTTAATATATTATCATTATTATCTGAAAAATAATCAAAATTTTTAAGGCAAATGTTGAACTCTACCGTTGTTTGAAATTTTCGTGCGATGACAAATACAACTGTATCTTATTGTCATTTACCTGTTTTATTTATAGAAGTATCCATGATGAACAATTTATTTGGTTGTAACCTTGTATTCTTTGATAAAACTCCAAATAATTTTCAAATCGGTTTTTGTACAAGCATACACAACTTAAAACCTCCGCGTTCAAAAATAACATACTTCTACTGTCAGTTGCTGATTTTGAATTGTAAATAATAAACTGTCAGAATAATACGCTGACGAAACGGGCGAAATCGGTTAGGTTTATAGCTTGACGTAGGATTTAAATGTAATGATCTATTTATGGCAAGCCTAAATTTATTCAATTGCTTGCTTTGATTAGCACAATTAAATTGTTATAGATATTTATTAGCAAATTTCAGCCTGACTATAATTATTATTCAAACTTCTTTTTAACTGGTCTTTTATATAGTGCTCGATTCAACTACTGATTTAAGTATTTCTATGGAACTATCAAAATATTTTCATACATTTCCATGGTTAATTGTTTTACAATGTGTACAGAGTGGTCACACTCTTTCAATGTACTTCCGCTGTTCTTAAGTCCGGTTGAAAAACAAATCCAGTACATTCTCAAATTAATACAAATATCTAACAATTTTCCTTATGTTTAGAAAGCTGCACTAAAGCTGGGTGGTTGGTGCACATGCGGAATGTGCTGTAATAGCGCATGTGCATAAAATGCGGGAAATTCCCATTGCTTTACAGCACATATACACACACGCATAAGCTATCGACGGTGTGCTCAAACAGGTTTATCTCCGATGGAGCGTTTGTTTGTTGGATCGAATCGGCCGCGAACTGCGTAGTCCGGGCCGTCTTCCTTGGAAGGGGCACAGTTTAACAACGCTACTACATCGGTCAACATGCGTGTGTCCGAAACGTCGCTTCCTTTTCGCTTCCTTTTGCTAACGATGCTGGGCTTTTGGTCTTCCTCTAGCGCCCAGCGACTGCCACTGAATAGGGGTGACTTCGTATTTCCTGAACTGAACGAGCTCACGATCGGTGATCCCTGCACGATTGAGCCATCTTCGCAACCAAACGGAATCACTTACGCCCGCGATGGCATTTGCCGACGGGTGCGTGAATGCGCCTCCTTCGTGCCCCGTATAATTCTGGAACCGTTTGACATCCGGCGTGACGTTTGTTTTTTCGAAGTGCATGATCCAGTAGTGTGTTGTATCGATTTGCCCGTGTCCGGTAACGATCTGCAATTTCAGATCTTGCGCAAACGACTGGCTGTGCCAGTTCTCGACGATACTAACATGATACAGTAGTTATTCCATAAAGTGTGTGCGTTGAAGTAAAAAGCATGGATACGTTAATAGCAACATGAAAGAAAAATATATTGTTAACATTATTAGATAGATAGTCTTTTTAAACATAAATAAGTTGTAATGTTTGCTAATAAGTACAATAAATGCCATATAAAGTCATACACGCAATATTTTTATGAGAAAGTTATTGTTTTCTTTCCGAACAATATAATTTTAACTGATTCGGTACCATGAAAGTAAAGGTTCATGATAGACAGAACGATGAGAAAGGCAAAACGATGATCAGTTTTTAAGGGGTCATCATAATTTAACATACCCGCTTTCCCATTTATTTGATACGCTTATCATCAACGCTCATGCCGTCTGACCGTCAGTTGAATGTTACTCGCGTATTGGGTGGAACGTCTTTAGTTTAGCATAGTAATAGTTTCTTGCAACGAAACATGCCATTTAACATCGCGAAAGTGCTGTTGCTGGTGCTAATCGTATTCCATGCGAATGCGAAAATCATAAATGAGAATGCCTCTGAAAAAATCCATTTCCCGAAGTCGTACGAAACTAACCTGGAAAACGCCTGCCAATGGGGCAACTCACAAGGAATCTGCAGACTAATGGAACAATGTCCGGGTTACCCACTGCGCGGGAAGAAAGATACCGACGATCCTTGCACCAATTTGCTGCACAGCATGGTGGTGTGCTGTATCCCGCCAACTCTACCGCAACGGATTGAAGCGGACCTGTCTTCCTCATCGGCAGAAAGCACGACCAATGGTATTTTGGACGATCAGTGAGCTTGCGGGAGACATTGCGAATAAAGCAAAACTCGTCAAACAAAAGGCTCATATGAGTAATTGCGGATAGGCATCGCTTTCTTACAACTTCTTGTGATCTAGCCCATTGAAAACGCGCACAAATGAGTGTTTGCTTGTCGTGTGAGTTTTGGAATTCCTCACGGTGTTTTCCCAGACTTATCATTGACTTGTGGCAATAGGGCAACCCTGTTCGACCAATCCCGGGTGAAGCGTTATCTCCTCGCAAATCACGCGCAAATTCTCTGTTGAGCACGATGACTGCCTCCTATATAGTAGCATGGGGAAATTTAAATACACTCAATATGTGACCTGATAGGCGGTTTGTTCGAATTCGACAATCTGTGTTATGTACCCTTTGCGGTCTACGAGTTGATGTTGTGTCACTTTGCTGCTGTGTTGGGATCTTAAAATATTCAATTAAATTCAGGATGTAATTTAAAACAAACCTTTTTTTTATTTTAGAGTAATTTTTTGGACAAAATTTTCCAGCTGGTTTAACTTATAATGTGGCAAATATTGATGTTCATTGATTATAGAGTTTGCATACTTTCGAATGATACAAATTTCTTTATCTTCGACTGGAGTAGTGTTATTCAGAACGAAAATAAGACTCCAATCGATGCTTTCAGCAGTACCAAGGGGTCTAATGAATGATGCGGTGGCAATCATTTATCTCTCATTCAATGTATTCATCTCACGAAACCAGTTTCATTGTTAACTGGGCTAGGTTGGGGGTAAATCCAGATCCATTTACCCATGGCACGACAGATGGTTATAAGCTCTGGTTTTTCAATAGTGTTACTTGATACTGTGATAGATTTATTTGGTTATCATAAAACAAACAGAAACAAGAAACTTGATGATAAATGCGTATTCTGGGAATTGTTACAAGTTAACAACTGAAAACGTTTCCACTGATAAAGAGTAGTTGCATTCATGTCTAGCTACATTTAGTGTCTCAATTTACACAGTAAACGTAATTTATGGCAAACGAACGGCCAACATTTCTTACACATGCTTGCTAAATTATGCGGCGTTTGTTACTGCCGATTCGCTCCTTGATTATACATCACTATATGCACATGCACTCTGGACTTTAGTAAACATCTCGCTCTCTCCCTCTTTGCCTTCCTCGACGTTTCATTTGACTAGCGAAAGTCTTCCGATCACTCTGATCTGATTTACCCACTTTTCGGCCACACCGTCGATTCTATCCAATCAATGTACTCAGACACACGGGTGTAAATGCCTGGTGTGGAGGATCCGCAGCTCACACCAAACGAGGTGACGCCGATAATCTGCGCTCGGCAGTTGCCATCATTCGAGTATATTTGAAGCGGACCACCGGAGTCTCCAGTACAGGTATCACGTCCACCCTGCAAGAACCCGGCACATAGCTGAGTGCTTTGGATGCCCTGCGGTACGCGACCACGTGGTGGGAAATAACTGGCACAACCAGCCGTAGAGAAAACGTCCAGCGAAACCCTCAGCAGTTCCTTCGAGTTTTCTTCATCTGCAATGTAGGTAGGAGAAGAGACCCATTATCGAGAAATGCTTGGAAGGTTTGTGCCAAGGTTGTACAAATCAATGCCGATGGAACAAAGTTCGGGAACATTGTTAGACCATGTGTGATTACTCCTCCTTCAAAATTCGGTTAGTTGTCAACGGACTAAGGGTACAAACGTCCTTTAATTCCGGTAAAAAACGCTTTTCACTTGAAGTTCGCGGTGTTACGAGCAAAATGCCTAAAATGGATCCGTATGTTAAGCTTTTACTTACATATTTGCTTGGATCCGAATCCTATTGCAACTGCTTTGGTGCGAGCGAAGTCTTCCTCGCTGTACAGACAGGCAGGTCTGACGCGAGAAGAGAACGTCACCGGGTTGGCCAGCTTCAGCAGCGCTATGTCGTTGTACACCGTTTTGCCTTTATAGTTCGGATGTGCCACGATATGCTGAACCCGGACGTCGATCGGTTCTCCATAGTCAGGATTGCCCTCCTTAACTTCTCCCAGCCGAACGGCCAATGTCGGTGACTCCAAACAGTGGGCAGCTGTCATGACCCACTGCTCACTGATCAGTGTGGCACCGCACACAAACGTGTACTGACCGTTGGCATTCACGACGGCAAGCCGTGCCATGTGCGGGAACTCGCCATACCGTGCCGGTGTTCCACCGACGATGAGGTTCTGATCTGTAGGGCACCGATTGCTCGGTTTCACCTTAACCAGTGAAGATCCGACGGCAAGATGGCCAAGCTGCATCGCGCTAGAACCGGGACGGTTGTACTCCTGGCATTCTGGAGGACAAGAACGCGTAAGGACCTCAGTTCGTGGGGTTGACAATCGAGCCGCAATCGCTTTGGGTCACTTACTTCGCACGCTTATGCGCTTGTTAGGGTCGTCAAGCTGCTGCAGGCGTTGCTCATAATCCACCGGACAGCAGACGATCGCGTGGGGTGCGTAGTCACATATGTTGACCACTCGCGTCGTCTCCAGCACACGTTGGCAGACACTGTAGCTGCGACAGATTCCGGGTCCGCTGTCAAACACACAGGGCTCTCCGTCTGAAAGGAAAATGGGAAACGGGATGGTAGCGTATCTTCGAAGCGATATCAAGGTGTTAGAAGGCTGCTCATACGCAACATTATGTTTGGAGACGCGTATCTCGCTGAATTGAGCCGATTTGCCACGACAAAAAACTGGTTTTTGGCATAAATTTAACAACAGACTATGTTTTTGGACCATAAAGGACACGTTGTTAACGAGCGGGACCCGGTGAGGAGGGAACTGTACGTTAGAAGAAGTCACACTTTAGGGCTAGGATGTGGGAACGTGGTGAGGACTGTACGTTAGATAAAACCACAACTTGGGCCAAACCGGAATTCCCGTACGAAATGTGCTCCTTGTGGAGACAGATTTTGGCAATAGGACCATTCTCTACCGACGAAACGATGATAACGGATGGTTGGGAAAGGTTTCGAAGGCATTCGGTGTGCGAAAACTTATCACGCATCGAAGATCAATGTAATCAATGTATAGTTTCGAAAACCGGTTTGTCAAGACTACTTTAGAGCTCTACAGTATGCGAGGGGGGAAGAAACAGAAGTTCAAACACTGTCACCCGGGCAATATTAATTACCGTTCCCCTTCAAGTGTTTTCGGGGAATTTTTTTTTTCGTTATCCACTGTAAACGACGATCACCGGCGATAACGAGTGAGTTTGTGGAGAGCATGATAGCATTGGGTTTGTCCTTTGGTGAGCTACAGCACGGTGATAAACAGGCTACTGTCTAGAAAATAGGAGTACCCGTGATTGCGCTACGTTTCGGTACTCCACTCTCACCGCATTTAAATACCGTACTGGTTTCGGAGCTCGATAGCTAGCCCATGAGCTTATGTGCTAATTAACAGATCAACCAACGGCAAATTGATCACTCAGCTGTTGTCACAACTCAGAGACGAAAGATTACCCGCAGAAAGTTGTCACGGGACTGGAGCTGAGCACCACTATGTGACGATTTTTTTTGTCCATCCATCGTACTTTGCTGGAATCGGTTCCGTTGGCCAACCGGAACTGCCTTTCACACGTACGTCGCACATGTTACACCAAGAAGTCGCCTGGATGACTTACCTCTAGCGGCAAGTGAGCTTCCGATGAAGATCACTCCTAGTGTGATCACTCTGATCCATCCGGCGATGGCCGGTGACATTGCTTCGAATTGATCTGCAAGTCCTGACCCTGGTGCTCTAATTCCTGTGCCCGTTCCACGGCAAAACTGGGACGATGGCGCGCGCTTCCGTTTCGATTGAAATTTTGCTCAACTGCACGTTTGCAAGTTATCACCAAACGACGGCACTTCTAGCAGCCTGCGGAATGGTACCGTATGGTCTGCCGATTGTACGCCTGCCACCAAGGACGGTTCGATCACGTTTGACGAGCCGTGTGGTGTGTGATTTTACGCTTCCGCTAACCGTTGGCGTTTGGGATTTTGATGCTTCGCGTTTTATGCGATCGAATCGGCCGTGGCGATCGTAGGCGTGTGATGACCGGGAAATACCCACAGAGATTGAGCGAGCGTTCCATGCGAGAGAAAGAGCATTTTTAGTGATAGGAGATGGAGAGAAAGAGCGCGACAGTTCTCAGCGTCCAGCGATCGCGATCCCCGGAACGATCGCTGTAAAGCTGTTTCAATTGCGAGAGAGGCGATCGTGTGCGTGCTTTGGATCGAAGAAAGCGCGATGGAATTAAAGACGAGTGCTCGGTGTGATCGGTGCGTAATGTATGACATTTCAAGTGTTGTTGCTGTGACGATAGACATGAAAATCCTTGCGATCCTGATGCGGATTCCACCGGCAAAAGAAGGAGAAAAATGTGTGTGTGTAAGCTGCAGTGAAAACGGGAGGTAACTCGTTTGTAGGGCTAGGATTTTTGTTTATCGCATCCCAACGATTTGAGAGACTTACAAAGGAATGGAGCAAAACAGCATGAAAGCAGTGGCGCGTAATGCAATCTACTTCAACATCGCTATCACTTGATACACGTTTACGGGGAAGTACACTGGGAATTTCTTTTGCAATCTTCGTACATAGCGGCGGTACAGATTCGCAGAATGTTCGATTTAAAAATTATGAAAATTTGAACATGAAATTAATGTGATTGCAAATATAAAAATAAATTAAAAACATAATTTTTCTCCTACAACTGGAAGTGCTTCGAATTGACCATAGTAGCCTTATTGCAACCATGTTAGAGCAGAGCTGAGAATATGATACAGACACAACAATTGCCAATTGATCTTGCCTTGCTCCTAGTGAAACTGGAACAATGTCCTTACTCCATCTCAATTTAGGCGAAGAGTCCTGTCCCATCTAAGAGGCGTCCCCATTTCTATTTGTAAAAGCGTTGCTGTTTATGACATTATGTTGGGTTTTGCCCTTTTGTACCTGCAGTAAAGCGGCAAACCCATCCCCTGGCAATTTTATTTATTTTTTATTTAAAGAATGGCGAGTTCAATTGTAAGGGATCTAGAGTCATTGACCTTCCACAAACAATGGGTGTTGGGTTATTTAAAAGAGCTATTTATTAATCAAACAAATAAAAATCTCGAAATTTACATTATTTTAGTCAAACATATTCAGCTTTTTTGAACAATTGTGATCTCATCTTAAGCAGTTTCGTACCAGTATTCAATCTTGGCATTCGTCATTGACAATTGAGTTAGTCCACCTGAGAAGCGCGAGATCAACAATGTTTGTACACCGTAGCACAAAATTCGTCATTTGCGGTTACAAGTTAAGGAAAAAAAGCTTTCAAACGTATACACATCTGCTCGAGAGTTTGCAAACACCGCCACATTAGTGAACCGCTCGTCACGTGTTTGCTCGTGCCTGTGTGAAAAAGGACGCATAACAAACACAAATTCGACAGCTACTCCTTGACGCTACTCCCCAACCACACTACTCACGGCCACACCACCGACTCGATCCAGTTTAGGTACGAGCTAACTTTAGTGTAAATCGCCGGAGTCGCACTGCCACAGACCTGCCCAAACGACGTCACACCGACAATGTAAAACATGCACTGGTTCTCCTCACGTGTGATCTGCAACGGTCCACCAGAATCGCCCTGGCACGTGTCCTTCCCACCGGCCAAATTACCGACGCACATCTGCGAGTTCCGGATACCCTGGCGCATGTGACGATTCAAGCGATACCGTTCGGCGCACAGATCATTCCCGTAGATATACAGTGACACCTTGCGCAGTTCGTCCGACTTAGTACCGAAATCCTCCATCAGTCCGAATCCGGTGGCAATTACCGTGGGAGTGCTCAGGACATCCGTATCGTACAGGCATGCCGGCCTGATGAAATTCGTAAACCTGACACGATCGCGCAGTTGGATCACAGCCAAATCGTTGTACTTTCCCTCACGCCATTTGAACTCCGGGTGCACGATGAATCGCAGGATCTGGTAGTCTTGTGGTTCCGCGCCATCATCCTGCCGCACGAGGCTCTGATCGCCCAGACGCACGATCGACGGTAGCACTCTAAAAGGAGCCGAAATTAGTGATTGGGAAGACATTTTATGAAGCGTACAATCGATGACTTACCCATCATCAGCCTCTATGTAACAGTGAGCTGCCGTCAGAACGTACTGATCGCTGATGAGCGAACCACCACAATCGAACGAGTAACCTCCGGTTGGTAGACGCCACCCGATGGCGGCCATGTGTGGAAATTCGCCGGGTTTCGTCACATTTCCACCGACGATCAGCTTCACGACCATGTCACACTTTGGCACGTCGATCTTGACCAGGGTGGGATTTAGTGTGAGTGCGCTTACTGCTACACTGTCCGTCGTGAGCTTTTTGTACTCGTTGCACACTGTGGATTGAAAGTGTCTTTTGAGTAGAATTCTTCATAAGCCAACATCTAACATAACTAAGCATGGGGTTTCTTCTGCTAGCGTTAATGCATGTCTGTGGCAAATAGGTCACTTACTTCGTACACTGATGCGATCGGATTCGATTCGGTTGAAGGACTGACCAAAGCCATTTGCCTGCAGCTGCTGGGACTGTGGACAACATACGATCGCTTCCTGGGCGGAATAGCTGCACACTGTGATGCGATTACCACGTTTACATCTTGAGTACGGTATGCAAACGCCCGTTTCGCCCTGATGCACGCAGCTTTCACCTTCTGTGGAAGAATTGCACCAATAAAACGCAAGCGTTGGAACGTTTTTTTCCTCAATTTCAACCAGTCAAGAATGTTAAAAAAGACCCAGACTAAATGATCGCTGGTTGCACAATATTGCAAATCGTTAAACTTGAAACACTTGATCGGCCAATTCGCAGCTGCCGCACACATTCATGTAAAGTTAGAAGTTTGCGGAGAAGATACGATCATCATTGGCAAAAGAATTCTCATGATTAGTAATGTAAACAAAAAAAAAGTTGAAAACGATGCAAAACTTCTACACCTCCCGGTCCTAGACGGTGCGTACGCCCAAGCTCGGTTGTTCTGAGCCCTCACGTGTATTGATGCATTATTGTTCTCAGCAAAGATCGCATCTTGCTGATTAATTGTACACTTTCCCGGTCAGCGGAACATTTCTACAACACTTTTGTGCGTCACGATGTAGGGCTGGTTTTATTTAATATATTTTTCTTGCTTTATGCTGATCACGATCATCATATTGTTTTATCATGATCAATGATCGTTGTCAAGCCTTGTCTCAGCCGTTTAATGCTCGATCGATGTTAAGATGTAATCGATATGTTTAACTGAAAAGTTTCCAACAAAAATATTCTGTCCAACAAAAATGTTCTAGTTCGGGTAGCAGATTATACCTTGTAAAGCACTATTATAATCAACGAAAAGGCACAATGCTACGAACACTGACCACAACGATCGCAAGGATAAATTTTTAAGTAACATATTATTGGCTTTTGGTCCCCGCGGAACGTCGGTTTTTTGGGAAAAATTGAACTTCTCGCACGAAGATTCGCTAAGAATCAAGCAATGGCGCAGCATCCACGAGCTCAGCCCGTCCCCAACACGTTCCCATGCGTACCACTGACCGGTTACTAACACTGAATAAGCAAACAAGTCACAAACGATCGTGCTTCAGTCTCGGAGAGTCGGGAGGAAGCTTATAAACCTGCTCAAATCCCACCCTACACACTCGCAATATGCTGTCGCGAGAAGGTTGATGATCGAGTGTACGAGAGCGGAAGCAATGTAAATAATGGCAACAGGTTGGAAAGTATATTTAAAGGACGATCAGCAGCAGATGGGCGATCAAAGACACGTGTAAAACAGTACTCCAGTTGGTTCAATTTCAAAAAGTTGGTCTCAATAAAATAACTAGGCAAAACAGCTTACCAATGTACATAGTTTTTGGAATGGCATTTTCATCGAGTATCAAAATCCCGATAAACGATTTTTTAGAAAAAACATCAAGAGGATAGTCTTATTGATCGTATTAGCGCAAAAAGTTGATTTTATAATACAAATCCGAAAATTCAAATGAAATGCTACTGCTAGCAATCAAATTTCAGCATTTGCAACAGCCAGTATAAACAGTTCCTATTTTGTGAGGTTGATAAAAACGTCAATTTCAAAACAAAACAGTGAGTTGTTTGTTAAATCACATCAATGTTAGAGGCTTAAAATACAAAAACTTCAAAATCTATGATGCAAACAGTTCCTTGTAGATAAAACTGCACAACAAATTGTTGCCGGTTCATATGTCATTACAAGCGTGTAGCTCAAACTAGATCTACGATCCAGGTGCACTAACTTGACTATAAAACAGCAAAGATTGCCTCAACGATGTCTTCGCCGGATGACGAGTACGTACATGATTTGTATACATATAGACACTTTACATTTTCCAACGTAACTTACAGTGTTTAATTTCCCTAGCAATGTTACTATTGCCGACGAGGATATGTTTGTTAATAGTTCGGTAAGGTTTGTTGGTTTTAGTATGGACGTAGAAAGAGATTGCAGTTTTCATTATCCTTCCAGCAAATCAGCATGTTTAACAGCGAGGTACTGGAAAACAATATGCTACAGCTTGTCACCCAAGTAAACGACGATGGTGAAACGCTGTCGGCAATGCTGACGCAGGATTTTCTCCCGGAAGCTAGTGTGTCCTTGCCGAGTTCGTTTAACCCGTTTGGAAAGTATCCTGCCGTGGAAGAGTTCTGCCTGGAGGAAACGAACTGCTCAGTTTCCCCGTCTAGCACCCAGGGCTCTGGCTTTGCATATTCCGAAAAGCTGCAGAAGCTTTTCGTAAAACCCGACAGCTTATGTTCGTTCGACGTTCGATGTGCGCTATCTAACATCGTGCCTGGTCCGTGGTTTATACGCATAATGCTTGTATCACTCACGCCAGAGTCTCAGCACGAGCCGATAACGCGCTGCCACAACCATTCCGCAAAAGATGTCGGCCCAGAAAACCTCCGGCAGCATGTGCTACGATGCAAGAACGAGCAGCACGAGTACATCGGGATCAAGAACGGACCGTTCTTTGAGGATCGCTGCGCCGTCCGTGTGCCACTCGATGTTGATCCGCCGAATGCCAAGATAACGCTGCAATTCGTCTGCCAGAACACGTGTTTCAATCTGAGCCAACGGCGGACCGGGCTCGTGTTCACGCTGGAAAGCGAACAAGGTCACATCTATGCGCGGCGTGTACTACCAGTGAAGATCTGCATCAACTTCCGGCGGGACATGCTGAACGAGGAGAAAGCTATGGTCCAAAAGAACGTGGCCGATTGGGCGGGTGTTACGCAGCAGCCCAGCAGCAATGGGCTCGATCGACGGTGTAATGCAAAGCGATCGCGAAAGCGTCTGTTAGCTAGCTCAAGGATAGGCTCTAGGGGTAACAAGTGTAGAAGAAATTCTCCGACAGGGCGGTCGGTACAGCTTGAAACGTGCTCGTTGAGTTTCGACATGCCCAGCATGCGCATGGCAAAACGCGTACTGGATAACGCGATCGGCATGATCTCGGCTTCCGTTTTACGCGTGGACGATCAAGAGGTGAAAGCTACTCTGATGGCGTTCATTAGAAACATTCGCTTGCAACGAGAAACACTGATTGGAAGCAACAGCCAATGCAGTGTTGATAGTGACCTGTTTTAGATAAATACTTAACAAAATACGATAAGTTTAGCTAAGTAAACTATGGGTAAATATGTGTTTACGTGTTGCAAATATTTATAAGTTTTGAAAACCAAACACGATTGACCTCTGGTTAGGAAAAAAACGTACACAAAAATCATCATAAACGGTCGAATTTCCAAAATGAGCCAAGAAGCAAACTCTTGAGTATTCGGTCAGCGTCCCAACAACTGTAAGATGTCGAGACTTTTATGTTACAGGAAGCGTAGGGCATTAACTCATGTTACACGTATATTTTGTCTTGCAAGCTCTACTGATTTTGGTAAAAGTGTCCTTAAGGAGAATTTTGCGATAGTTTAGATGGCCGTGTATCATAACACACGAGGTCGTTAGTCGAAATAAAGGCATAAATTGAAAATGCCGCTTTAGTGAACGATTGTACATCGAGATAGAAGTGTAACACACCTCAAAACAGGGGATATCAACCACTTTAGGTAGGGCAGGCGCGAGCATATTTTTTATGCGACACAATTCAGTAGCTTCATAACAGATTCGAAACGAAACATTCGTCATTTAACCTCTTCACTGTATTGCGATTGTCAGAAAAGGTTGAAAAAATGTCACCTTTTTGCGTGTAAAACAAGGAGAACAGTCCTTTGAAATAAATAAAATAAACTGATTAAACGAAAACTAATGAAAACGACTTTTATTTTATGCGATATCATTCTTCTTGATGACCCTGACGCATGACTCAAAAGATGCTAACAGTTTACAAAACTGTTGCAAATTATTCACACAATAAATGTACTTGTGATATTGCAATTTCATTCGCAAGAACATTCGCATTAAAAGCATTGCAGCATGCAAAGTGAAAGAAAAATAAAAGTAAAACTTGTTAGGCACTTTTCGCGCAAAAGAGTGAAGAGAATTTTTCCCAAAAGTAACAGGAGAGCATACCTGCTGAAAAACAGCAAATTTCAAAAATTGAAACATTTCAAATTCGAAAAACGCTTTAAATAAAAAACGCTTCAATTTAGCGTGCTTTTCCTATTGACCAACAGATGGCGCTAATTGTGGTAAGGAGAATTTCGAATTTACATTTGAAATATTTCAAGCGTTTTGTACAGCGCCATCTATGAGTGAGTTTTGGAAGCTTTTGGCCTCGCTGGCATGCTCTCCTGTTACTTTTGTGAAAAATTTTCCGGTTTTGCCCGTGAAATTTCGGCCGGTCTTTTTTTCTCTTCTCATTTAATTTTTCCACTTTATACGCTTTCGTGTATTCTTTATTAATGAGCATGATTTATGGAAATTAATGCATTTGCAACATCGAATGTACATTTAGCAAACTAAATTCGTATGCTATGGTGGATTTCGAAGGGGACGGATGGTACTATTCCCGATAGTACACAAAGAAAACTGGACATTATTTCTTTCTATAATTCTTTCTTTCGTAATTCTTCTAAACGAATGCATATAATTCCAGTAATACACAGTCTCATAGCTCCACTTGAAGTAAACATGTGTTTTCTTTATTAACCTTCTTAATTGTAGGTACGTTTATAATGAATATTGCTGTCGAAGAGGAGGATAACGAACTGCTAACAATAAATCACCTAGTATAATGATCACCGAAATTAAAAATTATCTACGTCGCACGTCGGAATAAACGGTATAAACTAACAGCGTTTATAAACAAAAAAAACCTAAACGTTACCCTACGATCTGCTAAATTTGGAGCTAATTTTTTGTTTGTCACCCCTCGCCCCCTCCTGTCTTACTCATGTATTACGGGACAGTGTACCGCAGTACTACCTCCCCCGATCGTATCTAGATGCACGACGCGTTAGGTAAATAATTGCATCAAATATTTGGTTTATAAATAATATTGCTTTACACCTGTCTGCCGCCTACCTGGCTGTTCCTCTCTAGCACTGCCGCATAGATTATTGCGAATGTTATCGTTGTTAAATGTTCAACAATTTTCGCAAAAACAAAACAATTGCCTAGTAGTTAAGTAGTTTTTTTTGTTGTATCTATCGAATGCGCTATGGAAAGGTAATTTCTATCGTCGTGCGTACACGGCACGATGGCGAATCGAGAGAGGAACAGCTTATGCTTATCTTTGGTCATTCCGAAATTCTCACACCGCGTTTGGCTTCTGCTCGTCTGTGTGTAGTTAAAATTAATAGAATACTTCTCATGCGCAAATACCGCTCCTCAATTATGGCCTAATCGCTTACCAGCTATCTCAACTCATCCTCAACACCGGAAGACGCTAAGGTTTATTTGCAACGAAAAACGAAAATACCGAAGCACTCGTGACACGCGAACGTACACGTAGAACGTAGAATCTAGCCCTAACCAAACCTAAGCAACGCTAAATGTATGGCTTTTTCCGCAATCGCAATTCGTGAAGGAAAATAACAATCTGCAATGCGTGAGCCACATGAAACAAGTGGCTCTGTTGTATACGGCTCAAAAACATATTTTTAAATTACTGCTGGAAACTAGCTGAGGGCGTGAAGTACCGCCTGGTGCGTACCTCGTTTAAATATATATGTATTGCGCTCGATGGTTGCGTTAAAGATAGAAGCAATAAATTGACCCTCGCTGCCCTGCTACACACCATATCGAGATGGCGCGATTATGGTTCATTGTCCTCGTTTGCACGGTCTACAGCTGTACAAAGCATTCGCCACCCTCGCGTCAGTCTTTCGCATTCATCCAGCTACAAAATAACCGTTTCTATCATTCGCTATCTAGACAAACAACCCTGTTCCTGCCACTTCCAATTCCTTCTCACAGCAAGTTAGTTGCGATAATCGATTCCGTAGGCCTGCCTTATAGGTTAACTTTCGCTAGTATCAATCCATCTTACGCGTGCCTCCAAAGAGAAGGGATGGGCAAATTGTCTCACGATAACAATTGTGTTTTGTGTGTTCTGTTTTCCTTTGTACTTAGTATCTTTAAACCGACAAACCGTCGGTTCGCCCCTGTGTCCTTTGTCAGTCCTTGTTTGTGTGCAAGCTCGCACGCGATGCTTGCTTATTGCATGCAAGGTGGATCTTTTCCAACACCGCCAGTAGTCGGCTATCGGCCGTAAGTCGGCATGACTTTAAATCTTAGTATTTCGGGCCGGTTTCGGTGGAGGAGTCGGTGGTCGCTTGCGATCATCGTATCCTCCTCCGGTGGTCGTGCTGGGTAACGGACTGCTGCATCTGGCCGACGGGCTGCTGGTGTTGATCACGATCACGCTGTGGTTTCTCGTTTCGACCACATCGTACGAAGCGTTGACCGCTACCACGGTGGAACTGTGGCTATGCGGGGATCCCGTTGCTGGTCCCGTCGTTAGCAGCGGTTTGAACGTGATGTAGTGACTCGAAAGGCTCGGTTGAGATTGGCAGTGTTGTTGCCGTTGGTCCACCAACACCTTAGTGCCTGGGAGAAGCGTGTAGTCGGCATCGCAGCGTGTTTTCAGTGGCAACGGAGGCGGCACACTGTCCTCCTCGGAGGTGGTCGAACCGTTCGTTATGATCGAGTTACGATTGCTGCTGCTCTCTACCGAACCGATCGAGTTGGTGTCCCCTGCTGAGGTGCCATTGGATGCCATCGTACCACCGCCGGGATGCGATCTGCTGCCCATCGTCGGTGTGGCGATACTCGGTGGTCTCGAGAGCCGTTTCTCCTTTTCCACCTCCGAGCGGAGTGGCCTCTTGGGGTGCAGCTGAAAGGGAACGAAAGCAGGTTGAATATGGATCGGAAATCGAACCAGGCGCCCTCTTGAGAGCGTTGGGATGAGCCCTACCTCCTCAGTAAGCTCGAAGACGGGTAGTGAGCTGGTAGGTGTAGTGACTGTAGACGAAACGGTCACGGTGTTGCTGGACAACAGACTCATTGGTCCGCCACTGTCCCTGTCGGAGGAGATGATACTCGATCCTTGCTCGCTCGCGGTCGACACGGGGCTGGTGTAGAACTGGCTGTTTGATACCGATAAGCTCAACGACTCCCGGTCCATCTGGGAAAAAGGTTTAAAAAATAATAAAACATCAAACACAACCAATGTTCAGGGGGCCCATTAATGTTTTGCTGCTTACCTTGCGACTCGATCGTCGTTTTGTGAGCGTTTTGTCCTTCTTCGTCTTCGATCCCGGTGAAGTACCGAGCGAAGTTCTAATAAAATTGAACGAAAAAAAAAATGGGGAGAATAAAAAAAAATCATTGAAATAATAACAAAGAAAATTGCACCAAAACGAAGAGCATATGGCACACGGTTTTTTTACACAAGTAAATAAAGCAACCGTAAACTTATAATTCACAACGAAATACGAAAAGAGGGACGCAAGAGATACGAATGATTGTAAATGGCACGAAGCAGTAAAGTAAACACAAATTCACCGTGTAGAAGTCGTGGCAAAAGCAACAAAAGAAGGAGCAAGTTTATTAATGCTGCAGAAAGGAAAAAATATGCTGGGACATGATTTTCCCGTTCGAGTGAAGTATGTGCGATGATAGATCGAGCCTGTAGAGGATATTCGTTTGCAGGGCAGGAAGAAAATCACACGAGAGAAGAAGAAGAAGAGAAAAATAGTAATATAAATATTATTGAACGCCGTAGCTGCCCAGCAAGTAGCGATAGTAGCGATCAGCTTTCTATATGCGCCCCAAAGTTAATTAATCAATTGAAACGAAAGTAAGGAAAATGGACGATTTGCCGTTGACTATAAGTTGTCGTATTCTTAGTTACCAACGGCGAGGAGGTTAGTGTTGTTGTATGACAACAGTGAATAGGAAGAAGGCGAATCTAACAAACGTAAGTTGGCACCCGCAGCGTCTTGAAAGAGGGTGTTGCGCACGATCATCTTTGAGAGTCGTTTCGCTTCGTTTCAGCTCAGAAAGTAGGACTGTCGAAGAGGAGAGAAGACAGCAAGGATACGAGAGATGTGGAAACGTACACACCCACACACACACACACGAACGCACACACGTACACACAAAACGACTCACAGCGAACGCGAATTCCACACCATCCAATGGATAAAGATCCTGCTGGATCTTACTAGCATCTATTGTGCTTATCGCCTACCGGTTGGTTTTTCTTTTGAAGGAGTTCACACGTTTGCTTCAGACACGCCTGGAGATGTTGCCGAGATTTGTTGCTATTGACCTAACAGAACTTTCGTACTACGGGCCTCTTTTCTTTCCTAAATCCTACATCGCGTTGGGTTTCTCCGGTCGAAATAATAAAGAAACGTGAAATTTGCTGTTCTATGGCAACCTGCGAATGTTACCATTAAAGATCACCGGATAGAACCAGCAGTGACCTTCGCAATGGCAAATTTTCGTACAATTGAACGTACGAAGTTTAACGAAACGATAGAAAAAAAACACATATACACACACAAACAAACATAAGAAAATGTAAATATTAAACATTATCTAAGAAGACGCAAAAGGTATATCTAATGCCAAATTCAATTACGTTGCGTGTAAGGGTACTTGAAACAATGTGCGGCTTTCGCTCAAATTTCTCTATGAACGTGTAAGAGTGTGTAGCTATTTGGCAAATTTGTAAAACACAAAATGGCAAAAATGGAAAACCATGGGCAAATAAATTTGTATACGAACTGTCGCAGTTTGGTGCCAATCTTGGTCGAAAGGTTAGAAATCAATTTCCCGCCGGAACCGTTTGCCGTAAAGCTGGACAGACTTATGCGATCGAACTCGAATAAGTCGCTATCATGGCAATGGACAGTTTGTGATGCGATGCAATAATTTTGTTTCACGATTTTAATAGTTTGCGATGAGATCACACGCGACGTAAAAAGGACATGCCGCGGGCCATAATGTGGAAGGGAAAAAGGGAAAGAATGAACACATTTCAATTTCGGTCGGTTGTTTCAGCAACGGAAAATGTTGGAAGTTTGCATATTGATCGTAGGAATGGTAAAATCATCTACATTACTATTTTAATAAATTGCTGAAAAATTCAGAAAAAGGCAAGGATTTCAACTCATAATCCACAGTTCAGGTTCCTTCGATCAATATGAAAACTACCCCAGTTTCGCACTTGTTTTCTGCTCGCAAAGCATTGCAGAAAAAGTTCTGGTTAGTTCACATTCAGAGACGTTGCTGAGCGTTTCGCTCACTTCAATCACCCACATACCTTGCTAGATTGACCGTATTGAAGTTGGCCAAGTTGGCGATGGTATTCTTGAATCCTCCAGAGCTGGTCGTCGTTGGACGACTGTTTTGGTTCTTCGAGATTCCGCTACTGCAAGAGGGTAAAAAAACACAGCTCAGCGTTAGAATGACCAAAAAAAGCGTCGGAATGGACGTAATTTTCCACTTACTCCGAGGATCCTATGCTCGTTTCCGATAGACGGCTAGAATCTAAGCTGATTTGGGGCTGGTTGGCGGAAATGTGCCGCCGCAACGTAACCTCCGCATCACGATCGATTTTGATATCAGTCGCCCGTTTGCCATACTTCGCCTCCACGTTCGCTTGTATGACGCAGAAGCACTTTTCCAACTGATCATGCAACGGCAACAGTGTGGCGGGTGCTTTCATCTTGTGTAGGAGCAGGGCCACCTCGAGCAAGGGAATTTGTGACGCGATCACATCCTTCAACCGTGCTACAAGATGATCGTCACCAGGGTGCTGTTCTAGGTAGTCGGGCGTGAGGAACGCTTCCTCATAGATCGGTAAACCGCCGTTGATCGCAGCATCGACTACGCCCTTAATGATGGCACTGAGCGAATGGATCGGTATCCGTGGGTCACTCTGGTGCTCCAACACTAGCTCCCGGATCGCGCGATTCTTCGCATCTACCGTTTCGATGGCCATTTCAATTGGTGATATCTGCAAACACGCAAACAAATCAAATGATTCGTCCTGGATAGTTCCGGGTCTTTCGCAACAGTGCTTACCTTGATGGTTTCTGATGATTTCACTGGGAACCAGCGCAAGATGCCCGGTAAAGGATCGGTAGTGCGGATGATCGTACGCTCGTAGAACGTACCGGCAATGTCGTCCCCGCTGACTCCGCTTTCCCGTATCGGGCGGCTAAACTGAAACTCGCTCACGTTGTTCGATTTGTAGAACTTCACGATGTTGGACGCGATCGTTTGCGTGCTCTTACTACCAAACCGTATGTCCCTGCTGACCGGGTCCACCTTCACAATCTGAATGAACTCTCCTTCACACTGGCTGATTTCTGCACCAGGCGTCAGCGTCGTCAGCAGCTCAGCCCGCGGGTGCTGGCTCAGTATGCGCGTATTGAACGAGCCCGCATCCTCGTACTCATTGCCCCGATACACGAACTCTTTATTGCGCAGAAACTCCGGAAAACCGGTCCCGTAGAAGGTCACACGATAGTAGATCGACTCGTAGCGTGTCGTCCTCAGTATGCTTTCGTAGAATTGAGCCATCTTCTTGTGTAGCTCGCTCAGACTCAGGTAATCGTACACCTCATCTTCGTACTGCTTCGCTAGCTCCTTACACAAGTCGATCGCGCACTCCCACATCTTGCCTTTATCGAACAGGTCGATCATGCTGCGGTAGAGCTGCTCCTTTAGCGTTCGGTGCGTCGAGCAGGAGTAGTGGCGCTTGGATTTCAGCAGCAGCGACAGTGACGTATCGTCCCAGTACAACTCGTTGCTGTGCAGCTTCAGCGTGTACGCGGCCTCCGTGAAGTTGTCGAACTCCATGTGGAGCTCGTACAGCTTGTCCACGTAGCGTATGTACATTTCCTTCCGATTCACGTCCGAATAGAACTGCAGCAAGCTGACCGTGCACGCCATACGATTCTCCTTGCTTTCGTCGTGTATCAGGCAGCGGTACTCCAGCAGCTTCTCCATCAGCCGGGTCAGTATCTGGACGCACTGCACCCCGTACGTCTGCAGCGTGCTGTGATTGCTACACGATTCGTGCATGATCTCGTAGAACAGATCCTTGTACTCTTCGTCACCGTAGCCGCCCTCGATGTAGTGGTCCAGCTTTTCGATGATCTCCTTCTCGAAATCGTTAAAGTTGCCCTTTATGTGTGCCGTGTTGCGCTTCGTGTCACCGTAGCTCTCCATGGCGTACTTCGAGCTGTAGTATTCGCACTGCATCATGTCGAAGAAGATCGGTATCGTCGCCCGGCGCAGATCCTCCTCCGGTATCATGCTCATCTCCAAGATCGGCCCGACCAACCGAGGCACGAACATGATCTTGTGCTCGCCCAAGTTGAACCACATCTTCCGAATCTCGAACACCGTCTCGCGCCGTATGTCCCGATAGTTGCTGCGTATGACCGACTGCTTCGTTTTGGTGAACAGATTCAACTGCAAGGCCGGTTGGGTCAGGAACGTTATCGAGCACTGGAAGTAGTTCGACCAGACCTGCTTCTCGAACGGGCTGAAAAACTGATCCATAATAATGGCGGCGAAGTGGCGCAGGCTACCCAAAATCACCATGTTCTGGTGCATGATCATGTCCAGCCAGTCGATCGGGAAGACTGGCTTCGAGACGAGCTCCTGGAACACGAGCAGTATCTCGGTGAGGAAGTCAAGCAGATCGTAACTGGTGAGGAAGCTGCGCACGTAGCACTGGTAGTGGGACTCCGTCATACTCCGGAAGATCCCGAGCATGATGGCGACCAGATTGCCCACGAGCGGGTTACTCCGGTCCATCGCGATCGAACTCTGGATCACCGTGCGCAACAGGATCAGCATGATATCCCGAATGTCGTTGTCCACGGGACCGATGTCTTCCTCCCCTTGGAACAGTAGCTCCAGCATGTTGTTCATTATGTTGACACATTCGGCCACCTAGTATACACAAGCATCGTGAGCAACGGGAGGGTGAGTGAAAGAAAGAAACCAAATACGGACGATGAGAAATGTCCCAAAGGGCGTGTAAAAAGGGAAGTTGAACTACGTTCTCGCTATGCGGTGAGGAGTTGTATACGAAGTATTCATAATCGCACACCACTGTCACACTCAAACGGTCACGCGCAAACTAAAAACGATAGCTCGTTAATGGGTAGTAAAAATTGCACACACAAAACTTTGCTTGCGGTCAAATCGTATATACTGCCAAAAAAGAGAAGCATTATGCTGCAACGAGGTTTGGAAGACTACACGTACGTACTACACGCTACACGTACGTCGCAGTAAGAGCATTTGTGAAAAAGAGGTGGAGAGTTGAGAGCACGAGTATCATAGAAAGATTCATAAGCCTGTTAAGAGACGCAACTATACCTTTGTTTTAGCGGTGGTTTCACGCGTGTGTAGCTGGGATTTGCTTTCCCCAAGCACTCTAGCTGCTTTGCTAAGATTTTTCTCCTGCTGCCGAAGGTCGAACATAAAGTCACCCTGTGTCGTTACGCGATACAAAACGCATCATGATCGCCCCACCAGTGCGCACACGCACGTTAGCACACCACCATCATATCACCATCATTTGTACCACATAATCACCATCATTGCCATCATCATCATCATCATCCCGTGTAGAGGAACAACATTTGGTGCAGGACATGGGACGCCAGGTTGTGAAGGGTTCGTTTGTTTGTTGGTTTAGTTTTGTTCCGAGGGTTGTGTTTCGTGTAGTCGACGTGCCCATTTGAATACGTTATCAATTTTATGCAAATTTTGTTTACATATAAATTTGAAATTGAGACACACGTGGACGGTAAGCGAATAGAGCAAATTGGGTTGCGCACAACATAGTAAAGGAAGAGGCAAAAAGGCACACAAAATTGATGAAAATTGTTTCAAAAAATAAAAGGCCACGGAATACAACAGAAAATTAACAGAATTGAAACAAAAATATTCACGCATCAGTAGCAACAATCAGTTACAATTGATTCGATAGCGAATAGTGTTGTGCACAAATTATTAGACAAGATTAAATATGCGATACACATATAGCAGAAAATAAAAAAAAACACGTGCGTCAAGAAAAAAAAATTGCATGTTTTGCAAAAAATCACGTATGATTGGGCAGCGTTTTGTATGGTGGTAAAATGTGTACATTTTGGGATTCAATTGTTGCATTTCCAACCACCGGATGGATGATGGATTTCGATTTGTTGTTCGTAGGGTGGAGGGTTGTTCGTATTCAGCGGGTATTGTGGAACGGTTTTGGATTGTGCCGTGTGGGAAATGATCAGGATGAAGGCGGACGGTGGGTTCAGGAGGGAAAATCAGGAATGTAAATAGAGACGTCGCGAAAAGGGAAGGAAAAGAGAAAAAGAAAATACAACTTGTTAAACTCATCTGGATTATAGATCTACGAGTATTGCTACGTCAGTAAGAATCCCGGACACCGAACCGAACATATAATTCCAATACGAAGTTATGAATGTGGGATGGGTGGGTAGAGGTCTACGCAAGTATTGCTAGATGCACTATCCACCAACGAAATGGTTCTATTGCAATGAGCAACGTTAGCCGAGCGGTTGTTAATGAACAAACACGTTCCAATTTACACTATTCTATAATGGAATGATCTAGGAGATGAAAGAAGTTAGGTAATGTGTTGGATCTACGACATCTAAAAGCTGTATGAGGCTTTTAGAGTGAATTTTATGAGCATAAATAACATGATTACTATTGGATGATATTAACAAGCATGTTGAAATATGCTAATGTAACAGAAGGAAGTTTATGGATTGTAGGGATTTACACAGTAATGAAGAGCACGGAGTAATGGTGAAATTGAAATGAGGCCATTATTTTTCATAATGGATACATATAGGTTTCCGGAAGGATATAGGGCGATAGGGTGATGGTTGATTGCTGTTTTACCGTGGTGAAGGTGTACTGGCAAAACAGCTCGATGCGGTGTGGTGTGGTGTATGATGAGCATTTGTTGCTTTTTCCCCATCGAGCCCGGGAAAATCCATTCGTGATAAGTACGGTAGCACACCGTGCGGGACAAGACAGACACACATAGAAGAACACGTGAACAGAGAGGGGTGATCGGTGATGGGAGCTTTTGCATGCTTCGTTTGATGGGAACACAGAAACGGGCACACATGATATCAAGTAACGACGGCATAGTGCAAAGTTGTGGGTATGCCTCGTCCTGAGCGCAAGCAGAAAAACGAATGCTTTATGAAGTAGCTGGTGAGCACATTCCTGATGGTGATCGGTTGAACTAGCTTACAGGTGAGGGTGGGTGCGAGCAGAAAAATCAAACGACAGCCAAACAGACAGCACACTTAGAGTAAGAGAAAAGAAGAGAGTGACAGTGGAAAGTGATGGACCCTGGCGAAAAGATAACCAGCAGCATCCATTCAAACGTACGTACAAATCAAACACACATTGCATGCAAAACGAAATGGAAACAATTGTCACACACACACAAAAAGTGAACGAACACAAACGAACAGGATAGAATCTCATCTCTGCTGCGACAGTTCCAAGGCAGTGAGAATGAGAAGAGCATGGAAAAGTGGTGCCACTTACCTCTTCCTTGCTTTCCAGCTTGTCCTTTATCTGCCGGCAGAACACGGGCAACAGAATTGCCCGACATTTGGGGAGCTTAAACAACTTCGAATCGACCACATCCTTGATGCACGTCATTTTCGACTGATTAAGCCGGCCCGTGGGCACGTTCGAGATGATGTCGACGATTTTCTGGCTTAGCTTTACCGGATCGTACACCTGCATCAAATCGGATGCAATGATGTGCAGGTACTTTAGCAGAGCGCCCTGGGACTTTAACAAGTCATTCTGGAACTTGATCAGCTCGGAGAACGACTCCAGCAGCTCCTCCAGGCTCGCCTCGAACAGCTCACGATCTTTGCCCTGGTTCAGGTCGGCGAACAGCAGTCGCGAGCGGATGATGAACATCATGATGTACTGCAGATATTTCGTGGTGCGAAACAACGCCTCGTCGTTTTCGTTCACAGTGAAAATGTTTGCCATGGCACGATCTTTCGATATGTTGTTTATCGCGTTCCGGATATGCGTTTGGACTATGTTTATAAGCTTCCTGAAATTTGCGAAACGGTTCGATCAGCAACGCATTTGCAACAGATCGTGGTTGCGAGCGGTTATACTTACTCGTACGCTAATGTGGCTGAAAAACTCTCGTTGATGTACAGATCGAGCACGGACTGGAAGTGTTGATACTTGAGATCGTACACAATCTCGATCAGTCGCAGCAGACATTTGAACACCAGATTATCGTACTTTGGCGGGTCGTCGTTAGACACTAGGATGTTGAACAGGGCATCTAGAATGTCCTGCAGAAACTTGACCACCTCCTCGCACCGTACGTTCATGAGAGCGTTCAATGATTCTTCCATTTTCTCCTTCCGGGAGGACCAATTCAGCAACCCAAGGATGTCGACGTTCTGCGTAAGCTTGGTACTGCACAGATTCGTCTCGAGAGTGAAACTATCCTTCGACGCTAGACTGAATCCGCTGATCGACGGCTTAGAGCTGCCGTTCGGTAGCTCCTCCGCTAGCGAGGGCAACCCCAGATAATTAAACTGTGTCTCTTCATCATACTTCTTGTGGTCGATCTTGTATACCAGCAGCGTGTGGCGCTTGTGTTGCAACGTCGTACCGTCATCATTCATCAGCCGCACGTATGATAACCCGAATGGTTTTTCCGATCGATCTTTCGCCTCGTTCGAGCTGCGATGCTTAAAAGTAAATCGGAGATGGCACTGCTTAAACTCCTCGATCGGCACGTCTATCTTGAACGTTTCGTTCCATTTTGGCCGATCTTCGTGGTAGTAGATGACGGACTTATACTCATTCAAAAGATTGCCTCCGCCACCGTAGCTGATGACACCCGGGATCACGTTTCCGTCCTTATTGCACACATACGCCGTCACCTCGATGTTTTTATCGCTACTCTTGGAACCCTTGGAAAACTCGCCGGACACCAACGTAAGGTAGAGATCGTTCCGCACATCGCCCGGAAATATCACTTCTGGAAAGCCCATCTTCCGAGCGAACGCCACATTTCCCAGCACGAGATGGGGATACTCGTCCCGTACCTGCTTGATGTCCCCAAACAGGATGTCAACACTGATCCATATGGCTGCATCACTCTTCTCTCCAAGATCCTTGTTCGTGATCAACTTGCGAAGCGTCGTTTCTAGCGGCTCTTTTTCGCACGGAATGAACGGCATCTTTATCTGGGTATCACTTTTGAAATCTTCCGAGCGCTTTATAATCGGCCGCAGGTCGAGCGTAGCCACACCGAAAGGCCGGCGCATGTCGTACTCGTTGCCGGTGCTCATCGAGAGAGAAGAACCTCCGTTTGGTGTTCCAGAGGTGGAAGATCCACCAGCGCTGCTGCCACCACCACCGGGTCCGGGCGAAGAAGGATAGCTCATCTGGGAGGATAGGTGATTCCGGTGCGATTTGTAGCTCCCGGTGCCGGTGGAGTTGGCCATGCTGCTTCGACGATGATCAGTATCCTTGCCATCCATCGCACCGATCCGCACGACGTACGCGACCAGGAAGATTTTGTTTCGGCTCAAATCGTTACCCGAGAGATCCGTGAACAGGACCTTGATGTTGTTGAACTTATCTAGATCCGCCGCCATACCCTGGCGGCTCCACTTAACCACGTAGTTCTCGGTGATCGCCCGCATTTCTTCACCATCGTACAGTGTGAACAGGATCTCCGAATCCTCGCATAATCTACACACGAAGTTGTGCACCGAGAGCAGCAAATTGTGCGAATGGCGATTGACGATGTCCAGCTTGCGGTTCTTGATGTTGGACGTGTTCGCACGTTTGATCCTATCGACCGCATTCAGATGATGCTCGTATAACTGTGTCGTGGAGGTAGACTCGATATCCACTATGTTGCCACTGTCGTCTCGCACGACCATATCCAGATTAAGGATCTTATTGCCCGTGTCAATCTCGCTCGTCGCCTTTAGCTTGATGTTTTTCATCTCATCCACTGGCAGATTGCCGGAGAGCAACTGTGACCGTAACCGTATCAGCTCCAGCATTTTGATCTGTATCAGCTTCAAGGAGGGATGTGTGGATAGGTACAGCCTTCGGTAGAGAATCTGCCACTCCCGCAGCACCGTCGTGATCTCCTCGACGATCTCGGTGCGCCGGATCACCAGGTCTCCATCGCGAGATGTTTTGGTTTCGACCTGATGGACGTACGCCTTCGGGAAGATACCGGTAGCGCCCGTGTTACTGTTGCGCCCGTAGTACCAGTGGGAGGATTCCTGCTCGATCACGACCGTATCGCCGACGTCCAGATCGATGTGGTGTTTCTTTTCCAGAGTGGTGTAGTTTGCCTTCGCTGTGAACGGAAGAAGGGAACAAACGAAACTGATCAGCTTCTCGTCGACTGTTGTGGTCGGTGCATCCCCTGATACTGATGGGGTTTTGTCCCCCAGCAGCCAGCGTCCGTTTCACGGAATCCACCGGAACCAAGGTGCATCCGGAGAGAGGATTATTTTGAATTCGGGTTGACCTTCGTGGCTTGTTTAGCTTTCACGACCCAGAAAAAGGGGAGAGACGAACGTTTATATTCCATAGATGGAACGATGCTAATCCGATTCAAACAATCAGAGTGCTCCCGTTCGCAAAATTAGCAGGCACCTTTCATTCATCAGTCGCCCCTATTTCCCATGAACCAACAGCCCCCCAGGCCGTTTGCGAGAGTAAAAGTTGATTGAACAAGATTCAATTAATTAATGGTTCACGGTGGTTATGGACGCAGCAGCGTTGCAGCGGTCTGAGTACGTAATAACATACCGGTTTTATTTTTTGTGTAAACTAACGAAGATCGCCGATGTGGAAATAGTCGTTTGATATGGGTTGTGTCACTTGTTTATGTTACATTTTTTGACCGATAGTTTTTATACCACGAGGTCAATATCGATAATAGATTAAAATATGTTACGTTTTGTGGTATAGATTGTTGAGGTTGAATTGCCACATGTCATATAATTTGTGCAATGATCCCGACACATGCCGATTTTAGCCGTTATGATTACAATTTTACGAATACGAAGTCCATATACTTAAAAAGCTGATGCTATAAAAATTGCAACAATATTTGCGACGGACGAGATGGTGTTCAACATAGCGAAACATAAAGTGCAACACAAATAAGCACAACAACGAAGGCGAAAATTTGCGCGACGCCAGCATGTCAGTGAACTCGCGGGGCAATTTTGTTTTGCCGCGCCTCGGCCTCGCTCGCTGGGACGAACGCGGGAACTCGTTTGATTGAGAGTTAATTATTGACTCATAAAATGCACCACCGAAACGAGGGAAAATGCAAACAACAATCGTTAACGAATGCAGTTTAAAGCGACACGGCCAACGGCGAGAGCTGATGCATGTGCGATTGTGACGGTTCGTCGAAAGTTTGAGGAGAAAACCAACCAACCAACGGCGCCACTCGTCAAAAGATGGTCCAACGAAGGAAGTGTGGTTGCCTGAAGAGAGTGTGGAAAATAAAACAATATGCCTCACTCGACGACGATAGGGAGGGCAAACGGATCGTGCGGATTTATTTGCCTAATAAATCGACCGTTCTGAAGTGTTGAGGCGACGGTTCCAATCCTCGTTGGCATTCGCCATCCGTATCGAGAAGCCGGAGGAAATTAACGGGTGGTTGGGCAAGTACAACCATGCGAGAAGAGCGTCTGGTTTCGGCATCCTTAACCGACCGAGAGGTCCCCAAGTGAAGGAATGGGGATTATGTGAAACTCAATCACTCCACCATCATAGCAGTAGAACCGAGTCAACCCTTTTTTTCTCGAAACTCAGGAAACCACAACAAGGTTCCACTGCGCGTATCAGCAGCCCTCTTCTGAGAGGTTTTTATTACGCAAGCCTTTGCAACGTTTCTTTGATCCGTAATCATTAGAGCCCGTAATCGTAAGCGAACAAATACGCTCAGTTTAACTTCCATTCTTTCGAGTACCCGTGAAATAGTCCTGCATGCTCATTACTGAGCACTGCACCGACTTTGGAGTGAGCACAATTTCGAAGGGAAGTTTATAATCAACTCCCCTGCATCCAACTTCTCGTACTTTTTTGTACGTAATTCGTATTAAATATTATTCTTCCGCTATCGTTGGTATCACCGTAACCACAGCAAACGGGGCTGAACTTCACCGAGGAAAGAGATTGACTTCAAAGGAGCAGCGGATGGTGGTCGGACATTGGCAGGAAGCAGCAGCACCGTCCGAGAGCACTGCACCTCGTCCGCGTGCAATTAGTTAAATGGGGCGCATCAAAAGCGAAAGTGGCCACAGGTTCAACAAATACACAGGAGGCGGTGTCGATGCCGTGGTTAAATTGAGATGCATTCCGAAGCTGAACGGACCTCTTCCACTCTGCGCCAGTGGAAGCGCATTAAGGATGATTGGAGTTGAAGAAAAAAAAAAGGAAATGCGATAACGAGGGAAAGAGAGACAAGATAGTGGCCGATTCGACGGATTGCATTATTCATAAGGGGTAATAAGATGTTGGTAGCGTAAGGTGCACTGATCGAACGATTACGATGGGATAGTTTGCGAGCATTATACCCAGATTTAGCATTAATTATTCATTCATTTCCTCAGCATACATAACGCTCCTAAATCGTAGATATAAATATGTACAAAGATAAGGATGGGAGGGCCACGTTATAAGATATGAATTAAATCACAAAATTATTGAATTGCCTGAAATGCTTTTAGAATGGTGCTTTGTTTAGCAAACATAATACATTACACATTTATTCGATCTCCAAGCTGATTTTTAGATATTCAAGAAATTTATAGATATATAGATAATCGCATTTAGTTTGCTACTTTAAAGCAATCGCCATCGTGAAGCTAACACATTCGTTTAGCTAAAAATAGGGCATTTCTATGGGCATATCAACGCAAGACATCCGCATCCTATTGAAAGGCCATATTTTGTCTGGGGTACGCATCATTTGAGACCCCTCGTTTGATGGGGTTTATTGGTTACCAAACTATTTCTTCATTTCCAACCGACCAATCCAAACTTAATGATTACTGCACAAAAAGCAATACACCAACAGCAGCACATTCCAGACCATGCACCATTAGTACACAAAGTAACTGGTGCAATGTACGTTCCGGAGCGTCGTGATTGACTGCTTGACTGGCAGTCGAGGTAGAAAAGGATCAGGTTAAATTGTACTCCTTGCCGCGTCGTTGCCGTTTATTACAATTTGTACTCAATGCCGTCGAATCCGTTTCGAAACTGATGACAGAAACTAAACGACCGTTCTAGTGACCCACATAACGCCCAGGAAGAGATCGTCCGTTGTTTGTGGGGCATGTTAAACGCCACTATTTATATACTAGCGGAAACAGTTGGGATGAAGTTTATTAACTATTACGTCTCGCATGCGCTTCTGAAGAATGCTAACAATTTTCGCTACTTTTCCCGGACAATCTCTACTTTTACCCATGATACTCTGTAACGAAAAGTTGGGAATCATTCAAAGTTCACCTTCCTCGAACGATCCGCATCCGGAGAACCCAATTCGATGCATATTTAAATCCAATCTCTTTCTAGAGCTTTACTTTCTTGCTGCTGCAGCAAACACACCGTTCTTTTACTAAACCATTCAACCACAGCAAACAACCGATCGGCTCATGAGTTGTACGAAAGTTTCAAGGTTCGCGAAGAACCACCCAAAAAATCTCATTTCCAGGTTCATCGTGGTGCTTTCGTTTCCGTTCCCCATCGAACTCTTTTCACACCGATTCGAATGTGACCGCGATCGAGATCGCCAGCTAGTGAAAGCAATTTTCGGTCCATCCAATCCGTCGGAATGACGTATGCGGCTTTCCCTATCGCTAGGAGAGTTCTTCGCCTTCTCACCCGAAGGGCCACAGCATGACGAAGAAAGGCGCTATTTTTATAGTCACCTGCGACGGAAAGGAAAACCGATACACGCGCGGACACACATGCCGGTTATTTATTTACGGTAGGATTTTCCTACATTCGCTGACATCTTGTATTTTCCTTGTTTCTGTTTTTGTTTTTGTTTGCCGGCCTACACCGTTTGAATGTGTGTTTGCTTTGCTACATCTGCTCGGTAGCCGGTTGGTGATTTGCTTGAGCATATTATTATCTTTTTTTACCACATCCCCACCAAATCGCGGGCACGATAAGAGAGATACGTTTTGGGGGTGCGAAGGCCGACATATGACATGCCACTGTCGGGGCGCGTTAACATGCAACAAATGGCGGCCATTGTCTGCGAATGCTCACGCACCTCGTCGTGCATGCCCTCTCGTCGTGAAAAGTCACCTGGCCCGCCACGAAAGTGTGCCATTCGCGAGTTGCGGCATCACGTCGAGACTCCAACCGGTCCGTTCCGTTCCGTTCATCGGTACCGGGTTTTCGTGCTTCACGCTCTGGTTAAGCTAACCGAAAGGTGTGGCCACAATCGCAACCTTTGGTGCCCTCCCGGGAGTCGAACGTTGAGCGAGATAGACGTGCCTATCGAGATTAGCAACAGCCTATGTACACCACCCAAAAAGCCGTGGGACATCGGCGATTAATCGGAACTCCGAAAAAATGAAGCAAAATGTAATTAAAAAAAAAGATCGCAAAAGTCCATTTGGGCACACCCTGTTTAAGGTGGTTGCGTGGGAAGGCTTCACCGGTTCTTTGCAAATGTAGTAGGGCATGACACACACCGTAGTTGGCCACATTCGCATTGACGACACTTCGTGGATTTGATCTAGCTGCCCGTGAACCATCTACTGACTTTTTCCGGACGATCTGTAAGCAATTCAAGACAGAGCACTCTCTAAAGTGTTGCCTTGGCGTGCGTTGCATTTTGATTTCATGTGACGCCTCTTTGCGTTGGTGAGAAGCCTCGTTTCGACTTCCAGTGTGAGTCACGGATTAACCGGAATTACCGTCGTTGACGAAGTGCGATGACGAATGGGGCTCGTTGGAAGGAAATGGAAGGCTCGTTGTGATGTTGAAGAAGCCTGTTTGGAGTTGAAGTTGAACAAATGTCTAAGCACTGCAAGTAACCGAACACTAGCACCGTTCATAATTGCAACTTGAAGGTACCTTTTGAACAAATAAAACGGTTCCTTGAAGTGGACTAAATTTACAATCAAAATTAGTTCAAAAATGACACACATAATGTATTAGATCAGCGAGTAGCTGGTCCGCTTGATAGTTCTATATGAATTATCACGTTTTAATGGAAAATATTCATCCTTAAAAAGTGAGATGTTTTAGCCCACATACTGCTAACATATCACGTCACGCATACCCTCAATTTCGGTCGCTCTTGATGGCTTGCTTTTGTTGTACAACCTTCTCGGGGCAATCGCCAAGAGGCAAAAGTGGATGAACATAGCTTCTTTTTAACGTGCCCTCTCTATTCCATACTCACAATTGCAAGCGTGACCGATATGAAGTGGGTCTAGCTGTTGCTGGCAGTCAAAGCCCTTTCGTTTTACATTTGTTTTCTAACAGTGGAAATCTGCTTTCAAATCAAGCAATCCGTAAAAACACAGCTGCCGTTGGTGTACTCTCGACCCCGGCAGCAAGAGTAATCTAGTGGCCCAGATTGCTCACGTTACCAGAACCCCCAATGTGACACCCTCCAAGGCACAGGAATGTCGGCTAGTTTCTGACACATTTTCCGGACGCTTTCAGAAGAATGAAAAGGAGCAAAAAAACGCGTTCGTTGTGATACTAAAGCTCCAGCTTCACTGAGCTAGACGTTGGGTTGGTATGACAGTTTTGCCGTACAAAAGATTCATAACTCGTTGCTCGCTCATTGAAGCCTCTTCTCCCGAGGGCATGCGGTTCTCCACATTTGTGCTTCCTTAAACGTGGTAAGTGCTCTTTTTATTCCTTTCTCCCTCTTTTTTTTGCGAAAAAAACCCCTTCCTGTTGTGGCCTGAATTTTGTGATCGAAAAAAAAGGAATTCCAACCGTTCCTTCCCGTAGAGCGATCTCGACTCGCAGGCGATGAAAACTGTGCCATTAGTGGAGCTGGAGCTGGGGAGGCTCAATGGGGGTTGTAATTCGATACACAAAAACGAAATTCTACACTGCGCTGCGGTAGGGTTTCCGTGCCCGTGGAGACATTTTGCCAGGGCCGGGAAATTTGAATCGCCGGCGAGTTAGTGCTGAGAATAACGCAAAACGTCGAAGAAGAAATACCTTCTACCGCGTGGGGTGGTTTACCGCTGGTTAGTGTAACCCGGGATTGGTTTTTTTTTATTTTCTAATTTCGAACCTCAGCTAAACCATCCCTCAGTCGGCTGCAATCTTATGCTGGCGGATTCTGCACTCGCAGTGGAGGTCTTTTGCTTGGATGGGGGCCACCGGGACTGGGTGGTGGTATGTGGATGAAATATTTATAATTACATTTCACTGGATTTTGGTGGGTTCCGTTGATTTTCCAGCAGGGGCTGAGGAAAAGCAATGGTTCTTGGAGGAGTGGGTAATGCAAACATCGCCAGTATAATTATGAGCCCGTGCGAGCAAACACAATGCCGCCGTCTGTCCGTGGGGCATGTGGGGCAAGAACTGAAGGCAAACATTTGGCCTTGCCTGCTGGAGGAGCAGAAGCAGTTGGGAAGTCATCGTTGCTCGAGGTAGAGGATAAGGTGGAGGTCGACATAGAGGATGACATGTTTTGCATGGCAAAGTCTACGATGGGAGACCAACCAGAGGGTCCATGAAGTTTCCATCGGCAAATGTACCCAATGGGTGCTACACGACGCTTCTTGATGTCAACTTTATGGGGAAAATTCACTTTGAAATGGAATATTTAAGTTATAGTCACACAATTTCTACGTGGGAATTTGTAGCGTAAGTGATTAAGTATGGCGCTAAAAAGGGCTTATAAGGGATAATTCTCCAGAACTGATTTTATCTAAAAAAAACAATTCAAATCGTCGAAGCGTTAACGCCTTTGTTTCGCCGTTGCGCTTTGTTACGCTACTCGCTTCGGCGTAGCATAAGAGCTTTATTTTAAGCAGAAAAAAAACAAACGATACAGCTTTATCGTTATCGCTGCCGCAGCTGCGTGCTTTCGATGCTGTAGAAGAGCATTGACTCATCAAACTCAGTCACGTTAGCGATATACTGTAGAAAGAAAGAAAATACTAGGTCGCTGAGGAAGTAAGTGTTTACATTGTGCGGAATTTCCGAGTTCTGGTAGTGAATTCAAGTCACCAAAGGTGCCTCCTTGTGGGGGCGATAAAAAGCGTGTTAGTTATTGTTTTTTGATGGGTTTCGTAACTGTTGCTTGTGATATCAGAGAAGGCAGCCGAATGAGACACGTGTGATTCTTTAAAATATCAACAAAAAAAAACATGTTTTAGTTTCGAATAGACAACCTAATTTATATTCTGGCAGTTGTTGTACACTTATTTATTTATCCAACAAAACAGTAAACAAAAAAACATTAGTAAATTGCCGAGTTGTTTGCGAATGTTCAACAAAATGCACATTTGTAAACAACCATCTGCAACAGGAGCAACCATCCGAACACATTCCCAAGATGATGCATAAGAAAAGACTATCAAAGCAAGCGCATCTATTATGCAGCTACAGACGTCAGAATTTATGATCCCTCGTTACCAGGATACACGTGAAACGGTGGCCCCATGCAAGTAGGCACAGGTGAACAACAAAAAAGCGACCCAGGCGGGTCCGTTTGAGAAACGCGAGATCGTGAAAGTGAAAGAGAAATGCCAAAGTCAGTGCGTGCGTGTGTCCCCTGGTGTGGCGACGGAATAAAAGTGACCGAAAATGTGGTGCCTATCTGGCAGATACGAGTGAAAACTACCACCGCCCAGCGGAGGACGACATTCGGCATTTGGTTTATTTCCCCCGCTTGCTGGTAGCGGGATTGTGCGAAATGTTAATTAGCAATCCGGCGAAAGTCGAACCTCCGTGGTTGGAAGCCGTAGTGGGAGGGAAGATGGGAGGGGATCGAGGTGCACAATCTCGAGCACACATATTTGTACGATCGAGCGGCCGTGGGCCGGCCTTTCTAGTTCTGGTTTGGTGCGCCTTTGTCGCCATTCCGAGATGAACGATTTACTGCGAGCGATCCCGCGAGAAGAAAGCGCGAAAGTCATCGTTGTCATAGCCGGCATTGCTGAGTGGCCAGCCATCGTTACACATGTGTGTGCACTTTTTTTTGACACCCTTGTCAGTGATTGACCGAGTAGAAAGAGAGACAGTGAGGAAAAAAAAACCTCCCGCCAATGCAACTCACGAGACCGTGGGCTATGCTTTGGCCTGGCAGCAGTTATGTTGCGAAAGGAGGCGAAAAAGAAAAATGCCAAAGCTGGCGGCAACATTTCGTACATTCACACGTGGGCATTTGTAAATTGCGGCAAGCAACAACAAAAAAAGGGCCCGCCGGCAGCATTCGTGGATCATTGGACCGACGCCGTCTTAGGCCGTCCCGACGGTTCGATGTTCGTTAGGCGGCTTGCTTCCACGTGGTAGACGGGGAAAAGCCCTTGCACTTCGTCAGGGCGGTTCCATATGAGTGACCAAAGACGCTGCCGGGAAAGCCGAAGTCGTGGCCAAAACAGCGTGCAGTAATATTCGCTTGTGCTCATCTTAGGCAGGCTTCCGGGAGGCTAAGAGTGATGGTGGGAATTGTGAAAGGTCACGAGAAGGTCGTCGAGGCTCCACGAACGGGGTGAATTATTTAACGGGGGCAGACTTAAAAGCTCCGCATTCGACACAGCCCATGGTTGATGCATGGTTTTTCCCATAACATAAGAAGAAAGTGCGCTCTTGAGTGGAAGCATAAATCTTAAAGGGAAATCAAAACGCAAGAAGAAATATAGTCCATGAAAAGCGAAGTGTTTCTTTCCATTTTAGAGTTTCTAGAGAAATGGAATATTTTAATGGGCTAAGAAGTTTTTATCAAACATATCTTTATCAATGCATTAAGAGGATGAGATTTTTATTTCTTATGTTATTAAGAGATAGCCGATAGAAATGTTCGGATCGTATCAAACGATATGCTGAATAACATATTTGTATTCCAAACCTCTACGCTAATATAAGACTACTCGAATCAAACAGAATTTCGTGGAATACATTATCACAATTGGAAGATCTAAACGATGGCATACAAATTAATCAATAATTAGAGAACCATCCAATCTTTCAGCACTCTATGCCTTTCGAAGACCAAAGCGTGCTAAAAAAGCTCGGGAAATCGATTGCAAAAAGTAAATTGGTTCACATTTCGGTCATGTAACGGTGGTTGAGGAACAAAACAGAATAGAATAAAATTCCATTTCTATTTCCACTTACATAATTTCAAGAAAGAGTAAAAGTTAACGTCATTTTTTTCATTCTCCTGCTTTTCCCAGTGCGATCGAGAGTGAAAGGTTGCGGCCTGCTGGAAAATGAAAGGAAAACCCGTGACGACCGGACCTTCCCGGAACATTCGCGACGAGCGGCAAGAAAATGTAGAAACGGTACACTGATAATTACGATGTGCCATTTGTTTCTGGCTTCTAACGAACACGTGATGGTGAGAGATTTTCATCTTCACGGCATTGTATACAGTCGATTTTCCCAGCGGTTTCGTGCGGGAGCTGATAAACGCCAACTAAAGTCATCGAGAATGGAAAAATAAATAAATAAATGCACAACACACCGAGGTCCGCCATCGTGAAGGTCGAGTTTACCCCATCACTAACCCCAGCTCGTGAGCCAACCTTTTCCACGTACGATCCAAGTCCGATCACGAGGCTCCCAGACAGGTTAAATGGTTTAAAATTCATCACCCGTCCGATCGGTGCCAGCGAGAACGGAAACGTGTTTACGTGTAATGCAACCCACCCCAGGTTACATCATCCCCTAGCAAAGGGCGTATTTTTTCACCCCCAATTCGCATTTTTCTCTCCGTCCGGCTGAATTTCTCGTAAGATCAAACGATTGCAAAACCACCACCACGAAACCACACGATTATTGAGGCCAAAAATCTTTCTACCGTCTTCTGGAGTGTGCGATTCGCGTAATCAAGGCCATGAAGCCGACGAAAGATGCGCTCAATTATGGCGTTCACTAGTTCACCATTGAGCTGTAGCAAAACCTCGTCCTTAACGATCAAACCCACCGAGCGGTCTATCGTAAATGATGTACGCTCGAATGCGCTGATGGTTTTGGGAGGTACCAACGAGTTAGTTATCGGTTTAGATGGCAAAACTGTTACTGCACAACCGACCCAAGACGCATCGGAGCGTGAATCGATCAAATTGCCACACCGTAGTTACCGATGTTGGGTGTCTCAAATCAGACGCCAAACTTTGGATAACTTCACCAAACCCAAAACCACTTCGGCAAGTTATCGTGGTGCCCCCGTTTTGCAACATTCCAAAACCCTGCCCCGAGCGATAGAAAAGGGGAATAAAGTCTCAGACGAAGCGAAAAACCCTACGGCGCCGGTTCTAGGAACACACGCGAAGGTGTATGAGTAGGTAGCTGAACAGTCGCTGCAAAAGTCAAGGTGATAATGGGCTGATTAGACGACGCTATCACATTTCCACATACCACCCGGGGGTACGCTCGAAGTCAACCATATCGCGGACGTCGCGTTCGTCCTATCATTCTCGTAAGTTCGCGGATGCAATGAGTGCTCTCTCTCTCTCTCTCTCTCTCTGGGCGGAATGTTAATATTTAACTTTCTAACCACGGAATTGGAGACACATTCGAGAGACCTTTCGGTTCCCAATTGGTCGGTTTCCAGTGGTGTTGCTGCGGGAGTTTAATGTTTATGTTTGCCAAACAGCGTCCTCCCTGGGAATGGGACAACCTAAACAGGAACTCCGATCGGTGCTGGAAGAGGTACACGCTGTTCAGTACGGTGGAGGTTTGAAAACGTCCATTAGAACCCCTTTCCTGATGCAACGACGGCGAGTTGCTACCAATACACGCCTATTTTGCTGGCTTGGGGCCTCTGTTGCATTCGATCGCGTCTTAATGGTCGATTGTTCAGCGTGGAAGGCCACAAGCCTGGTTGTGGAGAGCTCATTCTCACATGAATGGTGACGATTCCCTCCACACGAAGACGTTACCGGGGCGTCAGAATTGGCAGTGGGAAAAAGGGCGTCGTTAGCCGTTGCACCAACGCATCGTTTGAACATCCACACGACAAATGAGCGAGTTGATAGCATCGAACCAGTATGCACTACATCTAAAACGACAACTGACAGCGCGATGGCCCCGCCAATTGCAAGGAGGGAGAGGTCTATGGCATATCGCTTCGGGGAGGGGAAAAACAAAAGGCTAAAAAGAAAAACCATGAGCCATAGACCATAGGCGGCCTCCATTGGCAGTCGACAAACAAGCCTCATCGCGCAAAAGTGAAGGCGAAGGCGAGTGAGACGAAACACGCCACCAACTCTTCTCTGTACATTTTGCTTTGGAAGGCCGCCTCGTACTATCAAGCGCGATTGGAGTTGCTGGCCCTCTCCGCCTCCCATCGAACTGACACAACGCCCTTCGTGCCCTTTTAATTGTGCCCTAGCGAAGGGTTTGGAGTGCAAGCTAATTCTCTGATGTTCGAAGGGTGTTATCGGTTAATAGAAGTTTCCTTTTTTTTTCGAGCACTCTGTCAACCCAACGTATACACCCTTGGACTGTGTTTTTACAGGAAGCACTTTCGGAAATTCGGTGTCCATTAAATAAACAGTAATACAATCCATTTCCCTAAAATACTGAGTGGCTTTGGTTCTGGCATGAAGGTAGACTATCTGGCACCTCTGAAAAGAGCTATTAAACGCGATAATGATTGATTGATTATCGTGCTCGATCGGGGAGCTGGAAGACAGCAAGGGACCACAGAAAAAGAGGTCCAGCAAAAGTTACCATTTAAACAATTTGTGAACATTTTTGCTCATCCCACAACGCGCATTGCTTAGAGCATCAGTGCTTCAAACGCAGTTATCTCAGCCGGGACTGTCTCATGAATCGTTCCCTTTTCCACTCGTTATTTGGAGACAAAAACCAGAAAACCATCAGCCCTCTCGGTTCTTCTTAAACCAGCGTTCGTTCACGAGCAGCCGTAATAAATTCGCCTTTCGTCACAACCTTCGCCAAATATCAACACCACCAACGAGCGCAATGGAGCGGATTCCGCGCTGATGCGACACGAAATAAAATCCATCATCCACCAACGATGACACAGGCGAAGCTGTTGGGTTGAAGTAAAAACAGCATGTTTTTGCTGTTGCTCCACCCGCCCAATGGATGGTTGTTTCAGCAAACACATGAGTTCCGTTGGAATGTTCGTGTGCCTGCAGCGTGGCTTAACAAGATGTTCGAGGGTCGAAGCCAAAACGCCACAAACTCTGGCCAATATCCCACGCGTTCAGAGTGCAGCCGTCCCTGCCAATTTCCACGTCCAAACTGAAGCCTAACGATCGCTTCGCTATCCAGAAGCGAGAAGAACATGACTTCACAGTAAAAGGCAGACAACAAAATTCGATCACCCAAAACATGCAGTCCGAGAATGTGCAAAAGGCACACATCCGTCGTGAGAACGCACCCAAACTAGCTCCTGTCAACAGGTTTTCTTTTCGGTTCCTTCCAGACGGTTGTTGCTTCGTTAGGGAAAATTAATTATAGCCGGTTGGTGTGTGTGTGTTTTTTTGTTGTTGTTATTCCCGTTGGTAGTCTCATCCTTCCTGCCACGGCTCTTTTTGCCGGCGTTCGAGCGAATTGTTGCGCTTTCCGGTTCATTTCCGGTCGTACAATATGGAAAAGATGAGCGATAAAAACCCGCCTCACATGGTTGCATTCCGGGGCCGCCTTCGAAAAGGGACGTTCGGTCAAGTGCTGTCAGGCGCCACACTATCGGGCGGGTGACATCCGAACAACAACAAAAAAGGGCACAAACTGAACCGCCAACGGCTGAATTGTCAGTTCCGGGATCGCCCATGCAACACCCGGAAACTCCCGGATGCCACTTTCGCACATCCGGTCGGGCGAGCGGAAAAACCCCCAGCCCAAAATGGGATGCATGATAACGACTGCAACTGAGCGGAGTATTTCATAAGCTTCCAACAGCATAATGGACCTTACCTCCACCGTTAGATCACAATCGCTACCATCGGACAGCACCACGCCACGGGGGAATATAATTTCACCATCAGCGTCAGATTTGGAAAGCCAATTTTTCCAACCACCCGCGGTCTGTTTCCCGATCGTAAGCGAGGAAGAGAAAACAAACTCGACATCACCGTGACGCGAGGGAAAAAGGAAAGCCTCACCCGCGAATGGAATGGAAACGTAACGAAAAAAAGTGACACAACACAAAAAAGTCCATTCGTTTGGCCAACGAGTGCAGCACAGAATGCACCGAGAGAATGCTTTTGAATGACGGGTGAGATTTGAAGCGCGTGCACGCGAACCAGCAACACGTGGTTGTTGCCAGCGTGTTCAGAGATGCATTAAAAGGGTATGCAGAGACCCGAACGATACGGTTCGACGCAACAGCCTCACGTTCTGTGAGATAGGCGCTTGAACGTCCGGCTTGTCAGGGTCGGGCTCAAATGCAACCACAGACGGAAGTTGAAACAACGTAGACGCTGGTAAGACGCCTGATTAGAGCAGCTGCAGTAGCAGAAGTAGTACAGCACGCCGGATGCCGGTTCCGGTATTCACCGACGGACGATTCGATGCGTGAACGTTGATGCTACAGCAGACGCATCTCGCTTGCCCGAGGGCATTGACCATTTGCGGCAGCATCATAGGCGATGGAGGCGCCGTTTTAATTTCGCATAATCACTGAGCAAACACCACCCTTCTTTCGGGGTGGCAGATGGTGGTCGGGAAAATGCGCGTGGTGAAAATGGCAGCACACTCCATTTCATTCTTTTCCCGCCTTAATTTTCTTCTCTTCCTTTATTTTTGGCGCCATTCATCCGCATGGACTGTGTGGTGCTTCGAAAAAAAAAATCTACGCACATTTATAACAGTGCTTTAAAATGTTCTCCTTGCACCGAGAGTAGCCAGCCCGACAACGCTTGTAGCTAATATCTTAAATTTGCGTAAAAACCAGGCCCACAAACAGCGCTCATAAACGTAGGTACGTGGGTGGGCAGGATGGTACGGATAAAAACCAATCCAAAGCGAAACGATGCGATGTAAGCGTATATTTTTAGCGCCATTTTCCAACCACAATTCTCCCGAACGCACACACACTTTGCGGAGGAATGCTATTTTCTTCATCATCATCATCTTCTTGGGCGAGCGTTATGTAATGCAAGAGAAAATAAAAATTTCCAGCCGAAGCAACAAAAAAAAACCGCAAACGTTAAACACATCTGGCTTGGGTGCGCGAAAAACGCAATCCGCACACACCAAAAGTACCGATGGAGCGAACGGAGCTACGATTAATTATTTCATGCCTTGCGCAACACAACACACCCCGATCCTTCCGAAGATGTGGCGTGGATTCGATCGAGCAAAATGGCCGATCAATAACCAGGCCAGTGCGTGGGAGTTGTGATTGGGTTAGAATTGGGGCTGGTTGGAACGGACGATTATTTAATTGAGTTCCGAAATTGAATTGCTAAGCTTCTAAACCCTTCTTTTGCGTCGGGTTCAAGGCAACATTTTAAGCGAGCTGCCTGCAACGATGCAACATTGTGCAGCCAACTATGCACCTCCCATAGTTGCAGTTAACAGATCACGTTTCGATGACGACCGTTTTTTTTTAGCCATTTTCGTCAATTTTGCCGTTTTCGTGTACCCCTTTTCGCAACCGGCAGTGGGACAATGCGGGGAAAATAAAATCGGGAAAAACGGGATACCAACAGTTGTGGTCGGTGGATATGAGTCTGGAATCGAAATTCGTTCCCCATTACCGCTGGTTCACATTCAGCATCAAACAGCACATTTTTTTTACCTCAGCTGCGAGAATGAGAAAAAGAAACATAAAACATCATAATAGAAACTCGCTCCACCACGCACTATCTTATCGGTGTGTTTATCGGGACGTGGAGGCCTTTTTCCGAATATTGAAAGCCCGCACGAGCGTGTGTGTGTGTGGATTCGTTGGGGTGGCAAATCGCACTTAATGTAGCTACGATAACGGAACGGTGCTGCTCGTGGGGGGTTTTTAATTTTTGCTATGCGAAGCAGTTCGAAAAAACCGCCTTCAAACAGCGAGACAGAAACTTACAAAACAAAAGCAAAAAAGACATGCGACGGTTTGAGAGAGAACCATTCGCACGCAGCTTTCAACACGAAAACGCTGTTTCACAGAACCGTAATCGATTTTCCGACGGTTCAGTTGGTAGAGGGAAAATGTTTGGCAATTTAAAACAAAAACTATATCGTCACCACCGCGGGGTGTTACTAACGTTTTCCAGTGTCTTCATCAAACGGAGCTTTCACCGGTACGCGAAATGGTCCAATGACACTCGAGGTCAGCTAATTGCCTCAATTACATCGGTCAGGTTGCGATGGCCACTCTTCCACCGACGGTTTGAACATTGCGCCTTGAAGCTTCAATACAACGGCACCTTCGTGCGCCACCGGATTAAGGTCAACCCGGTGAAAATGAGCCACCCGCAAGAAAAAGGCTCCTTCTTTTACTTTTCCTTTTTTTTCCTGCTTCAAGTTCACCACGACCCATCTCATTCTTCGAAACCAACGACGAACCGGCAGTAGGTCACACAGATTGACGAAGGAGAAAAAAGGGGGGATGATGATTTTCCACTGCAGCCCCATTGCCAACCTGGGGGAAAAACCTTCGCTAGATCATATGCACCGTTTTTGCTCGCGGATCTCTCCTCCCAGGGCAAACCTTGGGTTCCGGGCTGACTCGAGGGGTGCTTTCGGTTTCAGTGCACCGTGGGAATGGGGGCCATTATTTATCATCCCCCTCTAGTCATTCATTGTGGTTGCATTGTGGGTGGAAAAGGGGGTGCTGCATACATTAGTTGCAAAAATAAGGCACGCACGAACGCAATCCACTGTTTGCATATTTTGGTGCAGCCGAGCTTAGGCATTAAATTACCAAATATGATCCAGTCCTGGGGATTGAAAGCGACATGAGGGTTGCATGACTTGTTCCTACGGTGCGATAGCATACGTTATCAGTTTTATTTTGTAAGCGAACGCATCCTAATATGCAAAAAAATAGAACATGCGCACTTTTATGATCATTTTATAGAAGCTCTACTGACAAATTTCGCAGGGTTAAAAAGACATAAGGTAAAATAAACCGAGGTAAAATAAATACTTCCAATTAAAATACCATGGTAACAGACCAAACTAAACACGCAACAGCTTGCTGCATCAATGAGGCTTCGGTTTCCAAGGGAGCGAATGTTTGTGCAAATAAGCAAAGGACCCAAAAAAAAAACCTTTACTTCGAGAGGTTTTTCTGAATCATGGTAACAAGCTCAAGGCGAGTTTTCGTACCTCATAAAGCGAAGGCATGTTCCCATCAAACGTAGCGAGCAAAAAGCGAGAAAAAAAAGAAAAACAAAGAATCGCATTATGGTGCCGAAATATAAATTCCAAAGCCAGCTTACATTCGTCAACATGCTTGATTATCATCTCCGTTCGTACGACACAGAGGAAGCGGCATTCTTTAACCGACTCAACAACAACAACAACAAAAAAGCGTCCCAAAAAGATGATAGCAAAAAATAACCCACACCAAAATATAATTGGATTTTGATAGATTGTAATTCGGTGGGTTCAAACGGTGCTTTGATGAGGCATCTCCTTTATCAAGCCTGTTCGTGGAAGAAGCATATAAAACGGTGCTATTTAAACGCTTCAACTGCTTTGGGGCTCGAATCGAGGATGATTCAGCTTGTGTGGCGTAAAATCGGGTCGTATCGAAAGAGAAAGTAAGCAGTGATTCATAAACCCTTACGACGTAGTGCGGATTGGTTGGTGCGGTCAGCATAAAGCAAAGCATTGTCCGAGCATAACAAGAAACAAGCAACCGAATGGGAAACGATGGACCGAGTATGGTGATTAATTCCTGCTGCTTTGGTCAGAGTTCGCTGGCCAAGGAAAGGCACGAAATCATCCGGAACTTCTGGACTTTTCTTGAGCACTAGACAGCGAGGCGTGGGGCCAAAGTAGCATCGAGTCGTGCTGTAGGAGGTCACTCCACAATTCACCCCAGACCGAGTGCGATCGTGAGCTCGACTAATCAGTCGAAAAATAACGACCTGATGACAGACCGTTTTTCTCCCCGTCCGTCTTCCCTGTACCAGATTCCGCAGTCGGAAGGGCGGTACTTCTTGCGTGCCCCCATCTGAAGATGACCCTACAATATGGCGGTACATCTTTCCGTGACAAATTCTCTCAGCCGCGACGACCGATAAGAGCTGGAAGAAGGAGATCTCGAGTTTTTACACTTCTTCAACCGATGATGTTGAGCTATCAACCGTACGTGTCTGCGGCGTGGAAAGAGGCGCATAAAAACCGCTTCATTAAGCACAATTCGAGAGGAATCTAGCGATGGTCTGTCGGTTGGAGTCGCAGTGTGTAAATAAATGCATCGCCATTCGTCAAACGAATCGAATGAGAAGACGGTCCGAGGGGACTTTATTACGGGGGTAGCAAATTAGGGTGTGTGAGCAGCGAGGCAGAAGACGCTTCGCTGGGCATGCTGTGGAATGTTGTAATAATTCAATTAAACTTGACATTTCACCGTCGTGGGATGTGTTAAGTATGCACAGAAAAGGAGAAGGTTTAGGGGAGTCGTCTTGAAAGAACGATACACTAAACCGGGGCTTGACATCTTCAATTGGAAAGCAAATACAATTATAAATCTTGATGCACATCCTCACTTCTGTTTCTATTCTTCACGTATAGTTCGCTGCCGTTTAGTTAGCTTTAAATGCCAAACCTACGCTCCTAAAATCAACGCTTTTTAAGTGTCTTTTTGAAAGAATATTTTTACAGCATTATTTCTTTAGGATAGAGGTATTTAGGATAGGAGGTTTAGGATATTCCTGGGTAATTGTAAGGAGAGAATCTACTATGCGTCAAAGAATGCTTTTTTCACAAACACAGAAATAACACTGAACGATCCTTTACAGGATAACAGGACGAATATTACAACGATCCGGCTTAGCCATAACGTTGAACAAACAAAATTGGACCTTCGAAGGACAATACCGGTAAACATACCGCCACAATGCCAGGAAGAGCAACCACGCTAACCAGCCAGTTCCTGGAAAAACGTTAAAAACCTCAGCCTGCAACCAGCTGGTCCGGGGTGGTCGCTTTCCGAGCGGCAGGAATTTTAAAGCGGTACAAAAGGCAAAATGGGAAACCATTCGCATTGGAAGGTGGGAAAAAAACCTCGCTAGCCTTCAACTATCGGGGCTTCTCTGTTCCGGTGCCGAAAGGACGAAGGACGCAAGAAAGAAAGGACACACAAACGTACACACGGAGAAACTTGACAACGTTCCCACGAAGCAACGTTGCGCGTGAAGCAATGAAGCAACCCTGCTTTTCGGTAGCGTGTGGAAGTAAGTTGTAACTCTTGCTTTTACTTTCCCATTACGGCAAAACAAAAAAGCAAAAACTCCCACACATTTTCCGCAGAGCAGCGCGTGGTTTGGGGCGGTTTGTTTACAAACAAATCCGCGCTTGAACGCAGCCGGATAAATGCGTCGCGGCTGTCGCGATGGAAGAAGCTCGTGCAGACGGATCAAACGACGTTGATACGCCACAATCCCCCGGATCGTTCTCGACAAATGGGGCTGGGAAAACCTGTTCTGCGTGTTGCGATCACCGTCGGTTGTGGTGGTGGCTGTTTGTAAGCCGTTCCCGCCCCAAACGAATCGCGGCAGGCCCCAACACAAAGAGCCCACTTGTGGCTTAGGTAGGAGTCCAAAAGGGCCACTAACACGCAGCCAAGGTTAGAGTGTGCTTGATCACGTCGTTCTACGGAGTTCGCGGGAGTCGACACGCGCACATGCACATACACGATCGACGATCAAGCACACCTTGATTGAGCAAAACGCGGCGGGTTCGATTTTCCGCGCAAAAAAAAACACACAACGCAAACTTACGCCAGCCGCCATGCTGAGGGGTGTATAAATCACAAAACCGGTAACCGATCGCGTTGCATCGAGCAAATCTAATTGTACGCGACGCGCGTTTTGCACCACAAACGGGCCGGATGTTCTCTCTGTCCATCACACGGTTTCTTGGTTACATAAAAACCCGCGGGTGTCAGCTTGACGGGGACGAGCTGAATAAAAAAACCCATCAACCTGTGGGGGTTTTACGGCGAGGATAACCACCGTAAATCGCGACCGCAATTAGCGGGTAGCCGTTTCGCCGCGTCCGATTCAATGTCAGCCGGTCCAATGAAATCATCGTCGTGGCAACACACGGCACTCCAGAACATTCGCGACTGCGATCCGCTTGATTGGGTCGTGATGTTGCGACGGGTGGTTTTCTATTTGCGAGGCGTAGAAATTATTACCAAAACAGAAAACAACAAAATACAAAAGCGTCCAAAGCATCGGGGGCAATTTGCAAGCCATTTCGCTCGGTCCATTAGCGGTTCTTAACAGCTTAATCGGTTTCTTTTTTCCTTCCAAAGCTGACTCCTTCACCACCAACGTTGCGATGAAGCGAATTTAATTTCGCTTAGTTAGAGAGAGGGTTTTTCTTTTAGCTTTTTCCCCTCCGACTGATGCTCGGAACGATCGTCTGTTATTCTTCGCTAAATGGGCATTGTGTTTAAAATTCTTCCATGCTTTCGCTTCTTAAGGGGGAGAGTGTTTCGTGGGCCAATTTGCTATTGCGAGGTTTTCTTGCGCTTGCCGCGACCAACCGAAAAGAACCATACGCTTTCCGGTCATTATTCCGGGCCAACGTGCTTGTTGTCGTCCCAAATCGATCGTACGTTATTCGTACGCCTGTGCAGTCCTGAAAGTTGCCATTATTTTGTTTATTATTCAATGCCATTGCCCCCAGGGTGGAACACTGTAGGCAAGCCCTTTGCGATCTCGGTGCCGTGCCCCGAGCAAAGTACGACGTGATCGAAGAGATGCATACGATGCGCTTCACCGGTGAGCTGCATAGGGCGCGCGCACATACAGCAACACTACCATCGAACAACCACCTCCCGCATTCATTCACAAACACATCAATGCGGGATCGGCCGCGAGGTATGCTTATTTACGTTATCCCGTTGCTATTACTTCTTTCGTATGACGCGCCAAACGTATGCACGATTCTCTTCGCTAAATTATTCTCCCGTTAAACAGTTGCACATAATGATCGCGCTTTAGTTAGAAATACAAGTAAACCAAATAACGTATCAACATACCGATGGCGAGCAAATGTGACGGTACTCGGCTCCAGACCGTCATCCTGGCGTTGATTATTAGCTCGGATTAACAAACCCGCCCGCGTTCAACTGCAGACAGAGGACAATTTCAGTTGCCAATCGTGTATGGTGTCACGAGTCACTTTTCACTTGCGTTACCGAGCATTTCATGCTCGTTTTCGGCGTATTTTTACTGGCACTTATCACTTCGCACTGCGTTTTCTTTCGCAACTTCACGTAGGCTAAACACAATCTGTAACTTTTATCATATCAATACGATACACACACGACGCACAAAGGCATTTGTACGAGAAAAAAAACACTACACAGGACCACCCGTTCGGCAGCCAACACCCCCCGGGAATTGGTTGGTACAGCGGCACAAACACACGGCACTCACACGACACACATTCGACACACGCGGCGATGAATCAAAGCAAGAAACACTTGCGTGAGGGAACATATAACTGGCGGTCTCACGGAATTACGGTGGTACAGGGATAAGCTGAACTTAACACAGGGATTTTTTTTCTCTAAATTCACTACACTATTTTGTCTAATAGTGGTCGTAGATTTCGTTTTTGATTACCGGCGGAAAATTCGTCACTGAAGCGCCGGTAGCCGCAAACACGTCCGACGCCTTCAATTGTTTGGAACGAAATGATTGGTAACGGATCTCAAACCACCGCCCCCACGGAAGGTTGACAGATGACCATGCAGATTTGACAACTAACTACATGAATTTTTAAAAATATTGCATTTATGAAAATGATCATGATAGAACGCTTTGATATTTTGATAATAGTGAAAGTATTACAAAACAATCTATATCTAAGACATTTACCGTACAAAAATTGCTTACTATATGCGTTAGTACGTTTCGATGTTCATTCATCAAGACATCGGTTAATGCTCATTTAAACATTGAGTTGAGTATGCTCGAAACGGTATTCATTTAGGCAGCAAAAAATAGATACTGCATGGTTTTTGTGCCATTTTTAAATTCTTCTCAGATAAAAACAAATTTAGTAAAATTCATTTAATAAATTGTCAAACCAGTTTGCTTTGAATATCCAAATTCCGGTCCACTGTGAATGATAAACTTTTGACGTGAAATTTGACAACTGTGCGCCCGTAGGAGAGGAAAATAACATTATTTCATAAAGCATAAGTTGTAAAGCCATTATTTGTAAGAAAATCACATATTACGGTCACTCTACAGTTTCCGGGCTGTTTATCTCGAGATCATTGCCATTTGTTTATAAAATATATTCGCCTGTGTCCGATTGAAGTCTTACTATGTCCGACAGCCAGGAAACAGTTCCGGAGGGCTGGGAAAAGCGTACCAGCCGTTCCACAGGTCAGATAAACATTTCCAAATAAACAAGATCGAATAAACTGAAATGTGCTCGTGTGCTTTTCCATAGGAATGACCTATTATCTTAACGTCTACACCAAAGAGTCTCAATGGGATCTTCCTACGGCCCCCGCGGAGCCCGCCAACACGAATGTAAGGTTCGCCGGCTCAGAACTCGAATAAATCACGAGCCGTTTTCGTTTTTGGTTACAGGAGCCATCAGAGGTACAGTGTGCGCATCTGTTGGTGAAGCATAACAAATCCCGAAGGCCCAGTTCTTGGCGAGAGGACAACATTACTCGTAGCAAGGACGAGGCGTTGGAAATCCTCGAAGCGTATCGCAAAAAGATACAATCCGACGAAGCATCACTGCAGGAGCTAGCCCAGCGTTATTCGGATTGCAGTTCGGCGAAACGGGGCGGCGATTTGGGAGTTTTCAAGCGGGGCATGATGCAAAAACCCTTTGAGGACGCCGCGTTTGCATTGAAAGTGGGCGACATGTCCGATATCGTTGATACCGATTCGGGTGTTCATTTGATTCTTCGGTTAAAATAGACTGCCTCCAGACCAATAGATGCCCTTTCCATCGTGCATGCCAGAATGGCGTCATGATAGTCACAGGAAAAACACATCGTTTTTAATTTGTATAGAATTGTATATTTCTTCTTCTTTTTTCATTCGCATTATACTGCCCATTCTACCCTACAATTTTAGTTTTTCGATCAACAACTTCCCTCCCGTATGTTTTTGCGATTTTAGTTCCTTTTTGAGTGGAATTAGTTTTTTCTTCAGCATTTGTTGCACCTCCACGGTGGAGTTTTCAAATATTAGCAGCAACAGGAACGAGGGCCGGTTCTGTTCTACCCACGCTGTCAGCTGATCACCGGTCAATTCATCTATCACGGCGCGTCCAAACTGCGAAGTGGCTTCACCCGCATGCTGCCGTTTTTCCTGATCCAGTTTGATCATCTTCTTTAGTGCGATGTGTAAGCCAGCGTGCTCGATGCCATTTACCAGGGGGTTTGCGGCAAGTTGTTTTTCCCGGGCCGCGGCCTACAATGAATTCAGAAAGACGCTTAGCAACCGTCGCAACGATTCAACAGTAATAAAGCAATCGACTTACTTTTTCTTCCTCGAATGGGTTCTTTTTAAGCTTCTTTATCTTGCGCTCCGTACCGTTAGATGGTTTCACGTTTTCGTCCTTCGGTTTCGGTTCCACCACGGCCAATATACTCGATCCGTCCAGGCTGATTTCGTTCTCATGCACCTTCCACTCGGAATCACAAACTTGTTTTGCCAGGGCTTGGTGCAAACGCGAAAGTTGCTTCCCGTCGTCTATGGAGAGGAAACGGAAAACTTACAATCATCCTTATGGTTCTCCATCGAGAAGTAAAAGAGTACAACTTACAATTTTTCAGCACAGCCGATGTTAACAGAGCAGTGTGGCCACCTCGCAGCCAAAATTTAGCGTTCTTCTCCACGTGCTTGCAGAAAATTTCCGCGACGGCAGAAAAGATCTCCTTGCGGCGAATTTCCTTGTCTTTCTTACTGTGCTCGAGATATCCGTCCAGCAGATCGATCTGGGCCGGGTGAAGCAGATCCTTATCGGCTGGAGAGAACATCCACCCGACCACCTTTCTTCCCCATTCGCCGGTCCCGACGATCGTTTCTACCTGCTCCATTATTGGCCCGATCACGAGCTTCCCCAGGGTCACCGTGTCGTCGTAGCAATTGAGGATGCACATGATCAATCGGTGACCATGTTCGTGGATAGACAGTTTTTCTACGTACGGTTTCAAAGCTTTCAACGCAGCTCGTCGGTCCTTCACCACCGATTGCAGGAAGCAGAAGATCGCTGCCTCGGTTCCATCCCGCGTACTAGAGATGGAAGCCAAATGGGGCAAGTACAATCCCACCACTTCCGATCGCTCCACCTCGGCAGCTTCTTGCAGGAATTCAGCCAACAATGCGTGCAGCAGGCTGTTATCCGTGAGCTTCTTATTTGCGGCCTGCACCAGGTGAGCCTTGACCGTTGTAAGCACACTGTTTTTCATGTACGCGTTCGTCTTCCAGCAATCCTTCATCGTTTGCACCGTGCGGTCTTTATCGAGCTTGTACAGCTCGGAGTAGAATGGTTGGCGCATGAAGGTGCGCTGCTCGCTCGTTGCGTATTCATTATACGCGGCGTCCACAATCGCGCTAGAGAATGATTGGTTCGCCAATTTTACGACGTCCTTTATGATCGCATCCACAACACGCACCCAGAGTTGCTTCGAGCCATGCTTAAACAGGCTAGTAATGCAATGGTGGCCATACTTTGATGTCGATATATCGACAACCGACGGCAGCAGACTGGTAGCGATTTGATCCCGGATCTCCTCGGACGCATTCTTGATCATACACTGTATGACACGGGCCGTATCGTGGGATGTTGCTATCTTTGCGTACGCGTTCTCCTTTCCCATCAGCTCGTGCAGTTTTTGTACTAGTTCCTCTTTACCATCGGACGCCTTGCGCTTCAGTTTTTCGTACACTTTCTTCGCGTTCACGCTCAATTCGTAAAGATCTTTCGACTTGCTCTGGCGGCGTTGTTGCCGGAGTTCCTTCTGTTTCGCTTTCAGCCCATTCCAGTATTCTTTTTTCGACTCCGGTGTGTTGGCCACGAATGTTTTTTTGGGTTCGTGCTCACCAGCTTTCCCGCCGGGTGTAGTTTTCTTTTGAAATTTGCCAGCTGGCTTACCGGCCACCGGTTTAGCACCGTCTTTTTTCTGTGATTTTTCCACTAACTTGCCGACCGCTTTCAATGGGACTTCTTTCTTCACTTTTTTCATTGGCTTCTCTGTGGTTGCGCCCTCGGTTGCGGAAACCGTCCGTTTCTTCGTTTGTATCATTGTACTGATATTAGGTATTCCTTCAATGCTTTTCGAACCTAAACCTCCACTTTACAAGCAATGTGGTTAGTATTTCAAAAGAGAATCACAATCCTATCAACAAACACACGTTTTCTTGTTGCCGGAGCACGCTGACAGTGGTTTGACATATCAGCGGTGAATTCAGCAAAGATCACAGTAGAGCTGCTGAATTAATGTGACATTTGAAGGATATTTGTCTGGTAATTTTATTTGAAATATATGTAGTTATATTCCGTATAAATGATCGGTTATATTTCCAAGATTATTTTAGAAAATTCTCATTTATTTCCCATAGGTATTTCATATTTAGGTTACTGAATAATAAAGTAAACAACTAGCTGAACTCAAGTGTGATGGACATCTCCTGACTTTGAGCTGACCTGCACACCTATCGCTCTGGGAGGGGCCTTAGCCTCAGCTTGGAACGCACGTCAAATTGTCGTGCAGAACCGTCGCGCAAATACGCATTCCGTACAGCAGCTCGCGAAAAACACAAGACTGCCCCGTAAAGGTCGAAAGGTGGAAAATTTGTTTCCTTCCTCTCAGACGCGTTCTTTTCCGAAAGCCTTGCACCGTGCAGTGAGATTATCTGAGCCGTTATTTTTGCGAGGGTGGCCATTCGAAAGTGTCTAGGAAAGGCAATCGGGTATATGCGGGAGTTGCGTTGACATTTGGCAGTCAACAAAGGAGTGTGGGATGCCTACGCGAAAAGAAGGTCCACAGCCAAGGTAGAAGTATCTACATCTGGCCCTTGACCGCTTCCCATTTGGCCGATCCGCTGGTCAACCGATTGCGTGTGTTGTTCCGTACCAGTGCCTTCGTGGTGTGTGAGTTTTAGGGCACGGAAAATGCATCCAACGACATAATACTGGTCACGACAATTCAGGTCACCCGTGGCAGTGAAATGGTGCGCAAAGGTGGAGTATAACTGCCGCAAAAAAGTGTTCAGTTTTGGGTCGAAGCAAAGTGTCGATTGCCACTCCTGTGTTGGCGACATCGTACGGAATTGAAGAAAGCCATTCTTGGCGTGTCCTCATCTCGCTGCGGATTCGTCCGTTTTGGTCCTGCTTGTGGCCGCCAGTACGCCGTGGTGTGCAGTAAGTGCAATGAAATGTGATATTGTGCAGCGCGAGTGGATGAATCGAGTCGTGCATCATTTTTGCCTGTTCTGTTGTGATAAACGGTGATCGTACGTTTGCGATCGAAGGGCAGATTGCGGCGTGTCCAGCTCCGGAATGGAACCGGGTCCTGGAAGCAGTTCCGCCGTCCCGAACGCTGGTGGCGGTGGCGCAGGAGGAGGAGGAGGAGGAGGTGGCCCTAGTGGGCCAGTGGGTGGTGGTGTGGTAACGCGACCCCCCATTACGGCGTTGTTTCGCGAAATCCACAAAAACAGCTGGTTGCGCAGGCTGAACAACGACAGCAGGCGACCGTCCGTACTGACCAAGGTGTGTACATACGAGAACAGGGTGTGGGAGAACAGGGGGGAGGGTTGATTCGTCCCTTCACGTGTAATGCCTTAAAATTGTAACTTACCCCTGCGTACTCGGTGGAACAAACATTTGCTGTTGTTATCTATCTGCCGCTGGGTCCATGAAATAAGCGATTCCATAACTCTAACAGTTAAGCGATATAAACGAGTTATAAAATACTGGCCACTTTGGAAGCCATCAGGGCTGCTTTGATGAAATAACTTACGTATCTTTTTTTAAACCGGCGATTATTGAATAAGACCATGGGTCTTTTTATCCGTCGCCGGTTTGACAAACATATTGCACTGGAAGGTATCATTAAGCAAACATTGTGGGCCACTCGATGCCAGTTGCAACAGACAGCTGCTTCAATTGTACCCCATCTGCTGCATCCATCCATGCGCGAGGCTATTTTGTTATATAATCCTTCGATAATGCTTTCTCTTGTATCGACTTTAAATCGGATTGGCAGTTTGCTGAAATTCATTATGGCGTTCGGAACCGTTTCGAGAAGCTCGATCAATTCGAATCTCTAAAATTATTGATGTGGGATGTCATCAGGATTGGCGATAGGTGCTGGTTGAAATATTCATTTCCAGCTCGAATCATTAATTCCAAGCCTGAGGCCATTTCGAAGACCATTTGTCCATTTTCCTGCGATTCCAGGAAAAGCGGCTTATTACGAACAGTGTACGAATCAGTCACGTACGGGCGTTTGCAACCGTTTTCCCTATTGCAAATATTTTTTTTTGTTTAAATAAATATTTAAAAAAAAAACTCCCCAAAAACGGTGCAACGTGCGTTTCGCTTTTACTTTCCGCTTCACATGGTCGCTTATCAGCTGAGAGCTGTATGTGTGTTTGCATCACGTCCTTCCGTCCACTTCCTTTCCGGTTCCCATGACCTAAAAATATCGCCAAGACCACAATCTCACATTCAAACGTCCATCTATGCGAAGCAAAATATCACGATCTCGTTGGAGCAACTTTGTTCGTAGCAAAAAAAATTCCACCAAAATGCCGCCAAATAATCCACACCACGGATGATGAGTTTCCGGTTGCTCCGGCGGAAGCGGTAAGGCTCCTTGGAGGGTTGGGAAAAAACGCCTCTGTCCCTTGCAGAGAGGTGCAGCAGCAGCAGCAGAAACATAACAAAAAACTCCACACATTAAAAGGGAAAAAAATCCCCCACAGATTTGTCACTCTGCATTCCACCTCAAGGTCCCCGAATCGGCCTCCCATCGCAAGCGCATTTATCCGCAAGAGACACGCACAATTCCGCGCATAGCTTCGTTTGTAGGTCGTGGTGCCATGGAACCGGCCCAGGTTGGCCGATTGTGCTGGCCCTGGCCACCGTTGACGAGGATTGTTTCTTCGTGCGCGTTTTTTTCTTCTTTCTTTCTGTTTCCCTTCAAGTTTTGTTTGCTCTCGGCGGATGTGTGTGAGAAAGTTGGCATTGTTGTTTGGCCACCCCGCGAATGGTGGGAGTGAATGGGAAACCCCCTTTTTTTCCACCCCTCCCATGTGGTGGAGGATTTCATCAACTCGCTCCACAAAGAGACCGCTTTCCGCGCGGATCTATCGCCGGGACTAAGACCACCGGCAACTGGAATCACCTTTGGGTCACGGTTGTGATTATCTGTGACGATTTTTAGATCACTTTTGCTTCTGCTACCGTTTGGCGAGTCTGCTGAGGAAAAGAAGATAAAATTTAGGTGTTTTCCTCTCTCCTGAAACGCTCATCAACTGTGGACCTTCATAAATCGTGGTGCGCCTGTGTGGCCTGAAAATGACCAAAAGAGACGGGTGAGGTTTGTGAGGTAGGTGAAACAGGAATTCGTTAAGGGCGGCCAGATCACCATTCTCGTGGGATATAACAACCTATCAGTATGCGCTTTCTCACGGCGCCGTTTGGAGTGCATGGTTTTGCGTTTGCGAAATGCGAAAAAAAAACCTCGAACGCATTGTTGCTTTTGCTTTTCAAATGAACAAATTTTAGCCCTTGTTTCACCCCATCACCCTAAACAATGTGTATGTGTGGCCTTCATTTGTTCTATTCTCCATCTAAACCACCGCTCCCAAAACATTTCACGTTAGGAGCACGTCGAAAGGAACTCACCCCCAAATCAATGTTGCGAATTGCTATACCACGCAGATCAAGCCAGACGTCGAGGCGCCACCAAACTCGCCCTTTTTGAAACAAAAATTCATGATCTCCACCTCCGATCCGTACACGGTATATGGAGGCCAGAAGCCCTTCGGTCGATTGCATGAACATGAGCGGTTTTGAACTCTCAAACGCGTCAAGTGGTGCCAAGGATTCGTTTGACACGAAAGTGGCCACCCTGTTTGGGGCGCGTGCAGGATGCCCACGTTGGAAGGTGCAATTATTGCCTGTCCGTCCGGAACACGTGCTCCGCTTGATGGACCCTTCACGTTTTTTTTTGTATTTTCTTTTTTGATTCGTGCGATGTTGAACATAAAATTGCATTATTTTTTTTGATTTTGCATGTTTCCCTTCATTTTTTTGGGTAGGATATCGATGGATCAGTGGTATGATATGATTCATGTTAGAAAGCTTTTTTCGGGGGTTTAATAGCAGATGATTAAATGTGTATATTTATGTTTGATTTTTAGTTTGATGACGTCTTTGCAGGCAAAACGTAATAGAACGCTGTGCTTCATGTTCGATCTGAACATTTTATCGTTTAGTATTTTACCAACATTATCCTTGATGGCAAATTGCTTAACTAATGCACCCCTGCTCCTTCTCGGCACGAGTAGCTCCCTTTTCCGATGCGTCCTTATGTCTTTCCACCAATCAAACGTCGTCATTTCGACGGGAAAACCTTCCCCAAAGAGGGACTAAAAAAGCCATTATCGAATCCGTCCGCGTAATAGCATTTAATAATAGACAAACATGCTCCGATTCGCGAACCGGTTGAGGCTTTTTGACGGGAGAGAGGAGGGCAACATGGCGGTCGATTTCAACCCACACGGGGACGGGTTTTTTTTGTTACGACGGGCTCCATTCCGTTGCTTCTTCACGACCGTTTCCCTCTCGTTCTCTTATCGTCCTGTACGCGTGCGTTTCCGTGCGCGCGGTGCTTGTTAAGCGATTGTTGACGGGGCACTCTGTGCTTTTTTTTGTATTCCTTTTCTACTTCAGGGGCTTTGATTTAAGCTGTTCCCACACATAAACCCGGTTTTGGCGGTTCTCCCAGCGGGCGAAGAGACCGAACAACCTTCTCTCGATTCGTCACCACCGGAGGCGAGGAGTGAACGAGACGGTGTTGCTAGGATTTTGATTGTTTTATTTCATTGTTTTTTCATACTCCAGAGTCTTTTGGTTGCCTTTTTACTCGCGATATTTTATTTAATTTAGTGTGCTCGCCTCAACGCCGGCACGATGTCTTGATTCAGCGCCAAGGTTCAGCGCGGAAGCGGATTAATAAAAGCGACAGTGATTTGGTTGGAGTGCGAAGGAAACACATACACACAAACGTGTTCCATTTCGATCGTGAGCTCCACACCATTCCAGGTTCGATAAGGATCGCGTGGTGATCGCCTTCGATCGTGGCGTCGTTCTTCCGCGGCGGAGGGATTCGCGAGACGAATCGATCCATTGTTCAATCAAGCAACGTTTAATGACACCGTTTTATAAAGCCCGGTTGCTGCTTCTGGGGTGGCTGAATCAAAAAACCCAAAAAGCCTTCCCGTCAAAAAGCCCTTGCGATCGTTTAATTTTGGGCTTTGGAGCCTTTTCCCGTGGACTTTGGATTATTGATGATTTTTTTTTCTGCCGGTTCAGTTCTCACGGCGTTCTGTTCGGCCGTTTGCATCGTAATGTTGGCCGTGGATTTTTGATGAAATATCTGTTGTAAAAAACGGTCATCACCTGGGCCAAAGGGGGGCGAAAAAACCAAATGTAACCATGAACGACGATTAGCCTTTCGACAAAGCGCCATTGATGCGAACGGCGCGCGTGCGCGAGCATTCTGTGCTAATTAGAAATCGCCGCATGTTAATGGTGACGTCCTAATTAAGGGCACTCATTAATAAACGCGGCCAGCAATGACTCGTCCCTCTAGCTTTTGTCACCAGACGGCACGACGGGACGTGGCATAATTTGCAATCAACTGCAGCAATTGTCTCGTTATCCTTCGGCGCAGTTCGTAGCGCGATTATGATCGTTGATGGCAGAAAGAAAACGAGGAAAAAAGCCCCGAAAATTCACGCATCGCTGTGCAGGCGGTAATGTTTTAATGTCTTGCTTTCCGCTTCTTTGACTGCACGTTTGACGTTTGGTTCGGAATGGCATTTGAAATCGCGGTTGAGGGTGGAGAGAGAAAAAATAATGTAGGAAAAACATCCCAACAATCTCAACTAAAACGTCTCTGAACGCTTTGTCTTCACTTTGTCTTTGTCTGCGTTCGGGGTTGGAAAGCCTTCCGAGTGTTATGCGTCTATTTTTTCGCCCTCTGGCACGTTGTTGGCTTCAACAATAGCGGATGTGTGCGGCATTGGATACGGTTTCTTCACAAACCACAAACTTCTTCACGCCCCGGCTTAAGGGCAGTGTGCGCAAAGTTTGAACATCACAAATTGCGACTCGTGCAACGAACACACAACGACCAAATAAAAAAAAGATACAAAAGCGTAAAAACAAAGCCACCCACCCTCGCACGCCAAATGCCGAAAAGGCGTTGCGTGAAGAAAGCATTACAGAAAACAAAATATCAAAATTGTTGATCTCGGCCCCGTGGAGCGTAACAAGCAGGAAGCCGGGGGGTGGAGGATAGCGGAGGGGGGGGGGGGATCTCAGGCACGTGAACGGGGGTGGTTGGTACCGGTGGCAGGGAATGCAAATGCAATTCCTCTCCGAGATCGCCTTTTCGCTCCAGCACGTGTGTTGCGTGTTGTTTCAAGCCGGCTTCAATTTAGCGCAGTGATCGATGGTGTTTTTTTATTAGATGATTTTGTCGATAATTTGCTTCAGGCAAAAGCAATAGAGAAATGTTTCCCGAGCGAGTCACACCGCGTAGGGTAAATATGTTTCGTTTTTCTTTTACATTACGCCATCATACACAATTGTTCGGAAAGATGATTTTTCGGCATTAAGAAACCCACCGTTGGGGGATCATCGTGTTACGAAAAAAAGGGGTTGGTGTCGATAACGTGCTGTTAAATGTTGCCCTGTAGACTTTAGATCGCGCCCTACCAGCGCATTGCATCAATCAGGAACGCCATCGAGCATCTAACGTCAATGCGTAAGCACGTGAAGCAGGTGCCATAAACAGGCAGAAAAGGCACACACGAGCCGACGACTCGCACCATTTGGTTCAAATTTTGTACTTTTACCGCCTCTTAAGGTAGAATCGAACAGCGGCGATCACCAGATGACGATCATTTAGGATTGCTCCAGCCACTTCGACCGACGGAGCCATCTGGGCCGGGTGTTTAGCCACATTTAATTGATCCGGAGGACAGCCAAAAGCCGCTCGCTCCATTTCCTAAGCTCACTCGGTTGGGTTAGGCCGTGAAGTGGTGCCACATTAGAACGGGAAAAGGGAAGCAACATTAACTGTGTCTGCCAAGCCCTTTGAGGCTGTTTCCGCGCACCCTCAAAGCCACCCGGCGTGCCGGATCGTTCCAAAACGAATCGCAATTAGAGCGTGGTGCAATAAAGCGCGCCTTCCGTTACACCTTTTCTCGGAGCGGCCGTTTCAGCCTAATATTGCCTAAGATGCTTAATATTTGGGGCGGGCGACCGTGAGGACAAACGCACCTTCTAAATAGCGTGCACTTTCTAGTGTACCGTTTGGTAGTTCTTGGGGGGCTATTTACAACTTATTGACACCATTTGCGGAACCATTTGTGGCTGGGGTGGTTTGTTTGATGTTTGCATGGCACATTGGTGGTTGATTGGGGTCATTTTTCAGATTCACGGTTGCACGCAGGGAAGCAATTTGTTCGTCACTAACACGGCTTAATTTTGTTCGTCACTAACTTCCTATGCTAGAGGCATGAAAGCTTCTTCTTCAATGGTTAAACAACCGGTGTACGGTCAAGGCCTACCTTTCTATTTATTGACTTAAAATTTCCACGTAGCTGGATAGTCACAGTCCTGCGTGCGGGGGAGTTTCTGTCGAGATTCGAACCCGATACTCACGTGTTTTTGTGCCGCATGCTAACGCTTCGGCCATCACTCCTGTTGTCCATATGATCATCCAACGCCCATCCGGCTCAATTTTGCACTTTACTCAATACTAATCTAGCGCCTTTTTTCTCCGCCCTTTTTCAGAAACCGGATCGGTACTGGGTCGTGTTTTGCGTGCACGACGATTGCGAGGCGTTCCTGGAGGGTTACAGCGACCCACGCCAAGCGCCGTCCCATGCCCCAGAATGGGCCCTTGCCCTGCAAACGGTCCAACACGTCTCGCACGCCCTCGTCTCCGTGGAGCAGGAGTTCGAATTTGTGATAACACTCGACAGCGAAGTGGCCCGTTTCAACGCGCACACCTGGGAATGCATGCAGGAATGGGTGGACTGTTTGCGGTCGAAGCTGCGCGAGATGAAGCTGCTTTCGCCGAAGGAAAACCTCTACTCGCGGTTGCCTGAGGTTCGACCACCGTTGGCACCAACGCGTGATCCTACGTCCCCGCTTCCGGCCACTCCACCTGTCCCGGCGGCTCTCGTACCGGGTATCGAGCGAGTACAGCCACCATCTTTGTTGCTGCAACAGCAGCATCACAATCATCACCATCATCACCACCTTGGTCATCATTCGGGCCCGAGTGGGTCGGGTATGTCCTCTAGCCCGGCAAATGGAACTGCGGCCTTTCAGACGATGGTCTCACACACCGGAACGACCAGCTCCACGTCATCGTCGGCGTCATCTTCATCATCGTCCTCGTCCTCGTCTGCGAGCAGCTACTCATCCACGCTAACGTCCATATCGAACTGCCCCAACGGTGATTCCCGGGGGACACCCGCAGTACCAGCCGCTCCACCGGCCATGTCCAACACATCCACGCAGAATCTCATGAACCTGCTGTCGAACCCGCTGCAAGCAGTCAGCAGTATTAACTCACAAACCATCGCTTCCTGCGAGAGCTCATCGATCGCTGGATCGTCCAGCTCGTCGATCACCGACGAGGACACACCGGAAGAGCTGCCCAAGCGTACCGCACCCACATCACCACCAACGGGAGTACCGGCTCGTGATGGCACACCCTCAAGTTTACCGAAACCACAGAAAATAGTCACCCGGGAGTTGTCGGCCACCGGTTCAACGGTTTCGGCCACGATCACGCCCTCACTTGCGACCACTTTCGTGAACAATGTGCTAGCGGATCCCTCCGGGACGGCCGGTGGACCATCATTGAAGCGTACCGTCATCGATAAGCTACTGTTGGATGTCCGGCCAGCACCGGAACGATCGGTGGAGAACGTCGACACCACCATCGTTGAAGCTGATCATACGCCTGATGGTAAGAATGCCACTCCCGGCACACACTGGCCAGCTAATTGGCTTTAATTAACCGATCCCCCTAAAACCGTTTGTGGGTGCACGCTGTATCGGTCAACACACGGTCCACAATCGTCGTTCGGTATCGCACAAAATGGCCTCTTTTTAAGCGCCATCGTAGTGGCATTAGTCATCCGGACATCGTACGGTGGGGATGGTACCGGTATGAATCAGCAGCATCCCCTGGGGGTTGCTGTACTTCAGCTCGTCCTGTACGGATGGTGCTGATTGAGGCGGCGTCAGGCGTTTTAGTTGCTTTGTGTGCACAAATTTCCCCGTCCAGTTTGTTCCACGCAATCATGTTGCTCCATTCATCGGGGTTACGGGTTTGTAAACCCCCCCACGGCTTGCGGTGGTTTAAAAAAAGCCCCCTCGGGAGCCAAGGGATGGATTGATAAATGCATATTTCATTGATGGCCGGTTGTGTCGCGGTTTGTCTAAGTCCCTTTGGGTAAATTTGGGTTGATTGAAAAGGACATGGAATGTGCTGCTAAAAGGAGCACACAGGGTGTGTTTTGCTTTTCCTCCGAGAACGCGTGGAATTTATCGTCCTACCGCGAATAAACGCACAACATCGACGGACATCACCGTCAACCGTGTCCGAAGTGTCGTGTCATCGATTTGCCGTGCTTTTTGGCCATCATAATTACCGATCATTAGAGACGGCGGCTGACCGACGGTCACAAGTACTCCGAACGGCACTATGATAGTCGCTGCAGGAATGTGGCCAACGGCGTGGAATAATCTACCCATTCCACGCCGGTGTCGGTGTCACACATTTTTGTCCACACGCTGGTGTGACGTTGGCTCCTTTTTGCGTACACGGTGGCTTTCCCAATGGGACATGGCCGGTATCCGTTTTGGGGCAGGCCATTTCATGCGGCTCACGGTGACTCTGCATCGCCATAAGCGGGATTTCGCGTTGGGCGACGGATTCGGTGCTGCTTCTGCACCGGAAATGGCAATGGCCGGGTCCCGCCGTTCGAGTAGAGCCATGATCCCCTCCCGGGGTGGCAAATATTTGCATAAATTTTTCTCCTCTTTTTCGTTGGTCGGTTCCGCAGAACGTACGAGCGGAAAGACATCTCCGAGAAACGGACGTATAAGCAACAAAAAGGGAAGGAATAAAATCATTGTTGGATTGGATGATGGAAGGTTTTGAATTTTTATGTGCAATGCTTTTTCGGTTTATATTTTGCAGTTTTTGACGCGAAATGAACAACACGCCAAATTTACCTAAATTCTTTTCTAATGATATCTTATAATTGTATTAGAAAAGAACTATTAAATTAAAATCGTTGCTCATTGCTCGTCGTACAGTACAGTTGAACTTCCATGAAATTAATAAAAAGAGTTGAAAAGAGCAACCAAACATTACCTAAACGCTCAAAGTAAAGAGAAAATTTATATTCAATGGATGCACATCTTTGGGACAAATTTCATTTCTTTTTCCACGACATCAACCTAAAGAAGGACGACGGAACCCGCAGAATGAAAACAAATTAAATTTTTCATTAGCAAAAGACCCAATTTGCAACGACGGGAAAGAGGTAAAGACCCGGCTAGGCTCCGCAAATACACCAAACGGACGGCAAACGTGTACGTGTCGGTTCCCTCTTCTAAACCCGAGACCCTCGGTTTAATCCCACCAACCCGGCCGGGTGTTTCGGAAGCCATCTTTGGTTCGGCACCGGCAATAATATTGAATCGTCCTCCAACATGACCACCTCCCATTCCGTCCATCTTAAACTCAAAACGCCCCCAGGCACGCTTGGTAGCGACCACCGGTGGCATGTTCGGTAGCTTCTTTTGGAAAATGGAACGATCGGAATGGGGCCTTTTTGGCCTCTTCCGGAACGGAAGCGTCCGGTCGCCCGCGGACAGTCACCAGTCAGGTGGCAGCGTGTGGCGAAATATGCGCCGTACGTGTGCCATGAAGAAAGAGAGAGAGAGAGCGAAAAAAGTTAATTAAATCTAGCATTTCTCATTTCCTTTCCAAATTCTCTGACCCATTCCGCTAAGGGTCTCGTGCGATGGCGGCCATTCCGTCCAGCATCCGTTCAGCGACACCCCTGTTCTAGTGTCGATTTTTTCTGTTATTTTCCACCCGTTCATTTTTGTTTTAAATGCTATCGTTTTTCATTTTAGCGCTCACCACCAGACACGACGGAGGTACGACCGGTGGCAACGAGTCGCGGCCACGACAGCCACATTTCCAGCAACAGCACGCGACCGAAGTCTCCTGCCAGAATGGCACCATCAGCAATGGTACTGCAACGTCGTCCACCAGCAATGGCACACCAACAGCAGCTCCAGCGGCATCGTACACACCCATGGTGTTGAAATCCGGCGGCGCCATCTGCATCGAACCACCAGCGTCCGGCGGGACAAGGTAGGTTTATGGTCGGGGTCGAAGGGATAGCAACCACGGTCTGCTCCAGCTCATAGAAGGGCTCGCGAGCACACGCTACACCTATTCCTTGTTGCTAGGACGAGGTTGACGCAGCGTTGCATTCGATTATTTCCCCAACGCAAAAGGACCTGCTGTCATTGAACCCACATCAGTGTTTCTAAAATTGGATCCCCTTTTACCTGCTGCAGTTGGAGGCATAACTCTACACGTAATATTGATCATCCAAAGTGTAACTCGAATCGGAACGCAGGAAAACAGTGAAATGCCACTGACACAACGTACCTTTTGGGGTTGTGCGAGGCCAAATTAAATCCGCCCACCGTGCTTTTTTCGTAGTGCCATTGATTCGGCTCTAAGCTATCCGGAAAGGACCGAGTACAATTAGTTTTCGTTAGATTTATTAGCATACCATGCCGCTGGTCTCCAAGTTGCAAATGGGAGATTATTCACAGGCCGCGATATAACAAGGCGGTAGGAAAAATGGTACACTCGTCGATTGATGTCGCTCAATCGGCTACAACCGGTTACGGATCCAGCGAATGACCAACGAGGGTGAGTGGAAATGTGCACCCTTTTTCCACCACGAAGCGTTTGCATGCATACCTTTTTCTTACTGCATTCTTCGTGCGGTGTAACAACATGCAGTCGTTGAGCGGAATGCAACGTTTTGACTAATGTGCCGACCGAGGCGAGGCGTGACTTGTGGTGCTACTCTGCATAGTGGTATAGTGCATTGGTTGGCCATATTGATTCTATTTCAGGAACATTAGCCGGTTCAATTGCACATGGCTTAGAGACGAATTTAATTCGAGTATTCAAAGCCTTTCAAGAATGTATGACTTTTGCTTTGCACATTGGTTATTCTTTTTATTTATTTCACAAAACAATGAAAGCAAATAGTAATTTAGACAATTCCATGATTTGCCAAAGCTTTTAAATTATGAATTTTAAAAGCACAGTTCCGAAAAGTTAAATTTCCAAAATTATATGTTAATACAAAAAAAGGAAATAAACTACATCGTTGGCGGAGGCGCTTGAGTGAGATCTTAGATCGACTTATATGACCATTCTGCAGGTTCAACCCGTTGTTCGGAAACCCACCTCCATCATCACCGGTTTCCTCGATTGCTTCGTGGGCGTTAATGGAGCCGCTGGCCGTTAATTCACTATCAAGGTCAATTTATTTCCCCGTTCTTACCGCAAACGGCAACCGTCACTCCACTACGCCACGGCATCAATCGTCGCGATCACAAGACTTCATGTTTTTCTGCCGTCAAACCCCCCAAAGCTCTCACACGGGCCAGTATTAATTATTTGTCTTTCCGGCAATCCTTCCCACCAGGGTGGCGATCCATTGTGGTCAGTGGCAATGAGCGCTGGTAAAGTCGCGTCAACCGTTGCGAAACATCGATCAGATGCATTCCGCCCGCCGATTGAGTTCGAATTTCTAGTGCTTTTTCACGCACACGGAAGTTTGCGTACAGTTTAGCAAACTTTCGCTCGAGATAGGCTCCAAATTCGTCGGTTCGAGTGATCACGGCGGTGGAACCGGATGAATCAGTAACCTCCGGTGCTACGGTTTGACATTCGACCGTACAGGTTTGACGAGGCAACGGCTGCACCGTTCGTACAGCGGTCGCTTTTACTCGGATGCCCTCCAGGACGACCGTTAACCACTCACGATCGTCCTCGTGCAGGTGTTCCGGTGACGCAGGAATGACCGTCGCAGGATCATCGATGATAGCCGGCACTCGGAACAACAGTGCGGAACGTAACGCATTCTGAAGCTGCACGAGATAGTTCACGTCCAGGACTCCGGATTGTGTAATGGCTGCGGCCGGTTCGGATGCGTTCTGCCGGAGCGAGGTAATGTCCTCGTCCGTGCGGTGATTGAGTGTTTCGAGCTGTTGAACCAACCGCTCTAGCGGCTCGAGCGGACCGTCTCCCACGTTCACGAGGTCGTGCTGCAACAGCACCGTGAGTGGTTCGGTAAGGTAGTTGGGATGAATAAAAGGATGTGTCAGGTTATCCTCGAGCAACTGGTGGAGTAGCAACATCGCACACTGGTTGCGGAGAGCTTTCTGATCCGAAGGTTCCTGGTTAAAGCGTTCAATCCATTGGGCCGTAGTTTTGATATCGAACGGTTCCTCTAGGTTAGGGATAAGATCTCGCATCACCTTTAGACAATGGCCGTATTCCCGGTCCAACGCTTGCTCCTGGCGTTTATTTTCACTGTCTGAATCCATTGTGGTGTAAAGTTCCGTAAAAAAATATATATCCGTGTTCCAGTACACAAGTATCAAAACACACAAATTGGGCACACACTAGCTGTACTGTTCAGATTGCAATGGTTGCTTGGACGGATTCTACTCACTGTCATTTGCCGTAAAACACCTTCAACAGTGGTTCGGTTTACATACAATTGTCTCATTACCCATATGTCCTCTTTGTTTGCAGAGTGGAACCAAAACGAACACGCCGAAAAATATCTCCCTTAGCCAAGGCATCGTTCTCTCCCACAAGTTCGTCCGAGGAACCGACGGCCAACATCACAATCATCCAGGTGTCGAACAGCAGCATTGCTGGTACTCCATCACCCACGATCACAACCGCATCCTCCCCGAAACCAGCATCACGGTTTAACTTCCCGAAAGCAACACCGTCGATCACTATCCCATCCGCCGGAACGACAGCCGTCGCTACGATCGTAACGGATGACGATCCGTTCGATGGTAGCGGACGTTGGAATGGCGACCACAGCTACAAGAGCAACGTGCAGATTATTCCGTCCAACGTTGAATATTCCGCGAATGAGGACCACCTAATGCAACCGTCCATCATCGCGTCGATAAACGAGCAGCAGATAACGACGGTAACCGTACCTAACGTTCATTCGGTTCCGGTCACCAAGCCGGTAATAGCAGCGCCACGGTTGCAACCGACAGCAGCGGCCACCGTGCAAGTAGCGGTGGCCACCTCGTCAACACCCATCAAGGGTCCGGAAACTAATTTCGGCACGGTGACGCAAATTGCCGTAAACTCGTCCGTCCCGGCTGCCGTCATTTCGGATGGCAAACCCACGCAATCCGTACCGCAGCAGTACTATGAGCAGGTTTTCCTGTCCAGCTCGGTGCAGGTGACACCGGGCAATGAGAGATCGGAGTCAGATCGGAGTTTCACCGAACAGGCACCGGTCGCAGTTGCTCCGATAGTCTCGAAAGCGACCGGAAACAAGAGCAGCAAAGTGCTGCTACTCAGCAGGCAGTCTCGATCGTCTAGTCATTCTGATATTCCTCTACCCGGGCGTACCGCAGCCAAGGGAAACCGTGCCACCGAGGGTGGAAGTAGCAGTGATAAGGAAAACCGCGTCCAGCCCGATGCCATCCACGCGGGTGATGGAGCAACCGATGGAACGGCGTCGACTTCGAAGCAGGTAGCACCCGCCGCACCGATGCATTTGACCGGTGGGAGTCCCTCGAAGCGGCCAGCTGTCGATAAGAACATTTACACGCCACATCCGCAACGAACCGGTCCGCAGTTACAACGTGGTCTTACCGAACTCGTCTTGAGTACACGGCCAGCCGTTGCATCCAGCACCGGGAGTGCCTTGGAACATCCTACGGCAAGCGGGCGCGGTCGAAGACCACCGGTGGAAAACAAGATCCGGAACGATCAGCTTCCGGCGGAACAGCGGCGACGTAGCTCCTCGACCTCTGAAACGCGGCAGGAACGTTCGTCGCGAATGAACGCACCCTCGGCAGGGAACGGAACATCCGGCAATAACGGTGGCCGGTTGCAGTCTCCACCACAGCCGTTCCGTCCTCATCACGCTCTGATAAATGTGTCTGAGGGTGGAGGCCAGCTGAATGGACCTGGAATCCAACCCGGTGGCGCAGGTGGTAACCGTAAGCTAACCTTAAGGGAGCAGCAAGTGTTTCAGTTGCGCCGTGAAATGATGCACCCGGGTGGTGTTCGGTTGCAGTTGCGCCGGAAGGACTGCATCAACTCGATCGGGCTGGTTGACGCGTTTGGAGCCGTGTGGGTTGCCGGCTGGAAACAGAAGGAACATCCTGTGCTGTATAATGCGCTGCACATCGGTGATCAGATGATTAGTGTGGCTGGTGTCGCGATCACGTCTGCTGCCGATGCCCACAAGGCTATCCGTGCTGCTCCGGGACTGTTTGTAAGCGAAGAGACGTTAGATGTGGACTCTCGAATTTCAACTTCTTTTATATGTGAAGTCAAGATGTATTAAAGAGCCTTTTTTTGTTTTCCCCAGGTGGAGCTTATCATCCGCAGGGTTCCGTTCGGGCGTGTGTACGCCATTCGACGGGAAATAGACGGACAGTGCTTGGGGTTGATCCGTGATGGCAATACAGCGACGATAGTTGACGTGGTGCCGAACAGCTTGGCCGCACGACATGGATTGCCACCGAAGGTAAGCTATTGTTGTTTGTCAAAATTGTCACGATCATGGTAGCTTTTCTTTTTGGCAAGATGTGTTCGTGCATCCCGGTATGTTAACATTCACTGTTTGCTGATTTTTTTTGTATTATTCATCACGTTTAATAATATAAAATCATTCGTATCCCTTCGAATGTACAGGCAAAATCATGCGACGGACTATCGCTGACGTTTTGGGTGTTGACGGAAATCAACGGTCGGCCGCTGAATTTGTTCTTTAAAGAAAACGAAATTCGTGACCGTTTGAATGCGGTTGGGCGAGATATATCTATACTGGTAAGGTCTCATGTATTTAAGAATCGATCGGTACACTCCATCGGATCGGTACATGCAGCGTGCAAATCGTGATATCCTTTTTTTCTGTTTTGTTTCAGGTACAACCGGCGGATTTGGTGACGAAATTGAAAAAGCAGCTGAAATCTCTACGTGGCCACAAGGATTTTATTGTGCAATAGGCGAATAGCGAATAGTAGTACCGTTTTATGGACACGAAGAACTACAGCGAAAGCAGTGTGAATTGTTTTCCTATAGCCTGTTTTTAAATGTATATTACGCTCGTGGGGCATCCTCCTGTACCGAGGAAATACAGGCGTTTTACGATATTGCATTGAGCTGGGCAGCAAACAAGGGAAGATCGAACTACAATAACGCGAAACGGTGCGCGGAAATGTAACTACTGATTATTAGAATAATTTCTACCGCTACGATTTGTAGCACTAGGCAGCATAAACGAACAAAACTAGCACATCGTACTTCTGCTAGGTTCACGTGGTTTTTTTTTCTCCATTACGATCAATGTAACATAGTCATACAAGGCAGCAAGCAACGCCGCATCGCGGAATGGAATAGAATGTGCTTGAACAAAAGTGAAAAGCACGCATACATAACTACTTTTCCTCTCCAGTGAACGATTAGTGCAAATTTTTGAGCTAGAAGAGCGGTATGGTAGATCTTAAGTAACATCGGCGCCAAACGATTGCTGCTATCATACATCTTTGGCGTACACATCAATTAATTATAGAGTTTGCGTTAAGCGCAACAGTTGGTTGGGTTTCCCGCGAAAGAGCACACTTTTGTTGTTTTGTTTTAAAATATTTAAAGACTTCCCTAGTAGGAAGCAAAACGGCTCTATTCAACCGTTTGCCATTCGGCCGATTCGTTCGTTAGTTGTTACATTTGTTTTAGGTCAAATTTTCTGTTGTCTTTGCAATGCAAAATTATTTGGCACGTAGTCAAAAAATGAAATATAAAGCGCTCTCGCCGGAAACCGAACACCGCTGTGCTAGCGCGCAAAGCATACACTCCATCGTAACAAAAGGTAAACAAAAAGGCTGTAATATTGGCACAATTGTGTGTGTGTGTGTGAACTACTGTATGTGTGAATGTGCGTTGTATGTGATCCCTGGCGCGATCATGGAATAGGAATCGTGTCCTAGAATACGGTGGAACTGATCAAGCGTACATTAGTAGAAAGTAGTCAAATCTCTCTTATCATACCGTACTTTCCTAAAAGGCTGAAACGATGGGTGAAAGCAGGTTTTCGCACGTTTTTTGCGGTGGTAGTTTTGATATGAATTATTAAACGAAAACTGACTTACTAAAAACAAAAGCTAAAAAAGAAACACAACTAGCACTCGAAACGGAAGAGCATGTACCAGAAACATTAACGGACCGATCCCTTCTCTTTTTTCACCTCATTAAACGCATTTTCGTAGAGAGATAGTTGGTTTTAGGCGCGGAAAAAGAAACTAGTTTACTGTACTAGGGTGGACATTACGGTGTTCGTTCGGATTCCAGAGGTTACGTAGCGTAAACCGCACCGAAGAACTATACTCAAAAACGAAGAAATAAAGGAAGCGCGAGCGTGGCTTTCGTTTTCTTAATTATATTTTAGAACTCTCGCTTGGGTGCGTTATCATCAATGTTCTTTTATGTTTATTTCACATCGAAAGAACCTTCTCTCTATCACTCAACGTTGCAATGGACGGGGAGGCACCTTGCCTATGCACAGATCGTTCCGGCAACGGCCCGAGCAGCGGACTGGCGCCAAATTCGGTAGTTCACATCGGTTTGGTTTAGCTTGGAGTAGATCCAGATAGGGAGGCGATTCGAAATGACCCACAGGTCACCGCTACTGTCGATCTGTTGTCGAGTTGTGGAAAAAAAAGGAATTACAACAACGATTGGAAAAGTTTTCAAGGGAACACTCGTCGGTGTAGCAGCTTACCCTCAGATCAGCCGGATAAATCATCTCCACGTTGTCCAGATGCACGATGCCGTGGTTCTCAGGCGTGAACTGTTTGTGCGTGTTCCAGCACCCGACTGCATTTCGGTTAATTTCCGCGTAAAACAGCACACCCGTGCGTGGGTCGTACGCGTGGCTCGAGCTTTGCGTGTTCGGACCACGGCCACCAAGATGCCGGAAGTGACGCCCGTACGCCCCATTCCCAAGCCGAGCTAGCGTCTCATTCTGAAGCACCCGGTTCGAAACGGCTATTTCGCTCACGGATGCCATCGCGTGCAGGTACACGGTGCGTTCGTTGGTCACCGGTAAACCTCCACCACCAGTACCACCGACCGCCACGGAGAAGATCCCATCATACCAGGTGAACTGTTGCTGGGCAACGGAGAAATCCCCATACCGTGGTTCGAATGAGAAGTAATTGTGCTCGAATCGCCACATCCGGCCTTCGGTCAGACCGTACACGTACAACCGGCGCCACTCGTAATCGGGAATGTAAGCGTAGGCCCGTCCACAGTCCACCGGATCTACGTCCACCTCGATGTTAGGGATGCCGTACCCATGCTCGACCATATCCGGAGGGATCTCGAAACGTCGCACGCTCCGGTGGATGGTCAAATCGATGACCCACAAAGCTGGCCGCTGTACCTGCCGTCCAGCCCCACCCGGGTACTCGAGATAGCCCGTGTCTACGAACCAGAGACGATCGCACCGATCCACCTGTGTCCGGTAAACGGACACAATCCGCTTTGGATCCGGTGCCTGATCGGTCTGCAAAAGGAACCAAACCATTGTATGTTTTGTGGGTGGCAGGTTCGCGTGTTTGCGCTTACCCGTAGTGTGTTCACAAGCAGATTCGGATACGGATCCAGCGTTGGACTGTCCACGGACGGGTTGCGGGCCATATCGATGACGTTCAGGGTGGCCGGGATGCCCGTACGTCGCCGGGGGATCGTCACATACAGGAAGCCCTTATGATGTGTCACTCCCATCGGAAGATTACCGTACGCGTTGTATCGATCCTCATCCGGCAGGACGGCGTTGGATGAAAACAGCACACTTTCAGATCCTTTCGAACGGATTGGAGCGTTCTGATGAAGCGTTTTGTGAAGCGTGAAAATCTCTTACACTTACCCGTACCGTTTCCAGACTCGCCGAGTTGTCTCCATTGGTAGACGAGCTGAAGCTTTTCCGCCTGGGCCGCCCATTGCTCGAAGGTGGCCAAGTGGCCCAGTAGAGCAAGGCAGAGTATTAGCACCTTGCGCATGGCCATGATCACTTCTCTTACTGCGAGTGCCGATCGGTAGTGATCGCTCGGGGAATGATTAAGTCACAGAGCATGTGCCCACGGGTTTATAAAGCCTTATCATGGTCCCGTGAAGGCCGCCATCGAAGCTCCCGGAGAACGCACGTTGGTTCCACTCGCGTGACCTCTGGGGAAGATTGCAACGAAAGTGAGAGCATTTGATGGATTTTCCACTGCAACGGAGGCGCGTTGTTGGTATGGATTATTTGCACGGGTTTACCAATTCTGTGGCAGTGGAAAAGACGCAGGAACTTCTGACGTTTGTTTCAAGTAGTTGTTTTTTTTTCCTGAGCATGAGACCATGCAGATGTGTCGGGTGTAAAGGAGCTGATAATATATTTACCTTCATTTAAAGATCCGTACGGGAGCGTTCGTTCGGAACATGCCGGTCCTTCACATGCCGTACATTAGAGCATTGTCATGAGGATGTGTGCGTTTTATCTGCACTCCAGTTGTCCTTGCGAATCATCTGCTGACCATACGCACCCTTTTGCCGTTCCTTCCGGGTGCATCCTGTTACCCCGGTTGGGTTGGGAAAAAAAAGAAACACACCATCGTACGAGCCAGCGAATGCACCTACGCCTGCAGCTGCATTTGTTGTTGTTCTTTCGTCCTTTCCTTCCTTCTCTAAGCCCTTAGCCCGCTCCGGGCGTTCAATTCCTTGATCCTATGTTAGCCTGCCGAGATTTTGTACTTTCCATGCTTTTTTTCTTCCTCCTCTTTGCCGCGCATTCGCTACACATGGTTTTGTTTATCCCTTTGCCCTGTGCCTTCGGGCCATTGGATCGCTTGTTGGCACGTACCATGCCGGGACATCCATGGATGTAGCAAAAAAAAAGGGAAAGAAAAATAAAAGCGCCAAAAAGGAATACCCAAAGGACCCAGGGATCGTGGTGCAGCAGGCTTGGTGCGCACGTTTGGCTGCGCGGTTGTGTAGAAGGAATAGGGCACTCGAGGGCTCTGATTACATCTGGGCACACCCGGCGTATTCGTGTGCGGTTCGGAGACGTGAAACAGTGTACAGCTACGCAGCCCTGTGCCGTGGAGGGACACCATGAAATATACTCGACCTCGAGGGTCTGATTAGAGAGGTAAGCGAGGATGGAAAAGAACAGAAAAACGATATACCCAGCCGCGCACACCAAAGCAACCGAAGACATGTAGGTGCACACACACACACTCAGTACATGCCGTCCCGGTATCCTAGCAACGGGTCCCGTTCAACCGGCACAAGGATACGCTCCCAAACAGAATGCTGCGGTTCGTTCGTTTACAGTTGTACGAGAGTGCCGCATTTCGACGGTTATGTTTGGCATATTCGTTATCCTTCATTTTGCAACACAATAGCGAATATCAGCGAATTAATTAGGTTCGCGAAAGGCGAAAGTGTGTTCTGTGGAGTAAATTTCCGTGATAGTGTGTGTGTGTGTGTGGGAATTGCGTGACATTCCATTAGGGAAATTGTTTCACTTCCCTATTCCGTAAGCGTATAATTTGCTTGACCACTCGTGTGACGGTGTGTTGGTAGTGTTACCGTTGGTAGTGTGTATCCTTTCCTTCTGGGTCAGTCGGCCAGGTGCAGGGCCGGACCTTCCGAGCGTTCGCCAATCGATCAATCGGTAGAGGAGAAACGACAGCGGGCACCGAACGGACGGAGCTTTATTATTTCTAACCGTCCCTACCGTCGGGAAACTCTACAACAGGACGCACCTTTCGCGTGTCCTCGCGAGTTTATTGTACCACGCCCGGGTAAGGACGAACCATCGGCGACAGGGCGCCACACAACCTGAGATTTAACCATATTAGTTGCACGCGAGAGGGCCGCTTGTGTGGTTGCTATCTGTCGCTTAGCTGCAGAAATCGTGGCCTGCTGTGGTCCAAGGCATGGTTGGCTTTGCAATCGTATCTCCCTGCACTAAGCACCAGTCGAAACATGAATCTCCCCCGTGTAGCACAGGTTCCTTCGATGCTGTGCTGGGTGTGTTTGGTGGTGTTGATGGGGATGTCCTGTGCGGTAAGTACATCCTTTTTATCATACTGTTAAATAACTCAACAAAATACATTTAGCAGAGAACGGTAGCGATCATCTTTCTCTGGTAAATCAAGATTCCGTTTTCATAGCTTGCATGCTTTCGTTTCTCAGGAAAAGCCCGCCTTCCGCATAATAGCACCCGAGTTCATCTGTAACCCTAAAACTCGTCCTATTGAAGATGGAGTCCCGGGCGGGAATTTTACGAATCCTGTCCGGCAGCTCACGATCGGGTAAGACGCGCGCACAGAGAACGTACGAATTATCGATTTTCCACCCATGAGTGTGTATCCTTGCATTTATTATTTATGCATGTTGCCACTCTTGTGAATAGCCGTACATTTCTCCCTGGTTCCAGCGTGACTGGTACATATTGATGGTGCTTTACACTCATTTTTCAAACAGCTTTCAGACCAATGGTGGCCAACATTTGCAATACCGCGTAAGGACGTACTTCACGCTGCTGGACGAAAAAGGATTCATCAGCCAACGACACACGGTCGGTTTGTGGCGTGCTGTACGGCAATTGGAACAACGCCTCCGGCGCGATCGAGAAACGATCGCACAGTCCGGTCAGATGACGGTCGGTACCGATGAACTGCTGCCTGGTGTGATGTACACGCTAGGAGTCGTCGGAGTTGCTTCCGATGGAACCGAAACCGAGGAGCAGAACTTCACGATGACGTACCGAAACGCGGACCAGGGTGCTTCGTACGAACATGGCGGATCGATGCGGACAGATGATGACGTGTCCTTGCTGCTGCTTGGTGCTGAGGTGTCTTACGTCGACGTAGAGTACCGCGTGTCGGCTGAGCTAATCTTTTGCCGGCCTCGAGTGGACTACTTCTTCCGTTGGTCGCTCGAAGGATTCAACGGAAGTGATCCGATCCTAGCCGTGGTGATGGAACGTTCAAAGACACTTCGAGTGCCTGCAAACAGTCTTGCTGCCGGACACACGTACGCCATTCAGGTGGTGGTGTACTCGACATCCGTTGAGGACGAGGTCCTGGCGAAGGCACGTATGCAGGTCACAGTTTTGCATCGACACCCGCAGGTGGTTCTGTTTCCGGTGGATGCCGTAGTTGGAGTAAGCCAACCAGTGCGTATCCGATCGTACGTGTTGGGGGGAGAGATTGTGTGGTCTTGTCGGAAGGAAGGCGTTGAGCAGACGTGCGAAGACACGATCGATATTAGCGAGGAGACTGCGATGGTTTTCTATCGAGAAGGTCAGTATGAGATCACGGCATCTGTGGGTGGTGATGGGTCGAACCGATCGGTTTGTCGCTCTACACTGACTGTACATCCGAAGGTGACTCCTTCGGTGCGTGTGCTGGAGTGGTCTCGGTATCCTGCCGTTGCTGGGGAACAGTTTGAGCTGCTCGTGAGCATAGCCGGACTCGTACCAGATTGCTCCTCCAACTGGACCGTAGTGCGTGAAGATGGGTTTGCATACTTCGATCCAGCCACGCTGCCGAATGCTGCTAACTGGGAAGGATTCGTTATTCGTGACATCGAAGAAAACTTCCTCTCCGAACTGGTCGACTATGGGAACGACACTGTCGTAAGGGATGTTGTACTATCCATTCCCGGTGCGGATTTAGCTGCTTCGTGGAAAGGGCTGGAACCGAATGTGCGCTACAAGATTCGCCTGCAAACGATCTGCCCGGAGCCGATAGACGATAGTAAGGTGGCAAGTCAACGAGCTACGGTTCGCAATCTGATCAGCAGTCACGCGACGTTTGTGCTGGAAACAAACGGTGCCCCACAGTTGATGTCGATCGAGGTAACACCCATGGAAGGTGGAATGGCTCTAGAAACGATGTACAAGATGTCCACCGCAATTGCGAACGATTTGGAGGGGGATTATCCGCTGAGATACAGCTTCTGGTATGTGGCTGATGGAGTGGACATTAATGTAGGCACGTACTATGAGATAACATCCGCTGAAACGATTCTACCATACACCAAAAACGGAAGCGTAGCAACGTACTGCATCATTTGCGATTCGCGAGATGCCTGCTCAAAGACTATTGGTCCTGAGGTACGCGTACTGTCCGGGAGGACACGCTCAGAGAACGATATTACATTCGCACTGCAATCCATTGATGGGTTCTTCGATCGGCTTAACTTACGCGAAGCTTTAAAGACCGCTTTTGAGCTACTGATCACGCTGCGAAACCAAAACTCACCCCAATACGGCAGTACGTATGAGCAGTTTGCGACGATGCTTAAACGATCCATCGAACACATCGGCAAAGTATACCGTGAAACGACGTACCTAACCGATGCTTCGATCCAAGAATTTGTGATTCAAGCGAAACCCATCCTAGATCTGGAAGAAGCAACCAACCACGTGCTATTCCAGCAACTGCTGGAACTGATGGATCCAATAGCGGAGCAACATGTTGCACGTCTGAAGCGCTCGAGCCATTCGGCCGCAGGACAACCGGTGACGCAGATTGCCACCAATACCAACACAAAACTGTCCCTGATGGAGAGCCTTACTGTGTCAGAAAACGCCACCGTGGCACGAGATGCACGCACAAGGCTACAGAACTTTGTCCATCAGGCTACCAAGAACTATTGCTCCGTGGAGACGCATTACGTGTACGTTGGACAGCTGATCACACTGGAAATGTCTCGTTACCGGAGCGTGGCGGAGATAGACTTTCGACGGTTACAGGTTCCCAACAAGGTGCTTTTAAGTTCGCCTGCTGGTCGGTCACAGTTTGCGGATGCTTTTACCGAAACGGAGTACATATGTCTTGGGCGCATCTACTACGCAAGGGATTTGTTTGTCGAACGCGACACACGTGAGCTGGATTTAGGATTTTACGAAGCATTCCTGCTGGCTGTCGAGAAAAGCGGCATATGGACGTTGGTGAACTGGAGAAGTGACTATTTCCTGTGGTCATTGGATGGTCGCCAATTGCCAAACGTCACGGTACGTGGAGGCACAATAGATTCTAGTGGTTTGCTGACAATTGCATTGACTAATATACATTTATTCGATTTGTAGTGTCAACTTTGGGAGGGTGATGTTTGGAGCAGTAGACACTGCATTACCTTGGAAACGGCAACCGACGAGGTGCAGTGCAACTGTACTAAGATAGCATACTTGAGGTGAGACAATATGGAGTTTGGATTGGCTCGTTTGATTGTATAATACGTAGAATTTCTAGTCAACACAGATGAGGTATTTTAACTTATAATATGTATTTATTTAAAGGATATCGAATGAGACTGAGCCAGACTATAATCGCACGAACACGGTACTTGTATCGACAGAAGCTACGGCTGTATCGTTTGAAATGGTGTCAGAATCTTTTCCAAGCTCTACGAATCCCACGACATCTACAAAGTCCACAGATGGAGTAGAACATATAGCGACCGTTCCAACCACAGGGTTGTGGTCAACCACCGATAGCCCAGCCATGTCAGACGTTGTGTCTACTACCGAGAGTGATATGGTGACACTATCCTCGGCAAGCACCGTCAACACGGAACCACCTGCGGAAAGCTTTCCTATTGCTTCGACCTCAAACACGTCTGTCCCTGATAATGGTCCCAGTGCACTGCTGCAAGGCGGCAACAGAACTGGTAGTACCTCGTTGTATAACCAACCGTTGGCATCCTCATCCATTGGATATGCCATTACCAGTGCCGTTGGTATCGGTGCGCTGCTTATGCTAGTCATTGCCATAGCCTATCGACGACGGAAGTCCGTGTTGCGGCTAGCGGACGAGCTTCACACCGTGCCCCTAAGGGCGCGTGCTCAATCGTCACCTCACGTGCGTTACGCTCGGTTTCAAGACGAACACAACATGGCTGGTGACAACGTGTCGACCATATCGGACATACTGACCACCTAGAAGTGAACCAACTCATTACTTATTGCAATCTCTCGATTAGAAGTACGGTTACCGTCAATTACCGTCGGTTAACTTCAGTTGCTCGTGGTCATATGATTGTAATTGTAGAATCTTGCAATGTCAAACTTTTTCACTCGCATTGTCCGCTCCCTTTCCACACCCCACCGTGTTTGCGGACCATTTTTCGCGACAATGCCACTTTTGTGATCTTAGTTTAGTTAGAATATTCCCCAATGATAGATGTGAGAACGCATAACACGTATATACAGCGCGCTTCATGTAAACTTCAGCAGACATGCGATTGGCATTATAATAATAAAATATCAAATCTTATCGTTCATTTCTACTTGCTATTTCCTCTTTTTCTATTGCTACTTCTATGGTGCTACAGCTTCAGTTTGCGAATGATTCGTAGTCTTGATCTCTTGGGCGCTTGGATCACAGCCTGTGAATAGGTACACGATTGCATCCAGAATGGATTGTAGCAAGGCACAGATTGCGTGCATAATAACTGAAATAATACCCCCGCGTATTGCTTCTTCCTCGAAATATTCGTTTTCAATTATAAATTTAGTCATTGGAAGCTCCGGAAGCGTCTCTGGAAGGTTTTCCGCAGAGTAAAGGGTGTCGAAACAATCTTCACTGGCAGATGTGCCGGTAGGACTGCAAGTGGAATGGATTGTTTCGAGTGTACGAGCAGCATCGAGTAACATCGCACGGGAGTCTACATCTGTCGATTTGGTGAGCTTTGTTACTGGCACCATGCTTCGAGACGTGCGGGCTGTAGATGAAGGTGTTTGCAAAATGTTATCCCTTCCGAAACTCGTCGTATCGAAAGGCCCGGTACAAAGACTTGATGTTGATATTGGTGTAGTTGAATTAGATAAACAAGTCTCACTTCTTGGAATTTGACGAGCTGTTGTTTGAGTAATCGGTTTGGTACATTGCTCTGTTGAAAACTTCGTTTGATTTAGCAAATTAGCGGGTTGAGCTCTTAATTGTTGTGCGCTTGTTGATATAGGTATCAAACTAGAAGAGGACGGTGGAATGCCTTCTGTTGATGACCAATGGGAGATAGTTGAAGATACTGCTTCTGTAGATAACTCGTGTAATAGGTTAGAGTCATTTAACAAAGCGATGGGTTGAGTTGTTGTGCTATCATCTGTGTGTTGCGGAGTTGCTGGAGTTGTTATCGAAATAGAAGACGTTAGTGTTTTGCATTGAGGAGGCGCCGAAATTGCGGTTGTTCTAAAAACTTCCCCGGTAGAGGACGCTACCGTAAACACCGTTTTATTCAATATACTCAACGATCGAGTTGTTGAAACAGTTGCATACGATCGTGTTGTTGACAGCTTCCTAATGTTTGGCGGTTTACTTGAGACAGCGTTTCGTTTCCGCTGCTGTTTTGATGTTCTAAGAGAGTGGAGTGTTGTTGGAGTATTAACTAATAAGGTCGTAGCTAGTACACTTGTGCGAGAAGGCTGAACGTTGGATGAAATAGTAGAGCTAATATTCGGTAGACTCTCTGTAGTTTCCATTACTTTAGAGTCGTGCTTATTTAGCGTGTGTGTAACCTGCTCGTTTGAAGGTGGGAAACTGTTATATCGTTTTGTCGTTGCTGAAGCTTCCAACATTTGGGCTTTCTCAGTTGCAGATGTGCGTGTTTGCGGGAATACTGTCGCCAAACCAACCCTAATGTAAGGTACATCTCGGGCTGCACCAGAAATATATTGAGCGTGTGATGTAATATCACCTAAAATATTTGGTTGCGATGGAATAGGTAGTATCTGATTGTTGGGTCCAGGCAGATGATACGCCAACGGTACCGACGGTAATGGCACATTATCGAATGACGGAGCTATAGTCGTTACGAGTCCTCCGCAAACAGCGCATATCCCTTCCGAATCGCGAACCAATTCGGTATCTTTTTTTGGATCCAAATCTTGTCGTTCGTATAACTTTTGTGGAAGCTTAGTAGCGAGTTGTTTATAAGCCTTGATTGATGTGTTGATAGCAGATTTTTCCCAAGGATGCGCGGGCAACGTGAGCACTGTTCTGTTATCAATATCAGCACGATATGCCACACTGTTTATCGTTGCACTGATGGAGCTATGATCTGATATTGTGGCACTATAACCTTCTTCTTGCATTCGAGAATAGTCTATGTTTTGCCCGTTTCCATCATTTTCCGGAAGTTTCCGCATGTTACCACCTAACAAGTAACCATTTTGCAGAAGTCTTTGACGCATAGACATCCGTGCCTTTGCATCGTGCCATTCCCATCGGGTAGGCTCAAACTGATCACTTTCGAAATGAAACGGACCATTTCTCCATACTCTTTGTAGGTGGAATTTTGCACTCGGAACGTTCCATCCAATATCCTCTACCGGCGCTTGAAGAGTCACTTGTACTTGCTGTGTGAGAAGCAACAGTATTAGCCCGTCCTGCACATGCATTTTACTGCTTTTAATGGTCCGAATGGAACTAAACTAGTTTGTTCATTCGAAGAGCTTTTGCACCAGGCATGTAAGTCACAACATTTTGGAACGAAACGTTTAGGCACGTACGACCACCATATTTTCGTTCAGTAAAACGGTCGCTAATCACCATCATTTAACTGCTTTTACGCAATTTTTGTCTAAGAAGGATGTCTTCACAACATCCAAAATCCATTGGGTTAAGCAGCATTAAACGTCTCGGACACAAAAGAATGAATAAAGTTAGATTTCGAATGAATTTCATGAATAAGGATAGAGTACAGTCACTGTGTCAAACTAGAAAATGTTATATTAACAAAGCCTCTAGACAAAATTATTCTATATTATGGCCATTGGCTATATTAAAGTTTATCACACATTACCATACAATTCGAAAACTCTTTTTATATTAAATTTTTATATTTAAATAATAATGAGCTCAATGGATAGGATCGCTAATCTTTAGGAGTAGCACCGGTACCACCTGGTTTTTTTGTCGTGGTCGTTGTTGTAGTTCCTTGTGAAGTTGTCGTAGTTGTTGTTTTTTTCGGTTCATCTGTAGTGGTGGCTGTTGTTCGCCTAGGAGTTGCTGTTGTAGTCATGACTGTTGTGCTAGTACTCAGTGTAGTCGATATAGTAGTGGCCGCTGTTGTACTATTAAGTGTAGTATTTGGGGTGATGACTGTTGTACTCGTTGTCGTGGTTGTTGTTGGTATTGCAGTGGTTGTTGTACTAGTAAGTATTGTTGTAGTGATCGTAACAGTAGTTGAACTAGTCGGTGCAACCGTTGTAGTCGTGTCCGTAGATGAGCTAGTAGATACACTTGTTGTAGTTGTGTCTGTAGATGAGCTAGTAGATACACTTGTTGTAGTTGTGTCTGTAGATGAGCTAGTAGTTGAAGTGTTTGGCTCCTCTGTTAGAGTTGTGTCTGTAGATGAGCTAGTAGATACACTTGTTGTAGTTGTGTCTGTAGATGAACTAGTAGATACACTTGTTGTAGTCGTGTCTGTAAATGAGCTACTAGATACACTTGTTGTAGTCGTGTCCGTAGATGTTGCAGGCGTAGTGGTCGTGGCAGCTGTTGTTGATGTGTTTGGCTCCTCTGTTAGAGTTGTGTCTGTAGATGAGCTAGTAAATATACTTGTTGTAGTTGTGTCTGTAGATGAGCTAGTAGATACACTTGTTGTAGTCGTGTCTGTAGATGAGCTAGTAGTTGAAGTGTTTGGCTCCTCTGTTAGAGTTGTGTCTGTAGATGAGCTAGTAGATACACTTGTTGTAGTTGTGTCTGTAGATGAACTAGTAGATACACTTGTTGTAATCGTGTCTGTAGATGTTGCAGGCGTAGTGGTCGTGGCAGCTGTTGTTGAAGTGTTTGGCTCCTCTGTTAGAGTTGTGTCCGTAGATGAGCTAGTAAATATACTTGTTGTAGTCGTGTCTGTAAATGTTGCAGGCGTAGTGGTCGTGGAACTAGTTGAACTACTCGGTCCAACTGTTGTAGTCGTAATGCCTGATGTGATAATTGTTGCACTTGTTACAGCTGCTGTGGTTCTGTTCATTTCTATTGTAGAAACTCGCGGAAAACAAGTCCTACAATGGTAGTACATTTTATTGTTCGCCTTTAATGGATATGGGCAATAGCAATAATTGTGTTGAATATTTATCGAACGATGGTATGTAGGCGTACTATACGGTGGACTATACTGTTTATGTACGTATATCCCACGAGAACCGTACATCGACTCAGTATAGTAAGCTGGTGGCACAAGGTACACTTTTATAGGATCTTTTATAGAAAAGTAGTTCAGATTTGGAGTAGTTTTATATGGAATCGTTATTTGTAACTGCACATAGTCGTAAGCTTGTCTTCTCTCTCTTTTACCACTGTTCTGATATGACACTAGACGGGAATTTAGTAGTTGCCGCTCTAAGATGGAGCTCTCCATGTAAGTTGTGACCTCTTTGTTTGATTGTGGATTCATGTGAAACACTCTGCTTTCCAGCTTTTCACTGAATGAGATTTTATCATTCTTAAACGATCGATTGAAGTAAACCAGTATAGTTAAGAGAATAACCACTAACGAGATCATAAATCTTGAATTTATATTTTTCCGCATTAATAGATGCCCAATTGCCACCATAGTTCTTCCTTTTCTTCTGTTAGTTGAGAATAATGATAACCTTTTGATTACCCTCCGTCAGGTTATTATGAGTTTTTTAAAAGTTTACTTCTCACCCCTCGTAGTTTTGAAATAACTGTTTGACCAAGAAACTATGAGGCTCGAATACACGATGGGGCTCGAATATACTCTCACTTCACTTCTCTACTTTCGACACTTTATGCTAAAGCTCGGTAATAGTCTGCTGGGCGAATTACATTGTTCTGCAGCTAGAACCTGTCGACTCCGATACTAGCCACCGACTCATTACTAGCATAGGTTAAAGACAAGCAGTAACCGCAGAATTTTAACAAAAGCAAAAAAGGTGGGCGTGCTTGATAAGTATTTAAGGTGGCCTACCGCCCACCCTACGGATTGAGGAACCTTTTTTTTCCTTTATTATATTTGTTTGAAAAATAAATTTTGTAAATTAAACGTACTAAATTAACATATAACTATTTCATCATTCATAGTTAGCAATATATGTTACATCTTGATTGAACCAGTGCATAATCAACCAGTGATATAGTTTACCGTTGTACTCCAAGTCCATTATAAACATGATTTAAGACGAAGAGTTTGATTTACTATTAATGGAATTTCTGTTTAGAAATTGTAGAATTTATGAGCTGTTTTCTCAATTTACTCAAAGATTTTCGAGAAACTATCTATCACTTTGAACGTTAACCTCAACATCGAATACAACTTAAGTTCTAGAAGGATTTTTAAAAATTAATATTGAAAAAATAAAAAATGCTGTAGTAGTTTTTGAGAGAAACTGAATAATCGGCTTTATTTTCATCACCATCCTCATATTCCTATTCGATTACTACAGTTGAAATTTCTTCAGTTATAATATCTTTTTTTGTAGCCTCCTCCGTCTTAGTTTCCTATAGTCGTATAATGGTAGTGCAATTTATTGTGCCCCTTTTAATGGATATGGGCAATAGGAATCATTGTATCGAGCATTTATCGAATTGTGTCATACAGGCGAACTGTACTGCGGCTTTACTCATTATTTAAGTAAAAGCTACGAGAACATCGAAATACGGATTCAGACATTCCGTTCCGATATACAGTCAATATGGATGTAGTTTTCATTGGGAGTTGTTTTATTCGGAATCGTTAGTTATAAATCCATATAACTATAAGCTTGTCTTCTCTCTCGTTTTTCCACTCTCTTGATTTAGCACTGGACGGGAATTTAGTACTTGCCGCTCTGGGATGGAGTTCTCTAAGTAATTTGTGAACCCTTTGTTAGGTTTCTGATTTATTTGACACACATGGTTTTATAGCTTTTCACTAATTACGATTATCACGATCGTTTGCGATAAACCCGCAAGGATAACCGAAGCACTACTAGAAAAATCAGAAGTGTTAATATTTGTCAATAATATACAAACGATTGCCACCATAGTTCTTTCTCTTTTTCTGACAGTTTATTTTTTATGATGATGGAGAATATGCTTATAATAAGGGTTTTTTTTTCATAATGAGCTACTTGTAGTCTTAAAATGGCTTTTTGACATAGAAACCGTTTTAGAAAAGCACACGACGAGACCTGATTATATTACAAATAGGCTTTTCAATTTTCACCTCTTTTTGCTCAAATTCGGAAATAATTTGGTGGGCGAAATTAAGTGTTCTTCCACCAGAACCATTGGACTCCGATGCAACTCATCACATAGCACACACTAAAACTGTATAACAAGAATCGAAAGAATGTAAATGGAATAAAAACGAGTAATTTAAATGGAACAATGGATGGTAATTCAGCAGAAGGAATGTATTGCGGGCAAAGCAATATTTCTTTATATACGAGCATGACATGATGTACACTGGTTAAATCGCTGCAATGCTTTTGATGTTTTATATCGGAAGAAAGCTTAACAAGTTATGATTCAAAAGAGATTTTCAATCATGACCTTAACATGCCCACTAAGCATACTAAGTAGAGCTTTTTATTCAATCAAATTTTTTTCTTACTAATCGAAGAAGAAACGAGCGAATGATCGTTGTAACACGTTATTGATTTGAAATTGGAAAACACGGCTAATCTGGAGTTTTGTAGCACCAACTGTAAACTAACATACTTAAGCATACTAACATGCAAATTCTAGGTTCGATTTTAAACTCACATTGTTGTAGCTCATTCAAATGAACGTGAGGAATGATGATTTTATTGAAGAAGCATCATACTCTTTATGTTTACCAGAAATGCTCACAGTTTGATCAACATCCTGCTTATAAAATAAGTTGTCGTTCATTATAGGTTTTCACGTCACCCTCTTTTTAGTATCTTAATTCTTTGTATCTGCATAAAATTTTCAAATTCAATTATTTTTATTGCGGACTTCATCATCTTCTTTTTGTTCTTAATATGGATGTTCAACTTCATTGTCATTTCATCATCGTTTTAATCTTCATCTTCATTTTCATCTTCATCTTCTTCATTTGTATCATCATTTTCATCTTCATTTTCATCTTCTTCATTTGTATCTTCATCTTCTTCATTTGTATCATCATTTTCATCTTCTTCATTTGTATCTTCATCTTCTTCATTTGTATCATCATTTTCATCTTCTTCATTTGTATCTTCATCTTCTTCATTTGTATCATCATTTTCATCTTCTTCATTTGTATCATCATTTTCATCTTCTTCATTTGTATCTTCATCTTCTTCATTTGTATCTTCATCTGTATCTTCATCTTCATCCATTACAGGAGTCGTAGTATCCATTCCAGGATCCGCCGTTGTAGTATCCATTCCAGGATCCACCGTTGTAGTATCCATTCCAGGATCCGCCGTTGTAGTATCCATTCCAGGATCCGCCGTTGTAGTATCCATTCCAGGATCCGCCGTTGTAGTATCCATTCCAGGATCCGCCGTTGTAGTATCCATTCCAGGATCCGCCGTTGTAGTATCCATTCCAGGATCCGCCGTTGTAGGCCCTTCCGTGGTTGGGAAACAAGTTCTACAATGGTAGCACATTTTATTGCGCGCCCTCAAGGGATATGGGCAGTAGCAATAATTGCATGGAGCGTTTGTAGGGTGGTAGTTGACAGGAGTATTATACGATAATCTGTCTATACTGTTTCTATTATAGCCGCGGGAGTCGTACGCAGGATAGAGGGTAGGTGATTCAAGATATAATTTTACTGGGTCGTTTGCAGGATTGTAAACTGAATTGGCGGCATAGCGAAACAACGGATACACATAGCCGTTAGCTAGTCTTCTCTTTCGTTTCAGAACGTCAGGATGTATCACTAATCGAGAAGTCAGTAGACGAAACCCTGCACTTAAATCTTTCGAATACTTTGAGTTTGAGCCGTCTGGACTTTGTTTCACATGGTTTTGAAAAATTTCACTGTACGAATTATTATGATTCAAGAAAGTACGATTAAAACACATCAACACAAGTAACAGACCGGCTACTAGCAAAAGCCAAAATTTAGGATGTAATTTTCCCATGACAGGAGAATATACCACTGTCTGCGACATAATCGCAGGGAATGCACAGTGAAATGGATGCAAATGTTGGAAAATCGGCTCATGTTGGCAGTTAGTATGCTTTTATTGCCTCATTCTAACAGGGATGAGCAACTTTTCAGAATGCAACACACATTAACGCATGCATTACAACAAAAGAAATTGATGTCAAAATATTTTCCAACCTTGAACAGCAATATCGCAATAGTCAGAGTTTTATCAAAATCCTACAAATGCTTATGACAGACATAAACATGTTTAATCATACATTCCAAAAGCTAGGAAAGTTTGTTTGCCCTGGACCAAATGAGGCGACTGTATCTTAACAAACGTGCTATTTTTATAGGGAAAAATGATTGGAAACAATGTAGAGGACTTGCTGTTCTACCAATAGCGGAAAGCTTGTACCTTTTTTTGTTGACACTGTAAGCCTGTCGATTATTTGCACGCACTCGGGCTGAAAGAGCACTTACAACGTCATTCAGACTCAGATTTGAATCCCACTGCTCCAATCCAGCATTCTGAAAGAAGCTGATCGATGCAACTGATGAAAGCTGATGAAAGAAACGATGAAAATGAATAAACTTAAATTAAAAAAAAAACTAAATTAAATACACTTAAATATTAAACAAAAAACTTGTTGTGAGGTGTTGCTGTTCATATGCATTTACATAGATTTGACGATATTGTCTGCAAATTTGCATGGTACTACTGCTGAAGATTAAGCTACAGAATTGTGATTCAACCCATCTTTGGAATTTATTTATAAGTAGATATGTTTCATCATCAAAAAAACAGAACGTTCTCTTTAAAACTAAGTTTGGACTTAGAAAGAAGACTTAGAACGATATGTGGTACTGTCTCATGTACGGAGATGCAATTTTTACGATTCTTCTTTTAAAAAATCTCGTCTCAATCCTTAATATATAACTAAGTGTACATATCTCATCTAGGCTTTATACCGCACGTGCTTAAAGGACGTTGGGTCAGATGTTTCATTTAACACTAAAAATGTTAAAAAAAAAACCTCTTCAGTGGGTGGAACAGTATAAGTACTTCCCACATTTTCTCACAGTGTTAGCCACTGACCAAAGAAAATCGCACCAGCACTACGTTGGCCACGTGCAGAAATTCCGATTAATTAAATGTCCCTATCGAAAGGCGTGGCGGAAACGAGACACTATACCTTAATCACACTTTAGACCCCTTCAACATGGACCATGCATTTTAGCCATTGACGGGAACGATGACGATGTTTTCAACGCATTTCTCAATTCACTGTAGAAGACAAGTTCACGTTTCATGCTTACTATATTTTCGCGCGTGTATTTGCATCTATATGATTTTCGCCGTTTTGAAGCGCATGCTTATTTTTACATCCCACAGATCCCCATGTTATTTCATTGTTAAACGGAACGGAGTATCATTTCGAGTTGGTATCAGTTGGCTGGGAATTGTATGTACAGTAACGTTCAACTGAATAGAAAAAGTTTCATTTCTGCCGTGCAGCGTCGAAGACACACGCAGAACAAACCAGTTCATCAACAATTTTAGCACGGAGCGGCAAGGAACGAGACGTATGTAGTCATGTGCTGTTCTGCTACAACCCCAAAATGCAATGCACGAAACGTCAGACGTGGTGAACACATTCTTTAAACGCACGCAATGATACAAATAACACCGGGGTGGTATATTTACTGACCAATGCACCCCTGCTCTCTATCGGCGGACCACATGTTTAATGCCTATTCTAAGCAAAGGCGAGCACAAATCGAACGACACTCGACATTCTGGCTGCTCTTTAAGAGCCCTTTCATGTAACAGGTTTAAGGAAAATGTAATAAGTGATGGCAGTCGGTCATATCAACAAGATCGTATCGATCGGGAGGACGTACTAGTGTGTGAGCTTGTCTTACTGTACAGGCGCCAATCGAATGGGGCCAGATGCGTCATTGAGATCGATTATGTTCTCGATTATTGGTCCAACTATAGCACGCCGCGACTGACGGTTCGGTTTTCCAATACAGAAAAAAATATGCTAGTACAGATGCCGATGCTAATTGCTTCCTACTCTGATTGGTTCAGCTATTGCGCAAACTCCATAATGGAGGTGGCTTTCCGGAACCTGGAGTAAGCATGTTCGATCGTCTACCAACATGCCGTAGCGTAGAGACATTCCCTGACCTGAGCCTCCACGTCACAACTCAATCTACTTAAGCCTACAATGGAACCGGTGCTACCATTCGTCCGCTGTACTACGGTTGCTCTAATTGCTCACACCCGTCGGACTGTCACGCATGGTGCTGTGATCCACCACTCCACTCGAAAGCATCGACATCGAGCCCGACTTTGGCCGGTCGTTCGGAACGTGCGGCACTTGGTGGATGTTAAGGTGCGCGTTTAAATTTACACCACACACAGCCCCCCCATTGCCACCGAAGATCGAGCTCGGTGGTGAGGACGACGTTGGCAAACCCGAGCACAGATCGTCGAACGAATGTGCCTGACTGCTCAGCGAGGAAGAGATACCATCGAACACGGACACCGACGAGGCCGGACTGTCCGCTGTGGCCGGGTACATGATTGCGCCGGGTGTTTCGTTTTGCTGCAACCGCTGCTGCTGCTGCTGATGGTTCTTGTAGGAGGGCGTTCCGATCGGTGGTTGCTGAGGTCGTTGCAGCTCTTCGCCACCGATGCTCACACCCCCGGGGTTGCATTCTTCCGCGGACACATCGACAGCATCACTCGCGGCATCGATCGAAGATGCTGAATGAGCCGTAGACATCGCGGATGTTCCGATCGGCTTAGCGGTTCTGCTGTTATTGTTGTTGCTACTACTGTTGCTGCTACCTCTGCCGCTGCCGGATGGTGCAGGGAAGAAGTACTCACTCGTATCTAGTTCGCCCATGCTTACCGGTTGCTTTGGCGCGTATAAGTGATCTACAAGTGAACAAGCGGTGTAAGTACGGATCATGACATTTATATGCTGTAGCGCCAGTTACCTCGATAATCGTCCGATAGCTGCTGCTGCTGTTGTTGAGATTGCAACTGCAAATCATGCATCTGTTGCTCCAGCTGTCCCAGTTGATAGTCGTGCAGGTAATTTTTGGTGTCCAGTTCCAAGGAAGTAGCTAGAAAGTCGGCAGAAATGGACGAACTGCTGCCACCCGAAGCCCTGCTCTCTAAGAAATCGTTAAGCGCCCTGCCGGCCCCCGTTATCGATCCGCTCCCGGAACCAACCGAACCGGAGCTGGGGCTGAGTTCGGCCATGTGCAGCTGATTGTCCCGCGGAACCTGCTGCTGCCGATGCGTGTGATGCTTCGCGGCGTGCATCATGTGCTGCAAGGACATAGACCCGGACGCTGTTGATCCTGCCGCCATCGCTTGACAGCCGGTGGTGGCGTTGCCAGGCGAAGTCGGTGCCGGTATAGGTGTGATTTGAATGTCGTGTGCATAGCTCTGCGCCTGTTGCCGTCGCATCTTAGACTCATTAATGCTATGTATGGTAACCTTTACATAGGGACAAAAAAAAGCGATAAAAACACGTGTTAACTAGATCCGGGGGCTGCATGAAAGCCAGGATATGCCTTACCTCGCTGTTGAGCCGCTGACCTGGCTGTAGGTTTTGCAGAAAGGCAAGATCATCGTACCGGTTCATGGCACTCATGCCCGACGGAGTAAGCCCTCCAAGACCGCCACCGTTAAAATAGGCGCCCGGTGGGCCATCATCGTCGCAGCAGTGCGTCGCCAAGCTGCCTGCACATCCGGTTGCGTCCACACCACCCAGATACGACAATCCGTGCGGCCGTTCTGGGCCCATGTGCGGACTGGCCGCTCCCTTGGGTATGTTTGCTCCACTGCCGGACGTGCCCGGGTAATACCCAGACGACCCCAACATGGAACCACCGCCGTAACCTGCCGGAGCTACCGGTCCCGAGTGGAGCAGCTCTTGTCCGGTCAAGCCGTAGTGGTTGAAACCCGAATAATTCGGTTCACCACGACCGCCCATTCCATCACCAATCGCGGACGAGGGCGAACCCGTGGCAAAGAGATCGTGTCCGGGGACTGTCGCTCCGTTCCAGCTTCTCGCACCCGACTGGCCAACCGCAGCGCCCTGCTGCAGTGAGTGTTGCTTCTGCTTTTGTGCGTTCTTCATCTCGCTGCCGATGACGGATTTGCACTTACGCGGTTCTAAACCGTCGTCCAGGACGGGCGATTGGTAGTGCTGTAAGTACGCCGGCATGTGGTTGGTTCCGTGTAGCGGCGTTGTTCCGGAACCGGCCGACACGGCCGCCGTGACCATCGGTGTGACTCCGTTCGCTTGAAGCGGGCTCCCAGACGGTGCCATGATGCCGTTCTCTACGAGATAGGCGGCGTTGAACGGGCGGAATCCGGTCGCTTCCGGAGGCGCACCACCGGACAGCGCATGGTGGAGGGCCGGATTGCGTATCGTGAACATTCCGTTGTCGTTCTTGAAGATGGTCGCGGGTTGATCGTACCCGAGTGTCATTCGCGCTCCCTGCACGTCCGGCATCACGGGCGCACCGGGTACAGAACGCATCGGTTCTCCAGTGGCCATCCCGGAGCCACCGTGGAACATGGGATTGCGCAGCGTCACAATGTTTCCTCCGTCCCCTCGCTGTTTGATCCCGATCGCAGCACTCACCGCCGAAGCCGGAACGGTGGTTGCAGCATGCGATCCGTTCGCTTCCGCATCCTTGGTTTTATTTTTGTTCCGACGTTTGTTGCGCTTTTTCCGATCACCACCACTTTGACTGTCAGGGTATGACTGTTCCTTGCCCCGCAGCTTACCGGTGTTAACCATAATCACCGATTCCTGACCGGGCGCGGGTATCGGGGACATCGGATTCACAACGAACATACCTGGATTCATCGGGTTGCCGCCACCAAAGGCTCCCCCTGGTGGTGTACTGTCCACCGGGGGCGTCAACGTTTTCATTGGAATCGATTCCCGCTTCAAACGTAACGCTTCCGATTGTATGGCGTCAAGCCTGGTCAGTGTGATCCCCGGTGGAAGATCTAACACCTCGGCACGAATGCCCCTTCTCAACTGCTCCATTAGACTGCTGCCCATTCCAACGCTTCCGCTCGGCGTAGGAGCCCTACCGTCGCTTCTGCTGGGTACTGCTGCAGCACCGACGTTACTCGACCGGGGCTTTTGCGAAACTCCCGCCGCACTGGTCGGCTTGGGGGTCGTGCTAGATGTGCTGCTGACCTTTTGATTAAGGGCCTTCTCTTGCTGAGCCTGCGCCTGTACCTTGGCCTTTGCCGCCTTGGCCGCATTTTGTAGCAGCTGCGTTTGGATCGTGGCCTGAGCTTGCTCCAGCTGGCGTATCATTTGTTTGCGCTGCCGATTCGACAGACCCGGACTATCCAACAAGGCACTGATTTTTTCCACCATAGCTTGCGCCGGAGTTAACTTCTTTGGCGGTGCTGCCGGATCATTCCCTGCCGGAACAGTGGCTTTCCCTGACGGGGCGTCGGCGTCGCGCTTCTGCTGCTTAGCCGCGGTGGATGACGAACCACCGGACGACGGTTGATTCGAATCCCGCTCCTGCTTGGCTGGTTTCTTTTGGGAACCTTTTCTCTCCTTCTCAGATGAAACCTTTGCCCCACCAGCTCCACCGGATGTGGGTGGCGATTTGGCTTTGTCGTGTCGCTGCTGCCCAGCCACGGGAGCACTTGACTGGGGGTCTTTCAACGCCTGTACCGTATCCTTGCACGACTCGTGCAGCTTCTTTGGATCGTGGACGACCTCTGGGCTTGGTGTGCTTTCAACCTTTAGCGAGGGTTCTGGCGTGTTGTCTTCCTCATCCGCTTCAGATTCCGATTCATCCAAATTGAGCAATCGGAACGCATTGTTATCGAATTCGGGATCGATGAAGGTTTTGGAAGGCTTCTTGCGAACAACGGGGTTTTCCACCGGTTCGTCCTTTGTCGCTACAGCATCGACGGTAGTGAGATGCTGTTTCTGTTGCTGGGCTTTCCCATTTTCTTGGCTCGACCGTGCGACAGGATCACATTTACTACTTTTTGCTTTCGTGTCTTTTTGCTTCACTTCTGTTGATTTTTCTTTTTTCTTCGACTGAGACTCTTGCGAGGGTTGCTGCTTTCCTTCCACAGTGCGCGCCGATGACTGCCGCTGCTGCTGCTGTTGCACTGGTGGTTGCTGCTTCGCTTGCGATTTTGGCTGCTGCTTAACACCGCAACCGCTTCCACTACTGCCAGACACGATAGAATCTTTGCTTTGCTTGCGATTGAGAGCTTTCGTGTCAGTTGCAGCCTTTTGCTTCCGCTTAACCGCCGGCTTGGATTCCTCTTCGTCGCTGTCTAACAGATTTAGACGCGCCACAATTTCTTCGATTTCATCCTTCAGTTTGTCCGTTTTCCGTTCTCTTTTCTTCTTTCCTTTGCCTGATTCAACGTGTGCAGAAGCAGTGATTTTTGCTTTGCCTCCCGCCCGGTCGGTACTGTCGGACGGAACCGTTGTCTTCGTCGGTTCCTTTTTTGTGGTTCGAGGCGCTTCGTGGACGGTACCTTTGCACACACCTCCTCCGTCGTCTTCGGCGGATCCTTTCGGTTGCTTTTGTATTTCTAGTAGAGCTTTTTGCATCTCATGTGCAAACGTTAGTATCTCCGGATTACCCTTACGGTCGTTCTGCAGATTATGTATGAGCTGCTCGCTCTTACGCATCACCCGATCCTGTATCAGCTCATTGTACGAAAGTGCCTGCTTTAGCTGTTGCTCGACGGCGTTTGATGATTTTTTCTTCGACCGCGACGATCGCCTGTTTGGGGTAGGTTCGTCGGCTGCTAGGAACTGTTCAAAGTATTGCTGCATGATGCGTTGCTCTTGCGGACTAAACTCTACCAACGGATCGCCGAACTTTTGCAACATACATTCAAAATTGCTGTTGGGTGCACTTGGCGGGTTTGTTTTATCACAATCTCCATTGGCCGTTACTTTGGACCATTGCGGCTGCTGGTAATGGCGATGGTGAAGAATATCACCGACACCGGCAGGCCCGTTTATAGGCACCATCTGGCCGTTAACGAAAGTGTACAAAATTTGGTCCTGCTCAGGAGACTCGCCCTTAGCTGTGACTGTCACCTGAGGTTCAGTATGCGGCAGGAACGTACGCTTTATCGTGACCATTTGGCGAGATGCCGGATCGCCATGAGCGGTTTTTTGCTGTTCCATCTGTTGAAGACGCTGCTGAAGCATTTGATCATGCTGGTTTTCCTGCTGAAAGAGATCCATCGTTTCTGGTGGTTTGGCAGGCGTGGACGCATGGCGAACGTTGCTGGACGCTTTGCCTGCACCACTTAAGGTTGAAGGCGGAGGAGGCGGCATGACACCTGACGGTGCCCTCATACCAGCATGGTCGGGTTCCCTAGCAACAGAAGGCGTCGGTTGTTTGTGTTGCTGGTGCTGCGCAGGTGGGCAGCATGATGGCGGTGTTGAGAGTGCATCTAGCTTAAACGGATATTCAGGTATTTCGCATCGTATATTACTCACCAGCACGTTGATGCCAGCGTGCATGTCGTTCTTTTTCTGGCGATATGCTTGTATATTGGCTTGCAGTTCTTTCCGCTCTTTCTTGGTTAGAAACGACCCATTTTGTAGCAACTGTTCGGCCTGCTGTTCTTGCTTCTGACAATCGTAGAATACTTCTCGCAGAAAATCTAGCTCACTGATCAGTTTCAGATTTTCATTCAGCTTTGCCTTCTTTATCGTATCCGATTCCTTTTCGACGGCCGACGCCGTCCCGCTTGTCTTTATGGGTGTGGTGGCAGGCAACGTAGGAGCTACCGCACCTGAGGGATTTTTCGGGGAGATTTTTTCCGCCGGGTTGATGCGACTAGACTTGCCATTTGCTTTACCGGCGTTCGAGTCCGTTGAGCCACTACCATCACCCTCAATATACCGCAACAGATCGTCGATGGACTGATCGTAACGAACATTGCCAGGCGTCGCAACGGAAGCCGACTTTGACGCTTTTTTACCGGCTTTATCGACTGCCGGAGCCGGCTTGAGGCTAGGGCTACCAGTTGCCTGCACAGTTTTGTTGCTTGCATTACACGGCTTGCTGGCTGATTCTGGTGCGACAACAGCGGCACTTCCGTTTGCAACAGCACTTGTAGATGGCGGTTTAGTTACTTTCTCCACCGGAGTCGAACTAGTGGAGCTATTCTTCTGCATCAGCTGTCTTTGCTTTTCCATTGCCTCATTGAAGATTTTGTCATTTTTCATCTGCAGCTTCTTGCGTAGCTTTTCTCGAGTTTCGTTTGTACGTTGATTGTGATTACATTCCTAAAAGCAAAAAAGAGAAATAGATGATGTTAGCATACGATATTTCACGTGATCGAATCATAGTTCGAAACTAACTAAACATACACTCTGCCCGAAAAGTGTACAATAGTAACAAACACAGGATCCTTCCGCCTTATCACCAGCGGCAGCTCCGGCAGCGCCCCCATTGCGGTGGCAGGACTTCTTGTGATCCTCCTTCGTGTGGGTGGCACCGGCAACGTGTCCCGCTGGGCCCGTGCAGGTTCCCAGTTTAGTCTTCGTACCAGGGGCACCCTTCACAGCGGAAGCATGCGAAGGAATGCCGCAGGGGCAAAGTTTACTAGCATTGTTCGCTTGAGCCGTCGTCACCGTTGGCGGTGCTGGACGGTGCACGTTGCTGCATTGGCTAACGCCAGCCGTTTGTTTTGGCTTTGGCACGACAGAAGTCGCTGGCGCCGCAACGCGGTTGGGCGATGGTTTTGCGGTAGCATCACTTTGAGCGGTCGGTATCTTGCTTGCTGCCATTTTGGCAAAGGCCGACAGTTTGACTGGCGTTTGCAGATCTACTTTCGGTGCCGTTTGGGATAGTGGCTGCTGCTGCTTCACTTGTGCGATGGCACTCGGTCGTTGGGAAATAATCGAATTCGGCGTTTTTGATACCACATTCGCATGGCTTTCGTTTAGTTGTGATTTAGATGGAGCTACGGTTACGCTCGCAGGTAAAATTGACGAAGAAGTGTCCACATGTTTCTCCTGGCAAGACAGCGTACCAACATCTTCTGTTAGCGGCTTGCTTACCTCTGGTAAATTACTATCACTGGCTTCTGCCATTGGTTTTTCTTCATTGTCGGGGATAGAAGCAACAACAGGCAATACTTCCTCACGCATCAATTCTGTTAAGACGATGGTCGAAGGATCTGATAGGTCTATCATAACATTCAGAACATCTTTCGACACTTCCGATGCAGAAATCATAGCATTTGCTTCGTCGTTCGCTGGTTTCACTCCGTTGCTCGAGATCATTTTTATGTCTATTGCATGGTGTTGATCGTGCATTTCTCGCTTCATCTCTTGTAGCATATTTCGTTCCTTCAGAAGCGCTTTGAGCTCTTTCTCAAGCATGCTACGGAAAATAAACGAATCAGTGAGACATACAAGATTGTGCCAGTAAACATTTCGCACGTACTTAGTGCGCTGCGTCCACATGTCTCCTCTTGGTGTATCGAGCTTCTTCGAGAGCTTTTCGGACATGGCTAACAGCTCAACTACGCAGCGATTGCATGTGCAGCTACATTCGCCGATTGTGTTAATCCCTATGCCGGAGTCACACAATTCGATCGGCGGCTCATGCGGTGACGAAGCCGCTGCAGCAGCAGCTGCCGCAGCCACCACCGGCGACGCAGCAGGCACGGTAGAAAGCGAACACGCCGAACACGACGGAGAGCTCGAGCTGGACAGGCACGACGACGACGAGGACGACGATGAGGACGAGGTGGACGACGTCGCCGAGGACAACAGTGGCATCGGACATGCTTCAAGGATGTTCACGTCTGGGTCGTGCTTTTGCACCACACTATCGCACATGCGGTTCGACGGTTCCGACAATTCGCGCTCTTGCTTGAACCGTTTCAAGTCAAGCTCGATATCGTGCGCCTGGAGCAGGAAGAATTTTGTGAAATACTGATAGAAAACGTTGCGCTTGGGAATCTGCGTGTCGAACATAAACCACTCGGCCAGCTCAGACGCGCGGGTCTTGGACAGGTTTACGGTCGAATTCTGCGGTGACCAGAACATGTCGATAAACTGAAGCGGATGTATTTGATCATCAATTTCTTCGTGCCATCGTTTGTTTACGTTGTCGCAGAACTTGCGCAGAGAATTCCGAGCCTTCGCGTTCCAGTTGTCGGCCATGATGCGGCGTGATTTTTCACCCACTGGTTGGTACGATTCGATCAACAATCGGGACATATTCGTTGGGTACTGCATAGCGACGACGTTCATCGCCACACGACACGCAATAACGCTACAGGGTTCGGCCTGAAAGGAGCAGATATGGTAAGGTTCCAGGGTGTCCCACTTGTACGGTATCCGATCGGGTAGATGTTTAAAAACGGCCCACGCTATATGGTACAGCTCTTGGTCACCGTTCGTGGCAGTCCCGAGTGGAATGCAATCCTCTAACGTATCGTTGTCCTGGTTGTCCTCTTTTCGAGATTTGCTCCCAATCAATGGCGAAGTGCTTGTAAAACCATTTTGTTTTCTTGGTTCGCCGTTGATACGGAGTGCAGATTCGAGCAGCGAATGGCCATTTGTAGAAACGTTTTCACTTTCGATATTGAGCATCTTTTGATGATCCTTTTCATGAGACGCACCATTGGCAGTTACACACGAACACATTAAGCAGCGTTCGTTTATTTCCTTCTTCGGACGGTAAGTAAATATTCCACCGCCGATGATGCATGTTTGACAACGGCATTCGCTGCAAAATTAAAAGAAATTGACATTATTATTATTCATAATAGCGGCACTTCAAAAGCTTTTTTTTACAAATACACTTACATATTGTGCGTGTTTAGCGCCAAATTGCACGTTGCGCACTTAGCACTTTCCGTCACCATCGATAAGCGCGACCTAATGCCGGGAATCCATTTCGTTTGCAGACAGTGCACCACGAACTCCCATGTAAACTTCCTGTCTGTGTTATCCATGCAATCGACCATAGAAAATTCACGCTTATCGAATAGTGCGGCAGATTTAGGTGTGAACCCTGACATTCGAATCGTTTGTAGCAACGAATGCACCCGGTTGAGGCGATATCGCCGTTCACAGTCCTCCACCGCGCGGTGATAGTTATATAACAGAGGCCACACTTCCGACCAACTGAGCGAGACGTCCGTCATTTCCTTATCGAACTTCAAAAACCGTCCGACTTGCTCCTGATACTCGCGTTCGGGTAGCGCACCTCGCAGCCGGAGCATGCATTCGGGCAGGATGCTTTGCACCTCGTAGTAGAAGTACCGCTGGAAGATCCGCTGATTGATCAGCCACCAGCTGAGTTTGAACTTGGCTAGATGGCGCTGCTCAAGCTCGAACAGCAATGGAGTTACAGTTCGCGCTGACTGGCACAGCTTCTTGTACCCGTTCACGATGTAGTTCAGGACCTCGGGTGCATTAAACGTCCGGCTACCGTCGTTTGGGTTCTCGGTGAACAGACTCTCGAACCCGACACCGTACGCCTGTACGATCGAGCGTAGCTGAAAGCAAAGCAGCTCAAAGAGTTGGTGCGGATCCCGCGTGCTCAGCACGTTCGTCAACATCACGAAGGCCATCTCGTTCGAAAGCGGAAGGTTGGACGCCAGTGACATTTGGATTATGTTTTTCTTGTTCGACCGTGCATCCGAGAACCACTTCAGCGACGATTTACTCAGTAGCTCTACGTATTCATTGTACAGTGCGTTGTCCTCCGACCTGGTGGAGTGGTAAACGGAAAGAAATGTATTATTTGCATATTTTGCTAGAAGAACCGGTAGCTGGGCGATACTGGAACTAGCACGACTTACTCCGGTATGAGATCGTAGTACTGCTTCATCAGCAACTGCAATCGGTCCCAGAGCGAGTTGTACCGGCAATCTTCGATGTACAGCTGCATCACCATCTCCCGCGAAACGATGCACGCCGAACAGCAGCACTTTAGCGGAAATAAATTGTTGTTGTGCTGCTGCTGCTGATGGTCTGAGTGGCTTTTGGACGGAACGGATTGCTCTTCGGAAAGGTAACCGTTCTCCGGTGGCATCTGAATGGTTTCCTCCCCGTCACCGTCGTATCCATCGTCAAGGACTGTTTTTTGTGCTAGCATTAGCACGCACTGTTCCCAGGTGAGCCCGTAATTGCGTTTGCCGGTACAGCACTCGCTAGTTGTCGGATCAGGATCGGCTGCGGTAACGACAGGCGGCGAGTCGTTGCTGTCCTCGATTGGGGTGGTCGCTGTAGCTGCTGACACTTTGCTGCCACTGCTGCCACCACCGGTTTCGTGCAGTAAAATCGACATTTTTCCCGCTGGGTGCTCCCAACTGCTTTACCCACAACGTCTTCCTCGACGCGGGTGCACACTGTGTAACGGTGCCCGGTTTTCTTTTCACGGAATTGTGATATTTCGATGCTCACTGCTGCTTTATCGCACACACGCACTCGCACGCACAGGCACACCGTTTTCACATTGGAAAAAAGGTGCGCATCTACTTCCTAACACGGTTGGGCCTCCAAAGCGGGAAGTAGTACAAAACGTCCCTACCGTCCTTCGGCACACGGGCACCGGATCGTCCTTTGGGTGGTGATTGTTTTCACGGCGAATAATGCGAGTAATAAACGTTCCTGGAGTAGCACCGCTTGTTCAGATTCTAGCGCAAAGCAAAACGTGCAAACAACGTGTATAGCAGGGCTGTAACGCTGCCTCATAATACAGGGTTGGTGCGCCGACTATCTCACCAGCCAAATTAAACTTCCAATTACGCTCACCGAAAGGCGCTCAATATCAGGAATTTCAATGCGGTTGTATGTTTCATATAAATATTGTTTCGCACCGCTATTCACGAAGAAGCGTACGGCTTTGGTTTTCATTTATTATTGCTTGGTGCGACATCCAAAAACAGCAGAAGAGCCCTGCGTTCTATCAACTGAACGTCAAAGGACTGTCGTTTTTGGAATGTCTGTGAGGAAAGAAAAGGATACGGGAGCAAAATAAACCATCCACCCGAATACCTAACAAAACTTCAAATATACTCATATATTCCTGAACTATATTATATGTTATATAATATATATTCCTATAATACAAAACTTTTGGTTTGATATTAATATCGTTTATTTTGAGATACATCTCAAATTTCTAAATTAATCGAGAATCGATTTTTATATATTTTTTTCCATCACAATGAACAATTGTCATTTTTTACATACAATGATATTACGCAGAATACCAAAATTAATCATAATATAAATTTTTAGCTTGGCTCGTGCTTATCCTACTGTCAAACGTGTACGTCAAACAAAGATATTGTTGTGGCAATGGTTGCCAGAGATTGATAGCACGTTTGACAGGTAGTAAAACGCTGAAGAATAATGCAATACCGGCATTGGGCCGTTATTACGGGTTCCTGCTTCATAAGGGGTTGAGCATGTGGTCTACTGAATGTTTTAGAATCTTTTATACACGTATGCCACCTATTTGGCTTATCTTTGCCAAATCATGTGCATAAACCATTGTAAACCTATTAAATATGAAGACTGGACAATGAAATCTCTTTTTCGAAAATTGATGGTAACGTTCATCAATCATTCACTTTAATATGCTTCCTTGGAATACAAAAAAACGTTGATCTCGCACAGCCAAACCAGGTTGTTGACCTGTGTTGTTAATGCATCGAAAAAGTTTTCAAAACCTGCCACAGGTAGAAAAGAACGGCGATACCCTTTAGAACCAAGAAGAGTGGAGGTAATTTCTTTCGAAAGCAACGACCCTTCTTTACTTCAAGAATGTATAAAATAAAAACATATAGATCGATAGAGAGATTGCCAGCTCTAGTAGGCAGAAACAATAATAAGAGAGAGAGAGAGGGAGAGAGAGACAGAAAGAAAAGCAGAGAGAGAGAGTGAGAGAGACGGTGTGAGAATGGGAGAAACCGGTCGCCACTGGGAAGAATCAAGAGAGTCAAAAGAACCGAAAAAAATCCTCCAACAGATACTATTTAATCGTACAGCAGCCATCCAGCATCATTTCGACAACCGCGTCCGGAGCGGATCGGTCGTAGGCTTAATTTCGGCGCGCCCTTGGTGGAGTGTCCGCAGGAACCTTGTGATCAGTGTTGGTTTTTTGGGTCAGTTGGTGTACAGCTGTAGCCATGGTGCGTGTTACTTCCGTGCTGCTGCTGGTGTCCTCGCTGGTGGCCCTCGCCTGCGGTCAGGTAGAGGAGGTACTGAAATGGCAGAAGGTCGAGTACGACGTGCCTGCTGAAGTTCTCCAGGCCGAAAATGGCTACATTCCGATCGGAAACGTACCGATGGGAGCCGTTCATTACAAGAATCGAGTGTTCGTGGCCGTAGCCCGCCGCCGTTGGGGTATCCCGTCCACGTTGAACGAAGTCGTCATTTCGCCACCGTTCCCCAACACCAATCTGGTGCTTAAACCGTATCCTAGCTTTGCCCTCAATGAGCTTCGGGTAAGTAGGCTGAAATCTGGCAGAAGTACAATTTCATCTTAACGTGGTTGCTTTCTGTGGCTCGACAGGCGGATCTACAACCCGATGTTAACCGCATCGTGACGGTGTACCGGCCACGTGTCGATCGCTGCGATCGCCTGTGGTTTGTCGACACGGGCATGATGGAAATCCCTGGTGAGTGCAGCAAATTAACAGCTGGCAAATAATATGCCTGTGTCATCCTTCTCTTTTACTTAGCCTTGACTATCCGCTCTGGCGGGAAAAATTAATGTCCCAAATCGCTGAGCTACCCAACGTTATCAGGTTGTTTAGGTTCACCCGCTGAACTAACTCTCGCCAAAGGTCGCATAATCAACGCATCCAGTAGAATAACGCCTCCCTACCGGGCATTGTGGGACAAGGGTTCTTTGGAGCTTTTATTCTTCTTAATGTTAGCTCCACCATCATCTCGGTGTTTCGAATTTTTAATCTGTTTTTGGGCACCATTTCTCGTAGCGCCCCCGTGAAATTAAGCGGAGAACAGTAAGAAAACAAAAGGAAAAAGGCATATTAAGCTTGCGGGAAAACCGGTCGCCGGTTTTATCACTTCGGAGGACCGGTTTCCGAATCGAACCGGTTCGGTGGTGTGAACGGTTGGTCTTTCCAAGCATCCGCCCGGTGTCTGCTGGCAAGGAAAACAAACAAAATACTGGTCAAGGTTTCTTCGAGTAGGTTTTGTTTGCACGCCAACCTATGGGAAATCCTCCAAACCGAATGAGATAGCTGGAACCGGCGATTGCGGCATATATTTTTTACGATTACAACTGATAACCGAATGCTAAGCCATATTATGTTTTTTCCTGACTTAACAACTCAACAGCGTAAAGCGATGCTGTAATGATAACTGCGTGTGGCTGTTCTTCAGTTGCTTGACTTGTTTAAAAATTGCAAACACCTACATTGTATTGCTTGCCGTAGCGAAGGACGCCGAGAGTAAACCAAAAAGGATCAAAATCGGCCTTTTTAAATGCATCCCTACGAGAACTTTATGCTCATCCTTTTTTTCTTTCTTTTTTCGCTGCTGCCCTTTCAGGTAACTTCACAATCGTCCAGCGCCCCTCGGTATGGTCGATCGATCTGAAAACGAACCAACCGATCCATCGCTTCGAAATCCCCAAGGAAGCGGTCGACAGCGGTTACGGGCTGACCTCCATCACGCTCGACGTCGATCCGACCGACTGCGAGAAGGTGTTCGTGTACATTTCCGACCTCCAGACGTACCGCATGGTGGTGTACGATTACGCCAACCGTCGCGCCTGGCGCTTCCTGCACAACTACTTCTTCCTCAACCCGCTAGAGGGCGACTACAACATCCAGGGCATCAACTTCGCCTGGGACGATGGTATTTTCTCGATCGCGCTGGGCAACCCCGATCCGGTAACGAAATTCCGCACGGCGTACTTCCACGCCCTATCCAGCAACTCGGAGTTCACCGTCTCGACGGAGGTGTTGCGCAATGAGACGGCATCCCGGCGCTCCTGGCATGGGGGTGACTTCCAGCTGCTCGGGTACCGTGGTGGCCGCACTCAGTCAAGCATCCACGCGTTCGATCGCGAAACGGGTGTGATCTTCTTCGCGCTGATTCAACAGAACGCTGTCAGCTGCTGGGACTCGAACAAACCCTTCGCACCGCAGAATATGGCGATCGTGTACAAGAACGATCGGGACATTGTCTACCCGAACGATCTTTCGGTAGGTCGATCGCATCCGGAGGCACAATGACAGCTGTCACTAATAAGGATCTTGTTTTGGATTTTGTAGATCGACCAGGAAGGCTACGTGTGGTTCATGACCAACTCGATCATCAAGCTGCTCTACACCACGCTCAATCTGGATGAGTTCAACTTCCACGTGTGGCGCGCCAACATCAAGGAGATCATTAAGGGAACCGTGTGCGATCCGGCGGTACCACCTAACGTGCTCGCAGGCCAGCGTTTTGGAGATGAAAACAACAACGATCGTGTCACGTTCTACGAGTTTAAAGACAAGCACGGTCCGGGTGGTGGTCCGCACGGTGGCTGGGGTCATGTGGCGAACCGTCCCGGTCGACGGCACTAAACGGAAGCGAGAGCTGACTGCGCAAAACACTAACAGGCCCCGTTTGTCATTTGAATTTTTTTTTTCGGTGGTGAATGAGAACGACAAATAAACCACGCCAAACGACCACTTGGCTTATTTCGCAAATCATCGCTAAACCAATTCGCTTTCCCATTCACGGCACGGTCGCAGGATATCTTTGTTGTGCTAAAGCAAACAGTCCACCCTCCAGCACTAGAATCAGGAAAAGAATGTCAGAACCAACGGTGCGAAACGGCTGAACCGGTTCGCCTCTATCGAACCGTGATCGCAGCAGATTCGAATGCGTCCGAAACCTCAGAACGTGTTGCACCGTGACGGTGGCGAGATGTGCGAGAAGATTGTGTCCTCGTGGTGGCTTCCGTGGGTTGTGTTCCTCTGTGGCGTACTGCGCGTTGTCCAGGGTGACGAATTCGAGGAGGTGTTTCGCTGGAAGTTGCTTGATATCGGCAGTTCCAGAGCAGCCGAAGGTGGGACAGTTTTCGTGCAATATTCTCCCGGCGATTAACAACCCTAACATGCACTCTAACGCCTTCCCTTACTCCAAGATGCCGATGAGGTGCTCTTCCCGAGCAAGCCGAATGGTGTGACACCGGCACCGACGAGTACACCGTTGAACGAAAGTTTCACGCCCTACCACAATCTTCCGATGGGGGTGGCACATCACAAGGGTAGGCTTTTCATTACCGTACCAAGGCGCCGTAGTGGTATCCCTTCTACGCTCAACGTCATCGTACTCGATCAGGTTCCGGAGGGCGAACGATCACCCAAGCTGATCGCCTATCCCAATTCGCTTACCAACGAGCTAAGGGTAAGAGAACAATCTCGCGATAAAGCAACCCTTCGATCGATGAACCGATCAAGGCGGTTTGTTTGCGAACTCCCGCACCCCCACGACTAGATTTACTTGCTTTTTTTTTGCACTTGAAAGCAATGCCTTCGATCACGCACTTGTTTGGAGTGCTGAAACAGGTTTTCGTGTCGGCACCGTCTCTGGGTATCGCAAACATTGGTTTTACAGCTTCATAAAGCTGGATTGAAGGTTGCGTGCGAGTTTAAGCACAGCGTATGAAAGAACAGATTGCTGCATCTATTTCCAACTTCCTATTCCCGGCCATTGTTGTAGGATTCAAACCAGCCAGATGCAAAACGCCTGGTGTCCGTGTACCGAACCCGAGTCGATCGGTGTGATCGCATGTGGTTCGTTGATACCGGCTTTCTGGAGTTTCCCGACCACAAACGTCAGGTACAGCGGCCCTCGCTCTGGATCATCGATCTACTGCAGGACCGGAAGGTGCGCCAGTTCGAGATACCGGAATCGATCGTGACCGAAGGATATGGTATGGCAAGTGTCACTCTGGACGTATCCGGCACCGATTGTGACGATGCGTACGCGTACGTACCGGATCTTGCCTTTTACCGGCTGTACGTGTACGGATTCCGCGAGAACCGAATGTGGACCTTCCGGCATGAGTTTCTGTCGTTCGATCCACGCATGACCGGTTTCGGGGTGGCCGGTATTCGGTTTCGTTGGAACGATGGCATTTTCTCTTTAGCGATGGGTCCTTCGCAGGGTGCGTCAGACGACAGAACGGTGTACTTCCACGCTATGGCCAGTACCTCGGAGTATCGGACGAGTTCACGGGTGCTGCGAAACGAAACGCTCGCCAACGCTGGAGGTTACGATCATCTGTTCACTGTAGGTCGATCGACATGATTTTTCGAATGTTTGCGAACATTTGCACTACCATTGATTCACCTTCTTTGCAGTACCTTGGTGAGCGAGGTATTAAGACACAATCCACCATCCATCAGTACGACCCGCAAACGGGTGTGTTGTTTTACGCAGAGGTTAATCGCAACTCGATCGGTTGCTGGAACTCGGCTGAACGTTTCGACCCGGAAACCCACGGTATCGTGCACCTAGACAACAAGCACTTCATCTACCCATCGGATATGACCGTAAGGATGTGGAGGATGATGTCAGTCCCTAGCTAGCCTTGCTAACATCAACCGCTCGACTTCTTCCAGCTCGACAGCGACGGTGACCTGTGGGTGATGACGAACGGGCTGCCAAGGTGGCTGTACGCAACGCTTAATGCTGATGATTACAATTTCCGCGTCTGGCGGCAGAAACCGGTCAAAGCGATTGCGGGAACAATCTGTGCACCCGGCGCATGAGAGGGGTGCACAACGTGAGCAGTTGCGATTAAGGGCCCCATTTGATGAAGGGCTCGTGGTGTTGGTTGAGTTCGTCTCCACGCAGCTGCCCGTACAGTGATTAACGATCGCGATCGTATGTGATAAGCTTTTCAGTATTGATTAGAGTGTTTGAAGTTACCGGTGTTGGGTGGGGGAGCTCAAATCGTGAAGTTATAGCTCAATAAAAACCCGTAAAGAAGTGCATCGTCTCCATAACACCTTCTGTTCTGTATAACACAAAAAGTCTCCTTAAAAACGCCATCAAAAGATGCTTGTTCAAGATTTCTTCATCGGTACGTTGTTGTACTCACTGTTGGTTTTCGGTTCGCTCGCAACGGAGTTTGAGAAAGTTTTCGAATGGAAGCAGATGTCGTATGCGGATCTGCCAGATTCAAGCACAGGTAGGTACTTCAGGACTAGAAAGATCGAGTGAAAGGAGTCGGTTTATACAATTTGTTGGAACCGGCGTGCAGGACAAGACGGCATCGTTTTCCCTCGGATCATGACAGAAATGGAAAACGAAACGTTCCAGGCGTACAACAACGTACCGATGGGAGCGAGCGTCCACAAGAATCGGTTGTTCCTAAGCATACCTCGCCGTAGGCCAGGTGTTCCGGCAACGCTCAACGTGATCGACCTGTCAAAGGTGACACCTGGAGATCGCAGTCCATCCCTGACGGCCTACCCTACTTATGCGATCAACGAGCTAAAGGTAAAAGTCCTTGCTCAGATCCCTTGCTCCGCTTCTTTTAACCTTTTGTTCTTTTTCCAGCCGAACTATGAACCTGACCTAAACCGCCTGGTGTCGGTGTACCGAACACGGGTGGATGCCTGTGACCGGTTGTGGTTTGTGGACACCGGCATGCTCGAGTATCCGGATAACCGACGGCAAGTGCAACGGCCACAGATCTGGGTAATCGACTTGACTCGGGACCAGCTTGTCCGGCGGTTCGCGATCCCTGAGTCGATCGTACGGGAAGGTGTCGGAATGGCCAGTATCAGCGTAGACGTCGAGCCAGCTGATTGTGAGCGGGCGTTCGCGTACATACCGGATCTTGCTGTGAACGCTATCCACGTGTACAGCCTGCGGGATGATGACATGTGGACGTTCAATCATTCGTCCTTCGTGCACGATCATCAAAAAGCCAAGTTCAACGTTGCCGGCCAGCGGTTCCAGTGGGACGATGGGGTGTTTTCGGTGGCGATCGGTCAGAACGACACGGAAGTTGGATCGAGGTTGATCTACTACCATCCGATGGTCAGCACGGCCGAATTTGGGACGTTTTCCAGCGTGCTCCAGAGCAAAGCGATCGCTTTGTCTGGGCATACTGATGGATTGTTCGAAACCCTTGGTGATCGAGGTCCGAATACCCAGTCCACTATGCACCTGTACGATCGACGAACTGGGGTGTTGTTTTACGCCGAGGTGAACCGCAACTCGATCGGTTGCTGGAACACGGCGCAGATCTTTGACGCTGGTAACCATGCGGTGGTACATCTGGACAATCGCGAGTTCATCTATCCGTCGGATCTGACGAGTGATTCCGAGGGAACGCTGTGGGTGTTGACGAATAGCCTGCCGGTTTGGATCTACTCCCGGCTGAGCGAAGGTGAGTTTAACTTTCGACTTTGGCGTCAGAACCCGGCGGTGGCCATCAAAGGTACGAAGTGCGATAACTTACCGTGAGGGCTAGGGAATGGTGATGGAAAACCTTGAATAAAAAAGGTAGTGTTTCTTTCGACAATTCCTTGCAATTACATTGACGCGGAAAGCTGACAAGAAAAAACACTCTCTCTACTGAACCTATACAACACGTTCCTACAGAGTTTTCTTTCCGAAACGTTGCAATTAGTTCAATTTCAGTTATGCTTGCGTCTTAAGCAGCTTCACGTTTTCAATAATCTCTGCGGGAATCTGTTGCGAGATGAGCGACAGCTTGAACTGCAGCAACACGATCAGGTAGATGGCGATCGTAGCAATGCTCTGTAAATAGAACGACGCTTTAGACTCACTTAAGCCCCAAATTTAGGGTGACCTGTGTGTCCTTACCGAGGTGAGCAACTCCCGATTGACTTCGGCGTATCCCTTCAAACTGACGATCGCAGGATTCATCTCGATCGCCTGTATAAACAGGTCGATCTCCTTCTGCGTCGGTTGGTCCACCTTCAGCAGATTGATACCGAGCAGTGTATCCTGGACACCCTGAGCTACCTGCAGCGTGGCGTTGTGTGAACAATCGCAAAAGATGAACAGCAACGTGGAGCAGTACACAGTGTCGACGATCAGACCGATCTCCTTGAACGAAAAGCCAAACCCATGGTCGATGATCTCCGACAGTGCACCGTAGATGGCGACGGTGATGTTGACGAACATGAACAGACAGTAGGTCGAGTAGGTCCGCGCGTACGCGTTCCCAAGCGCCTGCAGTAGTTCGCTCAGGTTGAGCCATAGGAACCGGTAGCGTGAAATCATCGCCGCCGTACACTCGATGGCCACATCCTGCCGGAAGCAGCGCGACAAGCTGGATGACGCCACCCGAATCCCACGGCTGTTGATGTACCAAAGCGCACTGTTCATGTTGAGCATCGTGATGATGTGATAGTACGCGGACGTGTGCCACAGGGCGAACCCTTCGAGTAGGAAGCTGAGTGACAGCAGGAACACGATCGCACACACGAGACACCCGATCGAGAGGAACACGATCAACACCTTCAGGTGCGGGAACTGCAAGGATGTGCCTGTGACACGGTAATACCGCACCTGGAACGCACCCCACATCGTCTTGTAGATGGCGACCTGTTTGGCTACGCCCCAGCCCACGAACGGGATCCAGAAGTGCGGCACCAGGAAGATGACAAACAGGATACCGTAGATATACTCGTCGAACTTGGCCGTGGTTCGGAACACCTTGATGCGCTCGTACCCAACCACCATCACGATCACGGTGGACACGATGTAGAAGCAGAACGCGTACAGAGACGCTGCTGAGCGCCAGCTGAACGTGATGCGGCCAGGAACGGAGCGGGTTATCGGCATGACAGCTAGTCCGCGGAACAACACCAGCAGTAGTTTGTGATCGCGGTAGAATTGATCGTGCGTCTCGCACGTGTCCCCATCGGCTGAGTTGAGTTCCGCTCGTATGGCGCGCTCTTTGGCTCGTTGGATCAGCTCCGGATCCATGGTACCGTTTACCATCCGTTCGTCCTTTGCCGTGTCCCAAACGCTGCCCATCTCTCGACGGAGCAGCGCGTAGCCGAACGCATCCTCGAACTCACTATCCTTGATAACCATTGCGCGCGCGATCTAGACCAGAAGTAAAACCTCTCTCGATGGGATGCCTTTATATGGGGGAGTGCTCCTGGTGCGCTTAATGGGATAATAATGAATTACACCGTTCGATTCGCTGGGAAAGTTTCGCTTTCTCTCTATTTGTTCACATTTCTTATGCATAATGTTGATTCCTTGACCCTCGCAAGGTGGTGCTAGGTGGTAGCAATGTCACTGCCAATAGCCGTAGTCACGCAACCAACCGAGTCCTTCGGCAGTTCCGCCTAGGGGGCGATACTCACACCCAACCCAACCATCCGCGTAACGACCCTCGGTTGCCAGTGAGCGCAGAATGGAGCGGAAGTTTAGCTCACCGTCGCTGCTGGGTTCGTTGCGCCCCGGAACTTGCGCCAGCTGGACGTGACCGATGTGGGGCGCTAGCGTGCGGATGCTGTTCGTGATGTCGCCGCGAATGTGCTGCGCATGGTAGATGTCAAACATCAGCTTTACGCTGGGGCTGTCGACGGAAGTGATCATCTGTACCGCTGAAGTATCAAACAGGATGTTTGGTGGTGTTTCTGACAGAGCGAGCGGGAAGGATCAGCAGGAACTCACCCTTATCGTAGCAGGAAAGATAGTATCCTGGGACGGCGTACTTGTTGATGGGCTCAATAACGCCGACGATGTTGTTTCGTTCCAGGATGGGCGCTGCAACTCGAAGATTCTCGAGATAGGTGTGGTCGTGGGTCGCTGTGGAAGGTCCTTCCAGCTTACCCGCCATTATGTGGATTCTGAAAAATTACAAGCATTTTCAAATCTGTAAGAAAAATGATAAAAAAATAATTGTGCATCGGCCGGGAATCGAACCCGGGCCGCCCGCGTGGCAGGCGAGCATTCTACCACTGAACCACCGATGCTTCGTTGAGAGAGGGGCATTTGAATACAAACAAATAGTACATAGTACTACTGATGAATTGTAACCCATTTTTCAAAGTCACCTCCCTTATCGTTCCAGTGCAAAATAAACAGTTTTACAAAAGCAAACAAAACTATCTCTCACCGATAGCGTAACACTTACTTCCCACATCCAATAGCCTTGGCATACTCGATTGTCCGTTGCAGATTTACCAGAAACTCCTTTTCCCGACCGGGCAAGGCCGCACACCCAAACTGGCCATCGGATGCATCTCCTATCCAGAGAAGCCATGCATGTTAGGACATAATAAACTACTCGAACTATCCACCAGTGCCTGTAAAACCTTACCCAAGGCAATATTCATGAGGATTTGCTTCAATCCGGTTTCCTTTTGAACTGCAACCAATGCATCTAGGTTGACGTCCGCCGGTGGAAATGGACCTTCGACACCTCCAAAACCAGCAGACTTCGCCGCACGGTACCGATCTAGGAATGAACCAGCCTCCAGAAACATAAAGTTCAAATTTGCACAAAACCTTAGAGCCGGTGCTGTCATCGTAATGCCTTTTTTGCACAATTTGTCCACCCTAACGAGAGGCTCTCTATGCGGGGGTCACCCTTATCAATGGATGATAATTTGAGAGCCTCCAAAAAGCCACCGGACACCGCTGTGTTTTGGTACACGTCAATCAAACACTCGGCAAGGCGTGTAATCAATTGCACTGGTGCGTGAGAAAAGACACAACCGCGAAACCGCGAACAGTTTACTGTGATACCGTCTCTGAACTAATTGTTTCCCATTTTATGCTACGTTTGACATAAAAATGAACGCATGGGGCTCGGTACAAGTTTCGAGGTGATGTGATAATATTGGTGGCGCAAATGTGGTTCATGCGCACGTGGAGAGGGAAAACCTGTTCGAAGGAGTGTTGCGTGCGCCTGTTTGCGATTCATTTCTGCCGCCCTTCTATGTATCCAAAACATCCGAGTGAATCTGGAGCGCCGCAAAGTATGCAATGTAACTTAAACTACCGCTTTGATACATTTAGGAAGTAAACAGAAGAGCAATTTGATAAGCACTGTACGATTGCCATTTAATGAAAACATCATATTGTTAGTATTTCAACAATTTGTCATTATTTCTTTAAGTAGTCCAAATATACAGTTGAAAACGTTTCCATGACAATTAAACGAAAACGCCTAAATGTTTGCATATGGTAATGTGCTATAAAATGTTCATTTTTCTTCGCTATCCAGCTATAGAAATGCATTCAAAAATTTGATTAGGTATAGGAAATTGAATACTAACGGTTTTTGAAACAAGTTCAAATAGACTTGTTTTAGAGATTATATGGAAATTTGGATCTTTTACCATCATGTCTCACTTCGTTTCTATCATTTTTTTGTAATGATTCGTACATAGTGAATTTATAAGAAAGATGAATTCTTAACTGAGTGATTGAATTCACGGACGATTAACAAGACAACACTGCGCATCCTTGAGAAGCATGGAAGATGAGGTATAATATTATAATATATCACCCATTTCGAATGGTGGTTGTTTAGTCACTGTAGTATTATCGCTACGCATTATTGACGCGAAAAAGGAAATGTGAGAAAGGCCCTGCTTGCAAATCGGTTGCATGTCCTCAAATTATGTGCGAGCAATAGTTTTGGGTGAGTGTTCTGCGCACGCTGTGTCGGTGACGCGGAAACACATTAGCAAAGGGTGATTAATTTTTGGCATTTGTTTGACGAGTGAATCGTAGATGCATATGCGTGCACGTCTCGTGAAACGCATCAGTTGTCGGGGTATATAATGCGTATGAAAATCGACAGAACAGAGCACACACAATATAATGTGAGGATACCGTATTATTACAAATTTCAGAGACATTTTCAACAAACTAATAATCAATTTCAATACTTGAGTAATACTGATAGTTATATTGTGTAAATAAGAATGTGTAGTAGAAGTGGTAGAGTTTTATTAATTTTGTGTCTATATTTTTACCCATGCTTTCTTTCTATCTGAGTTAAAAAATTTCATGCAAAATTATTTGAGTTGAAAGATGTCATGCAATATTAGTAGTACAGCAAAACAGTTAATTTGGCTCCAGAGAGGATCGAACTCACGACCTTCGCGTTATTAGCACGACGCTCTAACCAGCTGAGCTATGGAGCCACGGTTTAGCAGGATATTACTAAATACTCAAGTTGGCATAGCTTACTGATATAACAATGTTAAAGTATTCACTTCGTTAGTACCAGGAGCGCATGTTACAATTTATACTTTCCAACGTCACAAGTACGCAAAAGAGCACATAAATGTTTTCACTAGAAAGTCTCGTGCTAATAAATCCATGTAGCATGTAGGAATTTTTCTATTGAAGTGTCCGACGGCTGATGCTATCGAAGGCTGAATCGACGGCTGAAAATCGAGTCCTCATTTATGTTTCAAGTATTGCTGAAATTTGTATAAAAATTGAAGGATAGTAACATATTGCCTTAATTGTTTATATCAACTTGTTTATTCGCCTTATTTTATCGAGCTCAAATAATAAAAAATAACTATAGCTTATCTAAATCGAAAATTAAGTCAAGAAATGCTAAGAAAGTTAATGTTTAGACATTACGAGGAAACATGAAAAATGCTAAACAATGCTGCTACGTTACAAAAAATATACCAAGAATATTTCCACGTTAAGCAATGAAAACCCCAATGATTCTAATACGAATCATACGGGATGTCGTTCAACAGGCTGCAATTTATTATTCTTCGAGCATACATTAATCTATGAAAACTGTCAGCACGTTCGTAATTGTATTACGAGTCTGTTTCGAGTCAGTTTTCATCTTTAAAACCCACCAATACATTCGTCGATGTAGTCTACCGACGGCCATACACCTTCCGGTAGGGTTGCACCAGCAGCATAAATGGAGTTACCTGAATCGACCGCGAGGTGCAGGAAAGGGCAAGTTAATGATGATTTTCTCTTCCATTTCATCAGCCCGTAAATTATTGAAAATAAAAAAGGGAAAGAAGTAGCGCAAAGGAGGAAGACGTATACACTCCAGGATGAACTTGCCACGGGACGGACGATCTCACACGAGAGACAACCAACAAACGGTAGCAAACACGTGGATGGGCATAAGTGCGATCAAACGCAATGTCTTTTCATTGTTAATTAATGCGCGAGGGCAATCGAACCCCTACTGGGGAGTTTTTTTCCTTGGCAGCATAGGTGGGAATGATGGGAATGTAAATGATGATGCACGCTGGAATAGACAAACTATCGGACGGAGAAAGTCAACCCGGCAGGCGAATAGAACGCGAACAAGTACCCCGGGGGCAGGATGTCGTTTGAAGGGCGCCATCGAAGAAAGTAGTGACAAGAAATCAATTAAACATTTTGTCGACGGTTTATTGTGCTGCGTATGGTGGTGGAGAACGACAGGGAGGGAGTGTTGAAGTATTTATGCTCACCGGAAGCAAATGCACCTCCACCTCATGCATACGTGACTGTGTTCGTCCAGTTTATGTTTTGACGAAGTGTTTCCTGTGCGTTTTATGCTGGGGTCTGTTTCCTGAGATGTGATGGGCACATCCATTGTGCAATGGGTAGGAAAAGATCGAAAACCGAAAAAAGGAAAAATGTTACAACCGATTCAGCACACTAAACAATGCAAATGCACCGGAAGAGTGGCGTTGTTTATGGCGGGGCTTAAATATTGCACCAACCGGTCGATGGTGACCGGGAAGTTGCCAGTGCGACAGTAAGCAGTAGAATCTCGATCTTGTTGCTGATGGTATGTTAAAAATAGACTGCTTCTCATGATGGTATTTCTAGCAATATACTAGTACCATCCTGCAAGTATATGGCAATGCACAAAAAGGTTCATAACTATTTAATGGAAAACATGTGATGACGTTGCTCTAGTAATGTGATAAAGAAATGTCTTACAACATTAAACATGAGAAGACAATTCGTTACTCATAAAAAAATCTCCTTTGCAAAAAGTTTAAATATAGCATGTAAAAAGAAGTATTTAGTAAAGAAACCAAGGAGTTAGAGGGCGTCGAAAATAAAAAAAAGGTTAATTTTGGCTCCAGAGAGGATCGAACTCACGACCTTCGCGTTATTAGCACGACGCTCTAACCAGCTGAGCTATGGAGCCCATGAATATATCGGGTGTTAAATACATAGTAGAGACGTAGCTCGCTACAAACTTTTTTAAAATTTAAATTGAAGAACCTTTTATAAATGTTTAGCCTTAATTTGGATAGAAAAAAAGAGAAACAAAAGAGAAACGGAATACTAATCTAATACTAGGTATAGGAAAATGCAATCAAAAGAAGGAGCAATACAAATCTTTTCAAATGGTCAAACCTACATTATAGAACTGGGTTGAAAAACTTGGACCGCAAACACAATTATGGTTTGAAATGTGATCTATTTAAAAACTATGTACGATATCTTCAAACAGGTGTAAAGAGCTGAAACTTTTCAGAACATTTAGTAACTATTTAAAAACGAAAAACAATGGAAAAGCTGTAGTGATGGTCTGGTAATCAATTAAAAATGACTAGGAACTATAAAATTCATGTTTTAGTCAGCTTGAGGATTTATAAACTTACTTAACATACTGGTAAATCACATGCCCGGCTAGCTCAGTCGGTAGAGCATGAGACTCTTAATCTCAGGGTCGTGGGTTCGAGCCCCACGTTGGGCGCTCCTATTCTTTTTTGGAGCAATTTTCTCTCAAAAGAATAAAATTAAATGAACTTGATTATTCAAAAGGATATACAATGAATGTACTCATAAGTGCAGTATCATTGCATAAAAATGCATAATTTTCTGCATCGGCCGGGAATCGAACCCGGGCCGCCCGCGTGGCAGGCGAGCATTCTACCACTGAACCACCGATGCTAGATGGTATTCGGAAGAAAAAATTAACAACGACCGCTCATATTTATTTTAAACGAAAAAGTCTTTTATTATTGATGTGATATTGATAATATTTAAAATAAACAGTTTTAAAATTTGACGACAAGCAAGTTAAACTAATTGTGTAAATTGTAACACGATAGGTAATTAGCAAGTTCATGCACCGACATATCAGGCACCGTGTCCGCTTAGAAATAACATATTGCAGTAGAAACCTGAACCGTTTGGCTCACTTAGCGCACGCATCAACACAATATCGGTACATTTCAAATCATTTTATCGCAATGAAATATATGATAGATCAGTTAAAGCAAAACTTCTTCAGACACTTTCAAAATGATTAGCTAATATCATGAATTATACCGCAATAGAACAGAAACAAATTAGAAACCAACAATTATAGATTTTTTACCACAGCATGAACATAGAGCATCGTAGCTTCTATACGCTAGTTATAATGGATATGGATTCAATTACGTTCATATGGATTCAATTACGTTCTGAATGATTTATAGTTTTAATAAACCATTACAGAATAAAAGAAGCTATATCACTTAAATATAACAAAAGGAACTCACCATACCGCAAGAGCAGAGTGGCGCAGTGGAAGCGTGCTGGGCCCATAACCCAGAGGTCCGTAGATCGAAACTACGTTCTGCTATGACGAGTCTCTCACACGAGGGGCAAGGAAAACAACTTTTTTCTTCCTTATTGCAATTCATTTTTTTTATAATTCATGCAGCTGCAATTCAAATCTATTAGCTAACGTGTTGTCAGCGATCCAATTTGGAAACCTTGATTCGTAAATTGCCTGCAAATGCATCACTTCCACGTTATTTTTTAACATTCTCAAAATTCATCAATCTTCCTTCCCTATCACTTATCTCACGTTAATTTTATCCTATCGACGTAGAGGGCCAAGTGATGTTGCAATCAACACAATCACTTCAACCTTGTTCTTCAAACTGAAGTGGATCCGCCGCATATCTATGGCGTTTCCGAACCATACACACACGGCCCCGAGCCAATCATAACCTCTCCTGGTTCATACCTTCTGATGAAGATTTATGATACACTAGCCTGTGTGAAATTTTTGCTAGCGGATATGTCCGTGAGAACACTTTGCCATGTGTTTTCTTCACATTTGTTCTCATATCCTTCGCATCCTTCGACATCCATATAACTACGTAAATGCCAAAACTCCACATGTTTAATACAGAGTAGATTAGTTGAACTGAACCACTAGGAGTTTCCATACAATCGTGGTAAATACTCTAACGTTAATAACTAGCGTTCTGGCTAGCTGTATTGAGACGCGTCTTCTTATTTTCTACGGTGAAAATCTGATCACTCAGGGCTTCTGCCTTCTTAAAGCTATCCTTTAGGCGACTCCGGAAATGAGGAAACCTCCCAAACGTCCCCTTCTTTTTCTTTCTGTTTTTTTTGTGTAGCAATTTTTCGCAACGTATAATCGGCCCTTCACGCCACAGCTGGGTGCTCCGGCAAAATGTGCTTCGCGATGCCGTACACCAAGACCGGTAGTTTTCTTGTGGCTTCCCCAAAAAGGAATATGCACTCCTTACTCCCCTCCGAAACCAATGCATGACCATCTTGGGCCGTTTAGCTAACCGAGAAAGGTGAGCCCTCTCCCTAATACATCAAGCGAGGCGATGGTCGCGTGGCTCGTAAAATCACCATTGTCCGGCACGCAGGTAACTTCCGCCATATTGATCTATCCCGTTTCCGAAACAAAACAAAAAAGCCCCACACACAAAGCAAAGATAAAACAAAAAAAACAAGACAGCCCGCCACAAGCGACAGGTGGATGACAGAGGTTCGTTCGCCGGCAAGAGAAGGCCCCTTCCTAAAGGGCACCAAATGGTGCAGTCGGTAGCGGTTACGGCAGGCATGTCCCTGTTTAGTATTCTAATTCCAGCCCCATCGGAGTTTGTTTCCTGTTCGCACTTCCTCCCGTGCATAACCGTGGGCCCCCCAACGCTTATCTCCTGCCGTTTGACGTATCCAGTTCCTGCCTCTGCCGCGCATTGTTGTTTGTTTGGTTTGTGTGGCTTCACCGTTTCGTATTATCTGTGTTTCCTCACCTTGTAGGATACATGATTGTTGATTTATTTAATCCACCGCCTCCCCGCACCGTGCTTGACCCGTTATTAATTGCCGGTGCAAAAACAGAGCCCGCCCGCCGTGTGTGACGAGTGAATGCAATTTTTGCTACATCCGTTCGTTGACCCCCGGAGGTGGTTTTGTGTTTGTTTGGTTTGCAGCAGAACGGAATCTTTTGTCACGGGAGCTGCCGTAAGTACACCGTCAGGTTTGATATATGCCGTAGACCAGTTGCAGTTTGTTTACCGACGCCATTTGCCAAATCGCCGGACCACCGAAGACTATTTGGTTGCCATGGGCGACAGGCTGCACGTTTCATGCGAGCAATCAACAATTGTGCTTCTAATTCTCGTTGGAAAGCTTTCCAAAATACCGCACCAATTGACAGCTAGTTCCGGACGGTCGGCTAAGACGCTTAGCAGACGCTCGAAGGACTGCGTGACAGTTGGTTGCAAAATGGTGGCATCCGGTGATCTCGGCTGGACTACGACTCGACTACCCCATTCGGTGTGCCGATGACCGATGCGCTAAAAATAAGCCCCAAGAACGGTAGCTAACCGACTAAGATGTTGGCGCTGGTTTCCCCTATCCACCCGGTGGAAAACCAGATGCATCCGAGGGATACGTGTGTGCGCGCGCGCCATGTTCACATTCGGGTCACCGGTTCGTTGCTTCCGTAATCGGTTTGCTGCCATCGGGGATAAACTATTTCGTAACACCGCGGCGATGGGAAATTGTGATGCCGATTCCGCCGTCCCGTGCATCCGGTTCTAAAAGGTGGCGTATCTTGCGCAAACGAAGGCACGGCGTGGCGACACTTGCGTTTCGATGGGACCGAGGGCAAGAGAGACACCTTACACGCACTTGCTTCTTTTTTTCGGCTGCTTCTTCTGTGCGCGACTATTTCGGGATATTTGGCACCGGTAACATCCACCCGGGGAGTGCGTCAGGAATTCGTTTCCTTCCCGTGTCCAGACGGTCGCGCCTTTAGGTCGTTAGCGGGTTTTGCCTCGCTTGGCTGCTGCAGACGGTGGGGATGAGGTAGCTTCCTGAGTGTCAGCTGTTTGCCGGCCCAAGCTACGTCTAGTGGCCACAGGTTCCGTATACTCGAGAACCTTTGAGAGAGATCTTTGAGAACCTTTGAGCAAATGACTGAAAACGCGACTGTAAACGCTTAACGAGCACGCAATAAAGCAAACACCAAGCAGCCAAGCGCAATAAAGCAAACACCAGTTGGGTTTTCATTCATTTTTCTTGTTTGGTTTTATTTCTTCCACCTCACAGTGTGTCCCGCTACAGTTTTTTTTTGCTATTCCTTGAGGTAGCTAGGCCTAGTAATGATAGACATGCCTTCGGATGGTCCCTTTGGATGGTTGCAGCTAAACTACAGCAAGTGGGGAGTCTATGAAGCGCCTAAATACTAAACAAACTTCCAAATAGAGCGACAAATGGCATAGACTTCTGGCCACGTGTACTTCCTTCTTCTATGCCACGATTTTTCGGTCCCGAATCTTCCCTCAAAGCGCGTGTGTGGATGTCCTAATCTAATCGGTACACTGGCACCTCACGCACGCACGGAAAGCAATTCGACCTCGGTGGAATTGATCAACACGGCAGATAAATTGGATAACAGTGTTGTACGAGGTGTTGCGAACGGCATCCTCAGGAGCGAGATTCCTCGGGTGGGTTTTGGGATTACTTTCACTTAACTGAACTGCCCTGGAACTAGTCGTTGTGTAGGGATCCGTGTGTGCGCGATGTGCACTAGTATCCAGTGTTACTACTCAACCGCAGCGGCACCTATCGATCTTGGCCATACGCGAATTACTCGAAGCTATTCGATATCCTGCGTCTAGTGGCAGGACTCCTGGCAAATACCTCCTTACACGACGTCCGACACCAGCTGTGAAGGATGTGAACTGACACACTGGCTTCTCTTTATCATCACCCACGCCCTACCATACGCTACACTTATCAACCGGGTTCATGAAGCTGCCAACTGGGCAGCGGTACTCGCGCGCGAAGTCCTCCGAATTCGAGAGCGTCCCAATGACACGGAACCGGCCCGGACTGTGTACGGCCGTTTTAAGCTTGTTCCGGGTGGCTTCCGGTCGCATCGCACCACACCAGATCTGCGCAAAGTTGAGGAAGAACAGCTGCGTACGTGTCACGTTAAGACCGGGCAGTGTTTCGAGCTCAAGCACGTGCGGATCTCGCTGAGCCTCGATCCACGTGTTGTAGGCTAGGAATGCCTGCTTGATGCCACCGTTATCTGCAATGTTCTCACCCTGCGTGTTCTCACCGTCTAGCTGCACACCGACCTCATCGATCGTGTACCTGCTGTACTGCTGCACCAGACAAGCAGCTCGCTCGTGGAACGCGTCGATCGCACGATCACTCCACCATCGGTACAGGTTGCCATCGCGATCAAACAACCGACCTTTATCGTCGAACCCGTGTGTCAACTCGTGCCCAATCACGACCCCAATACCACCGTAGTTGATCGCCTTGGGTAGGTGTCGGTGGTAGAACGGTGGCTGCAGGATACCGGCCGGGAACATGATCTGGTTCTTGTTGCGGCTGTAGTACGCATTGACGACGGCCGGAGCCGTATGCCAGGCAGTTTTATTCACCGGTTGGCCCAGCTTTTCCTGATCCGTCCGGCGGATGTGGCTGAGTACGTTGAGCGTGTTCTCGAAGTATCGATCAGGGTGGATCTCCAGTGTGGCGTACCGTGCGTTTAGTTGCTCCGGTTCGAGTATGAAGTCTGGGTAACCGATCCGCAGGGACATTGCGCTCACCTTCTGCTCGGCAAGTCGCCGTGTTGGGGCATCGATCCAACCCGTCTTGTTGAGGATCTCACGGAACGCGTCCTGCAGTTCATGCGTCATAGTGAGTGTGTCTCGCTTGCTGTTTTCGTCGAAATACCGTCGAACGAACATCGCACCCACGGCCATGCCCATGTTGGCGTTCACCTGCGTGACGCAGTTTTTCCACCGAGGTGGATTGCGTTCACGCCCAAACAGTGCATTCGAAAAGCGCTGCTTAGCGCCCAGAAACCGATCATCGAGATTGTTGATGCGATGCCGCACGAATCGCCACAACAGATAGTTAGCAACGACGCGCCGTTCCGTCTGACCGATCAGCTCGACAAGATCACGCATGTAACCCATCGCAAACATCACGACAAAGTCGGACGCGTTTACTGGCCGCTCGGTAACGATCGCGAGGTACCGCGTCCAGTCGATCTCCGGTATTTCGTCGTGCAGGCTCTCGAGGATCAGCTTCCGGTACAGCGTGGACACGTTGTTGCGCTCCTCGGGCGTGCTCGTGATGTTGGCCAGTTGCGTTTCGAACTCGATCATCTCGTCGGTCGCACGTGCTGCCTCCTCTACCGGCACACCTAACAGCCCTATCACCTCCACCATGAACTGCCTGTACGCCTCCAGGTACTTCCGGTTGGCGTGCTGCAGGTAGTACTCGCGCGTTGGCAATCCGAGCGAAGTCTGATCGAACTGTACGATGTTCTCGTCCGAGTTTTTGATGTCGGGACCGACCCACTCGACGATCAGCACGTCGTTGTTGTACCGGCGTAACGCCGCAGTAAGGTGAAGCCAATCGAACCCGCGTTCATCCCAGCCAGCTCGTTCGAGCACGGGCCATCCTCCAAGGTTGCGCAATAACGCCAACAACGGTTCGAGCCCACGTCGCTCGATCAGCGCGTAGTTCATGCAGGACGCGAACAGATGACGCGCTTTCGTCTCCGCATCGAGGCTGCCGGGTGGCAGAAGTTCGCGTTTGCGGACGCGCTTCACCTGAGCTGAGCGGATGATAAGCTTGTTCGCGACCGCGCGTGGACCCCGTGGTCGATGTTCGGTCCGGCCTCGCTTCCTGACCCGGTGCAGGTACTGCTGGTCACCCGTGAGCGTCTCAGTGGTGGTCGTGATGTACCCCATCGGGTTCGTAGCGGTGATGCTGGTGGTTGTCGTCGTCGTCGCGTTTGAGAGCGCATTCTCGACCTCGGGCAACCCCGTCAGATCACGTTCCTGCAGCAGATCCATCAGCTTCTGGTCGAGGTTTTCGCGCAACAGCTCGAACGTGTCGAGGGCGGCTTTATCCTTTGGGATCGGGTTCACTCGGTCCCAGTTGCCGCATGCGTACTGGTAGAAGTCGTCACACGGATCCGCCTGCAGGTCCATGTACTGCTGCATGTTCTGCACCTGAGCTGTTCGTACACTCTCCACACTTTCGTGGTCCTCGTTTATGGAAGCTTTTCTGCGCCTTCGACGCCGTTCTATTCGACCCATCCGTTCCACCGGGGGTCCTTGTTGGGTGCCTGCTCCAAGACAACCCGCAGGCAGGACTCGCCGTACTGACGGGACGAAGGATGTCCGAACGATGCCTCGCAGCAGTCCTCGATCCTCGGTGTCCGCAGACTCACCCGGACCGTCCTTCTCAGGGATCGGCTCACAGTGGCTCACCTGCTCATCTTCGTCATCCTGCTCGAACTGTTCCGGTTCCCAACCGATCTCATCCGCCAGATGATTAACGGCCGGTGGTTCTTCGGCATACTGACGGATGTCACCAAACTCTGCATCCACCGCCGCCACCCGAGCCGCTTCAACCATCTGAAACCGAGACAACAGCAGAAACAGCAAACCGATCGAGAGCATCGCGGCCGGAACCACGAACAGGATCTTCACGAACCGGTACCCAGGGCACCAGCGCAACCGGCCAGTTCGCTCGTCAATGCCAATGGCGCAGACTCCGGCGGTTGTGTCACTACTTCCGGCCGCATCTGGGCCTCCAGCTGCAGGTTTATTGGCCACCGATTCCATCGCACTCCCTGGATGCTGTCACCCGCTAGCGCCGATTGCCGAGCACCTCTGTCACAGCGCTTCTGCACGTTGGTACATTGTAGTTTGGTTGGAGCGACTAGCACACACACATGCATCCACACAACACAGTCCCGGTTAGTCCTTCGGTGGGCCGCTGGTTTGATGCACTGTCACTGATCAGTCACCGATCGAGTCTCAGAGCTCGAGTGAGACACGGTTCGGTTTTGCTTTCAGAAGTCAATACGACACACGAAGCACACGATCACGTCCGTGTTCTCGACACTCCTGGGGGACTGGCTCTGGGACGTGTGAACGAAGCGTGTCAGCGCTCACCCGCTATCACGCTGCAATTGACGCCGATTAACGAGGGTACCTGTTTTCTGGCCGCCCGCGATACGCTGCTCGACGTGGTGATAGTGATGCTCCGGAAGCGTCGCGTTTCGTCGGTCGGCACTGTACACTGAGTGCCCGTTTGCGTGAAGGCGTGACGCAGCGATCTATGGTCCGTGACAGATGCTGAGTGCTCGCTGGATGCTGCGTTGGATGATGTTTTTTTTGTGCTGGAGCAATTGCGCCGAGCGAGAAAGCGAGCGGACTGTGGGTGAAGGCAGGGAACACAGAATACCCGGTGGGATGGGTGGGGTAAAATAATATCAACCACTGAAACAATAACAAACACCACCCCGGGCGCAGTTGGCGAAGTGCGTGGCGTGTAATAATGTTGCTGGGATGATCGATTTTGCGCGCGTAGCGAACCGATGCAGCACACTTACAAAACACTAGATCACGACACGGAACCAACGATGAAGGGGAGTATCTTCTCTGTGGTAAGCTGGCGAGTAGACGATCTAGCTGTATCCTGGAACGCGGCTCAAATCCTCCGACGTGGCGTAGGGCAGTGTTCCGAGATGGAGGCGCACGAAACTGACACTCTCGGCGACACCGTGGACGTTAAATCGCCGAATGGAGAGGAAATTTGATCCGCTGTTTGTACAAACACACTCACACTAGGCACACGCGGCTCGCGGCTCACATCGTCCTCCGTGTTCCCGAGCGTACACAGTTCGGGTCTCATTGAGACTAATTTAAATCAATTTTAAAGCAACATTTGCCAAACAACGCCTCGCGCGTATGGGCGAGGAGGGACGATGTGCAGAGTTGTGGCTTCTGATGATGCACGCAACGTTCGAGAACCTCAGATTCCTTCTCACTGAGGAATGACGCATCGGTTAATTTGCAGCTAGTTCTGAGGAGAAATGACTATGGAAGGCGTCAAGCGAATGGGATGGGGCATGGTGAGAGAGGAGCTTTTGTGATAGCAGATGCTTTGCTGCTAATGTTTAGCGGAATGGGTCTAATTTTGTGGTAGGTTGGGATTTCGACCTGTTAGTAATTACCAAATAGTATCACATGACAATGATACCTAATGGGTGCATATCACTAATGATATGTAATGTTAATTGCAAGGAAAGCATAAATTAATGATAACAGCTTCTTTGAATTAACATCATGTGTAGCAATGGTAAGCGTTTTAGCAACCCTTGTTCAACAGTCCCATATTGTCTAGTGGTTAGGATATCCGGCTCTCACCCGGAAGGCCCGGGTTCGATTCCCGGTATGGGAAACTCTTTTTTAATTCTTTCTTTTCCAATTTTCGTGGTTGTTCGAATAATTTATTTTTTATATCTGTTTATCTGACTATTATGATGTAAAACTATATTTTTAACTTTTACTACATGAAAGAATGCATTAGTTGCTTCTTCTCGCACATGCTTCGCTAGGCATCCATAGGTAGTTGCGAATTAAAATGCGTCTAGCGTGTCCGATTTCATTATTATTGCAATATACACGCTCAGCTCATGGATGTAGAAGGCGTAAGGGCAGGCGTCGCACACACTCCTTATCAGTCACGATTAACGATTACGTAAAGGAAACAGACAATAGTTTGGATAACTATTACTAATAAATCTCCACACGACGTGTGGCAGGGTCCCTTAACATTAGAACAATTGCAAGTGTTTGGGAGGGCGGTAGCCCACCCACGATAGTGCTACCCTACGTGCTATACGATATATATGATGGAATTGCCAAAGAAGAAAAATAAAGCTGCATTTAATTACATCGCACAGTCGTATCCTTCCGTCGATCGATCGTCATTTGAGTAGACGAGTAGAGTTTGCCTCTCACTAGCACCGAATGCGGGTTTTATGGCCAAGCAGGAACAAAATAAAACATATTCACGTTTAGCTCCGTTTGCTCAGACCGTGATTCGTTTGTTTCCTTTTTAATCGGGAACTTTTATGTGTGACCATTTCAGAATTTTAGTGCCGCTTTGGCGGCATGTGGCAAACGAATCGATGTGCTACCGCGTTCTCTAGGAAATGATAGACAGAGCTCATTTAAGTTCGCAACGTATCCAAAACTATAAGAACGCTTTGGAGGAGCCGGGCTTGAACATGTAAATGAATTAAATTTGTGCAGGTTCGTGATTATTTATGCACCGTTAACCCTTGACGAGCCCGACTCAGATTGAATTTGCAATCTTAAACTGATGTCTTTCGTATACTGTAAGGGCTCAGTCAACCAGCTGCCTCTCGAGCAGCCCTTGAAGCGATGATAAGCTGCAACACCGCTGCCTTCGTGCAGTGATTCCGACCTATCGCGATCTCCGCAAAAAAAACGCTACCATCTCGGTTGTCCGTCCAAGGCATCCTAGCAGCGTTCACAATTACCCAATTCAGCGCGAAATAAGTCTGAATTGTCGCGCATTATCTTCCGCAAATGAAGCGAAGCGACTCCTCTAGACTGCCCATCTCAAATGACGACCACACAAGGCTTTTTGACGATACGTGCGCTGCGGTTGGAGTGTTTCGAGACTCTTTAATGTTTCGTCAGAGATTACAGCTGTGTGAGCTGATCGTTTTGTGTTATCTTTCCACGTACAGCAATCTTCGATGGAAGCTGTCCATTTTTGTGCACGATCGTAGTATGGATTGGGTCATTGCCAAGGATAGGCAGTTTCACATTTACAAAATATTGTTAAAATAGTTAAATATGTTAAATGCACATAAAATGTCATACTAATGTTAGTTGCAATATTAAGTACTTCTCCCAGAGGGTCCTATGGAACACGTTTGATTTGCTTATGCTTTGCTTCATACTTCTATGACAAAAAAATAGTCAAGTCTTTTTCAAGCCTAAAACATACCGCATTCTACAAAATCCTTGCAGTATCCTTCCTACAGTGCCGCCTTTATCGCCCAAAGTCTCGTCCGCTTATCGACATCCACCCTCATATCGACCGAACCGCACGGCCTGCGAAGGTGGCCCTTTTTTTGCTTCGTTTGCTTTTCACACTCACTTCACGATCGCTTCCCTTTTGCGATCGCTGCACGGGAATTGAAACCCGGGCGGCTTATCACGCATCTAGACGAGAATACCGTCGGGAACATCCGCAGCAGACGGAGAATAGAAACGCAAACCATACACACAAATCGATAAGCCAACGTGCGCTGCGATCGTGTTCGGTGCGAAAACACATCACTGGAATGAATAAATAAATATGATAATGAAAAGGATCGACGCAATGTGGGTGATACGACGGAAAGAAGCAACCAAACCGGCGGTAAATCGAAACGACACTGAAACACCTACCTGATCCTCGCGAGTCGCTGTTGCGATGTAGCAGCAGCAATGGGAAGCGCTGTTCCGGCGAAACATGTCCTGAAAACGGTGCACTGCGACGGTGGTGACAGGTTTTAGTGATTATTTATTATTCGAATTCACAACGCTCCCGTGAAGCAAGGAAGGGGGGATGCGATCGGACGGGACGCCTCGGATGGGCATAAATAATAAAGGGCTTCATTTTGTTGTTTTGCCATTCACCGGTGGAAAGAGATTAAGCGCCTGCGTGCACGGACTGCTCGATCGGTGCAACCGTAATCGATCGATCGATAAATTGCTGCTTACGCGGAAAGCGTCGACGGGAAAAACAGAAGGCATTGCTCGAGAGGCACGTCTCGGAACCAACGGTGGGGTTCTTGTTAACGTGTGGCGATAATCTATGATTTGAATGGCACAACAGAAGCGTGCACGAGTTACGCTGCGTGTGCAGCAACTGCTTCTGTGGACGATGCCATTCTTGGTGTTTGGTGACACTCTATAGAATTGTTTTATTTTCTAACACGCGATGAATTTCAGCCGATCATTTTTCTATCCGGTTTTTTATAAGTTAGCTATAAATTTGCCAAAAATGATCAACAACAAGTGATGTGTATGATTACGTTAAACAAAGAATTTCTACTAGTTTTTCGAGGTGGTTTGTAAGTTTCCCAGCTTCCATTTTGTAGTCACAATTACGGTAAGTAAATGTCTTAACCAATAAGATAAAAATAACTGCTTACAAACACCTTCAATAGAACTTTTACTCCATGACCTTGAGGTCCACTCCGACCACGTAACACGGTGTCCCGGTGAAAATGAACGTGCCCGGCGAATGAAACCGCAACCGAGGGTGAGTTTTTCTGCGCTCCATCGCGTCGCGTGCTCGCGCTCCACTATCGAACCCCGGATGGTCCTTGGGATGGGTGGTTTCCACCTCCATCGTACGGTTCCGATTTCAGCATCTCGCGCGCGCGTGTGTGGGTGTGCCTCGTGCACCCCGTGTACGGTACGATCGCCTTCAAACGTGCTGGCACTTTCCGCACGCCAATTCGTGCCGTTTTACAACCACATTCCGATGGCATTACAAGCTGTACCACCGGTTGCGAAGGTTAACCGTCCGGAAATGAAGCTGCGCCTGAATAAGTGCGCCTTGTCGGGCTGAAATGATGATCTTTTCCGACTCCCTTCGTGTGCGCGCGCTTCGTTGGCGGGCGATCTTGTTTTTTTGCTTCTTTCCTTCACTTCTTTAGGGGATGATCACACCGACGATGACGATGACGATGTTGCCCCGCGCGTGATGTATGGCACCTGGATGATATTATTTCCCTCCCGAGCCCGAGCGTGCCCGATATGGGGAAAGGGCTCGTAAGCAGCACTTTCTGTTAGCTTGAAGGGAACGGCGACCAGGCAGCCGTGTAACGCAAACCCCCGTTGGTGGGCGCTTAGATCTCTCTGATCTTTGGTGTTGTTTTCTAATTTTTTTTTGTCAAACGACAAAGTCCCCTCGCTGGTCCTTACGAGCCGCGTTCGAAATTGGGTGTCAAAAATGGGTACGTTAGGCGGAGGAATGGTGTGTTCCTCTGTTTCGGTTGCCGCCCTCGGTTGAGCTTCCGCACCGGGGTGTAATCTTTCATCCGGCTGCAATTGAGAGGTCCAAGTGTCATCGGGGGTAAAAAGAGGCAGCAGAGAAAAAAAAAATAAAATTAACGCCTTGTTCCGGATTGGAAGCGAATGTCGGATGTTTTGATTGTCTATTGAACACCGAGAAGGGGGAACTAGAGTATTGTTAGGGAGCTGCAGCGATGCGCTTTGATGAGTGTAAGCTAGAAATAATCCAGCTTTTGAAAGTCGCATCATTTTGTTTCGTAAATTATTTCTATCTATTTCATCTAGAAAAACTGAACGTTATAAGATTAGTTATTATATATTGATCTCAAAGAGTAATGTAAAGAATAGGCAACATTGTAAATTAATTCATTTATATTTCATTTTAATAAAAAAGAACTTTAAAATAAAAAGATACTAGGCTTAATTTAATATCAGGATGTCTACACTATTATATTTAGTTTAATGACATTTGATTTTATTAAGCTTTTATTATTCTACTAAAAAATTCTATCGTGTTTCCGTAATGTAACTCATTTTTTCGTTTGTTGGTGTTTAATAATTGATTTTTTATTCGTCAGATCAAAACAGTTTATTCCGCTTCAAAATTCTGTATCACACTCAAGCCCATGTATAAAACCGAGATCTCTGTAGCCTGTTCCATTTCATCCCTTGCTTGACTTTGAATAAAACATAGACATAACAAATGGACAGGATGATTATTTGTCCACCAAAAAGAGACACTAAAACCGTACCCATTTATAAGCATTTCGTGTTTTGAAACTTTCTCCAGCGCACACAAAATAACTCATCACCTTCACCATCCGGGCGGGCCTCATTTGCCGCCCAAGTCGTTCCAACCTGCATGATCGGAACAGGACAAAACCCAAAAAAAACTCTAAGCCCGGGAGCCACTTGTCGAAACGGTGGGCTTCCGTTCGCGCGAGAGCTGCGGGATTTAATTTATTGCCGTAAATAAATTATGCTCCCTTCGAGCCAGCGCACCTGAGCCCTTAGCATAAGCCGTAAGAGCCCTTAGCAGCTTCCATCCCGAGGGCGATCACTCGTTTGCGCAGGAACGAAGAGAACAGCGCCCGTACAGCCGATCAACAGACCGATCTTGGCAACCCGTGCGAGATTTTATCAGGCATCCTTTCACCCTTATGATCCCTTCAAGCAACCGTGTTCGAGCCCTTGCGTTGGCACGCGGCTCGAGACCGGCTGCACTCGATCGATGATTGGGACGAGTGCACTTTACAGCAGCGCCATGGTCCTTAAATCTCGCTCACGGGAGGCTTGAGTCGGTTGTTTGCCATTGCCCAAATTAAACCGACTGCCCTCTGGACTCCTCCTCGCACCGGTGATAAGTGAAGGGTTTTTCTTTTTGATTTGAAATAGGAAAAAATTCTACTCAAACTAGAACCGCATCACCGGTTTCCCCTTCCCGGAGCAGCATCAGCTCCAATCAGAGCCAATTGGGCGTCCCGGGTGAGGCTCTAGGACTCTTCCGTGTGTGCACGCGTGCACGAGATTTCAAGCCGGCTCGTATTAGTTTTATTTAGAGCAGCCACCGTCGGTCGCCGCAGTAGGGCCTCGTAGCGTAATAGCATTAAAATAAATCTACACCGATTCCATCGGCCCAGGCGGAGACAATTGAAGCCAATTGATTCGAATGGGCCAGGTTTTCTAAAGAAACGCGCATCAACTGGAAAATTGCGGCCCAGCCCGGCCCCGGGTGCATTCGGCGAGGGTCTGGACGTGTGCGCATAAGATGTATGCTGTCTTGGGCAGAAACTGATGTCGCAAAAGGGCTCGGGACTGGGACCTTATTTATGCTGCCAATGCGGTTGCGATTGTCCGGTGTGTGTATGCGCGATCAAGAAGTGCTTTCTCCCAAAACAACCCACGATGGCGAAAGATGGAAAGAAAAAAAAAAGGCAAACAAACACAACATAATCCAACGTAAGCGAGTGATTGTTTGCCCTCGGGTATGCGTCCTTCTAAGGTACACGGGATGCTGCAGTACTTGGAGGATTTTTAGCTCGGTAAGTTGATCCAGTTTCACTCCCCATGGTAGCATGTTTGAATGTCAAACATAGGAATTGATCGTTAAAATTAAGCAACCCCCGACCGTAATCAAAACATTCTGACAATAATGTAATAAACGACTTATTTATAGCGTAACTTAAAACGGATCGCGCGCCGGTGGGAATTAAACTTTCCCTTCGGTAGAGATGTTTTCCTGCAATATTCTCTCCTTTTGCTTCTTGTCAGTTTGGCCCACCGGTTCTGGTTGCATCATTCGTGCTCGATTCCGGCCCGCCATTCTCAACGCCAGAATGCAAAGAGGGCGGAAAAAACCCCAGCACACGCATCGAGCTCGTAAAATCCGTCACATTTTCACGATTTATAGCCAACCGATATGCCACCCCCGGGGATGGGGTGGGGAATAACGTAACGCGAACCCGCGGAGCATCTGATATTCGATCATCCCGCGATGGGACGGATTTATTCGTTTCGGATATTGCGAGGACAAATTTAATGGCTGCGTGCGCGCGCGCGATCGCTGCTGGAGTGGTATCGCGCTAGGGTGGATGGTTTTTTTTTGTTTCTCTCCTTTATTTGCTCGCACCGGAGTGGTTCCGGAGTGGTGTCCCGTTTCCGGTGACCTCTCCCCCCTCCCTCTGGGGGAAGAAAAAAGGAAGTAGAGGAAGAGCACAAAAAAGAAAAGAACTGCTTCCCCGTGAGCAATTGCGCGTGGCGTAAGGCCTTGCGTCAAGCCGCGCGTACACAAACAAGCAAATGCGCGCGCAGTAAAAGATGTGCGTTGGGCGTCTTTGCAAGGAACCTGCCAAGGGGGCACGATGTTTGTATGCCCTGGATCAGGGCTGCGCCTTCGAAGGGAGACGCTTGGTTGCGCTTGTTTGGTTGTTGGTAAAACGGCGCACAGGATAAAGGTCTCGAAGTGTGCACGCGTCTCGAACAAACGGAGTAGCAAGAGGCGTCATATTCGAGAGCAGCAGTGTAGTTTATTTCATTGAGTAATTTTGGGAGATCAAAAAGACACCTCTAAAGGAGATCATTTTATGGAATAATATACAGGATGGATGGATTTTTATTTCACTCAAACAAAATTCATACACCTTACCGATCATCTGATCTTTCATAAAACTCAATTGAATTACTTTAATTCGTCTGTACTAAGTGTACGATCACTCGATCTCATACCAGATTCAACTTCACTCTAGATTGAAACATTACCAGACAGAATTGCGGCGTGACGTTTGCTCGACAGCCGTCAAAGCCTTTGATCTCTTCGTACCTTGGTGGCTGGCTCAGCTCCACGATCGCGCGGTGACCACCGTTTGCTTGTGTATGCATTAAGAAAACAACAACCATCCGTTTCATCTTCGCGCGTCGAAGCACGCGCGTGCCCCTTACGTAGGCCCTGACAGCGATGGGTGATGGTGAGACATCGCCATAAGTTTTTAATAAAAATATGAGCCCGCCTTCCGTCAACAATACGCGCCCTTTCATGTACCGGATCGAGGCGGTCGCGTGCCGATTCATGGCAGCCCTTAGAGGAGAATTCCAGCGAACGATTGGCAATCGGAAAATTCGCGCCAAATTTCGTGGAACTCTGGACCATCGCCTGATGCCCGATATGGTGCGATATGGAGGAAGATCCACCGTTCTGCAGGATGTTTGATGTAACCGAGGTTTTCCTGGGAGCACGATCGATTCCACGAACTTCTCAAAGGTGCATCGCCATGTTCGAAGGGCAAGTGCATTTCCCGGGGTGCACCAGACGACGATTTTTACGAAGTTATCCAGACATATCCATAAAACTATCTCGCGACCCGCGTGAACTAACGCGCAGGAAATGCCCATTAGTATGCACACCGGTAGACCGGTTGCCGAAAAGTTCTACACACCGATCCCGCGAGGATCACGGCAGCTGAACGGCAAATTAAATACGAATAATCATAAGCATGAATTATTAATCGATAAACTCCTCCCGGGTGGAGCTTCGGTGCCGTCGAAATGGAAAGGAAACGAACACGCCCGTGAAATGCTAATGGCGTACGAGCGAGGGTCGATGTTTGGGGGCTGCTTTTGGAAACTATCCCGCGACAAGTGGATGTCCTGTGCGAGGTCTAACCTTGGGCGGTTTCTTGACGCCACGCCCGAAACGAACGCCCGTGTTTCGTGGGTGCGTACATGACATCTCGGTGTGCATGCAAATGGCAACCCTCGGACTCTGGTGACACGAGTTCTTGGGTCGTTCGTCCGGTGTCACTAGACGGTCCGGTTGGAATATTTGTCAAATCCAAGAGGGGACTTCAGGGAGCTCGGGGTGAGCTGTTGCCCTCGCTGGCATGCTCAGTGCCTGTTGTCATTAATTTGCCGTCGAGTTGCCGGACTTGCGCTGGTGATCTAGTGGTACTCTAACGGATATACGTGGAACTTGCGCGGTCAAGCTGCCTGAAACAAGAGCGCAAGCGACACACTTCGCGCCACCGATACCCAGGTGGGTTGTGGACCCATTGCATGATGGGGACGTAAAGAGGTCTGTGCGTATCGTCCCATACCCCCTGTGGGACTGTCTTCATTGTCCAGAACCGGGTTTGGGGACGGCTGTCACGATGCGGTGCTCGTAAAATAGGTTAAAATCTCCGTGCGAGCACTCCGCGTGCGTGCTTGAAAGGCATGTACCGCATGAGGTCACTCGTTCGGATGAAGCAGACACTGGAACTGGTCTGGGAGCACCTAAAATACCTAAAATGTGTGACAATTTCGGTAAATTATCTAGCGAACAAGCATTCTCCCAGCGTGCCGGAGATGTCCGCAGGTACGCTAGAAATAGTGCGTTTCACATCAAACATCTTGTGGCCAACGCAGACTCGCTCTTTGGAGCGATTTAAATACATCCCAGGAGGCGCTGGATGTGAATGTTTACTTCCTCGTCGGCTGGATGGTGCGTCACCACATCGCAGCAGGCGCTGTTTACTTCGACGAATTCGGCGCTCGCACTTTCCCGGGACGTGGCCATGGCGTGCCGGCGGACGGAATCGGAAGTCAAACCGATGGGCACGGAATTGCAGGGGGAAATAAACTTATTTAAGTGATCATATTTCGGGCGCACTGGGCGCGTGGGTGCTCAGAGATTTTATTTTCTAGGAATTCCGCTACTTTTCGGTTGCGGATGGATCAAAGTGTGATGTGCGGCGGCATGGAACGACGATGGGAACTGGTGGAACGGTGCCGATTAACTCACAGCTGTGGTGTGTCCTTCGTCGGCTCCAGTGTGGAAGAAATTTGGGAGAGCACGTTTATGTACCCCTAACCAAACTATGCTTCTAGGAATCAACACAATTATTACGGAAAGTCGCACGATCTCACAACTTTGGAGTGAATGATTTATCATTTCTCAGCGATGGGCATGAGTTTATCAAATATTTTTTGTTTAATGCGCAACGAGCGATTTGAATTTCAAAATTAAATGTCGTGCATGGATTCATGATTTAAGAGGAGCCCGAAAACAAAGCGATAGCGCTATGTTCATGTTTGGAAGTGAACTCGTGAGGACTATCAATTTTTTATTTATTGCTGGCTTTTTAATAGCAAAATATGAGAGATCTTTTCGTGTTTTCGACGGCATTGAGTGGATTTAATTTGTGTTTTTAATTCTACCAATGGCTACCAGTGAAATCAAATGCCTCGTTATCAGTTTGTTGTAACATTCGGGGGATTTTAATTAAAAATTCATTTGAGAAAAAAAAATATGAATTGAAAATCGATTTTGGGGTAGTTTCTTGTAGCGATTTGTTTTGAAATAAAAGTACAAAGTCAACATGAATAATTTTTTTTAAATGATATGTCGCACTACCGGACAGCTAAATTTGGACTCCTATTTTAACCAACCGAGCCAGTCCATCTCCACCACACCGCGATTCCTTGCCGTAACGACCAGTTAATGATTATGGTAACCGTTTTTTGACGTCCGGCCCCCCCTGAAACGCTTACCCTTTGGCCATTCATCATCGGGGGCGGCTCAACCCTTCAGCTGCGCGCAGCTACTTCACCTGTCGTCTGTGGGCGGTGGGTTTGAATCATTGCTTCCCCTCAGTCTCAGAGCCTAGCGTCGGTTGAAACCACAACCCTCAGGATCAAGTCGGCGCGCGTTCGAATGCGGGTGGTTTCTGGCGGTGGTCGGAAAGATAATCGTTTCACAAATTGAAAACATCACCTAAGAGGAGCTCCACTTTTTTTTCTCGCACCCTCGCAACGCCATATGGAACGGTGGGATATAATTATGAATTTTCACCCACACTCATTGTTTCCGTCCTTATTTATGGCTGGCGGTTTGAGCGCCTTTGCTTGAGCGGTTCTGTACGGAGGGGTGTTGAATTAATGCAGCACCCTCGGTTTGGGTGCGGTTGCACACCAGCTAACAAACCGGGACCCATTTGTCCAGCGGGCAAGTGTCACGATACATGTAAATATTGTAACTGTAAAGTTGAGCAGTTTAGGGAAGTCACGAATGGTACAAATGGATAGGAAGTGCGCCGACAAGGATAGAGAGAGTGTAGAAATAGGAAAGCATGGCGAAAAGCCAGTTGACATTCTATTGAACATAACTTTTTTTTCGTGTAACATACAAAAATGTCTCAATATAAAATTTGTTTGTGCAAGGTGTACGAAAAAACTAATTGTTAGTTATTTTCTTCCTGAATAAAAGCACATGGGTTTGATTATTTTCTAAAGTGCTTAACGAGTAATCTTTCCATTTTTTAAATAAATAATCCTTTTCGAAATATTTATCAAAACAATTTTCAAATCCCATAATGTGAATTTAAATATAACTGAAACATAATTGAAATTTATTGCAACTAAATAGTGGCCGCTTTGACTTCTTTACAGATTTGATTTTTTTTCACATTTGCAACAAGTGCAACTCTATGTTCCGGATCAAATACTACTATTTTTCACTACTCTCCACAGTTATTCCCGCACCACATATGACCTCATAGTCTCGACACAGAAAGAATCCAAAATGGGTCACCCTATTGGTGGAAGAGTGGCTTTACGGAATCCGGATCGCCACCGACGATCTTCGAAACAACCGCGACACCCACGATCACTTCTGGGATCAATGCCCACGACGACACGAGCTCAAACCAACGCCTGCGGGATAACCCTCCTGTTTCGTGTCGGTATGCCAAAACACCAAAAGAAAACCGACGAAAAAACAGCAACAGCAAGCTGCAAAAATGTAAACAAAATATTAATTCCGACCACCGTGCAGGTGCCGTAGCGATGCATCTAACCTGGGTAGTGGCCTCGTTTACAGCTTGCCCTGCTGGATGCACTTCGAAAGGGCGCCACCCTCACGCTGCACATCCGGCGTGGTCTTCGCGGCAAATAGAAATCGAAAAACCTAAATTCCTCAACCCTAGCCGGGCCACGATTAGGCCGCGCGTGGTTGTCAGCGTTGCGGGCAGACCTGCCACTTTGGCGTGCCGCTGTCCAAAGGAAACCCAACCGGAGGAATGCCCGGAAATGGTTCGATGAGAGGTGAGAAAAGCAAATGCCGCCCTTTGGCCGCTTTGCCGTCGAAGGTTGACGCGTTCGGGTGGAGCGTAAGAGACTGGGTGGGAATGGAGCAAAAACCAAAAATGGTCTACCGAAGCGGGAATATTTGACGGCGATGGAACAAAACGTTACTTAGCGTTTGACGAGCCGTAGGCGGGTGATTTGAGCGGAAACATGGTCCCATTCGGCGTCGAATGTCACGCGGTATGGTGCGAAACGATTGACGGCCGGCTTTGGGGTGTATCGGGGGCGAAAGAGCCACTGGCCACGCGATCGTGGCATATTCCGACGAGTTGGATTGTTTATTAGGTGGCGGTCTATAAAACTGTAGATAAATGGCAAAACATGTGCAGAGAAACTATTGTTGTTGCACATATTTATGATGTTGGTTGGATCAACAATTTTGTTAACGTGTAATGACCATGAATGTGCAGTTCTGGATTTGAAAGGGCTTGTGGAAATTATAATATACGCTGTGGATTGAATTACTTATTTAGTGAACGGTTACATAAACTTAAACATGTTCAAAATCGGAATGAAATGTTAAAAAGGATAATAAATTATTTGATCCTGAGCAAGTTTTAAATCTGCGCTTACGATTCCAAAATTCACCCTCAATGTTTGAAAAAAAAAATAACCATAATTGAAACCATAACTACAAAGGTATTAATTCTAAAAAGAAATGGAAAATCTGCTAACATCAAGCTAATCAATAATTCCATTAAAGTATGATAATGTATTCATAGCTAGATCTAAGCAATACAGCGAGCTACGCAGTTTCCCAATTTTAACTCCAACTCTAGAAATGTTTTATAACATGTTTGATAGAAACCAGAATGCACCGTTCTGCAGGCATTACATGGCAATCCATAATCCGCATCCGCAGGTTACCGCGCCCTAATTATTCCCCAACGTCTGTACGCCGGGTGCTGTACAAACACCACGCTCGCGTAAATCTCATGCTCTCCTTAGGATGCCAGTCTTAAAGAACACACCAATTTTCGGCCACAATATTTTCGCTCCTGCGTCCATACCGAGCCCTAATTTACGAGCGCACTGCGCCTATCAAACCGTTAAACGAATGGCTTGTTTAGATGGACAGGGATGGCTCGAGATCGCGTCGAGTTTTCCCCCAATAGCGGTCCAAAAGAAAAACGACACCAATTTGGCCCCCGATCGAGGTCACATCGGGCAGGCACATCTGGAAGGGATTTTCATCCCTTGGTTCCCGCCACGGTACCACCTTCCCCGGGTTCCACCCGATCACTAATTGCTGCGAGAAACACGGGAGCGCCTGGTGGAAAATTTCGGTCCTTATACGCGTGCGCCTAACCGGTGCTTTGGGTGGCGAAATTTATGCCGACAGTTCCGCGAAACCAGCAGGCAGCAGAAAATTTTGAGGCCCTTGTCACGCGAGCTGAACGAGACCCGAGATTGATTGGTTGGTTTTTGGGAGCCCGCAGGAGCAGATCATTTCCATGCGATCACGCATTCCGGTTTGAGTGTGTGTGCGACTTCTTCAAAGGGCGAAGTTTGGAGATGGGTGAGCGTCACGCGATCGCGCTCCAGATGTTTCGGGCCCCGATGTTGGCCCTTTTCCCGGTGAGGAAAGCGCTCGGGAAGGAAATGTGTCCCTACCATGCACCATGCACTGCACGGATGCACCGGTTGTTGGTGCAGTTGGCACGAGCAACCGAGACAGCCGGGCTAGAAACTGTACGGGAAGTCGAGACGATGCTTTCTACACACGCCGTGCGAGGAGTTCATCGTTGTGATGAAGGCTGGTGTGTTCGTGAAGCAGAGCGATAAACTGCTTGGTGGCTGGCCTTGTGCTGCCAGCTGCCTCGAAGGACGGCGAAGGATGCTGTTTGCTGTCGGTTGTTTCGTTTGAGCTGCGGGCGGGGAAATGTTTAGAAAACTGTACTATCAAATGCACTTGTGCGTCGGTGGAACGAGAGCCGGGTAGTCTTGTTGAGGAAAACAATATATAAGGAAGATGGTTGTAGATAAACCACGCATTGAGATGGTTGTAAGCGTAATTAAACACGAATGTATTGCAGATTACTTTACAGAAGTTATCACTTTTCCAGAGCTCTTTAAAAATTTAAATTAAACTTTGTGGATATTTCGGTGATCTTGGGGTCCTTGCAGAAGGTTTTCCAGAGATACTTGATATTTTATTTTCGAAAACCCATCTTGAATACGACAAGGATCTTGTAGGCCTTCCATGGAGGCCTTTACCGATGGGCCTCGGTGACACTTCTGGTGGAAGATTGAGGTCCTTTTAAATTAGGCCTGTTTGAGCCATAAATAATGTTAAAGCTCAACGTCTTTTAATCGCATCAACGACATCTTACTCAACGTGGTGTGGGGTATTCAGAAAACAAATACCATAAATTGTAGACAAAAAAAAAACAGAACTAATAAATTATTCTTCGGCTATTATTGATTGAAATTGCTACAAATTTTCATACTTCTCCTACCACAATGCTCCTCGCGTACCATGTTACGATTATTCATGTTGTCAACATGCCATTCGCGTTGCTCATCCAATTGCCTGCAATCAGGGTTGCGATTCCCAACCAACCCTATCCCTTCGTGCGTGTGTGCACGCGAGCCCATGTCAACAAGATTACATTAAGCTACATTAATCGCAAACAAACCGCCCGTTTGATCAACGTTACTACGGCTTACTGCAGAGCTCGTTTCCGTGTTGCGGTTCCTTCTCCAGGCTACGTTCGATGGCGAACGCATCGTGGCGAATCACGCGCTCATGCGTATATGTTTTGCTACGCGCTGGAAGCCAAATACGCATGTGTGCTTCACGGTGCACATGCAACACATTGCATCGTCTTATGCTGCACCCACGCAAATCCGCCTCTCGACTAGCACCCGGTGGGAGAGTCCTCCCACCAAAATGACTGACGCCGGTTCGGGAAGGTAATAATCAAGCAGATAATCTGAGAAACATGCCCAATGGAAAGGCACCATGGCTTGAAAAATGATGACGACAGGGCAACGTTGGGCACGTGGTTTAAGCGCTTGGACTCGATCACAGGAGGCTTTAGTGGCATGAGGGTTAAGGCGATCACCGATCGGAGTATCGGAAAGGTGGTGCAGATTGCTTGGTATGAAATTGAGGGAGATAATTGATATGGAGTTGTAGTACTGGAGTTGATAACGGATGGATAAATATGGAAAACATCTCCGTTACGATGCTTCATGCAACAAAAGCGAGTAATGAAAGAAATTATCAATTAAATATAGTGAAAAGACAACGCGGTGCGCAGTGTAATTAGATTATTCGTATTTGGTGTATCGCTCATCAAATTAATTAACTTCATTCTGGCACTCAATGGTCATAAAATAGCATAGAGACTCAGCTTAGATGCATCAATCGTAGATCTACTCCAATCCAATGCTATAAAGCAGCTAATAAAATAAGAAGAGCCCTCTCTATCCGAACGGAATTACACTGCACGCGTGGTCGCGATTCCTGCTCGATAAATATCGGCGCCGATTAAACGCACCCCCCTCCGGTTATAAACACTCCATACAGCATACACCCCAAGCCGGGGGCTCAACGGCCAGTACATAAACCATTAACAACAATGAATCAAAACACCCCACCCACCGAAGTGCGCCCACAGCACGCGCCAAATGCAGGGAGGGCTTAAAGAAATGTAACGACCGCCCGCGTAAGCTGACCACCGGCCACGATGGGAGGGTGCGAATCGGTGTAACGGATGGGAAGTTATTAACCGGGAGGCGATGAGTGAAGTTGACCAAACCGGCGGTTCGGCGAGGGCACACTAAGGAACTGGTCTGAAAATAAACGTAATAATAATTGACTCGATAATGCGGTTCGAGCACGGGTGCCGATCGGTAGCGGGTAAGATTAATTTGCTCTTATTGTACAGATTGCGCTGGTTGTAAAAAATGAGTGGGTTGGAGCTGTAGCTGAGGATGCTATTTGAGCTCACCCGACGCAAGGCTGTAATCTGTATCGTTAAAAAAAGGTAGCTATTACGATAAATTAAAAATTCCACCAGTAAAATATTGATACTAATAAGTGCTTTAATCATGTGCATTCAACACGTAACAGTTTTTCTTCATTTCTGACGCCCATTAAATGGAAAATCAATCTTGTGAGACTGTTGAATGAGTGAGCTTTCGTCAGTAAGTCAAAAAACGGTATTTTCCTAGTGCAGTGCAGTTTTCTTCGTGCAGTGCATTTCATATTTTATTTAAATAAAAACTAACCTATTTTCCTAAGGCTCTGAGCTCTTTGTACGGCAGACAGACGCAAACGATGGATGCATTTGATGCAAAGTTGGGAAATAATCCCCACAGAAACGCCACAACACGCAAACTAACGGTTGTATGAAGACACGCGAGGAGAAAACCGTCATCTTGTTTGCTTAAAAATAAATATCTTCCCAAGACAAAAACGCATAACCGTCATCCCACGTCGTCTGCCGACGTTTCCGATCGAGTTTCCTGACGCTTGCTGGTCAGTAGGACTCGAAGCAATTCCACCCTCCAACCCTAAACTGTCGCGATGACGATCGGCGGATGTTGAGTCGTCCCCCAATCCCATCGAAGATCGACACAACGCGATTTCACTCTCCTTCTCTCTCTTTCTCTCTCTCTCTCGGCTGTCTAATCCCCCTTTTCCGAAGGGCCATGGGCGGGCGCACGTGCACCCGGCGTGGGGTGGCAACAAAAGCGCATCGAACCGCGCCTCGTCACTAACGGTCTCACGTGATTAAGCTGTCATGTTTACAACTGTTTGTCACCCGACGCTCCCGGAGCGTGGTAAAAACGAAGAGTAGCACAGAAAAAAATGAAACTGTCTCCACACCTTGCCACAACGGCGGAAACGAGCACCCGCTCTTTGTCTACCGCGATCGATGAACCTTTGGTTTTCCACCGCTCGAATTTCCCGCTTGCCACACCGGAGGAAAACTGGAAGTAGGAAGCGCAGTTTTTTACACCCCATCCCATCCATCACGCGTAACTACATCCGCGCCCGGGTAGTGGCAGCGACGAAGGATGCAGGGAATCCCCGGTGATGGCGGTGACGTATCCGGTGCAGCAGGAGGTGGATGTTGATGAAAATGTGTACATTGCTAGTGATCGCTGTCGATGATGAGGATCACCATTGCCATGACGAGTTTTCCGGATGTGGACACGGCTTTCGAGAAACGAAAGCCAGCGGGTTCGCAAGATGGCGGCGGAAACGGACCGCCGGCTCGGCGGGTAACGAAGGTAACAAATTGCTTCGGGGTTTATTAAAATGGACGTTCGGTTCCTGTGTTTGCAGCCGCGCCGAAAACCCGTACACCGGAAGGAAATCCCCAAAACCAAAGCAAGCAAGCGTCGTAGTGCCGTCCGCTTTATTTTCCGGCCGCGGGCTTAGCAACCGAAAACACTCATCATGTTGCGAAGGGCACGTGCGCCCATCCGGTTTCGGGGGAATTAAAGCGAAACCGTTGGGCATGCGGGATGTCAGCCTGGTGATTGAATGGTCTAGCACGTTTGAAACAATCATGGTGGCTTCCTAGTTCATTCGTATTGGCGTGTTTCGGTCGGAGATTTTCCTTTTTTTTACGTTCCACTTGTGAGCATTCTGATCCTTACACCGAGGAAAGCACCTGCGCATTCGGAAAAGGTGTGGTTTCATGGTTTATTGGGATATGGAATTTGATCCTTGTTCACGGGGATAATTGGGCGAAAGAGTAGACAAATTGAAGGAGAATTGATAAGAATATCGATAATGTAGCAACCTGTGAGATGTAGACTCCGTAACCCATAGACTCCGTTTAGAATCATTAGACGAAGATATGTTTATTAGTTTATACACAAAAAAATGTAGAATGCACTTAAGTCTAGGATTTACTAATATAACGTAATAAATCTTCAACCAATCATGACAATGTGAGGAAATGTGGCAGAGAGAATCACATCATTCACATTTTTTTCGAACATTACTTACAGATGCGAATATTTGCATACTTTATGCATATAATGCGAGGGAGCTAAGACGAAATTCATTGCATTCTACGGAGAATGGTTTCATTACGGAAGAACGTTCAATGAATTTCCGGATGAACCAATAGCCGTGTCCTTTTATGAACTGTAATGGTCATGTTTTCATTCTTGATGTCCTTGATTTAAGAAATGCTGAACTCACATCTTCGTTTGGACCCATTCATAAGGAAATTATGTAAATAATTTATAGAACTTAATAGTACTTTTTGTTTGGTGTATTTTTTTATTATTTTATATTAAAGTTAATCAAAGTCCTTTCTCAAATCACTTCAGTCTGTTACAAAATTCCTACAAAATTCGATCGATCCATTCAACGATCGTTGATCGCTCAACGGCACAGAGAGTTCATTTCGATCGTTCTTGCATTGTTCATTCGAGCCGTATGCTTGCTCGCTCGGTAAGAGCGTGACAGCGAATGCGACACCGAAAGAGAAGGAGAGTGTTGAAGAAAGAGAGAGAGAGACCAGCGCGCGCGGATCCGTCTTCGGCGTGCCGCGAAGCATCGGCGCATCATCTTTTTCTCAGTGCGTTACTGACTTTCCGATCGTTTGGACGCGAGGCGCAGCAGCTCAGTTGGGATTTTCCCGGTCAGGCCAGTGCCAGATTTTCACAGCAACCGCTCGTGTGCGTGCGTGTGTGAGTGTGTGCTTGGGTGCAGCGTTCCATCTCCCGGGTGCAGACCGAGTGCAGTGTGCATCCTCGTCGAGTGTGCGCGGTTTTTTGCCTTCGTTACTCCGGTTTGAAAGCGCATTTTCCATATGTGAAACGTGAACCGCCCATGTGTTGCGCTGGAACGTGGTGAAAATAAACCGCGCAAGAAGTGCGACGGAACCGAATGCAGTAAGCGAACGAAGTGGAAAGAAAAAAAAAACACACAGGAGAACGAAATCATAAATTGATGTTCGGCGTGAAGAAGTGCATTGAAGAAATGTATGCACAAACGTACCGTCCAGCTGAAACGCAAAACGTGTAAAGGAACGTTGTCCCGTTTAAGTGTGGGCAAGTACAAAATTCCGGTCGAACCTTTTTTGCGATGCAGCTGGAGTGCATTCGTGTGCACGAGACGTGCAGCAAGTGAAGTGCACCGAGTGGACTGAGAAACTGGATAATAATTCCGCGCGATCGAAGGATAACGGAAGCATTCGGAAAAGTGCGTGAAGCCGTTTGCAAACAAAAGCGCAACGGGTCGAGGCGGTTCGAAAAGCAGTAAAGCAAAGCTTAAAAAAAAACTAGGGAATAGTGTCGGATCGATTGTCATTCGATCTGCGATATTTGTCCCTGTGCGTGTGCGACCACAAGTGGCATAAAGTGTTATGCTGTGCGACGATGCTAGCTGCTAGGTGAATAAAGATTCAGCACACATAAAAAGCAGCACAAAGGCACTACCAACAATTTAACAACACACAACAATCGTTCGCAGCCACACATAGGAGGGTTGTCGCAAACGTTTGCCAGGTAAGTCTCAAGTGCATCGATTGACAATCGATTGAATCGAATAAAAGCGAGTAACCGTTTCCCGATCGCGGCTTGTGACAGTGAAGGAATGGGGTTTTGTTTAGGTTCGTTTTAATTGTTGCGCGAAAATTGAAACCTCTCGACGAAAATGTCGCTTCCCAACCCTAGCATTGTCTCAGCGAGGTGAGATCGCGAACGCGGAAAAAAACATTAGAAAAAGGATCCCTTTTTCGGTTGCCTTCACGTCGTCCTTCGCGATCGCCAAAAACCTTCACCGAACAATAGCGTACCTGGGCGGTTGCTTGACGCGTTCACACTCGAACGCTCAATTTCCGAATCAATCGATCGCCGTTTCGGCATGGGGGTTTAAAAATAGTTTTTCCCACCGCTTTTTCCACCCGGCAGCGTGGTGGAACGGAACGGCGAGTTGCGCGAGTGCAAGCGAGACCGGTTTAGCGGTAGGAAAATGTGCGATCTCAACCGACCCTGGGTCTGGGCATGCTGGTGTTTGCAACGAAAACCCCCCCCAAAAAAAGAATGAAAAATCTTGTAAAAGGACCTAGCGCCAGTGGAGAGAGAGAGAGGAAAAGAAAAAAAAAAGTGCAGAAATACAGCACATCAACACTCAGTTGTTGATCCCCCTGCACTTCGGGGAGCCGCGCCCTCCGATCACACTTGGCCGCGATCGAGGATGTTACCATTTTCCGTGCCAATGTTTCGGGCTCACTCGACGGGTGGGTTTTCCTTCCCCCCATCGAGTCAAGCGGGGTCGGGGTCGTCTTCCGTCGACTCCATCATGGTCGGATGATTTGGGGTGTATTTTCCTTTCTTTTTCCACTTTTGCCCACCACTGAGCACCCCCCCGCCGGTAAAGGAGAAACATCAATATTTATAGCATTTCACCGATTGCCGGTCAGAGGTGTGATGGGAGTAACTGCTGGGAGCATGGCTTCCGCCGGAGGTTAACACGACGGAAGGGCACGGTTTTTCCTGTTCTCGAGCGCCGATTTTCGCAAATCCAAGGAGTTCTTTTTTTTCCTCCCTACCATTTTCCACCACGGCGTCAAGCGCAAACGCGATCGCGCGATCAAGCGAGCGATATTCCGCGGGCTAATCGCAGAAAGGATTTTGATTTATGCCACCGTCCGATAGCGCGACGCTTGATTTACGGCTACAACCCCTTGTCTAATGATGGCGGGCTGTCTAGCACGATGCAACCCCCAGACGAAATGCGGTCAACACGATGCGCTAGTTTTTCAGGTGCACCCGCCAAATGGGCGCTTTTCCTGGCATCGGTTCGGGCCCGGGAGGACATCGCGCTTCCCGTCGCGCTGAGCGAGTTCATATTTCATGGCCCCGGGGCACCCCCAGGGCCACCCATGCGCATTGTGCGCATTGTCGTCACAGGCCAGATCGCATGTTTTGCTTGCCCACTTGCTCTGGCCCACGAACACGGGTCGGACACAACGATCGGACACGACGACGTTCATGGTGGGTCCATTTTCGCGCGGAGTGGCAATGTTTCGAGCCGCTTTTCCGAGCTCGTTTGGTCGTTTTTCATTTTTCACCCCCAAACTAGCTAAACCGTTGTTTACAGCATCATCGCGCCTGGCTACAAGAGCGTGCGTGTGCGTGTGTGTGCATGTGTCGAGAGCATGCTTCATCTTCTTGCTTGAGTCGGTATTGAATTATATTTAAAAAAAAAATTGTTCCCATTGGCCCGAAAAATGCGTCCGCTTCAGCACATCGGTCAACGCCGCGGGGTGTGTGAAAAATGTACCTTAGGATTAAGTTTAATTTCGGTAATTAATTAACCCCTGCTTGGGGTGCGGCGCAGGGAAAACAGCGCTGCGTTTTCACACCCAAAGTCCGGCAGGATCGGCGGCCGAGAGTTATGGACCGCATTAAGCGGACGTTTACAGCTGTAAGATGGCGAACGGTACGATTTAGGACGGGACTTTTGGGCTTGATGCGCGAATATGAGCGCAAAAAAAAAAATACGACGCTTTCCATCGCCGGCATGATTTAGGGGGAAGTTTTTGCTGCATTTCGGAAACCCCTATTTCACTGCGTGTTAGCGATTGAGACGAAACAAATAACGCAAGGAAACGGGAAGCGTGCGGTTTACGTCAGGGGTGATGGATTTTATGTGGCACTGTTGATCCCACGATAGTTGCAGACTGTATTAAGGCGTTCTTTATACGATTATTGTTGACGGGAATGTGAGCAAAGAAAGCAAAGCTTAAAACACATGATTTATCGATTGTTTTTCGTCAATTCTTTTAATGACATAAAAGCGCCATAAGAGAGCTGTTAAAAGTAGTGCTTTTATCATTTTGATTTGGCTCCATGATTGATACACTCGAACACCCTGCAGTTCCATTGAACATAAATCACTGCAGCGAGGCCAATCGTGCTTTAGCACAACCCTCAATCAAGCGCGAGTAAAATCGCCACCCTAATCGAAATGTGCGGCGGATCGTGGCTTTGGCGCGATTAATATTTCACGTCGCTCTAACCTAGATCCTAATTCGCACTAACTCCTTCAATGTAGGTGCCAGTGTCTCGACCGATCGATCAAACGAGCCACATGTCTGCAAAGGCGGCGAAGGTACTCCAACAAACGATCGCAGTGTGTTTCACTTTCGCGCCCCCAGCGCAACAGCCCTAAGGGCACACTTTGCCACACTCTGGGTGTGTAGCGTCGTGTAAAGGAATAAGACAGGAAAAAAGAAGATCTAATCACGGCGTGGCTTCGGTGGCACATCATTAATTCATGACCACATCCGAAGCGCTGCGTAAGGGGGCAACCGTTCGGTCGGTTGACATTAAAGGAGTCGCAGGAGTCGATCTGTGCCGTTGGGTTTCGTGTGGTTTCGATTAATTTCGTATTCTCAGGAGCCATCGGGTGTCGCCGGTGCCGATCCCTTTCGTATGCAACCCCCGCCAGCCCTGAACGGCCGTTGGCAATTGATTTTGTCTCGGAAGTTGAAGCTTCTAATCAAAATCCTCGTCACGGCGCAGCCCAAGCCCTGCGGGGCTAATTCCTTCGTGCGTGGAATGGGCTTTCCTGAGGGAACGGACAGGAAACGCGACTCCCAGAGTCCGGATGACGCGTCTGGTTTGAATCCCGACCGTCAAAACTCCCTAGTTCACGGTACACAATTCGAATCCTTGATGTCCTCCGACGCACCTCTGGCGCAATCGTCGAGGTTCTTCTCGAAGCATCGAATCTCGCACATCGCGAGGTAGCCATTATCAAGAGCTCGAACTACTCTCACCACGTGTCGCAACAGGCGTGTCGCGCTCTCAGCCGGGTGCGCTATCAAAACATTGCAAACCGCGCGCTTATGGTTGGGTCCGCGAAATGGCTCGAAAAGTCGCCGCGCGTGCGACATTTCGCAACTGTCCCGTCGTGGGTCGAAGGGAAATTGATTGCCGGCTTGCGTGGCGTACAAACAACGCAACCACGCCACGGGAAAGACAAGCACGTTCCGCAAGATCTACGACGGGCAGATGGACCTGTCAAGTGGCGCGCAAAGTGCCGTGGAAAAGCTGTGTGTTTGTGTGAAGTGGGGCGTTTTTTTTTTCTCTCCTTACAACCTCCCTTTTCGTGCGTCGGTTGCATCCGTCCCATGCGCCACGATTGCACTTGCACTTTCGCATGTGCAACACACGCCCACGGTGCTGTCGGTGGCGAATGTCCTGCGCGGGTGGACTCTGGCAGCTGACAGACTGGCGCGACAAATTGCCTGCATCCGCGGTGTGTAAGCTGGAAAATGTAAAAATACACACACACACACACACACCGGGCAACGTCCGGACTGAGACAGTAGCCAGCTGATCCCACGATCGTCCGGTACGTCCTATCGGATCAGATTCGTCGATGTAATTATGTTATTAATCGAGTTATCGAAGGAACGGCGAAGATCAACTGGAGGAAGGATCAAAAAAAAAAGAAGCGAAACAACATGTTCCCGCCAGTTATCCACGATACGCACGGGCCACGGGTCAGGGCGTGTGGCCCGACCTTCGGAACGGATTCGTCAGCGGGTATCGTCAATTGAATTAAATCAAATCTTCGAGCCCGTTGAAGAGCGCGACCGACCAAAGTTCCCAGCTGCAATCATGCGCTGGGTTCGTTCGAGCCGCTTCTAATCCGGGACCGAGACCCGGATCGGTTGCCGGGTGTCGATCGCTAGTGAGCCACGCCGAATTAAGACATCCCTCCACCCCCGGGACGGACCCTATCGGACCGCCGTGATAGGGTTGGCCGACGGACTTGTGTGCCGTGATTTATCATCCACTTGCGCGTTTGAGATGATGCTTTATTTGGGAATGGGAGGAATTTTGGGTAGCGGTAGAAAACAAACCATCGGCGGTGGGTGGGAGTTGAATAAGGGGCGTAATAATGCCAGCTCGTCGTGCGGTCGATGCGTGTCCAGCATAAATTTGATTGCCACCAACCCGACCGGTTGACCGACGGGCCGAAAAAGAGATCGGACCTTAAGAAGTCCACCCTGAAAGAAATTACTTTGTAAATTGAGTGCGATGAAACAAACGAACGAAACAAAAGAAGGGAAAAACAGGAACACACCCTTACACACTAACTGACTCCACAAAATTCGTATGACACGCGGGGGGTGCCAAGAAACAATCGAACCGTTTGTCTGGGCCTTGGGTCTTGGGAGCAAGCGCAATGGGCCATATTTTGGCGTTTGGCTTATGCGCAACGTGCGTGACGGAATGGTCAGCACAGGGACAAATAATGGTTGAGGTTTATGCTTGGGGGTCTCTAGCGTACGCTTGGGTATGTTTTAGCCGTGTCGGCGTGTGCCAAATTTTGGTCTTTCGTGACAGTTTCCGCGCCCTATTTGCACCGAAGTTTGTGTTGAACTTGCATTGTATGGGAGCCTCGGATAATGCTCGATCGAGGGGCAGATGAGTGGTGATGAATAATTTACGGCGTGCCGTTTTTTTTCTCGCAAAAGGAAGAGAAGATGCGACACCGTATTCGACACAAGTGCGGATCCTGGAAGCGCCGTAAAGTGAGCATTCGCGAGTGGCACAAAATTCCGGACAGGACAATTGAGTCTTTTTTGGCACCCCATAGGGTCGCCATTCTAGCGATGCATTTTCGTGGCTCCGAGAGGAAAACGGTGACAGAGGTTGGCCAAGCAGCGCTGGGATCGTGTCATGGCCGTGTGCGTTTGGGCTGACGTTATTTACGTCTTGCCACAATTACAACGTCTCTTGTACCGTCGGAGCGAAAAACACATGGGCACCATTCATTTTCGGGTCTGGAGGGGTTTTTTTTCTTCTCTTCGGCAGACCGTCCCACCGCTGGGATGGTGGAACTCTGAAAATTCGAAACCATCCCCGAGCCGGGCAGGCAGGCAGACAGGCAGAGCGCAAACCAAACGGCAAAAGGAAAACAATCTGGCCGCAAGGGACGCTCGGGAGGCGGACGATGAAATGGATAATTACTTGCCGTGTCGCCGTGTTGGTGCAGTTGCAGTTTTCATTGGCCCAGGGCTCTCGCCCATCGTTGGTGCCCTACTTTGCATATTTAATGCATGTTTGTCTGGATGTGGGTGTGCGTGTTTTAACAATCCAACGCTCAAAGTGGACCCCTTCAGCGGGGTGTACTGGGTGTACAGAGCCCGTTAAGGACACTGGCGATGATCCTGCGGAGCGAGTGTGCTCATCCTGACATCGTTTTCGTGTTGGGTTGCTTCGTTTTCGTATTTTCTTGTTGTATTTTCCCTCCAAGTCAGTCAATTTCACTAATGAAGAGGAAAAGAAGTGGGCTTTGAGAAGAAAAAAGAAACAACTCCAGGCCAGACCAATTGCTGCCGAAGGGGTAATGAGTGAAAAAGGAATCTTAAGCCGTATTGGGATCTAATTTTCTTACAAATTCCAGCGGGCGAACGATGGAAACTCGAATGGTTTTTAATTGCTTCAAGCGGCATGATTGTAGGGATCCTCTTGTAAGGATTAGAGCTCTGTTTTCGTTGCCTTTCTGAGTTCGGGACATCAACGGGTTAGTCACTGTAGCTGCTGTTGCATACATTGAGGCGCTCAAAGGGATAACGTTTTTGTTTCGATCGGGAAAACTTGAAAGGAAAACGCTTTACAACAAAGGTTTTGTTGTAGCCTCGTGTTTGTTTTCTTTAGATTGTTTACTCTGCGAAGCAGTTGAGATAAAATCCCGTCTATTTATATTAACGACGAGGTGTCCCGCGCACGATAACACTTGCTAACGTCCTGAACACGTGTCGAACAGATTTCCCGGGTAATGCGCCCCATTTCCCACATCGAATTAAAGCGCACCCCGAACGTAAAGATCTCTAAACCGTTCATTTTAGTGTATTCCGCGATGCACATCCTGCCGTCCGGTAAATCCTTTCCAGCGATCCGTACGGTTTGTTTGGTTCGGGAATTCGATACACATTCAACAGGCAATCGCCCCAACGAGGGTGATCATCATAGTGAACAGGAATGAAACGGAGATCGCGCAGTTTTTCCGGCTCCGTTGGCTCCGTCGGTATGGTTCATAAACTTTCAATTCGAACCAGTTCTTCCACGCGGTTCCTTGAAACCATCCCCAACGGGTTTGGGAAGCACTGCGATCCAGTTGGCGGTTGTTTGCGGCACAGATAATAAAGATTCCCGACCTTGAACCGGCACAACCGATGTCCCATCGCTTTGTTGTGCTGGATAAAAAAATACACATGTCCTAACGGCCGTCGCGGCGGATATGAAGATAATAAAATCGTCATCTTTGCTCGCATAAAACCAGCGCTAACGAGCCGGGTTCACGTCAACGGTTTAGGTTTTCGCGGGAAAACGGCATCTCTCTCACTCTTTTTCTTTGCCACTATAAAGCTACAGGCGCCATTACACGACGCATATATTCTTTCTCTATTCCCGTTCCAGCACCCGGGTTTCCTACAATGTATCGATGGTGGCGTCCGATCGCGATCGTTCGAGCGCCAACGGAAGGACCATGCAGCTGACCAGGTGGAAAGTGGACGAACGTTTAAAAACCTAATCCGTTCGGTGCGCCGTAGTTAAAGTGGAAAGCGACACGAACACAGAAAGACCAGCTAACGTGAAGGAAAACCTGCTGCGTGTCCTTTTTGGGTGAGCCAAGCGCGGACTTAAAGTTGCGCCATTTGTGAAACGTATTTCGTTGCGTGAGTGTGTGTGTGTGTGTACCGTAAAAAAAGGTTCCGAAAAATGGCCACGATCCAGGTGTGGTTTTGGGGCCTGCTGGCACTGCTGTTGGTTTGCGAGGCCATTGGACCGGTTTCGCCGTACAAGCTGTCATCATCCGACCCGGACACGATACGGATCAATCTGGGTAAGTCTTGATTAATCGTTCACCGTATCGAACATCCGCCAAACACACGAACGTTCCCAAGTACACGCTTCCTGAAACGAGGGCCCACTTTTCGGCGCCATTTCTCGTGCCAACTGGCTCATTAGCCGGTTGTTTTCGTTATGTGTGTTGCGAGGGTGTGTGTTTTTTTTTCTGTACGTTTCTTTCCCTAAAACCACCACCCTTACTGGGGTTGGACATTTTTAAGCACCAAATTCCCATAATTATTTTCCCGTTTAGCGTTTTGACACATTCCACTCGAGCGGTGCGAGGGTGGAAAATGTTCTCCTCAACCGGGTTCCGTGCGCGGAAAACTCTCGCTCAGCGGTTTGAGTGTGTTTGACTGAAGCGGCAACTTCCGCCTGAACAGAGGTCGTTAAGCCGAGTGGAAACAGCAAGCGCAAGGAAGTAAAACGAAGAAAAAACATTCCCGCTCGTTTGAGAAAGGAAGCACAGCAAAACGTGTCACATTCCGGGTGACGGGCGTGCAGAAAGTTCAGAATTTTCTCGATGACTTTCCCCACACCGAACTGGGGCCTTTGGCCGAGACGGCGACTCAAACGTGCGCGTGTGTTTGCTTAAGAAAAATCACTCATCCCACTTGACCGATCGTTCTTGGGAAATTCGATACCAGAGGGTTTCGTTCACGTGATAGTGGACCGCTTTTTTTTGCAAATGGTGCAATGCACTGTGGCTCGGAAAGAAACTGACCGTTCGGCATGGTGAAAAATGCTCAACTACACTCCGGTTCGGTCGTTTTTCTTCCGCGCCTGGTGCGTATTGTTATCATTTCCATTCACGCCCACTCGCAGGCATTGTTTACCCTACGGAGTAGATTTTCCGCTTTTAATGCGCGCTCATTACTGCTACAATGTTCGGCACCAGTGTGCGAGAAAATCGAGGGAAAGGTTTCGCATTAGCAACACGCGTTCGGTTTCGGAGCTTCGTACCGAAGTGGTCATGGGGCCTGGGTGGAAAACTCGTGGAAACAACGGTCAGTATTTTCCCTTCACGAGCGCAATACGTGATCATTATACCGGGCCAAAGTGCAGAACATTTAGTGGTTGAGCTATTTTTGTTGCTAATATGCATCCCGACTGAGCTGGCGATTGTTTTGAAATGCGATTCGTACCGATTTGGCTTGCTTGAGCAGCAGGAAAATAAATTTTATACTTCGCAACAATCGTAATTTTGAAGCATATTTTAAATGCATTAATTTGAAAATCTCGAAAATTCATAAATGTTCAAATCATGCTACTCAAAAAAGTTGTTTGTCTACACAGACCAATCGTTATCTTACTCGCTGACGAAAAAAAGGCTACTTTGATCGTCTGATCGTTTCCTTTGAACGTATGCACCAAATGGTCGATCAAACGACTAATGCCGAATGCAACAAAATTTCTTGAGAATTGATAGCAAAAGCATTATTTTTGCGTGTTTTTCCCATGCAGCAATCTTCCGATGTTGGTAGTTCGTTTCGGTTTTTTCCTTTGCATCATCCATGCACCGCGGCCCGTGTGCAGTTCAAAGGAACGTGTAATTAATGCACATCGCAATCGTATGAAAATTGATTCCCTCTCTTCTGCAAGGAGTTATTGTGATTTTTTTTGTTCCCCTGATAGCGCACTGCAACGGCGACTTTTCACCCCTCGCAGCAAGCGGCGCAATTCCCGTGGACTCGCGTATGCGGGATCAGCCCCATAGTCACACAGGCGAATCCATTTTAATAGCGTTGACGTAAAGCAGACTCGCCCCGGTCCGCGATTGCATGCTTCATCGCTCATTTTGGTGGTCGTTTTTCCGCCGAATTCTCCGCCACTCAGTGTGGTGGCAAAGCCGAAGCTAAAGTAAAAATGAAAAAAAAAGCACGTCCACCAGCATTATGCCCGCGTCCACGCGAGCGGGCAAGGGACCTTCAGGGCCACCAGCACCGCCACGCGGTTTGTGTGTCAATTAAATGCGTGAGTTTGTTGACTTTTACGAGATTCGGTCATTTTTGGCCGGCCCCAAGTGAAGCTTGACCCGCAGCAAACTGTCACGCGTGATGACTTGAACGAAAAAAAAAAAAAAAACAACAACAAAAAACCCCTCACAGTGCGATTGAAGTGGCAGCGGAATCGCGGTTTATGATGGTTTACGAACCGGCCCATCTGACTCATCCTCCATTCGCCCGATTCCGGTCAGGGTTCAACGGGCCAGGCGGCAAAACAAATCCGTTCGCAACAATAAATCCTGCCGGCGCGCCATCTTGCCGCGGTGCCGCAGATTGAGTAAAATTTTAATTGCAAACAGTCCCCATCCCCCATTCGCTGTCGTGTCGGGTGCTGGTGCAGAAGACGCCCTGCAAAAACCCTTATCAGGCGGAACGCCAATAAATTTGCCAGCAATCGGCGACCCCCGGGTCCTCTGGTGGGGTTTCGCGCTGGTGGCTAGCCTCGCGCTGAAGGTCACACTGACGGCCCGGTCTAGTCGAGCTCACGGGGTCTCGGGGACGTGCTTTGTTCCTTCAGTTACTACTTTTTTCTTTTTTGTTTTCTTTTTTTTGCCCTTTCTGCTCCTGCCATCCAAAAGACACGAATCCGACCATGTGGCGTGGGTCGGTTTTTTTTTTGTGTGTGTCGGGACCCTTTTTTCAACCATTTCAAACTCCTCTTTTGAAACGTGAAAAATGATAGTTTGTTGCCGATTTCGTGCCGTCTGTCCCAAATCGACGCGAGATGCTGTGTGCCCTTTGCTGAACCTTTCCAGCCTCCGAAAGCCCTTTTGAGAAAGAAACGCCTTCACGCCAGCCGTACGATGGCGTCTCGTGCGCAAAACACTCCATCCGAAACGCCACCGTTTTGGGGTCGAATAGAGACCACGGTTGCTGGTCGGGTTCGCATAATACAGACCATAAATTACCGCGAGCATTCGTCAACCGCGCGATGGAACAGGAAATAATAAAATGACAAAAATTAAACCCGCGATCGCGAAGCCTGGCACGGAGTCCGGAATGGGATCGGATCGAACGGTTCGTCGAAGGCGCGTTTTGTGAACCATCATCTGTCGGGGCTTGTGTGAGCGCGTGTGTGTGTGTCACAATTTGCACCCTTAACCCCTTGCTGGGTGGTGGGTCGGAGATAATGCCGCCGTAGTTCCTTGACCTCGCGGTATTGGTCGGTTTGTGCATTCGCGTGCGCATAAAACTGGACCACCCAGCCGTGTGATTATTCCAGAGCGTCCTTTAATGTCTCTAAAGCCTTGTTCTGGCTCTATCCACGCACAAGCTGTTCTATTGACTTCTAAACGTCGATATGCTGTCTCCAAACGATGAGCCTCGATCATGTGATGTCCTACCGTGCTACATTGGGAGCTTAATGTGGACTTCCTCTCGAACGTCGGTACGTGGCGGTATCGGAGATTAATTGAATGCTGGCCTCGGTTACGAGACGATTGCATCGTGTTTTTTTTCTCCCGCTTTCCTTCTTTGCATCCATTAAACTGACGCATTCAAACGGTCCATTTAGCCGTGGTCTGGGTCGCTTCCCAAGTCCTACTCAACCGGACGGCATCCATTTCCTGGCACTCCCGGATTCCCGATCCCAGGCGGGATTCTTTTCCTTTTTTTTTGCTTCCATTTTTTTCCCATTCCCTTCTCTATTCCCTTTCATCTACGACCATTTTACCGGGGGTTGGTTCTTTTTGCACAAGCCACCACCCGCCTATCGCAGCGCAGGCCATGCGCGGTTTTTATTGCGTTTGTTAACTCGATGTTTACATCGTTCGCTTTATGATTTGTTTATACGATCGCATCACTTTATTAGATGCGATCTTTGCCCTGCCAGAAGTCGCCCAGGAGCCGCACCCTAACCGGCTTCGTAGCGCTGCGTTGGGGTCTGCGATTTTCCGTGCACCTCTAGTGCCTAGCGTGCGGTGTGGGTTTTCAAATTTCCCAACCTTACCGCTTGGAGGTGGAAATAAACCCATCCAACCGTCAGCGAGCGACGGTATTGGGGGTTTTCTTTTTTTCGCTTTCTTTTTTTTTGTTTGCTTGCTACTCCTGCCTTGACGAAGGGAAGCATCATTTTACGGTCCCCGTTCCAGAAAACCTGCCAATTCTGATTCACACACGGAACCGAGCGAACCGTTGAGTGCTGGAACCGTCAAATCCGCGCCACGCCACAGACAGCGCTCTTGATGGGGATGTCTGTTTCGCTGGGTTGGGGCTAAGCAATCCTCAGTGCCACACGCACTGAGTGAGGTTGGCAGCCCCGGCGCCAGTGGGCTGGAATGTTCGTCGAGGCGAGACGGCACGGAAAGATCGGCACGATTAGATCGAGCGACGATTGACGGGAGAAGAACCAGGACTCCACGGCGCACTTGATTGATTCGTCAAAAGGCTGGTTTGTGGGAAGACTAGCGCTGATGAGCGAGAAGCCTCGAGGAGGTCTGAGAGCTGGTAGACATTTATGTTCCATTTTCCGGAGCAGGCTTCACAATCGGGAAGTTGTCGGAAAGTGCGCGAAAATCTGTATGAAACGTCAAGAAAACCGCCTAAAGAGCTTCAAAATTGAACGATCCACATAATGCAAGCTGTTCCCGCGTAATGCATTTCTCCTTTTAATGCACTGCAGAATGTAGAGCTGTTCCCTTATCAAGGTGCCAACAAAAACGAAACTTGTTCGGCACGGGGTTTCCATTTTCCCGTGCCCGTTTGGCCACTGGGTCGTCGCCAAACAACGTCGCATTGTTCTCCGGATCAAGATAATCGCGCTCGCATTCCATTCCGCGATGGTGGCCGGAATAAATGGATGCCGATCGTACCGTCATGCGTCATTGCTGGGAGTCGGGTCAGTACGTGGCAGGAATCCACAAAACTAACCGGTCCGCTGCCATTTATCGAACAAAACCGAGTAAAATCGCACAACCAACGACAACAACAGGAAAAAAATAATAAATAAAAGACATATGACATGATGCTTTTGTTCGAGCTTTTTTGTGTTTCACGAAACGAAACAAACCCGCTCGGTTGATCGTGCAAAATTGGCACCAGATCTTTTTGGCCGTTCACGCAACGTGCGTAAGTGTGCGATGGCCGGCTAAATCATGCGGTATTCCCATATTTCCCAACACTAACGAAACACCAGCAGCGGCTTTTAAATCACTCGAAATAATTAACCCAATCATATGTTTGTCGTCGGATAATTAGCCAACCTCTGCCCGAACCGTGCGCGGGTTAATCGTTGGCGGCGCAAATAAATCAAGCTCTGTTCCGCGAAACGCACCACGGAGCGAGGTTTGCCCGAAAGGCTACTCCAGGCCGCTGACCGCGAGTCCGTGATCAGCTCACCGCCACAAAGTCTGCCAAACTCGGCCCTGGCCTGTCACACGAGCTGTCGTCGCGGTTTCGACCAAATTTAAACCAATTTCGGGTGAACCAGAACCACGGAGTCTGGGATGTGATTAAATGTCGCACAAACCGGCGGGCGAAAGTGACATAACCGCAGCAGGATGCCTTCAAGGCAACACGGGAGATCTTCCGTGGCGGGTTGTCTGATGGAAGAGGTAAAGAAACGCGTACCTAATCCAGTCCGTCTAATGGCTCGCAATTGAAGTAACGCCTTTACGACGCAACGCTACCGTACCGGAACGCTCCGGATGCATACCAACTAGCCGGGCGCGCCATTTTGCAAACGAAGCGATCGCAAAATTGGCCGGCAATCGGGTGGTGTGGAAAAGTACGGCTATGGAATCGACAATCGATCGCCATTTTCGGTGGCGGCCATTAAGCGTGTAATGCGCAACACCTGCAGGATGGGTTTCGATCCCTAGCAACGACGTGTTTGTTCGGTTCCAACTTCCACGAGGAACTTCGTTGAGGAACATGCGGTAAATGGTGGCTAGATGGTGCAGGAATTGTGCCAATAGATTACTGCCGAAAACCGATATTCGCCAGGTACGCGATCACAAGTGTGTGTGTGTGTGTATACATTGTCCGTACCGTGAACGTTGAGCGTGGAAAACCAACGGGCGCCTTGGAATGTTTATTTACCTTCGGCTTATGGGGAAGGTGTTGAAAATAGCGCAAACCCACGCGGGACCCGAGCAATGGTGATAATGATCAAGCGCTGAGGATCGCGATGGCGGTGATGGAGGCGAAAATGGCGAACGTTTCGAACGCTGGGGTTGCGTTGTTTGGAACTGACGCAGGACGTCCATTTTGGGTGGGGATGGAGACTCGCCGCAGGCGATTGCACGTCCGCCCGAGAGGTGGATGCTTCCGGTGAGTGATTTCACTTGACACTGCTTCTCCGTGGACGTGCAACCTTAAGGCGATGTAATGATGGTCCAAGGTCGGAGCTGCGTTTCTAGCCGATTGTCAAGAGGGTACCATGGGCCTTGGGTGGGATGCGCTGTTTATCTTCAACGAAACCGGAAATAAGATCGTCGAGTGTGTTTGTGTGTTAGTAGGTGCATGAGCTAACGAGATGAAACGCAATGCAAGGTTTCCTCGTGAACAAGCAATCAGGCAGGTCCAACGAAGTACCAATTGGTACGAACATCTTCGGTGATAATTTCAATGAAAACAACCACTTGAAACCGTCAACCAAAGGTACGCCGTGTATCGTGTACCCAAACGCACGCTCGCTTTTCATTTGACATTGCCCTTAATGTGTGAACAATGGCAATCAATGTGCTTGACACGCCACCCTACCGGTCAAGGGTTAATAGGACGCCTAATTGACGCCAGTGCGATCGCATCCCGCAGCTGCAGCGTCGATTTCGGGATGACTTCGGAGACGAATCGTTGCCACGGAAACCGCCGATCTCCATTTTCGAAACATCCAGCACGGTGTGTGGCTTAACTTTGGTCTCAGGAAGTTAGACATCCGCCAGAGTTCCGGAACCTCGATCGAAGCTCAGTGAAGACGTCGGGAACGCTCGACGGCTACGACGTCCATCCGGTGTTTGTTTCGCTTTGAAGTGGATTCAACCCGATAAGTTTCCGCATAAACAATCAACCCAAGCGATGCCAAGGATGCCAACCGTCCGCTAGGAACGCTGGGATCCGTTCCGAAATGTTGCATCTAACAACCACGGCTGGCTTCCAGCGTGGATCTCCGAGCAGCTCACGGAAGGAAGGCAAATGATCGCTACACGCACACGCTATGCTACCGCAACGCATCGTGCTTAAGCAGCATGATGCGTGGACAAATTTAGCACTGCTATAAATTATTTAATTCCTTCCCCTGCCTGGTTACCGGGTGAGACAGCGTGGTCATAGAACCGCACGAGGTTCTGTTGGATTTTATGCGATTCGTTGCCCCTGCGCGGCTGGGCATCTGAATTTGGAGAGCGAACCATTCGTTGGCTACCTTTTTCTGACCACTTCTAGCTGGCTGGAGCAGCATTTCGCCATCTGAAGGCAACTGCGCATGTAGCAGCTAGTAATTGATGCCCATTTCCGCCATTCCCCATGGTATGGCCCCTTACCGGCATCTCCGGCAACTGAGCATCTGAGCGACTAATCATACGAAGCGTTCTCTGGCTCCCTACGACGACTTTGGTGAGAAACTCGCGGTGGTTTGTGGTTTGTCACCACACGGTGTTGGGGTTTCTGTCCTTGCGACCCTCTTCACTGGGTTCTTCGCACCCTTCGCATGAGCAGGAGCATGAATGACAGCAGCAGCGCACGGCAGCGTACTTTATGAATGAAAAAGCGAAGCATTTTGCGTCAACTAAAATAAACGCAATCCCGCTCGCAGATGCGTTCCGGCGTTGCCGCCAGTAAAAACGGGAACCTGCAAGCCCTTCGAGGGCGGTTGCGTTCGCACGAAAATAGAACAGGTGCAGCGAAAAGCGTGCAACACCGCGGCTTTTGCGTACCATTAATTAAATGCTACAGTGAGCGCGCAAGGCCCACGCGAAAGATGAATGACCATCGCGGCATTGTTGCTGCATGCGATATCCGATCGATACACGACAGGAAGCGGCATCTGTGTGCCAGATGGAACCCATTCCCGGTGCCGGTGCGGCTCGATCGTATCCGTCGCTGGAAGTGAAGATAAGCAACTAACATTGTTGCTGCTAAGCGCGCCCTTTGGCGGCATTGTCCTCGAGAAAAAGAAACCGATAACTGTGCGACCGGAACTCGACTGCATTTCAGCATCCAATCCGACCTTTTAGAGCGCTTCAGTCTGGATATGGCCCCCGTTTGGTAGAAGTCAATTAGACACCAAAGTTGGGGCACTTCCAAAAACCCCTGTTCGCTTTCGTCCATGCATCTGTTCGGGTGTGCACTTGTTCCGTGCACTTGGACGTGTACCTTAGGGTGTTTTTTTTGTGATGCGAGAGACCGCACCCCGTTGCAGAACTGATCCACCGACGTCGCAGGCTATAATTAATATTACATTTTCGAGTGGTTCAAGAGGGATCGAGTGCCGGTGCCGGGAAGGTCACTACTTTGATCATGAGGACGTTGTCGCAAGCGATCTTCTGCAGCTGAGGTGCGTGCTGTTTCGTCTCAGACTGGGAACGCTAAGAGCTTCGTTCGGGATGTGTTGCGATATCGATGATTTCGAGACTCAACCCAGACGCTGCTAGACGTTGAGGATGGTTTCGAAACTACCCTCACCGACGGACGGTAAACGTACTGCAGCAAAGCAAGGGTGATGCAGAGCCACAAACCACAAACAGAGCGCGCTTGTTTGATTAAAGGTCTCCTCCCGGAGAGACCTTTTAAAAAAGAACGCGATCTGCACGGATGTCAGCCCGCCCTTTGTCACTTTCCATCACGTCGCGGCTGTGAGGGATGCGAACACGAGCCCGTGTCATAATTGGCCATCCGCTGGATCGAAACACGCTCAGTTTGGCCGACCGAATCGAGCTGGAATACGTTCGCGTTAGCTCCATGCTCGATGGTAGTCCCGTGTACGACAGAGGCGTTGACAGCTAGCCGTCAGGAAGCGGTGTCGCTCGTCACGCCAGGGATAGCATCTACGAGCACGTGCGTGCCGCAAACCTCAACTGGTCGCCTCTGGTGCACATGTGCACTAATTAAACCCAGCATCGCACCGCCAGTGCATCGGTGGATGATTACATGTTTTAATTAAAATCACGGACGCGTGGAAGCTCGAATCGAACCGCTCGAGCCCGAATGGGTCCCGTTGCGGGTGTTTGGCGATCATAGACCACAAACGTCGATCATATTTTGTGATCCAAAGATGGAGCTTCGTAGCATCCGTGCAAACTGTGACATTTCGCAGGGCACTGGGCAACTGGGGAATGCTGCCTCATCAACCAGAGGATCATTCTAAGCCGATGGAGGGTTTTTAAAGGGGTGGCCAAAGGCGGTCTCCATCCTGCGTGCGGTTTGGGGGAAAAACAGCGACCCAACGTCTCGCCGTGTCGAGTTTTGCTTGGGTGGTGGTAATAAAAATCTTGCGCTAGATTTAAAATCTGACGTTCGGCCTCCCATCCGTGGCTGTGTTCCGCATCTGTTTTCCGAAAACCGGTGAAAGACGGGAGTGTAACAATACACCCTGCAGCACCACAACGCCTGGGAGGCGTGTTTCGGTGCGATCCGCGTGGCGAAACTTTAAAATCTTTCCCAAAAACCACCCCTTTACGCAGCGCACCGGAAAGAGAAGGGCTTGAAGCGCGTGTGCAAGGGCACGCAGGATGGTTTCGGGTGCCCAAAATTAAACGGAAAACGGAAACATGTGCGAACGTTCTGCCGCGCTCGGGTTTTGTATCCAGTGTCTCCCTTCGCATCCGTCCGGGGTGGGCAGGTTGTGGTTGAGTCAAGTTCGGAAAAAGGAAAAAAAAGAGCAAACGTTCATCATTCATGGGTCGTGCGGGACCCTAGCTTTGCTTGAAGTAGAAATGGCTGTTGGTGCCCGCTGTTGATGGCTTTGCTAACCCTTCGACGGGTATCATCTGTTGCCGCGTTTGCCAACAAAACCGAAAAGGAAGCCATTTGTAGGACTCTTTCTCACCACGATCGTGCTCTTATCATTGTGCGTCCGCTTCAGTACTTTCGCAATAAACCTCATTTTTAGCAGCAATCAAAACTAACTTCCCTCATCTTCGCTAACGATTTATTGCAGGCAATAAAAAGCTCGTGAAGGAAACGGTGCCACTGTACATGAAGCTGATCATCAAGTGCAATTTCGACAGCCCGACGTGGTACAAGAACGGCAAGCATATTCCCGTCGATCATAGGCGCGCCAAATCGTAAGTACTCCACCGTGCGGTTAATATTCGCAAAGCTTCCCCTGGTCAAGCCGCCGACCCATTGTGTCTGGGTTGGCGCCGACAAATTGCTTCCAAAAATAAAGGATCCACCGATGCAGCGTCCGGAGAACGGTGGACGGAAATGCTGGCGCACATGGCGTGGCAAGAACGGGAACGCCAGCGCTACAGCGGGAGCAATAAACGGGAGGCCTGTATTTCGGGGAAAACCAAGGAAGGAAAACTCACCAGATGGCGGTCGAGCGATTGGTTCGAAATTGTTTACCTTCGCTCGTCCGGAGCCGCGGGGACGTCAGAGCGTTCTGGATGGAAAAGTGGAGCTTTCCCGTCGACTGTTTAGAGCCGAACGGAACCTGCAACCCGAAAAGCCGGGCTACTCGTGTGTTTGAAATTTCATTGAGCAACTTAAAATAAACATTAAAGTAGAATTTTCGAAATTTGGCAGTAGCGCTCCCCCAGCTCGCGGCGAGCTCACATCGTGGGTTTTTTTTTCTTCTTCTGGTTTACTCGCACGGGATTACGGGATAACTGTACCCGGGATGAGTTTCCCCAAACTTTCCCGGACGAGGTCCGGTGGGGGTTGAGTTTTCCACGGGCGGTAGAAAAATACAGATCGTTAAAATAATCCACCGTGGCAGAGTCCACTCTGCCAGAGGTCGGTTCGGTCCCCTCAGGTACTGCATTAAAAAGGAGGTCCCTAATGTGTGTACATTGCTTCGTTGACGCGTGATGTGTTAGCTGGCGATCGCTGAAAGCTGACCACTGTTCGTTTTCCCAACGGACGGCCCCAAACGGGACGCCTAACGTTGACCAGAAGCACCAGATCGAATCGCCACCGCCGTCTGCGTCACACAGTTGTCGATGATTTGGTCTTCCTTTCAGCGTACGATCGTGTGCTGTGATCAATCTTTCCCTTTCGTGGTTTGCAGCGTTTTACTCGCTTCTTCACGCACGGTTCCGGCATTTCTGAACCGAGTATGCCCAATGCAACGCTGCAACGAGCCCGTCAATTTGTAATCCATTAAGAGCAATTACCAGCTCCGTGCTCCGTGCGACGGGAATTACAACGAAAGCGCATCCAAACAACGGGATGCCGTGATTGTGTCTGCAATGGCGGACTTTGCGCGCATTCCTCCGACAGCGCGACATTGTTTGAGGTCACGCTTGGCACCTAAATGGACTCCATCTTCCATCCTACCGGAGGCGGTACCGTGGACCAGATGGAAAACTCTCAACACTCCCAACACTCACACTTCTGGCGTGAGTTCGAGCTCGTCCTTGAGCGTCAGCCAAACAAATGATCGAATGGAAGCCGGAAAGGGGTTGATCGGGTCTAAAAATATCCTCTTGGAAGGCTAAAGGGGGGGCGAAGTTAAATTATGAGTTTGAGCAGCTCTCCTTTTTTTTGCTTCGCCGCTTCAGCTTGTTTACAAACATGCGTATATGCCACTGTTCCACCACGAGGTACTGGTGCAATCGCGCAGTGCAACAACAACCGCTGCATTGTATGCTGCGCCTGGTAGGATAGCCGAGGTGCTTTTGGGCGGTGGGCCAAGTTAAAAAAAACACACACACACAGTACTCCTGGGCGCATTTTATCCACCATCTGCTCGATCGCTTGCTCGCTGAGAAAGGGGAATTACTTCCATCCACGAGCCAAAGCAATCACCCAGCGGCGAGGGCGAGGGTTGTAAATGGCGCAAAGGGTGAGGGGTGAAAATATTGGAAAAACCCCCCCAAATTCAATTAAACCCGCGTCCGTCGTCGTCGCGAGCCGCGTCAAAAACATAGACGCAGTGCTGACGATCGCGTGGAAATGGCTACGATCGACGAATCTTTATTAGTTTGTTGAAACAATAAACAAACCCTCAATACCGCTGGGTGGTTCAGGAAGCTTCAAGCTGGGCGTGGAAATGAAAAACCAGAGAGAGAGAGAGAGAGGGAAAAAATTGAAAGGAAAATGCTCAACAATTTTCCTCCGCAGGCCATAGTCGGGATCGTTCGGCCACGTGCCTTAGCCGGAATAGCGGGTGTCGCGCGTGTTGTGGCTGACGATTGACGAGGAAGAGGGCAGATAGGGCCGGTAAGGGATGGAGATTGGACCAGTCAATCGATTGACACTCGAACTCACTGCCAAGCTCTAAAGCGGTCTCAAGCAGATGCTGCGATTTATGACACGACCCCGGAGGGGATGAACCCAACTATTATACTAGCCTCGCAGAGAGAACGAGAGAGATAAAGAGAGAGACCAGTTGATGGACATGGGTAAAATGGGGTGTGCTGCTCGTTAGGGTGACTGTGATTAGGATCGTCGTTTGACGGATTTATCGACGTACGATCGTCTCGGTTTTTATCGAAGCACTATTGCACGCTCGTACGTTTGATTGCTGCTGTCGGGTAGTAAGGTACGGCTCTACCACTAAATAACCGGCAGTTAACTCCATCGTAAGGAGCTCCCACACTTCGAGGCGAATAGCTGCGGGGCCAATGGCAGTACTTAACAACTGTTGAACATGTGTTCTCGGAGGTTACTTCCAACACGCCAGCAGGAGTTGGAGATGATCATGTGCCCCGTAAATCTTTATGAATCTATATAATCGTAATTATTCGTATCTCTTTACGAATGGAATTTTTCTGACGTTTGTAGGATCAAAATTCATTGCTCACGGTGTAGGATGTCTGTGGGTTATTTGAACTACTTATTTGACTACTTTTACTGTATAACCTAGCCACGTTCATGATCGAGAATAACGTGTTTCTTTCCCGCTTATATCGCCTCCCATTAGGCTTCGATTTGAGATGGTACGCAAATCCGACGCCGGTTACTACTCGTGCGGTTCCGAATTCAACGAATGGTCCAATCTGACGCTATCCGTGTTCAGCCAGGAGACGGACCAGTACCAGAGTGATGGAGCCGGGATGGCCAATCTGGAGCGGAAGATCCTGCACCCAACGTCCGGGGCGTCCGTTTCCGGTGGTGCCAAACAGCTGGACATACTGGACAATGATCTGAAGGAAGGTCCGCCCAGGATGCTCGGTACACAAAACGCCCTGCCACTTGACCCGGTCGTGCTCGAGGTGGGCGAAACGTACCGGTTGGAGTGTGACGCTGTCGGTCAGCCTCAACCACACATCAGCTGGCTAAAGGACGGCCAGGAGTACCGAGACAACGCGTACAAGTCAACGATCGTGTTCAAGCGCCTGATGGCAACCGACACCGGCACCTACGTGTGCCTGGCGTGCAACATGTACGGGTGCGTAAACACCACCACCGAGCTGGACGTGGTGGAATCAGCAGAATCCGAACCTGCGTATATTCAGCACAACAACATGGAGAGTCACTCGCAGCTGCAGGGTGATCTCCGGCCAGGATCTGGCCAGAGTGGTGTTATGATGCGAGCGTTGGGGATGTACCCGTTAGCGATCGACAACCGACAGGATAAGCCGGAGGAGGACATGGATCACGAGGATGACGATGAGGACGAAAAGGGATACGCAACGAACGAAACTGGCTTCCAGACGAGCGACCCTGTCGGGACGGTAAACGGATCCGGAACTCCTCAAGCCGATCAAGCTCCGTACTTTACGAAAACTGAGCAGATGTCAAAGCTGATCCCGAAACCCTCGGGTAATATGGTGCGATTGCGATGTCCTGCCGACGGTTACCCGAAACCCAACATAACCTGGACGAAGGATGGCCAAGAGATCGTGCGAGCCATGGGCCATGCGAAGAAGGTGAACTGGGCAATTGTGCTGGAAGATCTGGTACCGCAGGACTCCGGGCTCTACAACTGCAAGGTGTGCAACCGCGTGGGATGCGTCAACTTCACTTCCAAGCTAGAGGTGAACGGTAAGTTACGGGCGACTGGTTGGTCGCGTTACATAAAGAGAGAGTTGGTGTACAAGTGCAGTTCGGAGCTTTCAACCAAAGATCTTCCCTCGTTTCTATCATTTCGGCATATGTGACAAACGTGGTTATCCTGGAATAGACCGTTTTCCCGCTCGTCCGCATTTTATCGAAAGTCCAAAGAACGTGACCGCTTTAGTCAACTCAACTGCCATCTTCCGGTGTCCGACAATTTCCGAAATGGAGCCGCACATAGAGTGGGTGAAGTTTCTGATCGTCGATAGCGACAATGTGATCATACCGGATAACGTTACTAAACTAGAGGTACCGAAAAATACGTATTTCTGGTGGTGGTGATCAAATTTCGATTGCTTTTTCTTTAGGTGATTCGCAAGCATTTTTTGACTCGGTTAGTCTGGTGTCGGTTGCACTTGTTCTTCGATCCTATTTATTCCGCAAACACTATGTTCATGGTTGATGGGCTCCTTGTAATCATGTGACTAGTTGTAGCTGATATTGGTGGCTGGTTATTACTCTTTCCAATACCGTGAACCCTCGCTCCTATCATTCTTTGCAGATCGTGTCAATCACAAGCCAATCATAACGAAATCGTTAACAAACGTCACGATGGTCGTCGGGGGAAACATCAAGATAGAGTGCAAGGTTCTGAGCGATCTCACCAAGCACGTCGAGTGGGTCAAATTTAAAGGGCTCTGCAAGGCCAATTGCGATAATATGACGATCAGTGTTAAGGTGAAGGTTCAATCATATATTGTAATGCGTAACCATCATTACCCGTCACTAACCATTTCCTAGTAAGGTAGACTACTAACAGTGGCTAACATTGGCTAATATCTGGCATGTATGATCGATTGTCGATATGACGATTGGCGAAGTAGTAACATGTCCTTTATTGTGTCTGTATTGCAGCGCGATCCGGATAGCCCCGAGGTGTTGACGCTGGAAAACGTTACCCATGCAGATGAAGGTTGGTACACGTGCATCGCGGCGAATAGTCTTGGCACATCCTATGAGAGTGCGTATCTGTCGGTGGTGGATGAACTTCCGCCAGAGGACAATCCGACGGCGCATCCCGTACGCACCCAGTCTACGGTGATCATGGTGATGACGTTTGTTCTGTCCGCGTGCTTCATGGTACTGGCGATAGTGGTCATCATCGTCTGCAAGAAGCTAAAGCGCGAAAAAATGAAGCATCGTGCTATGGAACACGTCAACCAGTGGACGAAGAAGGTGATCGTACTGAAGCAACCAGTCGTCGAGGGCAGCATTCCCGGAATTTCTGAGGCACTAGTACGTTGAAAACTAATGTTCTGCTTTCTGCTCATTCCTATATACATTATCTAACACTTCTAACGCTCCTGTTCCGTGTTTTAGCAAATGCCGATAGTACGTATCGAAAAGCAACGATCGACACTCGTTCAAAGTGGCAATTGTGATCCGACCATGATCTCGGAGTACGAGTTCCCGATCGATCTGAATTGGGAGTTCCCGAGAAATAAGCTGCATCTCGGCAAGAGCCTCGGCGAGGGAATGTTTGGAAAGGTTGTCATGGCCGAAGCTCATGGTCTTGTGAAAGGTCACCCGTCAACGGTGGTGGCAGTGAAGATGCTTAAGGGTAAGTTGTACACCAAGAACATGTAGTTCCTTTTTCCCAACATCTGCTAACGAATAGAAACACATTTCACACCAGAGGGTCACACGGATGCCGATGTGAAAGATCTTGTTTGCGAGATGGAGGTGATGAAGATGATTGGCAAGCATGTGAACATTATCAACCTATTGGGGTGTTGCTGCAAAGAAGGACCACTGTACGTTATCGTAGAGTACGCACCGCACGGCAATCTGAAGAACTTTCTGCGAAGTCACCGTCTCGGCTCAAACTATGAAGCTGCTGGAGAGAAGGAAAAGAAGATTCTCACCCAAAAAGAGCTGATTTCGTTTGCGTATCAAATAGCACGTGGCATGGAACATCTCGCTTCAAGAAGGGTAAGTCGGTGAAAGCTTTCGTACTAATGAAGACGACTAATCACGTTCTCTTTTATACATATGACATTCCACAGTGCATTCATCGCGATTTGGCGGCACGAAATATTCTGGTGAGCGACAACTATGTGATGAAGATTGCCGATTTCGGGCTGGCTAGAGATATTCACGATCAGGAGTACTACCGTAAGACGACAACTGGCAAGCTGCCGATCAGATGGATGGCACCGGAATCGTTGGAAGAAAAGTTCTATGATTCGCAAAGTGACGTGTAGGTTTTATATGCCAATCGATTTTTTTTTCATGTAGCACAACAGCATACTTATGATAATATCATACTTCTCTTCCTCAGATGGTCTTTTGGTGTGCTCTTGTGGGAAATCATGACACTAGGTGGAAATCCGTATCCCTCGATACCAACGTGGGATAACCTGCTTGAGCATTTGAAAAAGGGCAAGCGAATGGAAAAGCCACCGTTATGCTCCATAGAAATGTATGTTATCCTTAAGGCTAGCGAGCTGATCGTGGGCTTTCTGTATCACGATGTCGCTCTACGAATGATTTGCATTTTTTGCTTCTTTCAGTTATCTTTTCATGCGCGAATGCTGGCACTACCGTCCGGAAGAGCGACCGACGTTTAGCGAAATCGTGCAGCACCTGGATCGACTCGTGAGCATAACATCTAACGAGGAATACCTAGATCTAGGACTTCCGCAATTAGAAACACCGCCATCTAGTGACGATAGCGACGACGAAGACGACGAGGAAGATTGTGACGATCAAGCAGGAGCGGAACACGAACGCGTGCACATGTATCGATTTAATAGAAGCTACAACAACGACTGTATCTACTAGCCATAGTGCCATGAAGGATGGAGCAGTACCTTCGGACGATAATCTAGGTGACCACTTTCAGCATAGGATATTTATTGTACAGGATGGTTGAATAAATGTGTTTTTGAGGTCTCAGTCCGGTTATGACGCGTATCGTTAGAATGTAGACGTTAAGTTTGAACAAGACTGTATTTATTTGATGTAATTTAGGGTATTGTAGCCGTAATCAAAACAACGAAGGAGGGAAAACTAGTCAATAACTGCGGATCCTTTCGAGCAGCATATCCAAATCATACTGTGTAGAGTCGGTACCACGACGACGCTGAGGCCATTAAATTGTAATTCATTTAATCTGTCGATGTGCTTCACAGGGCATGATACGAACGCCAAAGTAGTTCCAATACGTGTTTGCTAGTGCAGTGTTTAGTTTAAGATGAGCTCTTAAAATAGATTCATTATTAATTAATTGGCATCCAAAATGCACTGAATATTAGATGTGGTGTAATTTAACTTGTACAGGTAATAACAAAACCACTCCATGAAGGTCGAAGGAATACGTAAGGATAGGTATCGTAAAAGAAAAGATCAAATAGTATTACTGTAAATAGGCTAGAATTGATCGAAAACCCCAAACCAACGAGCGCGTGTAAAAATCGTAATAATTAATAAAGCATATAAATAATACAAAATAAGTGATCACGACTTTTTTTAGTTTTTCTTTTATGTAAATCAAATCGTTTTTTGTGAAATAACGGTAAGTTTCAAATCTATGAAAAGAGAAATATAATTTCCAGTTAGTCACGTTTTCATATTATCAAACTGTAGTTTCGTTTATAAAGAGCTTCTTAGTTTGTAGTTAATAATTTAAATTCAAAAATTCATATGAATACAGCAAACTCAAACTAGAGGCATTCTCAAAACAAAATTAATCCAGGCCTGTTTTTTTTAATATTATCCTGGCATATATGAGATAATCAATACATCAATAGTATATGTCAAGCTCACTGTTGTGATAGGAATTTAAATCACCATGCTCCAGGAGACGATATCCACGTGGTGAGCTCTAACCTTCACGATATTAGAATGATAACGATAACGCGTCTGAAACGTGAAGTAAGTTCCGATTTCTCCTGCATCAATGCAAGACCATGCAGCGCGGTTGTAGCATCCAATAAGTTAGTATTAGTTTTGCAATAAAATGAATTTAATAAATGTATCAATTTACTGCAATAACGTCGCATTCAAATAGAAGTTCGACTTCTCGAAATAATTTCGAAACTGCTGTCAAAAATAATTTTCTCATAGGCGTCAGGCTTTACAGCAAGCCATCACCACCACTAATTCTATATTATCAAGATGGCGGGTAAGTGCAAGCGTCGTGTTGAGCGAGCTGAACTTCTCGGTGAATTTTCTCGTACCAAATCTAATATTTTGTGACACAAATGTTCACAGAACTTTTCGCCAAATACACATGCACAAACTGTCAGGAAGATATTTCCGGGATCCGCGTGCACTGCGTGGTATGCACCGATTTTGAGCTATGCTTGGCGGTAAGTCACTGCAAAAATTGGGCTTCTTTTTTTTCCTTCTTGTTAGCCCATGCAGGGTGTGACGTCAGGTGCTTGTGTCAGTGAAATGACGTTTGTTTTGGCTTCTCTTCGATTTGGTTTTGTTTACAGTGTTTTGCTGCCGGGGCAGAAATCGGACCGCATCGAAATGACCATTCTTATCAGTTTATGGACTCAGGTATTTTGTCGATTTTCCGAGGCAAAAATGGTTGGTCGGCACGCGAAGAGCTGCACCTACTGGACGCCATTGAGCAGTATGGATTCGGCAACTGGGAGGACATCAGCAAGCACATTGAAACGCGCACACCGGAAGAGGCCAAGGAGGAGTACGTGTCTAAATTCCTCAATGGTACCATCGGACGCCACACATGGCAGACGGCCGTTGATCAGCGGCCCATCCTAACCGATCACACGTCGGACGATGCGGGACCGTTGAGTCAATTGTTGATACAAAAGTTACCACCCATGGACTGCACAGCCGAAGAAGCAGCCGCTTTAGGGTACATGCCAAATCGAGACGACTTCGAGCGCGAGTATGACCCCACAGCAGAACAGCTCGTGTCTACTCTGTCCTTGCAACCGGATGATGAAGACGTTGACATGCTGCTCAAGCTAGCTCAAGTGGACATCTATACGCGCCGACTTCGGGAAAGAGCCAGAAGGAAAAGAGTTGTCCGGGATTATCAGTTGATAGCGAATTTCTTTCGTGGCAACATGAAACGAGCTCGCCAAACACGGGACCAGCGTGAATTCCGTGAGCGGTTGCGTACGTATTCGCAATTCTACACATCGTTGGAGTTTGAGCGGCTAATTTCATCGCTCGAGCGAGAGCGAGCCCTCAGGATTCGTTTATCGGAGCTCAACCGGTACCGGTGGAATGGCATTCAGCGAGTTGATGAATGCGTGCATTTCGAGCAGCACGTTGCCGCAGCTCAGTATCGCAGCACGGGACCCTACGGACATGGGCGTACGGTAAGCGATGGCTTAATTTTTGGCGTAACGGTATGTTGTTGGGAGCTTTGGAAATGGATTGGCATGGGCATGTTTATTTGATTGCTGAATCTCATTTTTTGTGCCAGATCAATGTCTAGGAGTTCTCGATGCAAGATCAAATCATTTCCATAGCGCCAGCTTCAACATACCGTGCGGTTTCCGATTATACATGGGAGCTATTTTTGTGAATCGAATTTTCTCTATCGCGTATGGTTATTCCATCACCCGGTCTCAACATCTTTCTATGTTCTTTCTCTCCTTCTCCCCTCGTAAAATGATTTTTGTTTGACCGTTACGCTCTTGCTTGCACGGTGTTTCCGAAATAGCTTGCATGTATAATCGGTCCAAACGGTCAGTCAATCACCGGTTGTATAAGACAAATTTTAACAGGACAACCGAAGCAGAGGCGCCTCTGGAGAGACCGCCAAAGGAGCCTACTTGGTATCGGGCAGCGGAACGGACCAAACGTTGGCGGTTCCATCGGTGGCGGGCCAGGCGACTGTGACCCCAGCGGGCGAGGGACCGGCAGCGGTGGGATCAATAAGAAGAAGCGAAAACGACGTCCGAAGCTCAAGTTCCATCGACCGAAAGCCCATGCACCCCACCGACGACCAGGTTTACTACGACGACTCATACAACAGCAAAAGTTGCTTGGATAGCTCACAGCGGGGGGCAGTGATGAGCCCAGGCAGTCAGCAGCAGCCGGCGAGCGGCCAGAAGCATCAGCACCAACACCAGCCGAGCCCCGCCGGCGTGGCAGGAAACCTGGCAGCCGATCCGGCGCAACAGCCCGGGGGTCTACTGCTAACGTCTAATGAAATCCAGCTGTGCAGTTCGCTCAATATGCCAGTCACAAGATATTTGACACTGAAGACGGTGCTACTCAGCCGTACTGCCCTTGATCACAACATCAACTCGGTGGCGGAAAGCATCGTGAAAAAGTATCTGGTCAGTCGGGGTTGGCTGCAGACAAGTCCTCAGAATTAGCACCAGTTCTCCGAGGCTCCGAGAAGGAAAGGATGGTGGCCATGTTCTGCTTTTATCACAAGACGGAAAGCATAAGCAAATTTTAGTTTATGTTGATCTCATGCTACGCGATCGAAACAAAGCAACCACTTTTTGAAATATTTTATTTGCTCGTCCCGAAAAAAGGACTGATTTGCAAGGCTCTACATTTAATGGGGGCGTTTTAATTTTCGTGAACAAATTTTAGTTCGTTAGGCATCCCTTTTGATATGCGATAAAGTTGAGTAAGGGTACAAGATATGCCATAGTTTCACTATCGAACTAGTTCACTTTCCCATTGCGTGATAGTAGAAGCTTATGATGCAAATAGGTAGAACAAGATATGCACGTTTTGAATGTTTTGTTCACGAGGACAGCTATCGTTGCAATCGTGCAAAGGTCAACGAAAAATGATGTATAAAGCGGAGTAGGAATATCCTTTACATTAATCTCTAAATAAATTATAAACATTCAAATATATTTGGATTCGGACATTTATTCATCTCCAGTTATTGGTTTTGTGAATGGTATAAAAGAATGAAAAATTGCTGAACAATGGAATGTTGTGATAAAAAGTTTAGAAATAATCGAAGTTGAATGAAAATGCATCTTTTCTCTGAAGTTGACTGTGGCATTAAATAATGGAAATTGGATACACGAGTTTAAGAAGTGTTATTTTCTACGAGATTATAAGCGGCTCCATAGCTCAGCTGGTTAGAGCGTCGTGCTAATAACGCGAAGGTCGTGAGTTCGATCCTCTCTGGAGCCAAAAATAACTTTTTTTTTTATATTATATTCCAGCAAGAACTGTTTTCTTAGATAATTGCAATCAACATTTGCAGCATTTTTGTTACATAAGATTTGCATTTTTTTCGGGTAATCAGTTGCAATATGCTAAAACTGATAACTGATTAATGAATAACATCGCGCTCTAGATTTACTGTGCGCCTGCTAGGCTGCAAAGCTGATGACGTGTCAAACAGCATTGACGCAAAATGTCAAGCGCTTAAGCGTCAGGCGATTAGAGGCGTCGTGACGTGAAAAAGACATGATTAGGAAAGGAATAGGCAATAATTAAGCATCAAAAAGGCTCGTACTTCGTTGTAAAAAGTGCATATATTCTACGCGAAAGGTGAGCATACAAACTTTCTCGAATACCAGCGCTTAGGTGCGCGAAAACGCAATGGGTCGCTTTTGGTGACCTGCGCCTGTTGCAATAGTGTCAAATATGCAACAAGTTTAACATTCCGTGTACTGCGGTCTACTGTTTGGCTTGGGTGCGTGGAAATCAGGGGTATCTATTGTTTTAAAGTAGCTCTGGCGTTTGATCCTGTTCCAGTACATTGCTGTGCAGTTTGCACCATTGCACGTAGTCGACGATCGGTCAGTATTTTAATGTTTGTTATTGGACTGTTATCGCGTCTTTGCAGTGATCTGTTGGGAAACAGCAGTAGTATCTTATTTACGAGACGCTCTCTCGCTCGCTTCAACAACGTTGTTTGTAGTACCTGCTCGTCACAACGATGGTGGGAAAACGAAAGTTGACCGCTGGGGGTTGTATAGGCACAACGAAGAAAAAGACGGAAATTCTGGTGAACGTTCAGATGGACGCCAATGACCAGATTGCACTTGTGCCTGTGAACAAGGAGGAAGAGTATGGCAGCGCGTCCGGTGAGGACAGAGACGGAGACGATGGAGATGATGACGATATGTCGGATAATCCAATGTCCGATCCGGAGCTACTGGAAACGGAGGACGGTCGATTGATACTTGACATCAAGCGCAACAAGAGCTGCGGGAAGTGTAAAAAGATGTTCAAAACCTCGGCGGTAAACATTGGAATCGGTACAAGGGTAGCCCATGACTTAAACGGTACATCGTTCGTTTTAGGAAATGAAAGCCCACAAACCGAAGTGTCCGGGCGTGGTAGACGAAATACAAGATGTTATCCAGAAAGAGCGAAAGGCGGCAAAGTACGCTAATCCAGGTGAAGAGTTCCACAAGTACTGCAATCCGAACCCGGAACATCCGTGCTATTGTTGCGGTGAAGACACGACAACCGCGCACGTCGGCCACATCCGGTGCAAATTCTGCCCCAAGTCGTTCAAAGCGTACAACTACATGGAGCGGCACATCAGCTCGATCCACTCGGAATCGGATGCGTTTCCATGTGGCTTTTGCAATGCCAAGTGCAGCTCGCAGGACGTGCTCGATCAACACGTGAAAACGCACAGCGATGGCAAACCGTTTTCGTGTTTGAGCTGCGGTAAGGAGTTCACCCGCCGCTACCACTTGGATCGGCACGAGAAGCATACCAACTGTGGTAGCGTCCCGAAGGAGGTATTGGCATGCGAGGTGTGCGGCAAGGAGTTTACACGTATTGACAACTTACGTGAGCACTTGCGTTCGCACATGGGACAGGGGGTACGCAAACGCGACTACCAGTGTCCGTACTGCGCGAAGTCTTTTTACGGCTCGTCCCTGCTGAACATCCACATCCGGACGCACACCGGTGAGAAGCCGTTCCCGTGCGATCTCTGCCCGTTGTCGTTCCCGTCGACAGGGGCGCTTCGGAAGCATCGTCGCAAGCATACGGGCGAACGTCCGTACCGGTGTGACGAGTGTTCAGCGACTTTTGCCGCCCGTGAAACACTGAATCGGCACCGGAAGACGCACACAGGCGAGAAACCGCACGAGTGCACAGAATGCGGCAAACGGTTTATTCAGGCGACTCAGCTGCGGTCGCACATGTTCAACCACACCGGCAAGAACGGGTACGAGTGCAAGGAATGTAAGGTCGTGTTTAGTCGTCAGAGCCGGCTAAACGAGCACATCAAGTTCGAACACAAGGGCCATCAGCCGTTCGAGTGTGACAAGTGCTCGAAGCTGTTCATACGCAAGGAAGATCTGGTGCGGCATGTGCAGATTCATTCGGATTCGAAGTGTAAGCACCGTACCATGTATTTGGTTCTTGCAACGATCTGTTTAATTTTTTGTACTTTACTGATCCTTCTACTTGCAGCATTTGAGTGCGCCGTGTGTGGAAAATTTTTCGCAACAAAGACTGCCGTTACTTTGCATCAGAGAACGCACAGTGATGGCGGGCCGGTAAAGTGCAAGGTTTGCTCGGGGCATTTCAAACGGCCCGATTGCCTGATGCGCCACATGCGCTCCAAACATCGGTAAGTGATTATACCAGGTAACTGGAGTGCCATTTCATAAATAGTACGCTGGCATCCTGGAGTTATTAATATGACCATCATTCTCTAATCTGTTCTGCAAACAGGGAACATTTAGAGAAGCTTATGGAGGATGCCGAACGCGAGAACGTGGAGAAACATATCGCTAAGCGAGATGCAAAGAAGGAGGCAACGGTTGAGATCGATGGTGCCGTCTATCAGATTACTACAATGGATGAGGGAGTTCTGAAGGAACCGGAGACCGCCAATCTCGAACCAGAATTGGGCCAATCGGTGGAAGTGTTCGAGGTGATGGAACTCCCGGAAGAAGTGTCCGATGGTGTCGTGTTCGCCACCGGTTCGGCCCCAGGCGATTTGCTTCCGATTGTGGAGGAAGTGGATGAATGTAAATTCATTTTACCGGACGTGCCAAAATCTGCGCAAGAAACAACCGAGAAGCCACTGTCTCCGATCATTTCGTCTGGATCGAAGAGAGCAAAACCCAAGGGTACTGAAGAACTGACGAAGAATAGTTCAAAGTCGCCTCCTTTGGGCAATGTTCCAAAACGTTCCGTTGCGGTGGTCCAGGAAAGAACCCCTAACGATGAAGTGAAAAAGATCGTCGCCAAACAACCCAACGCGACTCTGAGCGCAAAGCAGGAAAGTGCGACGCAAAAACCAAGTCATTCAACGGCGACGGTCAAATCGAAAGAAACCAGATCGAAGAGCTCCAGGGTGACGAAGGATCCGCCGGGTGAAGAAAAGCAGGAACGTAAGCGCGTACAGAGAACTTCGATCGCAAAACGGTTACGCGCGAATGATGATGACTATCCGATCTTCCTGAGTGATGCCGTGTTGGAGCAGAAGATATCCGAGCTATTGCAGATGCTGATGGGCGAGGATATGTTACGCAGTTTCGGGTGGCCTTCGGAACAGGTGGAGAAAGTGCTGGAGCGTGTAATTGTCGGGTGTGGTCACCAGCCGGCCAAGGGCGAGGAAGCCGGTGATCACACGACAAGGATGCGGGAAAACACGAAAATTCTCTTCTCCGTCACGATGGATGATGAGGATATCAAAGCGCTGCTGAACAATCACACAGTCGACGAGGTCATCATGCACGTGCTAAAGAACAAATAATTGAGCTGGTTTGTGGAGACACGCGCTGACAGCCTAGTGTTCGCCAAGGTGGCCTTATTTACCTCCGTTAAGTGCCTGAATTGTGGCATGATGAGGTGCAATCAATCCAATGTGGTTTAAAATGTTTCTAATCCTACATCGATTGAAACGCAAAATGTGGCCTTCCAAAGACCTTATAATGTTTAAGGTAAAGTGTTTTTTTATTTTCATTATACATTGCTGATTTTATAACTGTTCACTTTTTGATAGTATCATATAACAATGATAATAAACTATACCTATTACCTCAGGTCAGTACTGGTATAGATTATTGTGATTAATAATTCTTTTGATTAACGAATTTTCACTTTACAGTAGCTTGTTAATTTGCATAAAGGCGTCGAGCTGAAACGCTTTTTGGTATTGATTAGCGAAGATTTGTTCGATTACATGAACTTTAACGCGATCAAACCGGCGAGAATGACAGTCTCCATTACGATGATCAGAATAAGGATAAGCTTGTTATATAGCACGTTCCGTTTCATAGCACGAATTATGGCACCGGATCGGCTTAAATCGTCGTTGGCATTTTCCAACCGTCGCTGGCTACGAAGTAATGATTCCCGTTGCACCTCCAGTTCGGAAATAACCTACAATTGGAAAATACAGGTATTTACGATTGCACGTCTTGATGTAATGGGATGTTACGTACTTCATGACCCGTGTGTTCGGTTTCGATGGCAATCTGATTCGATCGAGCTAGGCTGGCGGAAGTGCGTTCCAATATTTGTCGCCCCTGCAACACCTGCTGCCGATGGTGTTCATTCCAGTCGTAATCGGCCATTCTGACAGAACGCAAATTCGTTTTTTGATACGAAATTCGAATGCTCAACGTACTCCTTATTTGATTGAATCTTGTATTAACAGATTATATTGCCATCAAATATCATGTTCATGTATGATGTAGCTATGTAAAAAAATTTAACAAAACGTACTTTAAATCCAACCTTGCCTTATTGCACCTAGCTTTGTAGGTAACTTAATTAACTGTATGCAGTAAGGCTAACGCTAATTCACAATCTAAATTGTTACAACGTTTAGTGAGTAATCACTTCACTGAACTAAGAAACATTGTTTAGCTATTGTCAAAAACTAGATCATGTTGTTTATATTTTTTTCAGGAATTTGCATTTGCTTACAATTGTTGACAGTTACAATAATAATTAAATTATAGCAAAGAATTGTTTATTTAGACCTATTTTAGGATAAAGCATTCAAAACTGAATTATATTTAGAAATATTGAAATTTGTTTTACAATTGTGAATGATGAATTTATTAATCTTTTTTGCATTCCTGTTAATGTTTTGTTGATATCATGGTTATGCCTAACACAAGGTTTATATAGACATCACTTATTACCCATGAAAATTACTGAGCAATTTCGTATTGGAATTTTATTTTAGTGTATCCATACTCTGTTTTAATATGATTATATCAAATAACTGTGTGTAGTTATTATTTATTAACTATTGTAAAAATTGGAACTATTGCCTAATTGAACCGTAAATAATATCAACGCATACGTCAAACATGACGGCCATATAACGGCGGCTGAATATCGTCCTGGGTCTACCTTGGTCGCTGAGGAAACATTGCTGGCTTGAACGTCAAATCGAAACAGTCGGACAGAGTGCACGCACGTATGTGACGAACTCCTGCCTGCTGCTAGTGAAACGGTGTGGTGTACTAATTGAGGTGTGTAGAAAAAGGTCCAAACGTGTTCAACAAATATTCTCCACTGAATGATATGATGAGTATGATGAGAGAAGCTTCTTGTGTTCTGTTTGGCTGGTGGAATAGTGAAACGCCCAAACCGCCAGCAGTAGGGACGCTCCCAATCGGCGGTTCGGAAAACGGGCCAGGTTTTTGCACGCGCAGCTTTCTACCAACACCCATCGGGTGCATGCACATCCCATCGCAGATGCGAAACGCAGGAACGTGTGCAAAATCTGTCACACGCGCAGCATTCATTTCGCAGGCCGACCCTTTGTCGCCCTCCGCATGAGAGCAAGCTTATTCTGGTGAAAAAAATTCTGCTACTTATGGCCAAGATGTGTGCATGTGGGGATGCAGGGTGGATGTGGCGTGCCTTCTCAATGCACCGTTTCCCGGAACCCCCGTATTTCTGGTGTGTGGTCCGCGCGGATGGTGATTTCGATTCGCTTCGCTGAATCTCGTCGCCTCCCAGCTCTAGTGACGTCGGTGTTTGCTCCGTTCGGTTGCTGCGATGGGGTTTGCGCGTTGTGCGTGAATGTGTGCGCGTGTGTGTTTATGGAAGAAAAACAACCGGAACAACCGGAGGGCGAAGGAGAGAATGTTTTTTTTATTCCCACCCCACGATAGGATGCACTGCCCGCTGGTGGCTGGAAAGGGTGAAAGAATTCCTCCCCGTTCACAGCCACTCGCGACCGTGCCGAACAGTTATACCAATAATAATCTGGCCAGCCATTTTCGACAGTCTCCGTTTTATTTTGGGCCAGCACCACAAGTGTGTTACGTTGTGTGAATACAGCTTTTCATTTTCACAGCGTCGACTACTCGGGCATTGGTGGTGGAAATGTCTCCCGTGTATGGAGTTGTGGCGCGCCAACCAAGGAAAATGCATCTCACTCTCTCTCTCTCGCTCTCTTTCGCACCCTTTGGTGCATGGTTTGGTCTATTGCATTTCTGTTGTATCGACAAGATGGGCACCTGTTTCGCGTCATCTCTCTCCTCCCTTGCCCAATCAGCCTACAATGCGCTGCTGCAACTGCATGCAACGCATGATGACGGTTGTTACGCACGAAAAAGGCGGGAAGCCGTGCGTGTGTGTGTACGTCAAAGCCAACTGCCCATGCGCGCCTTCCAGCGCACGCTTACGGTTGGCAGCTTCCTTTGCGGGCTTGTAGGGAAAGCTAAACATATATCTCGGAGATGGGGGAGTGGTTGTAGCTATTTAAAAAAATGTTTCATTTCTTCTCCCCTTGGTCCGGGTTGCTGTACGGGATCCGTACGTACAAGATCCTTGTAAATTCGCTTACATCCGCGTGTAAACTCGCCCAAACCACGGGCCGGCGCTTCGTACGCAGCGTGAATAATCCCCTTACCTTTTGCAGGATTAAACCGGTTGGTCGGTGGTTTTGGTGAACCTTAAACCCTATCTCTCCCCCCTTTTTCGGAAGCGTAAAGTCCGCCTCTCGGCGGCGGTGAAGGTGTCGTGGGAGTGTCGTGAAGAGAAGCAGCAAAACCCCGTGCGTTGGCCGGTGCCTGTGTGTTCCCAACAGCAAGTGCGGTGTGTGCAGCCCCGTGAGGGCCTTTTTATTAATAACACAGCGAACCGGGTACCGCCTTAGCGCGACCGGCGGGATTCACGGTGTGTGGTTTTTGATATTTGCACAATTTTTCCCATCGCGCTCTCCCGCAACGGAGCGGGAAAACGTCGAGCGGAAAAAGGAGGGAAGAAAAACAAAAAAAACGGCAAGTGAGCGTGTGCGCGCAAACTTCATTCAAGAAAGGAGGAAGCAAGAGTCAGCCTACTTTTGGGCCGGACGTGCAAAGGTTGCTTTGTCGGTCGAGTGAACGTGCGAAAGACGAGTGCGCGCGCGTGTATTTTGTGTGTGTGTGTGTGTGTTTGTGTGTGGTGCGGTGCACAGGAGCGGATCATCGGCATCATCGCACTGTCCGAAGTGCGATGTCGTAAGTGGTTGCGATCCGGAAAATAAAAACATCTGCCAACCATCGCAGTAGCCGTTGGTGCAGTTCGTCAAGCGGCAGTACTTTTCGCGCTTTTCCAAAACTCTCTACCAAAGCGGCACACCGACGGGCCCAAGTAGCGCGTACGTGTGTGAAGTCGATAAAGTCGCAGACAGAGCTCGTCAAGGTGCAGGACCTGGAGACCACTTGTCCGTAGGACGGAACGGCATCCATTGCGTTCTACCGTGCTCCGTTGGACCTAAGGGAAATCGATCGGCCACAGGAGACAGCGGCGTGTGCGAAGGATTTCGCGGTTCACACTATAGCGGCGAGTCACGGGACACAAGGCGAAAATGAGCGAATACACGCTGGACGTGGACAATCTGATCCAACGGCTGCTTGAAGGTGAGCATACGTACCTCTTCTTAGCTCCTAATTCACTCAAGACACATCCCCACCAACAAGACATGGGGTATGATTGGCATCACCCGCGGAAAAGGGTGGTAGCGAACTAAACCAAAATATTCACTCCACCATCAACTCGGCCATTCCCTTTGGGTGGGGTGCAGAATTTTCATAAGGATTTTCAGGCACAGACGTATTCCTTTCCCTCACACGCATTAGCATTGAAATCCTCGGTGTGCGTGCGCGTGTGTGTGTAAAAGCTGTGCGCTTTTTTTGTTCAATTACATTTTTCCATTTGATACCTATCTACTCCCATCCATCACACCATTATAACCTTGTCCTTGCATTAGTCATGTCGTCCCCACCTAAGGCGAAAGATTCGTCCTTTTATCAAACAACACCATTTGAAGATCTGCGGTGTATACTTCTCGCTTCGATCGTGATGGCATTTGTCGTGCATTTTTCTCGATCATATCTAGTGTTCCGTTTCATCGCTGTTCTTCCTATGTCTAATCATTTCTTTAGCTAGATTTGTTTTAATGTGTTGATCGTTATGAGTTATTCTTTTGTCCAATTAGATCTACTTCTCCTCTTCTCTTCTTCAAAGCGTAACCGTATGAGAACCAAATGGAAGCTTAGTCTCCTTCATGCGTAATTCAGTACCTTCAGGGACAAAAATATCACTTTCAGGTTAATAATCAATGGGATGAACACAGACTCGTTTGTAAAAGCTCTCCTTGATCGTGGCATGATTGCAACGGGTCATTTTTACCGTCCCTTGGTATTCTGCCCTCCGTGAGCGTTGTCAGTGAGCTGTCGCCGGGACTGAAATTAATAATTAAAATGCTCGTTACGCCCGGTCGATTGATGCGGCTCACCCAAGCAACCCCCGCATGTGTGGGTGTGTATGTGTTGCGTTATCGTTCAATCGAAGGCCCTTTTCCGGCGGTTGGTTCTCTTTGGTGATTACAATCGATCCACGCGCGACGGTAGAAAACCCTTTGATTGCCCGCCCATCGTCGGGTGTCCATTTTCGCTCACCAAAGGGCGTGGACATTCGGCGATTAACCGATTCGGGCGGCCCCATGCGAGCATGGCTCGCGGTGGTACCGTTTCCATCCCCCAACCTTCCCCATCATTTTCATGCCCAAGCGATGGCGATTCATTACGCGTTTCCACGAACATTTTCCCGTGGTGCTTTCTTTGTTGGCGTGTGTCGTGGGTCCCATGTGCTCGAATGTAAACAACCGGACGGGTGGTTCGTCCCTTGAGGATCACCAGTCGCAAATAAAATCCCAACCAACACCACCGCCCCGGTCAGAACTCGCTAGTTCGGTTCCAATGGCCAAAAAAAGCTGGGGCTTGTGCCGTGTTGTCGACGTTCCTTTCCGTGCCACTCGACCGATTGTGTAACGTAACGTGGAAGGGAAAGCCGAAGCGGAGATGTGATAGGGGTTGGGTTTTATTTTTCTTATTTCCACGCGCCGCCCGTTTCGTGCTTTCGGGGGCGCTAATGTAGCGCAGCCGCCACCCCCTAGGGTTTGGTTTGTGTGCGAGTGGCTGGGTATCTTCGCTCTATTATTGACTGCAATTGATTGGGGAATATTTTTATCGCGCCAATCGATATGGTGACAGCTTTCGAATTGTTATTTTCGGATGCGGCGCGAACTGTTGGCGGATGATGGGTTGATGTATTCGAGCAGGTGTGTGTGAGAGAGAGAGAGAGGTTGTGGGGAGGGAGGGAGGATTGAATATGAATGCTTGATGAATTGCCAACGCATTCGCTTCTCTCGCCCTCGAACGAGACTCACAAGAAACAGCCATTGGAAGCTTCTGTGATACCCTAATCTAATGCTGCCCTATTTGTCCTTCTACATAATCGGTGGCATTGACATTGACAATGAAAATGCTAATCCTTCAAGTAGTCTGACATTAAAATTAGTATGTGTTTAGGGATTTTTTCGCTTAAAATTAATTTTAAATGAGTGCTTATAAGGGTTGTGAAACATAATTTTTATAATGTATATTAACTGTATAATAGTTACTAAAATCAACAGCCACAAATCAGCGGAATCAAATTCAACTGAAAAACATTATTGAACGTAGAATGTCAATCAACGTCAATATTTCCATTAAACAATTTCACTTTTTGCTCAAAAATATTAAGCTTGATTTGAACATAGCTTGTACTTTTGGTGCTACATTTTCTGTTATCTTTCAGAAAATTTCTTGAGAATGGAATGTAATTTTTTTCTCTGCTATGAGAGTACCTTGAATTATTCATTCTTTACAGAAAGCGATAAGAGCAAAGGTAAAAAAAGACCATCTATTTCTATATTTACGCATCCTTGAAACGCATCCCAGTTTTAGCGGTGCGTGGTATGAATCGAAAACTGGAAAATGAAAGAGGGATAAAAAACAAGGAGAGCTCTAATTAAGAATCATCCATCGGCCGAGCCAGGTGATGAATGTTTCGCCATCCGCCCGCGAATCCGTTAGATCCGTCGGTAAGCTTTTTAATTTAGCTGCAAGGCGGAGTGAAAGGTGGGCGGGAAGAATATGAACAGAAGAAAACCCCAAACGAAAGGCGAACATGAATGGTCTTTTTCTCGGTCTGTGAAATAAGGTGAACGATGTTACTGTAAGATGATGAAAAGAATGGCAGAGAAAAAGATCGCATTGGTAGAAAGAGAAACATATGAACAAAGATGTAGTATAGAGAGAGAACGATAGAGAGAATTGGTGAACGAGAGAACTACGTTAAATATACACCCCTCGGTGTAGGCTGAATGCAAGAAGGTTGGCTGTAAATTTATTTACTAGCCGCTTCGGCTAAAATGGGCCATTCCACTCCGGCGCATGAATGATGGGTGATGATGATCTGATTTCGCTGCCTTTTCCGTTCACCATCTCCAGCCTCCGAATCCATCATCGGCTGGAAGTTGTTGCTGCAGCTCATTCTATGTTAATTTCATTCCATAGTTGCTTCTGCCGGCGCCGCCTTAGTACCGTTTTTCTTCAGCTTTTCTGCCGCCACATCGACTGTACGAGCTTTGGAGCCTATTTTTCTCCTTTGTTTTTCTGCTCCCTTTAAGGAGGCTGGAGTGTGGGGATTTAGTTTTTCTCTGCATCTTTTGCCTCGTCTGCGTGCTTGTTCCATTTGAGGTCGATCGGTGTACCGCTAAATGGTAACACCCCTCCCATGGGCTTCGGAAACGAAGCAATATTTGAATTAAACCATAGTCGAAACCAAGGAACGTAAAGTGCGTGGAATAGGCATTCTAAAATGGCACCGCTGCGCGATCGATCGGGGCAAAATCTTCGTTTGTTTTGTCTATTCAAAGTGCAAAACAGCAGATCTGATTACGATGGGTGAATTGGCACTCGCTAACATTTTATTCCAAGATAGTCAGATCCGTATGTGTCGGATAATGTTGTCAAGCTTCTTTGGGTCTATTTTGGTGTATTCTCCGCAGAAGCTGTGTGTACTTCTATGTAGAGGGAAGCATGGATAAAGTTATATCGATGTTTCCAAACTTTCTATTCAAGCACTAGGTCGTCATGCATCGCCACACGCCGATTCGAATTTACCTCGGATTTGGCAAATCATTATGTTAACACATTGGCACAATAAAGGGAATCAATATGGGAAACCTTCTAGCCTGGTTTCCATCGATCCGGAAACGGTAAGCCAAATTTCCCGCGCTAAATTTATCGCATCAACCCGCAGCGCCATTTGTCTTTTTTTGTTTCGCTCCGAATTGGCTCTCGTTTGGTGCGTTAGTTGCGACAGAACAAATTAGAAATGGCTCGTAATGGGTTTCCTGCGGTACGCAAAATCAGCGATGATGAAAATTTCATCGTTTTTTTTTTGTTCGTTCCTATTGAATTTTGCCATCCAGTGTTGCCATTTTTCTGTCGGCTTAGTGAGGAGTATGCCTGGTGTGGAGCACAACGATGGCAACGAAGTGGCGAACGAATAAAAAGGCTTTGAAGAGATATCTCCGCCACTTTGGGGAACCCTCGGGGCTCGAGAGACACTCGATGGAACCGTTTTACTTGCCGCTCGAGCCATTTGCGGCAATGTCCCATCCCGTCGCATTGCTCGGGATGGAAGTGTTGTTTTTTTTTGTTCTCTCCCTAATATTGTTTGGCTTTCCGACCCATTGAAGGCGACCGATTTGGAATGATCCATTTTTGGGAGTTTGGACTATGGGACCCTGAAGTGGTGGATCGCCGATTTGATGAAACGATGCCAGCCGGTTCCGTTGGGCAAATGTGGAGACGTGTTGCTTGTTTCAGAAAGCCGCAAAAATCGAACATAAAACACGATATTGCATTGTTTTCTTTGTTCCAAATACGGCACGTCTACGGGAAGCTTCAAGCAGTGGTTGAGCAAGTGTCGATTATGTATTCCTTGTAACTTTGTATGTAAGTTCTATCTATATAAAAAGAAAACAAATTTGTTGTAGATTTGCAAGTATCGTCGTTTCTGTATTCTTATCATCGCGCATCCTTGCCGTGGGAGGCTTCGTTATCTCATTTGTAGACAGCAAATTTCCTGCTCCGTACCGGCAGTGAAAGTGCTCGTTAGCATAAATCAGAATATTTTCCTCCTATGGGTTGGGAGCTAGCAAGAGCATTTCCCTGAGCAAGTCGTGCGAGTCAGTTACTTGGGCATTGGCGCATACGAGTTTGAGAGCCTCGTGCCAGAAAGCCAAAAGAAACTGATCCATTTTCTAACTTATCAGATGCTTGAATGGGACGCCTTCACGGAAAGCCAAATGGATGGGTCGAGATGAGACGATGTGGCGATCATGTACGATGCTTTTGATGTATGTTGTGGAGATTTTTCACTCACGTTTGCGGTTGTTGGGATAGTTGTGTTTGCCTTAACTGGAAGCTGAAATCACTCATGTTTTGCCAAGCAAACAAACGATGCCGTATGAGTGATGTGGGAGCTTGCGTACTTTTGCAGGTGCAAATGCTATGGTAGGTAACAGAGTGAAACCTTAGTGTTTTAGAGTGTTTCCTTCGGGGCGGAGTTGTTTTGTTCGAGATAGAATTTATGTGCCACAAAGGAGATATTTTTTGCCGTTTCATTTTGTTATTTCAAGTTTTTTTTTAAGGAGACCAGGATGATTTATGGGTTGACTTTCTTTGACTGTTTTATTATGCATTATTCTTGGCTGTCTATCAAACGGAGCCCTTTTCGTAAGGATATTATTTGCAACGGTTTTTTGCTCCTCTCGGATACTACTATTTGATCTCAATGCCACATGTTTACGGTTGGTTTATCACATGCCCCGTTCCGACGTCTGAAACACCTTCTGTTGTACCGTGCGAGATATCTATTTTTAACTCCCCAACCTCCCATCCTCGAAGGAGATGGAGAACGTGGGTTAAGTTTAGCACCCTCGGCCCGTGCAAATAGTAAACTCCGAGTGGTCATATTGGAAACGATCGACGCACCATTCTCTACGCTCCAGCTGGGAAGAAGTTTTGTTTATTTCTTGTTAATCCACATCGACCGATTGAACGGTCAGTGAGAAATCAGTGACCAAACATCGGATACCGCCCGGATACAGCATTGGACACGCTAGAAAAACGATACGCCGGAAGGAGTTAGTTCAGGAGGTTTTTATTTTGTATTTCTCCTTCGACACCCCCATCGATGCCGACGATAATTTGAAGCTTTTTTTGCCTTCCGCCTTGGTCGCGCGTGCACGCGCCCGAGTCTCACACCTTGTGCTTGGCTGGAAAGTGATGTCCACAAATAGCAGTCGAGTGGCAGGCTGCCGTTCAATATTTAATAGTCAATTTTCGTTCCATCGTTTTATCACACTTCGCGTTTCGTGCGCGCGATGTGGTCAGGCGGAAGTCATTTATCTTAGCAATGAAGGCACACGTCGTTGCTAGGTCGGTTAAATTTAGTGTGAAGAATTACTTTTTACACGGCATGATAGTTTTTTTTTAAATTATTATTATATAAAACTCGTTCCTTCGTGCAGGGAGGTTTTCACTTGCTGAGCTGTTTTTGAAACGGATACCAGTCATTCAGTTGGCATTAAAATAAACACAAATTTACGTCATCCTTGAGCTTACGTCGCATTCTGCATCAGCTCCAGTGCAATGACAGCGTTGTTGAGGTTAGATTTTTTTGGCAAATGTTACTAAATCGCGACCGCTCCGTTTATATCGAAAACGGAAGAGTGGCGTATAGGGCGAGAAAGAGAGAAACACAGAAACAGTAAATGAGCATGAAAAATCACCAAACGAATTTCCCAAAACCTCCGGCTTCTCTCGGATCCTGTGAGCACGAAACATGTCAATGGGTAATGGATTTCTATTTTTAACGCCTGTCTGGTTGGCATTGGTATCAACGAAGAGTTTTCCACCGCCCCCAGAGGCAACGCGTGATGTTTCCGTTCTGTCGTCGAATAATTTCCTCACCCATTCTCGCCCTGTCGTACGGGGATTTCCCGGCGCCCTGGTTGCCTTCATCGTGGAAAGCTACAGGGCCGTTTGAAGCGATTTTCGCCTATTGCTTCCAAATCTCGCTCCATACGAAGGCAACAAGGGAAGGCAGACGTGTTAGCGTGCGCGTGTGTTTGTCTGTGCATACGCGCGTCCGCTCGTGTGTATATTAGTGGCAAATTTTCACTGGCAAATGCTGGCCGTCGGTTCCAAAAATAGTTTTTTCACGGCTCTCCTCGTCAAACAAGCCGAGTGTGCGTGATGCAAGAGCCGGGGGTTTTTTGGTAGTTTTAGCCTTTTGGTTTAATTTCGATCCTATCGATCACGTTTCGTCGACAATCTACCGGCGAGATGAAGTTTGGATGGGTTGTACGATTCAGTGGGGTTGATTGAATGCGGGCATGGTTTAGCTACTGATATATTCTCTTCTGCGCCAGGAACGACATAAATGGTAGCTCTTCTTACAAATATATGCTTGTAATTTGCTTGTTATATCAAATCAAACGACGTTTTTTCTGAATATATACATTAGAACTTTAACAATGAAATATTTATTTGAATTAATTAAGCTCTAAAATAACTGATTAAACAAATGCTTCAATATGGCCAGAATTTGTATGCTTCATATGGGACATTTTTATCTGCGCTTGTACGATGAGCTGTCGTGAGCTGGTACTGGTGCTGAACGTGCAATATCTTACTGATATCTTATCGCGCTCTTGCGCTTCACCTTGGAGCAGTAAATATCGGTCAAATGTAGCGGGATTCTCGGCCTTCTGCTTGCGGGATTATTCGCCAGATAAGCGCCAACCAAGCTTGAGCACATCTCAATAATATCTTAGGTCCATCCACTTGAGCCGCAGCCGTTTAAATTCATTAAGATATCGATTACTTACTAACTAGTAACAGAGGGATAGTAAACGGCAACAGAGCAAACCCAAACCAGACCGACTCCTGTGTGTGTGTGGATTGAGCAGATTGCGGCACTTTTTAACGTGGGCCGTGAATCATTTACAAGCTTCGTGTGGTATTAATAAGCAAAACGTGACGTCGGTGCACGTGCAAACATGAACCTTTAGGCGTGTTAGCCAGATCATCCCTCGCACACAGTTCCTTTTTGTTGGAACAACTGTTGGCTCAATAATCGATCGTTCTGGGTGATTAAAAGTTTGCTGATGAATTTCAAACAAACTTGTGTGGAAAAGGCTCTATAACGGCTATAGAACTCTAGCCTTGGCATAGTCGTTGTCTGCATCTTATTGTGGCGTGCTTGCCTTATCAATTGAGTGGACAAAGAGGTATTAATCTAAATTAAGTACGAAAGCAACTTTAAATAACGTTCGTTTGGATGCGAATTTAATGTACAGATAAAAGTGGTGAAGACGTGTTTAAGTTTCAAACCATAACATTATTCAAGATGTACATTCCCTTCTCAAAATAAGGAAAATGTAGTTCTGTTCATTGTTGTTCTTATTTTAAAAGAAAAATTCGCATTTATGAAACAAAAGAAACACAAAGACAAAAGGGTTAATATAATTCACACACATGGAAGAGTAAATAATCATTCAGAACGAACGTATGCTCTCGCTAATTCGTTGATAAATTCCACTCCATGACGAAGGTACCGCCGAGTTTGCATCTGATTGACGGATTTATGGTAATGATTGTTTGCGGCAATGTTTTCAAGATGTTTCCCGACAGCCCCGGTTCCGACCGTACATCGCCGCTATGTTTCCTCTCGAAAGGGCTAATTTCCATTCAGCTAGAATCAAGGGATCCAGTGGCGTGGTGGGTCCCTGCTAGAAGCTCCATAAATCTCGTGTGCTCTAGGTCGACACCCGCGAGGCAGTGAAATACTTTTGCCCATTAGCCTAGTTTCCCACTTCCGGCGGTTGCTTTTTTACCGACGAGTTCCGGCGGAACTCGCGCTCGAATAGCGTAAATGGGCCAGCACGGGTGGCTCTCCTTGCGACGCTGCGCGTTCTATTGATGCATAATTACATTACACCCCGTGTGCCCCGTTTCGTGAGCTTTCGTTCTGATTTGTTGCCCCGTGCCGTTCCCGATTGCGCCTCTAAACTTCGGCCGATCTAATATGTCCTTGACACGAAAAAAAAAAAAACAAACTTAAATGGGGAGAAAAATGCACGCCATGACTTGCTTCGATGGCGATAAAGGCGCCATCGTGTTTGTTTGCTACTGGTACGCCCCGTTTAGTAGGCTCCTCGGGGAGCCAGCAAAAGACGCTCAACAGTTTCTCTTCTTGCCTTCGTGTGGCTCGAAACTGGGTTGTGCCCCCGATAAGGAGTAGCGTGTGCGTGTGTGAGTGTTGAACTCATGCTTTTCCTAGCAGTTGCCCTTCGAAGGACGCCTTTTAGGACGCGGTTGATGATGTGGGTTCGATCGATCGGTGCACTTTGCATCGGAAGGACGGACAACGTGACGAATCTGGCCGTCGCCTTCTCCGGTGCTGACAGGCTACTTGTTGCCCACGATGCACATTATCAGAGTGCGGTATCCTGCGTCCTTGCACGGCACTTGGCATCGGATCGCAAATCTCCATCGCACGGGCGTTGGCGCATGCAATGCAGCGTGCGCACTGCTAATGCAATTTAAAATGTCAAACCCAGTCCTTTCCGCTACCAACTCGCCTTCGATCCTTATCTCCATGACGCTTCCCGGGCTGCTCGGTGGGTTGGCGTTGTGAAAAATCGATATCTCGCGCCATAGGGCGGTGAGACCGCAGGCGGGGTTGCCATTCCTGGCAGCAACAGCAGCCAACTTCTCTAGAAGAGCTTTTCGTTTCGTCGTTGCCGTCGTCGTCGTCGTCGTTGTCGTCGTAACCGCCTTGCACAACCACTACCCCACCGTTGGGGTTGGCTCGGGCCGTAACGCGAAAACGAAATGGTTTGAAATGGCTCCGTAGAAAACGGTTGGTGCTTCAACGAAAGGAAGGATAGGACTTCCTTGCGATGCCTCGGTCGACTCGTCCGTCCTGGGAGATGGTGAACACAATGGGTTCCGCTCATTCTCTGGGCTTCCAGTTTGCAACCCGGAGTAGTGTACGCAGTTTTCCATGGTCCCATTCGTCACCCTCCACAGTATGCTTTCACTGCTTTTCCGCTTTTCCACCTTCCTTCAGCCGGACCGAACGACTTTGTGCGTTGACCATGACACTCACTGTGAACGATGGCGGAGTGTGAGAGATGGTGGTGGTTGGAAAATATAACTAAAATATAAAAGCACCTCTGAGCCAGAAGCCAAGTGAGCGGTAGGCTCTTCCGCGGTGCCGCATTTTCCCTCCCTACGCTGGAGGGTTCCGATGTTTAAATCACGTTTTTCTCACTTTTCAATGGCTTCTTTGTGGTCGGTTTCGCATTTTCGAGTAGCGTTTTGCTTCCTTCCCACATGGGTTTGCTGACCAGATCGTGGGGGAATCGATTGAACCGTTTTGTTTTTATTTGCAAAGAGAAAGTGAAACATTGCGAGGCAAAAGCTGTTTCGCGTGGTGCATATAATTCTACAATAAAAAGCTTTTGAGATGGAGTACCTAATTTAGCTCACACTTAAACGGCTTGTCTGTAATAGTTATCGCTTTGGCTACGCTTGGTAATGATGCCCTGTGGAATTATAATGAGTTGGTATTGAGTTTTATGGCATATCGATATGCTTTTATTTCCTATCTGATCTTTCTTGGTGTTGCAGATTATGCAAGTTAGGGGCTCCATATGTGAAGGAACGAATGCATGAACGTTGGAATTAGCTTGATGCTTCCTTTTTTTACCAAACCTGGATTGTAACTGAGCCGATGTTTACGTTAGTATTCCGTTCGATGTACTGTTGTTACGTTCATTTTCTCGTCGATCGATCCGATACGCTAGCAATGAAGGGCTGGTTACGGTTTCGCTGGCGTAAGCAGCTTTCAATTTTAATGTATTTTCATTTCCCGTACGCCACCCGGATAATGTTGACCTTACCAGTCGAAGGAAAGTGTGTGTTGGAGTGCGCTTTTACCCCTGCATCTGTTTTTTTTCTTTTTCCCGGTTGGGGCATTGGAAGCCCAATTGGTAGTCGTGCAAGCGCTATATCAAAGTTTTTTAGGAAAAAGTTGCGAAGGGTAGATAATTACTTTCAAACTTGCCCTTTTTGTTCATCGGTTTGTATGGTTGCCGGATTTTTTTTTGCTTTGATGTTGAAAAAAATGTACCAAACGATGTGGCGCGTGGATTTGTGCGCAGAAAAGCGGACTTTTTTTCCTAAGGGACCGGTAGTTTGATGAAGAAAACTTCATTTGCTATTAAATACGATTGCATTTGATTCAAATAGCAACTAAAGTCTAGTAGCACGCGATGCACTATTTCGAACAACATACGAATGGTCAACTACAGAACATTATCATTAGTTTTTTTTATTAAATTTACTAACGCGCTACATTGTTTTTCGAAGTTGATGAATATAGCAGTGTTTAGTTTTCGTCCTTCTTTAATTTTCCCTTCAATATATCTTGATGAATGAATAAACCAAAGCACGAGGCCACTCACACTACAGCTTTACGGTTCTTATTATCGCGGACAAAAAATCTAAAGCCAGATTATTTAATCAATATTTATGGTTAGGTCGTGCGATGAAACAGTGTTTTATATAACGCGAGCCTTTTTACTGATTGGGGGTTGGGTGCATTCACATTAGTTTATGAAACATCTCTAATGTCAACAGAAAGCTTTACGATGGAAAGGAAATTTTCATAAAGATACAAAATTCCGCACTACAGTGTGTGGCAGGAAAAACTGCAGCGTGTTACTTCAGAACCCTCAGTATCATCATTAAACACCTAAAAAAAGGAGACGTTTCTGTCGGTAGGGTAGAAGGCCACCATACGGGCCAGATCATTATGCTGTGAATAAATGTGTCAACCGTTTCCAACAACAAGATATGGGGAAGAAAAATGTATGTCACGATGACTTACTCTTAGTTTTCATCTATTCTTTCTGCTTGGCTTGGGAGGTGGTATATATTTGCTTAATGGTTTAACTAGGTTTCGCCAACGGGAGATATGCAACCTATTACTACTCTAATTTTAGCTTCGCCCGAACGGAGCGCGATTTTTTCAGGCCATTGCGCACACCTTCGGAAAGAACATCACAGCTCTTTGATGGTGTTTTGGCTTGTTTTTGAACGTTCGTTTTGAACGATGTGTGGCACTGTATGTTGGTGTATTTTCCACGTGAATTTTAAAGGATTTTCTCGAACAACTCGCTGACCTTCATTATAACCTCACGCGAGCTTTGTAACACGATGATGGTAGTTTGCTTAACTAGACAGGGTGCAAATATTTCGACCCAGCCGCCTGCCTGGTCCCTACGAATGAGGTCGATCAGTTTGTGTTCGTCCTGGCACCCAGCGGAAATGACGCCCTTGAATGGATTTATCGACGTTAGCCGGTTGCTATCGACAAGAGAGTAAAGCGAACGTGAAAATCTAAGTACATTGAGCAAAATTGTTTCCGATCGAATGTTGTAGAGCTGCGATGCAATAGGAAGGTGGTATGGCATTTCTAGTGTTGGTGTAAACATGCCACTCAAAATCACGCCGTCTCGTCCTGCAATCACAATTATCGATCATATTTGATTGCTGGTGATGTGGCAATTATTTCACTCGATTTGCAGCCCTCATGTGTTGGATGTGGTTTGTCGTGTGGATTGTTTTTTAAATGGTATTTTATTTTTTTCCGATTAAATTTCTTTGCTTTTGTTTATATCTAAGTTTGGATTGGTTAAATTGGTCCGCTTTAATAATACACTGTACAAATTTTAAAAATGAAGGAAAATTAGAATTGCAAAAGTTTAAATTACGCGATCATAGTGATTGATAAGTATAATAATATGACGATAAAGGATGATGTTAAGTATTTAGATTGATGTTTGAATTCAGTCTACTTGATATATGGCTATTTCTCAACACAATTGACAAACTTTTAATTGACCGCTAATCTTTTCTATGAACAAGTTTCAATTGGTGATCAAAAGCAGTGTCGGTAGTCAATGCACGAGCTCAAAAAATAAGTCAATAGGTTTATTTGCTAGTCAAACAATTAGTGGACCTCGCTAGATGATTGCGATCAAACGATGTGTTGCGATACGATGACGGCACGTTGCAGTCGACTTTCCTTTGCATGATCGGAAAAGCGTGGGGAACCATGAATGCATGATCGGGAAAAGGGAACCTCCGGCTTCAACAATGCTGGCTTGAACGACTTGAAAGGCATGCACGTGAGAACCGAGTTCGATTTAATTGTTACGAATGCATACTAATACCCCGGATTGTAGGCAGTGTAAAGCCAATAGAGGAAAAAAACGATTATAAATGGAAGCACCAACTAATGTAGGGATGCCGCGTGCGTACAGAGCCAATTGTGCCGCACGTGTGCAGCGGAATAATAGCTTGTGCGGAAGCTTAAGCATACGGTAGAGAATTATTTTTGTCTAAACCAGGCCTCGTACTCGGGGAAGTGATGGTTGTAGCCGCACGATGAGGAACAATTGCGTGTAGTTTGAGTTTCATTGGTGTTTTGTGCTCGCAACCCTGATTGATACGTTGTCCTTTGACCGGTTGGTTGTTGTAATTACCGAAAACGGCAAATCATTCTGCAAGTCACGTTTAAAACTATTTATAGTAAATTTAATTTTATTAGCTTTTGAAATTTATTGTGATCATGGTTTTTGGACGTAAGAAAATTGTATAGCTGCTTGGCGCCCATTCTTTCGTTTGCTTCTGATTTAATTAGCAAAAAACAAACTACTTGATAGACGATTGCATCATCGATTACGGTTGTTCTGCGCAATCTAAATGAAGTTTGTTTACCATAAAACCGAGTTGAATGTGTAATATAAGCCGAGCAGAGCGGCCGAGCGGCCGAGCAGCTGTTTCCGAGCATCAGGGCATGGAAGAAAATGGATTCCGTCCGTGCCACGGTCGCCCGCGCGGACAGCCGCACTCGAATGTTACATATTTATCACCTTTGATACGGTAAATGATCCGGTTCCGGTTTCATTTCACGACACCGCCACCAGGTGGAGATCGTCGAAAATGTTTCATCCGGTTGTGCAGTAATGTGCCGCACCTCGCGAAGCCGGAGAACGAGAACGCCGGAAAAGGGAAAGGTTCATCCGACGCCCTGCGGGAAAGCAACGCAGACGGAACGTTGGTGGGTGTTATTTTTTATTTATTAACAGAGTGGCGGAACGCGCCCTGGGGGGAGATGTGGGGGGAGGGTATAAATTCAATATCGCTCGAGTTCGCTCCTCTAGCTCGCTGGGGGCAGTTTTCGTCCGATGCTCATCTAGCGTGATGCTACCTGGCTTCTTTACCGCGGGCCCACTAGGGCATATTTTTCGTTGGCAATCTTCGCCTGCTCCAGCGGGACCGTGCGCCGCCATTAGCTGGCGGATATTTGATAAACAAGTTTTGCGAGAGCCGCCAACCTCATCCACCCGTCCGCACACACACGCACACCCCGCGGCTTGTGTCCTTTTCCGAAGCGAAGAAGTAATTTCTTTTTATGGAAGGGTGATTTAAGGAAATTTCTTGTCGCCGTGTCGCCCCAACTACGTCAAATGGGTGTGTGACGCAACGACAGCGGTGATGATGATGATGATGATGATGATGATGACGGTGGGTGATGGTGATGCTGGAGTGTCGGACCGGATCGAATCGAAAATGGAGGATTTAAAGTGTGCAGTAAGCGCGAGACTGTGCGGGAAATTGGTTTGCCAGTTCAATTTGAGCGCAATAATTAGGTTGTAAATGAAATCTCGCTAACCCACGGTGTGTACCCCCTAAGCCCGCTGTCAAGTCAGCTTCCTGCCATAACTAAACTGACGAAGCTCGCCAACGTGGTTACGTGGGGCCGTCTGTGCTCGTGGTGCCTCTGCAGTGCTGCGCCGGAAAATGGGCAGCAATCGGCTGCCCTGCAGCCGCAGTTCCCGTTAAAGCGAGAAAACTCCACAACCGTGCAGGGGTTGACTGAGCGTTCGCATCGTTTAGCGGGAAATTGAATTTGAGAATCGTTTTTTCACGCTCGAGACGAACCGCCTTGAGGGGGCACACTATTTTACAACCGAGTAGCGTGAAGAGCGCTGAATTTTCGCTTGCGTCTGTGCGGCATGAGAAAGGCGGCTGGAAACCGAAAGCTTAAGCTCAGTTCAAATTGACGCTGATATGGACGTATTAATTTGATTCGTTACTGGCATCACATAGAATTAGAAAGTCGTTAGAACATTGTTTATGTGGATTTCCTTTGTTTGCCTGCTTTTGCTGGTCGATGTTCGATACGACCCTTGGATAAATGCTCATTAGCTTATGCAAATACACGCACACATGTTCTGACACGCATTTTGGTGTGAGTTAGTTAAGGCGGTGGAAATCGTCTGTAATTATGCTACCGGTGGTTCGCCCAAAATCCGCTTGCCTTCTCGATCCTTTAGCTTGGGTTCGTTTGGAGGTTTTTCGCTAATCAAAGGATAACACGAGGGTGAATTTTTCACGAGCCACAAGAGCTGTAGGATCGTTATTGTCCGCTTGCGTGGGCAGACCTGTTGGACGTGCCTTGGGCACAATTTAATTTAGCTACGGTAATTACGCCAAATTGCGTCAGACGAAGAGCAAGGAAAGAGGAGAAGACCTTTTTTTTTCAAATTTTAATTTATATTTTATTTATTCTCTCTTTGTGGGTTAGGGAACCTCTCCGTATCTTAACAGGCTACGTGTAGTTGTAAATCCCGGAAGCGTTCATTCAACGTTGGATTTTTGTTTTTTCAACTTCGTTGTATCTTGTTTTAAACGGCTTCATATCGCAATTTGATTATCGCCTTCGAACCATCCTACACGTTGCATGCTCGAGTCGTTCCTTGCAATATTGAGGTTAAATATAGTTCTGACTCTAACCGAATCCATCATATGGCATGCAGAAACATTTATGTTTTTTTTTTCATTTCTCAATCGGCATCTTTCGCAGTGTGCGCGCTTGGTGTGTTTCCCATTTGTGTTCCCATCATCAATTCGATCGCGTCTCGATGAAAACTTCTCCATCTCGTCAATCGTCCTGTTTCTCGGCTTTATTTATTCTTTATGTTTCTCTTTTTTCTTTTTTCTCTTTCTTTTCCTGCTGCTTTGTAAAATTCTGGATTTCGTTTCGTTTCGAACTGCAATACAACTGTAACACCAAACGACAATAAAAAAAAATCATGTATGATAAATTATTCAACGACGCTTAACAACAACGAAATGCCGACAAAACTAAAAATATATGGCTGCTGTTAATCAATAATACGGTCTTTCGCTCAATGTTCTTTGCGGCATTTTTCCGCGTTTGCTCGGCGATGTTCGCTTCGTCGGTACGTCGGTAAAACTCGTCGTGGTGCAATTGGTCCATCTGTCCCCTTAATTGTTGGGGTGTTTCTCGGGACTTCGCCATCCACAATCGTCTTCAACGAATGGAAATAATCACAACAACGTCACTCGATGTTAAAAAAATACTACTGCCCACCGTGCATCTCCGCCACTAATCCATCTCTCTTCTATACTTTCCCTCCGGCCGATGGTGGTGATCGTTTCGTTTCGACGTGTGACGGCTGCTGTGTGATATCATCCTTGCCGCGACCGAAAAAAAATGAAATAAAATAACACAATACGAAACCAACCACGCAACATCCGCCGCGCTTCAGCTCACAAACTGCAGCAGCAGCAGGCACAAGAGTCGCGGAAAAAGGGCAAACTGAAAGACATCTTCTCGCACGATTTCATGGGTATAGCGCCAACCTGTCGTTTTTTCCTCTCTGTTTCGTGCATTTTAGTTACGCGTGTTTCAGTTTTGTCGTGTTGCGACTTTGCAAAACTGCGAGAGTAGCGTTTGGTTGTATTTTGATTAGTTTTGCTGCGCAGACACCCCCCTCCTTCCCATCCGCTGTCCTCCCAACCTGCCCTATTACTTTGATTTTTTTTTACAACTAATTTTGTGCTTGCGTTAAAGTATGTGCTAGTCATCTTGTTGTTCGTATCCTGTTCTACGTTCTTATCCCCCGGGTTGTCGGTTGTCTTGATATATACACGTTTGATTGTGTGCTAGAGTTTCGCTGCTACTATTAGTACGGCTCCTTATCTTCTTCCTGATTGTATGTTCATGCTGTGTGTGTTGTCTCTGTCCCCTGTCTTTCTTCTCTTTTCTATCTGTCGCCCTTTTGCTCTTGCTCGCTATATTTTGCCACCGTTACAAAAAGCGGTGCCATTTTAATGTTCGTTTTACTAAACTACATACTTTTTCGATTTCGTAACTCTGATTAGCTCTGTATTTGTTGATTTGTTTGTTTGTTTTGTTTTGTTGTAGAAGGTGTTCCTCTGTTAGTTATTTTTTCAGTAAGTTTTACTCGTTTATCGAAAAGGATTGCCTTACTCCTTGCTGAGTGTAACTACAATTTGTATGTACTGGATACCAATTTCTTTACATTTTCTGTATAATCTGATCTATTGTATGCTTTGCGTGAATTCAAACATATTGCTTCTTTAAAGGAGAGCTTCACTGTAACGATCGAATTGTCGTCAAAAATATAACCTTTTGTATTTCCTTTAACATCAGATTGTATCCGACAGCAGTAGCAAAATATGTGATCACGTGGAAAATTGTGAATAAAATAAAAGCTGAGCAATGTCGCTGCCGATTTATCTCCCGATAAATCAATTTAATGCTGTGGAAGGGATTGTAATCGTTTTTTACCCCGTCGATGTTAATCGATTATATTGCGCCTTGTCCGAGCAGTTCAATGGACGTAGGGCATTTCCGTCAAAATGTTGATTGCATTTGACAAATCGAAAACGAATCGATCTGTTCCGCTCGTCATCATTACGTATCTTGGATATGAAATTGGCGTCCTGGTGTGTCTACATTCGACGTTGTGTCTAAATAGCATGAGTTTCTCTTTCTTGGGAATTATTTACATCTTCTATAAAATATTGATTTGAATATTGAGTGGTGGTTATTAATATTAAAACGTATGAACAGTTACATTTAAGCAATTGAAAGTTACAATCGATGACGCTGTTCGTTTCTTAATGGTTCGATACAGCATTGGCATGATTGTCTCTTTTAGACAATTAAAATGTTCTGATTTGTTATTCCTGTCCAATATCCAAACCTATTTTTTCATGTCAATTAGACGCAGAACATATGCTGCACTAAAACTGCAACCCTCGAGTTACGATAAAAATGGCCTTGTCTATGAACATGTTGCGCGGTGGCATCTATTACATATGCATGAACAAACACGCCGGGCGTTTCTGTTTCGCCCGCCAATTGGGACCGTGATCGTTGAATATGTAAATTTTTCCACCCCAGTAGGGTATGGATTTTTTCCTTCGATCTCCCCAACCCGTTTCGGCGGATCACTGCGACGAGCTACTGCTCCAAGTGGTTTGCCGTAAAGCTGCATCGAGTCCATTACTCACACGTGCCCCACGGTCACAGGGACAACGAGTCAAAGGAAAGGGTAATGCAGGCAGGAGGAGACGACGTATTGTTTATTCGGTCGATTCGCGGTTGGGTGAACCTTCATCCGCATAATGCTCATCCTCTCCTTCGCACGGCTCACGGTTGGTGCTGCCGATTTAGCTGTCAATGTCACGGCCATGGATGAGTTCGCGAAGGCATCCACGGCGTGTGCCGTGCATGAACGGGTTATTGCTTCAGCCGATGATATTTTATTGGCGATATTATTGTTATTATCGTTTATGACTTAATTGGATGATCGGTCGGCTCGATAAATGCGTTTGTTTGGTGCCCGTTCTGACTCAGCATTGAAGCGGTGAGTCAATGAAGAAGGCCTACCGTGATATGGATTCAGATATATGAGACATATGAGATATATCGCGACTTTCACCGTCTCCATTTTCCTCTAATATTGTGGACGACTGTGTACGTTTTTATGCCTTTTTTCAACAATTATTTGTTTTTGACACATGTCTAATGGATAACATAAATATTTAAAGATATCTTCAAGGAAACAAATGTGTGTAAATTATTAACTACTGTTAGTCGAATTGAATGGAATTTAAACCGACCAAAACGCCTATTATTAGTTAAAGCGATTATTAGTCAAAAGCTTTGTTCAACCCCAGCGTTATCCTATTCTGTAGGAATGATTAAGATTTGATTTCTGGTAGAATATTTCGCTGGTAGAACTTTTAATCTGGTTTCTTGATAATCAGATTACTGTCATAACTTTGAATTTTCACCATTCTCTGTTTACAAGACGAGGTTCCATTTTGGACTAGTGATAATAAACGTTTGTTTTTTATATCACATGGCTCACCTGGAAACAATTTAACCGGGATGGATCAGAACGATGGAGTAGCGTGCTTCCGTGGGTTGATTGGTTGAATGATTGATTGCTGTATATAGAGAAAACCTTGAAGCGTTTGTGAGTTATAACTTTTTGTTGGCAAACAGAATGCGGGTATCGTAGAAAAACTCAGTGTGAATGGCTATGGTGATCCTTTGTTGTTAGGCCTCAATAAAAGCAAACCCGAACAACAGATAAGAGCCATTTTCTCTTCAAAGTACCGGGCGCCTCCATCGTCTTCCTGGATATGACAGACGTAGCTTTGCTAAGATGGAATGTTTCTTTTAAATTAACAACTAAACTAAATGTCAAGATGAATGGAAGACTTTATGACAATTGGTTTATAATGGTGCTGAGGCAAGATAAATGCAGCCTACGCAATGCTCTAATATGCTAAGATCGTTATGGAGAAATATCTTTGCTGTAAGAGTATCATAAATTTCGTGGCAAGAAAATTAAACCTAATCACGGCGCTAATTTGTTTTTCAGCTGCTTATCGTGTCAAGTTTATCTTAAACAACGTTGAAGTTGTACGCTTTTATCTCTTTCGCCTTTCGGTTGGATACGAGATAAAATATTAATATTTGATGATTTAATTACATTTGTGTTGTTTGTATTTCTATTCTACGTAATGTACTACCTCATCTTACGTTTGATGTTGGTAAAATGTAACCCTTGATAATTATTTACGTAAGTAGCTCCTCTGCGGTGAACATTTTTTCAATCTCTATTCAGTTTGATATTTGTGTGAAAATGTTTGTGCTAAGAACGCAAATGATGAAGATGAAAACTAAGTCTTCCGCTGGACAAAAAAAAATCAAAAATCTATTGCTGATTTTACGCATGTTATGGAAAGTTTTTAAAGGTTTCACACAGAAGATCGGTACGGTAATTTAATTTTCAAGGGCATTTATTTACCCATCGAGTAAATAACACCAGTACGTCCTTTCCTAATATTCGAGATACGTTTTTCTTTACTGTTCGGTATCTTCCTTACTCCTGTGACCTATTAGTATCGTAGCTAGAGTATTGCGTTGAATGTGCGCAGATGTAATGTTTTAATGAAATAGCATATAATAGGTGTGTTGCATTCGAGTAGTATGTTTAATTATTGCACGAGCGCCTGAGCAAAGTTAGTAACAATTTGTTTTTCTCTTTTTTCTCTTCCCATATTTTCATTACAGGTTAGTATTATACGTTCCATGGCTTTTATCTGGTACAGTATATTTCAGAACGGTTATTGTGCGGCTTCAGGTAATATTACTATGTACGAATTTGGGAAGATGGTTGATTTTAGGAAGAAAATTTCGACTGTTTCTGGTTTGATGTAATGAATTTTGCTCACTATCATTTTTTATGTGAATTTTGCTCACATCTTTGTAAACAAAGACAAACACGAATAAAAACAATATAATGTGGATGAATTAATTTCACATTCAATTCCATTTCGACGCCAGCGAACCATTGCTAGGGCGGTATCTGTGGGTGGCATGACGAGCTCCCCATTTACCTTGCGTCATTGTGCTGCGACGCGCATTGCTCGCCTTGCGCCTCGACGCCCCGCGTGCATGAATCGAAGCGTAACGGAATTGTCATCACGCGAGAATTGCGCATTCACTGGTGGCGCGAGTTTCGTGTGTTTGGATTCAGCAAATTTCCATTCAGCATGACCAGTGCCTCTCGTTTCTTCCGTACGGCATTTGTGCGCGATCTCAAGCTTGCTGCCATGATACTGGCTAGCAACAGAGGTTGCGAATGCAAAATAATAAACTCGTAAAAGCTCAGATTCCATCGAAGTAACGGAGCCGCGTCTCCGGTTTAGGACATTGCAGTGCCGTAACGTTGAAGTTCATGGTCAGGGTTTTGACTGGTTCCCTCCGAAACAGCAAGGCAGTGTTACACTCGAGTGAATTTAAACAGCTCGATTGTTTTTATTTATTTGACTCGCGATGAGCTCGTCCGCGACCTGCTGTACTGGCCCTCTGGTGTCGCCCATACTGCAATGTAGAACATTCCTTCTTTGGAAACTTACCGTAATTCCCTCGTGAGAGGGAACGTTGATGCAATCGTTGATGAAAAGCGTCGGCCGCGGCCATGTGAGAGATTTTATTAGACAGGTTGCTGCTGTTGCTGCTACCGTTTTCGAACTGCGCCGTGGATGCACTTGTTTCCATCGAGACAGTCCCCTCTCTGGGTTGCATCTGTCCTCAATCTACTGCGTTCGCGCAGCTAGTCTAAATGTAGTTTCATGATGGTTTGTAGTGTTACGCCTGATGGAGCTAAATACTTCTAGGCTGTTGAAGGGCAATATCCGCGTGTGTTCGTGTCTCGGATGGTGTCGGGTTTGTTAGTCAGAGATTGATTGGTCAATTTTCATCAATAAGAGCGGCGCCCTTGAACCACGTTATGTATGGCATATGCGGAATATGAGAGAAATAGCAACAGAAACTGGAAGATCAAAGATTTGATAGTATATGACTGATCTGGTGTACCTTAGAATTAGAATAATTTCTATTTGCAAGCACTTTTGCTGTATGGTTAACGAAACCATCTATTATTGTTAAAAATTATTTATATATATTGTACAAACACATGTTAATTTTTTATTTCTTTGCATCCACTTGTGCAGGAACTTCAGCACAGTAAACCAGTTCGTGCATTCTGTAGTAAAAATTGATCATTTGTAATCCGTACTAGAATTGGCGAATTGAAAAATTGTAAATTGCCCATTCGATTGAATTCAATTCGTGTTCAATCCAGTAAACCTATGTTGTTTTCGTAATGTTAAATACAGATTGCTCCCTTCACCAGATGCACGATTCAATCATCGCCAATCTCGGTGTCTATTGTAGTATTGGATGCGCACCAATTCCTACCACTACTTCTACTGCCGCTATTGTTACTAAACCTGTTTCACCCCCGATAGTATTAATTCTTTCGATCGACGACTGCATCCGATTAAGCTCACGCGATGCTTGTATGACGATTATATATACCCGAACTACATCAACGACGACTCCGACATCACCATTTTAATACTACCTCTAGTGCATGACTTATGCCGCCCCCTTTCTAGATGGATGTTGCTTTTGCAGCCACGTTTGTTGTTTTTTTCGCTTATATTTTCTCCCGTTTTGCAACCGGTGATGAACGTCGATCGAAAATTAGGTGCAATTAAAAACGTCTCTCAAACACAGCGTTCAGCGTCTCTTTCCCAGCATCCCAACACGTGATCATTAATGCTAGGCAAACGAGCGTTTTCGCTGGAAGCTCCGGGCTGCCTCCGCTACGGCATTGTTCTTCCCCATCGCGGAAAGGGCGGAAGATAATTTGACTGAATGTTACGCTTGGTTTAAAAGAGCTTTTGTAGGGTGCAGGGAAATGCTTCATTACAGTGTAGGTGTATTTCAGAGCCTAATTCACAAATCTTTGATTCTAGTATGCATCGATGAAATTCCCACATTTCCATGAATAGAGCGCTGTACGATTTTTGCTATATTATTAGACTTTGCATCTTTTTTGTATTTTTTTTCTCCCACGACGTCCGCGGAGCCTTTCGTATCAACTCGGGAGTGTAAAATTTAACCATACAAACATCAAACCGTCGTAACTTTGATAAATTTATCAAAACTATGCTCGTTTGTCTCTTACGATAGCTTCGGTTTAATTTCATTTTATCGTTTTGCATCATTTAATGATCATGATTGTAATGCATGCGGATTGCACGTTAGATAAATTTTTGACAATGTTTCGTTATATTTTTAAAATTTTTTACTTTCATGAAATTCATGCTTCTATAAAAATATGTATTAGTCATTTTCAGTAAATACTACTATTATTTGCTATCTAATCAATTAAAAAAACAAAAGAAACGTTTTTATAACTTTTGAGAGAGTGTTCATGTAGAATATTGTTGCTAAATCGTATGCTAATTTATGTAAAGTTCTATTTGTGAAGCTGAAAGATAATGGACTGCTTTTTTCATTAACCTTCTCGTTTTTTTATATATTGGTTTACTGTTATTTACAATAAAAGATTCTGTGCGGCGAAATGATATTTTGACCGATTTATATAAATATCATATGATAGATAATTGATAATGTCACATTTTCACAATATATTACTCTTTGTATTTTATTTACAGTACGAGGATGCCGTCCGGGAAAGTCGGTACCGATGCCAGAGGAAGAAATTCGTGCGTTGTGTTTAAAATCTCGTGAAATTTTCCTACAACAACCAATACTCTTGGAACTGGAGGCTCCACTTAAAATTTGCGGTATGCGCTATGTAACTTAAGGAAATTTTACATCTTCTAAACTTTCAAACTTCTTGACTTCTTCATTTTCAAACTTGTATATCTTTTCGTTCTCGATAGTTTTGTCGAAATGTTAACATGTTTGAGATGTTTATCTTATCTGTGTTTATGTTTTCAGGTGATATTCACGGACAGTATACAGATTTGTTGCGGTTGTTTGAATATGGTGGATTTCCGCCAGAGGCAAACTATCTATTTCTCGGTGACTACGTGGACCGAGGCAAGCAATCGCTGGAAACGATTTGTCTTCTGTTAGCATACAAAATAAAATACCCGGAAAACTTTTTCCTACTGCGCGGAAATCACGAATGTGCCAGTATTAATAGGATATATGGTAAATGTGGAGAAGCTGCGGCAAAAGTGAATGTAGTCTAAAATAGTAATTTTTCTTTCGCAATGCTTTATGATGAATGCACAGGGTTTTATGATGAATGCAAACGACGATACAATGTGAAACTGTGGAAAACTTTTACGGATTGTTTCAATTGCCTGCCTATTGCTGCCATCATTGATGAGAAAATATTTTGCTGTCATGGCGGCTTAAGTCCAGATTTGAACGTAAGTTTCATACAAGAACGTAAGCTGAATTTTAGTAAATGACTATTAATTGTTATCAATTCATATTGTTTTACTTACAGCACATGGAGCAGATCAAGCGCATTATGCGACCCACAGACGTTCCCGACACGGGATTACTATGCGATCTACTGTGGAGCGATCCGGACAAGGACGTCAAAGGATGGGGCGAAAATGATCGCGGTGTTAGCTTTACTTTCGGTGTGGATATTGTGGCAAAGTTTCTGCTTATTCATGAGCTGGATCTCATCTGCCGTGCGCATCAGGTCGTTGAAGATGGTTACGAGTTCTTCGCCCGCCGATCGCTGGTGACTTTGTTCTCTGCTCCGAACTATTGCGGCGAATTCGACAATGCGGGCGGCATGATGTCGGTGGACGCAAATTTAATGTGTTCGTTTCAGGTGCGTAGACTGTATGTCTGCACAGGCAGCATATGCAGAATATTACACTTTTCGTCACTGATTCGTTTGTATATTGCAGATTTTGAAGCCCTCGGAAAAGAAGGCCAAATATCAGTACAGTGGAACGAACAATCAACGACCGCAGACACCCCAGCGCAATCAGAATCCCACCAATAAACGAAAATAATAATTTCTCTCCATTCTCAACCGCTACCTGACGCGACGCAGCAAGAAAAAGTCATCATTAGCCACCAGTTCGTCGGCGAACGCCGCCACCAATACCACCAATGCCTCGAACACTGCAGACGTCGATGAAGACAGCATGCTGACAGGTACTTCCGTGCCGTACGATCTCGTAGCAAATAATTTAGTACACCGCCAGGACCAAGATCGAGTACATTCAGCAAGCGGCACCACAACAATGTGTGTTTCAACGTCAGCATCAGCTGGATCGTCGTCATCTTTAACGTTGCGGAAGAACGTACCGATAAAAGCAATAGTATTTACCGAAGAATCTTTACCGTGCAACGACACCGGTGTGAGCAGTGCACATTTACGACCCGCTACGCCATCGGCGCTTCGGCCAGGTGCACCGTCTATCGGGAGAGTATGTGAAGATGAGGAAGACTGTTCCTTGCCGTCACCGCCTCCACCACCTTCGATACAGTCAGTGCCTGTAATGCAACTGCAAGCACTACATCTACACCAACCCGTTCCGCAGTATCAGCAGAACGAGCTATTGCACGAGTCGGATTTGAAAAAGCACAATGTGGCTTCCGCACGTTCATGTTTTTCGCCACCACCAACGTCGATTGTAGCGCAAAAGCCGCCTAGCTCCGGCGTAGCAACAACGGGTGCAGCTGGTACCAGTAGACAACTATCAGCGTCTTATTCAACAGCGATGTCAGCAGCAAAATCAACACCAATCTGGATCACGCCGGAACAACATCCTGCTGGGGTAAGCAGCTCGTCAAGGGAAAGACCAGTAACGGCACCGACGAACCTGTATTCGATTGCTTCCACCATCACCGTAGCTACGGGAAGCAATTGCCCGGCTGTAGTATCAAATGTCCCTGTTCTGCGTACTTTTGGCGCTTCCGCCGGTGCAAAACGTCAAAATTCTTTCGGCAGTTAGAAAGCAGTAATTTTTGAAGTAGTCACCTTTTCGAATAAGCTCTGTTTGTGCTTCGAACGGCTCTACAAAATTGAATTTTATTAAATTTATATATTATGAGTTGATTGATGCTATGATACATTTTTTAATTATTCGTTCAATAGTTTGTTTGAAATGCAATGCAAACATAGTTTAATACGTTTTGGAGTATGAATTTTTACAACATCATAACAGTATTGAATCGTAGGATGAACGGTTTATACTTTCAGAGATAGTTTTTGATGTCATTAATTTATGTTTAAAAACTATCTTATGTGCGTGATAGATAACAGATCGACAATAAGTCGCACTGTCTTTTTTTGACAAGGACACATTTAGGTGATGCTGTTGATAATACGAGTCCTTACGATGCGACTCCATTGAATAGAACTACAGTAGTAGACGGAAGAATTAGTAGTTTTGCTGCAGACATAGGCAACACAATAGCAGTGGCATAGGCGTGATTATGATGATGACTTATAGTGTGTGTCACGTTAATCGGGAAGCGAGTGAGAAAGTGAGAGAATAAATTTCGAAGAGAAAAGAAGAAACCGTATGGAACTTGGTTAAAAGAAGAAAATAGAACAAGCTTGAAAACAAAATAAACTAAGGCTAAACTGAATATTTTGCCTGCAGTAAGTTCCCTAAAAAGGGATATATTCGTGGTGTTGGTCATCATCGTACCCAAGTACACTGCAGGCAAATTATTGAGTAAAGCCTAAATTAATCTAAAAGAATGATACTGTTAACAATAGATCACAGTGCATGACCAGTGAGGCATTGAATGTGCTTTAAGTACTGTGAACGCTACGGGCGTGTTAAACATATAGAGAACAAGATAAACAGATAACATTTATGTAATGTCCTGTGTGTTACAGAGACTAATTGAGTTGATGAAAAAAAAACAAAGAAAATAGGGGTGAGTGACACTGCACTACCATAGATTGACAGTAAAGAACAAAGAAGAGATAATTAAACAAAATGATAAAGAACAGTGCAACTAACAAGAACATGTTAGTAAAAGCTATTTGCGGCAGCCGACAGTCCTGAGTGGCATGTGTAACGTGAATGAAGGCGATATTAAGGAAACAAAAAAGGAACTAGCCGCGTTAGTAACTGAGTTGCGCGTGAGAGGGGCAGAATGTGCAAGGTAGGTACACATGCATTCATGCAGGTACACACATATACAGTCACAACACCATATACCACTGACGCATGTCTCCCATTACCAGTTTCACAGGACACTTGAATATAAGTACACGATTTTTTCAGCCGCACATGCATGCAGACGGTACTCAGTGTTATTATTTACCTAAGCGGAGTGGATGTGGAAGGTACGATCAGCATCTGTATCTATAGCCGACATACTAAAGCAAAATCATGCAAAAAATATTCAGCGTAGAGCAAGTAGTGTTAATCGGTACGGTACGGTAGGATCGAATGGTTCCGAAATCGTAGCAAACAAATAGTTGATCAAATCAATCACGGAGTGGAAGGTGTTGTATGTAGGCGTTCTACGCCAGAACTGGATGTCGAGAGTAATTGTTATGATCACGATTTTACGAATCGTTCAGGTGTAGAAAGCAATATCCACACCAACAGCGAATGGTTGACGAAGGGAAGGGTGCAGAATCAGAGAAAAGGACATATATAAATGTAGATAAATATATATACATATATTATATATGCATATACATTGACATAACTCATATGAGACGACGACATAAGGAGACACACTACACACATGAGAGATTTTCCGATTACTTTCGGTTGATCGTTTTATTGCCTTCTGGAAACTACATATAAATATATTTTCCACTCGAGTTAGGAGGTGTGCATTGTACGGGGAATCACATGGGAAAACACGAATCCAAGATCAAAAGGGATGTTGAAGATGGATTGGGTGAGGGTAGTGAAAAGAAAATAGAAACGTTATTACATTCGTGCTTGGCCATGTACTCAAAAAAGGAGGGAAAATGCATGTGACACGCTGCAAAACCCAACAGTGAGGTTTTATTTTAAAGAAAAAAAAAGTGCGGCTCAAGCATAGGCCCGTATGGTGCAGGGAATAGCGTCGCAAAAATGAGCTGGCATTACTTTTCTATGCATTTACACCAGGAAAGAGGCACACGGGTGCACCACAGGAATTTCCGCAAAGTTGATGAATTGTTTCATGATTTTTGATCCCGATTATATGCTACCATATCCAAACGAAGGTTAAAGGAAGTGTTGGCCGTGAAATTCTATCCTTCTCCTGAGCAGCTCCTTTTTGGCTCTTAAACTGTTACTTTATCCTTTACCACAATCTGTTCAACAATATCTTCTTTATTAGAAGCCTTCAGTTATGATAATGATTGCCTTACAGTGTCGTTGCTTGAGAACCAAAAATGTTAAACGTATTTGTGTGTATGTTCCAAAAAGAAAAAAAGAACTATGAAGAGAATTGTTTTTTTTTAACAGTGGATCTGTCATGGTCGGAATGGGTCACGATGGTGTGAGTTCATGCTTTCGTGTAGCTTTGGATAAGCGTTTCTTTAATATTTCCTTTGGTTGTGAGTAAAGCACATCTCTAAAAAGTTCCGTCTGCCAGGAAGATCGATATCATTTGCAGCACAGCCTTTTCTTCTCCTAACTAATCACTCAAATCATTATCAAAATTCCACTGAACCAAAGCCGAAACGCATCCGTCTTTGACTGGGGGCTACCTCATTTTGGTTTCCATTCGGAAAGGTCCTTGCTAGTATGTCGGTACAGATCGTACCCCGTACAGATCACTCATATATATATATACACACAATCACACACACGTCATTACGTGGAAGGCCCACACGTTTGAAAAGCCTATACAACTAAACTGTTTTACGCCCATATCCCACGCTGCAGGAGCGCACAGGAGAACACAGCGTTAGGACAAATAAATGCATCTTCCTTTCGTTGCCGACACAAAGCAGATTTGATGGCCCTTTTTCGGTGCGTAGGGTTATTTATTGAACGTCGTCCACCCAACACCAAACTTTGATGATTGTTACATCTTCGATTGCATTTTCGTCCAGTACAAACGTGGCTTCAGTTTGCCTGTCAGCGAGAATAGGGTTCTGCTTTTATTTTGTCCCTCTTAAGGTGTTAATAAGTAAGCAAAACAAAGCAAAATGAAACAAAGAAATTATTAAGTGCAAACGTTTAGACCGCATACGCAAATTGATGCAAAAATACAAAGCAGAACTAAAAATCAGAGAAGTATGAAAGCAAACAAACAGTAAATTATTGTCATTAACAGTGCTCCGCATACCCGACTAATGCCAGTGCAAATAAACAGGGGCAGGGCAAGCGGGCGAAATATGTTGGAAAGAAGAGCAATGTAATGAATAAAGGATCATAATTAATTCTAAAAAAATGATTATGTCAACGTTCATCCGTCTCCGGTTTCAGGGAACATCCCTAAAGCTAACAAATTGAAGAAAAGTATTTGCTTTGCGTTACAAAATGGACGATGAAGGTTGTTTACCTTCGCTGAAAACTCTATGTAACGAATGCATCTGATATTTCCATGAAAGAACATATTTTAATGCTTTGATATTTTATTTTCATTACTAAATGGTGTTATTAATTCGCGTATATATACCGTTATTTGATTGTTTAAGTTGCTTATTCTCAATACTTAATCATTTTGTAATACGCTACTGTATTAAAAAGATGTTAAATATTTATGTCCTGTGCTAAGGATTAGAAAACAGCCATTTATTGTAAGCCAAACATTTGAACCAGGTGATGTTTCTTATGTTATTCATGGTGGTTAACGTAGTTTCCAAAAACCATAGAAAAAAGGGTAATTGCTAAAAAACGAAAACAAAAGTCTGATTGTTTGAATAGAAGAATGCCCGGTAGAACGTCGGAGGGGTGAGAGTTTGCGGAAGTAATAAAACAAGTTTGGGGGATTTTTCAATCTTTGCTAAGCCGACGTCAGAGAGTGATAAATTATTTCCGCAGCCCTTCAGGCCAACGTTCCGTGAGGCCGCATCGGTTAATGTGTATCGCTGACAGCCTTTTCACGAGCTTTTAAAACGTTCTCAACTTTAAAGCCACGTTTAAAACTGTTGGCCACTTGAGCTCGGTATATTTCTTTAGATAAATCATTGTCGTTTCAGGCGAGAAAGATTCAGCCCCGGCGTGGCAGGCGTGGGGAAACAGTTCTCCGGACCACAACGGGTGAGCAAAGTTTCTTTCTAATCCATACCACTTACCGCAAGAAAACTTACGCAAGACGAAATGTTTTATTTACGAAAGGGTGCTTCAATTCATCATCCCTCTGTCAGCGTCAGCAACCCGGGACCGTGTAGCTCTGCTCCGAGCTCCATTGGACGTCTTACCGAGAAATCCGGAATGAGATCAACGAGAAAAAGCGGCCCCGCTTCCGGTTCGTCTTGAGGATGCAGTTGTGTCCCTCCGGCCCCGGTGTGTGTAGATTGGAGCACTCGGCCTCGGAATACGCTCTGTGAACCGGGCGTGGTCGTGTGTGCGAGAGTGCTCTATGCTTCTCGAGGTACTTCTCCAAAGTGGCCACTTCATCCGAGACCGGGTGGCCGGAAGCGAGGTGACATGGAGCGCAGATTTATGGTTTCCTCCGGTGCGAAGTGAAAGCTTCCGAGCGTTGCGTTCGATGGCGTCTGATAAGTGTGAAGGATCCATTGGGAATGTCACATTAACGAAACACCACCGCTAGCAGGCGCTCCTCAACGTCACGCCGTTTGTACATCGTTCAATGCGTCATCATGAGCAAAACTTGCTCGAACTCGAAAGACCTACACATTCGCGACTTTAAACGAGACCAAACGTTACTCGAATGTTAGTTTTGCGGAAATAAATATTGCATTCCACGATGGGAGAGCTGCTTGGGGTTGGCAAGATTCCACACAGTGCCTGTGAATAAAACATCAAGAACGAAGCCATAACTCTCGTCCCATTGACTGCTCTTATTGATGCAGTTGGAAGCAGCAAAGGACGAGGATGAGGCAGTACAGAAGTAGAACAATGTGTTTCCCTTGTGTCTCCGCTTTGCCTCGCCCAAGTATTGGATACAAATTGAGCCGGTTTCAGACACGATCTCACCTTCCCAGGACCAACAGTATGAATAACAAATATCCTGATGCAAATGCCGTCCCGACGCCGTATTTCTCTTGACGATTGGCGTACTATTCATGTGGGTTGTCTGTGGTGGAGGAGCTGAATATCCTGTTCCTTTCAACCAGAAGTCTGTAAATCGGTGGGTTTTGAATAACCGACACGCACTTGAAAACCGGAACTCGAATATAAGCCGGAACTGTTGCGTTTTTTCGCTTCTTGTGTCCTCAAGTTGGTGTTTCGTTTAAAAGTTTATGGATGCAATACTAACCGTGTCTCCTGATAAGATACTGTAGCTTCTTTAAGTACAATGCAAGGATACATTTCATTTCCGAGAAAGCAGAAGTAGAGTACAATGAGTCGATTGCTGTATTTTACTCGTAAAGGCTCAAAGCATTTTATGCAGTTTATTGCCATCAACCGTTTTCAAAGTGCATTCGATGCAGCTTTTGTCTCAATTGGAATACACAAGTTGAAACGATACATCGCTTGATGAAACAAGGACTCTCACCTTCCATAATTACTCTTTTCTTACACTCGCATATCGGCACAATTGCTTTCCAGTACCAGTACAAAATCATCGAACAATCGCTAATCGTTCGAGAAATTGCGAAAACTCCACATCTATTTAATGGTCGACCCTCGTGTTTTCTAATCGCGCTCAGCGTTGGTGTAAGAAATGCCGGTCAAGAACCTGCCATGCTTACCGCTCATGATTTGCGGGTAAATTTGCATTGCGTTATGAATAATCAACACCCTTTCACCTTGTTCGTCTTGCAAGGACTTCCTTCCGCATTCCACGACGGCGAAGAGCCCCAACATCTGCTTCCTGCACGTACCGATAGCCGGCAGATGGTTGTCATCCTGCATCTTCACCAGATTCAAGCAAACACCAGACACTATCTTCGCTGGGCCCCGAGGATCCCGAAGGGCATGGCTCAGCTGCAAAAGCATGCGATACTGCGTTCTGAAGGCGGGAAAATGCAAATACTCGTGCAACGCTGCACAAAAGCACCGTCAGCATCTCACCAAACGCGTGAGATAATAAGATACGAGGATGGAAATTTCGCCCCAGAAATGTTTGCACAACCGCCCTTGAGCGAGCAGCACGATGGCTGAGGCGGATTGTGGCTAATCTCGTTGCGCGAATGTTCAAACATCAACAGACCGAAGACGGATTGTGGTCCGAGCTGGAAAAAGGGATGCTTTCTCCGCGTAAAGTTGACAAAAAGGAACGGCCTTGAAAATTCGAGCCTCAAGGATCCACAAGGATCTCAGTTGTGCTTGAGGAAAGTGATATATTATCGCTTCGGCCAGGTGTTGCGTGCTTGCAAATTGTCTTGTTATTTTTGCACATTGTTAGCCAGATTAATTACATCACATTGTGCGTTTAATTGCACCGGATGGATGTTTCCGATTTCCGGTTGAATGCTCCTTGGAGTCAATTAGAGTATGTTATAGTTTCCGAAAAGACGTACATGCGTTATGTAGCGTACATATATAGAAAGACAATATATGTTATGTAGTGTAATACCGAATTGATGAATAAATACAAATATCCAAAACAACGAATTTATATCGATATCTGGTAAAATGCATATCCGAAACTAACAAAATTAATGAATTTCCGAAATGACGAATTGAGAAAATAAATACCTTTTATTATTTACTACAATATCACCTGGTTTTTGTCGCTAACGACCCGCGAAACCAAATTTTCCAACAGATCCATAAACGTATGACCTAGTTGAGCGCCGCTGAACGGAAGAAATTCGACGTCCGAAATTTGCCTCTTTTGCCATCCAAAACCGGCTTTTGATAACAGGAGATCATGAGCTGAAGAGGCTGCACTCGGCTGGTACCGTTTCGCTAGTATCCCACAGCCAGCGATCTCACTCTCACGCATTTGCCAAACATGACTGCTAGCTCCCTCTAGCGACGCCGATATCACTAATCCATATAGTCACTCGCTCCCACGCATGATAATCCGCATCCCATCTCTTTTGCGACAGATCGTGTGTTTTTCATGGCGCACTGTGGGATCTTGCAATACATTCATTGTGAGAATAACCCTGGAATAACATATTAATCCGAATGTATAATTTTCATGTTTTGAACATAAAACAAAGAAGAAAACCTTGTGAGAAAAACTTCTGTGGCGTAAAACAATGTTTCCCATATTGTTGAGTATGTTTTTTTGTCGAAACCACATAATTCTAATGAGATGAATAAACTCGTTGTGGGTTCACTACAAATTACTCCATAGTGCAGCGATTAGTCGATTAGACCAATCACGATGCTCGTCCAGAACAAAATAAAGCATCTTTCTATGTGTTTCGGAGCTGCTTGTTTGCTCTTCCGCATGGTCTCTCGTGAGCACAATCAAATTATCAGCAATACCACTGTGCCTTCCAATACCAATACTGTGCCTTCACCGAGCACGGTTACCATGCATGAGGGGAAGCAGTAAGCAAATATGAATTTTTGCACCACGCATTCGTGAGGCGTGTCAGATTGCGGTGGACAATGTTATTACCAGGAGATCATGCAGCATGCGTTCGATCTCATCGATGATCTGTCTGTCCTGCTCTTCGGTTAGCTAGTCATCTCTTATCCCTCCGATAAGCTGATCTGCCGAGATGATATCCGAAAAATACCTTCCCCTTCCATTGTGCCAAAAAAAAATGACTCTGAGTGGGAGTGAGATCACTAATGGAACTGGGGTATCAATAACTCTTAGCACAAGTAGCGTCTTTAAAGCATGCGACCCTGTTACAAATCTCTACCATTGCAGATCGTTTCGCGATCCCAAATTTTTTGGGATTTTTTTGCAAACCTCGTTGAAAGCGAAATTTACCCAACTCATACGAACTCTCCTCACCATGCATGATGATTAATCGAAACCGATTCTAAGGAATGCAATGATTCTATAAGTCCTGAATTATTATACCCATTATTGCTGAGAAAGCAGGACCATGAATGGAAAAACCCGATCGAAACTTGCTCGTACTCTTGTTTTTTGCTCTTTTCACTACTTTTCACTTCTCACTAGCCCTGAGAAAAAGCTCTGTGAAGTCTATCATACATTCCAGCATTTATCACAGCAAGAGTCGGAAAAACACTCAACAATCATTCGTCACACGCACGACGGACGACGATGCACTCGATGGTATCACGAACGATGCACATCATGTTGTGTCCTCGGCCAATCGATCCGAATGGTGTCCCTTATCAATGACATCACACATCTAACACGTTCAAGCACTCGATTTCCCGGCATTCGTCCGTCGCCGATGGTCACTTGGATGTGATGAACATCAGATGCGCTAAAACGCGACTTGATTGCGGCGAGATGACCGTTGAAATCGATTTGTGCAATTTCTTTCCGGGCAATAGGTTCGGTTTGGTGCTCTCTCGTCATAGCAAATCGTCCTGTCGATCCATTGCGTTCCATTTCGACGTTGTCCATCGTTTAACGATTCAATCTGCTGCCATCTACAGCTCTGCCACGGCATATGCGCGATTGAGCGTAAAGAGAACGTCCTTTTAGACCCACCAATGCTTTCATGAGTATGAGTCATTGTAGAACGGCAATGTAGGTGACATTGGATCAGTTAGACTGCGAGCTAACAAACTAAACAGCTTATTTACATTGTTTACTCTATTGTTTATTGCAAAAGCCATTGCAAGTTCAGTAAATAAAATGTATTCAATCTATACTACATACGATTGAGTACAAATTGCAAATTATCTTCCTATAATCTGTTAAACACCACACTCATGCTTAAGTTACATTTTATGAGCAACATTTACAAAATGCCTCAAGCATTTACCGACCAAACAGATTACTCGTAACATCACATCCTATTTGCACACAAAAGCTCACGAATAAAGCTACAATCAACACTGACAGCGTGGCCAACCGACGTCTGCCTGAGACGGCAAACGCATTACAAGCTTTCCCGCGGCAGCCACGGGGCTGTTTGCCCGTGGTGAGTTTTCTTTTCAAGCTCCTCTGTCTCGCGAATCGTTCGACTGCCACAGGCGACGGGTTGTTCTGCTGGTGACAACTGAACCCAGCAATTCAATACGGCAGGGACACGGTTCCGCCTCGAGTGTAACAGGACCCGAATTACTAAACAGGAGGAACTTTCTACGTGCAAGTACATGTTGGAACCACATGCGGTTTAATTTCCACCGAGTGAGTTCCAGCTTGCTGGGAATAGTTCGAGTAGCTTAATTGGGATGCATCACTCCTTGAAACCAGCTTTGTGAGTAGGCGACGTGAATGCACTACAATTCGAGAAAACCATTTTGGTTCCTAGCAATAAGCTTTGATCGGTTGATGCACACAACATTGAGTCACATATAAAACCCAAGATATAGAATAAATAAAGTTCCTCAAAACATACTTTCAAAATTGCATAAATATACTTCCTCGAAAAGGGAGTGTGCGTCATTGGAAAGCTGGGCATATTTGAAACGCATATTTTACCAGGAATGTGACGGAATGCTCAGCAGTCGAAAAGTTAGACTACGAGAATATTTTTGTGCCCTGAGATCGACAGCAAGGTAAGCACATCATGGGAAATGGCTGATGTTTGTGATTATGAATCGTTTGGCTTTCCGCATTCCGTAACGGTCGATGCTACGAACGAATCGAGTAGTTGTTCAGAATGAAACATAAAAACAGGTGCATTTAAAAAAATTCATCCTAGCCAGCCATGCTTGTTATCCGTCCATTAAACGATCATCCAAAACGACTCATGGTTGTCTACGTCCATATGATAGTCCTCTTGGCGGTCTCATGATGAGGTCAATTTGTTTCAAATTTGTAAGCTATGCTCACCCACAAACCATTAAACAACACTAACTGCATTGACCATGGTGTAAGAAAGCCACACACACTTCTTGCGAACATTTGTTTAACGCACAAAACAGATGGATTTATCCGTTGAGCCCTTGTTTACCGAGAATCAAAGTGCACCTCATCTTCAAACCACCCACGATGGATTTCCGCGCGTTTTATCTCTCGTCGCCGATGAACGACCTTCAGATTTTGCAGTAAAAACGCCAGCTGCCCGGCGGTTCAGTCCGGCGAATAATTTATGATTATGCTGAAATAATTAATCACGGCCCCGGTGGATGCCACCATTTGCGTCCTAGCCGGGGTCGTATTATGTTCGTCGCGTCGTCGACATAACCTCGGCGTCTCGGGTGATGGCACGGTGACGCGTGGGCGATGGCCACGGATCGGTAGCGTGTCGCACAAAATGGCGTACAATCACGGTGATGAATTTTGACAGCGATTAATCATGCTGCAATATCAATGGGCGTCGCGCGCGCGTCCTAAAATAATTGGCGGGCGTTCGACCGATTCGCTTCATCGCCAGTTTGTGTCCTCCAACGGTGCTGTTGTTGCCAGCAGAACGAGCGACATCATTAAGCACGAGCAGCTGACGCTGTGGTCCTCGTACTGGTCGCGATTTACTTCCTACGATTTGTAAGAACCTTCTTGAAGCTTTAAAGAACAATCGTGAGACAATTCCTCGGTACCCAATGAGCCTCAAGCGTCATCATTCTCCGGCTGGCTGACTCGTGAGCCACAGCTTCAAAACGAAAGCAAAACGACAATGATAGAAAAAAGTATTGACTGTGATAACTATTGAAACGTACGTAAGAGCAATTTATTCTAAATGTCACATCTCTTCAAAACCTTATTTGTTCCGAAACCTCACTCTTCAATCCGTCAATCAGGATATCCTGAAAGGCTATTAATGTTTGGTATGCAAAATCAGCTAAAGATGTGGTTGCTGATGCGTTTTAGTTATCAGTGGAGTACTCAAGAGAGTCGGCATTTTCAGGACTACGAGCAAGTCTACGCAAGACGTGTCTGAAGAGTTAAATATGTTCATTTTTAATCTGCTAGATATCCTTTCAGCTGTCGTTTGACCAAAGCAAACAATCAAAAACACTTTGCACGCATCGACGTCATACACGACGAATTCTATCGAACTCAGCAGCGTGATACGACTCATTTCCTCATTTCAAGATGGTAGCAGCAGTTGAAGCTTCCGCTTGCTTCTTCATCGAAATTGGTTTTATCGTATGATTTATATTGGAAACAACCAGAACTATGGTCTGAAACCGCTCACTGACTACGTCACCTTTGGGGGCAGTATTTATGGCAGAGGAAAATGAAAATTCACCCCAGCACATGTCGAACGTAACATCTTCCCAGCCTTCCACAAGCATCGAACAGCTTCGTCCTGCGTGTTGAAACTGAACGATCGTCAGCTTGGACCAAGAGCTTCGTGTCGGGACACAAAATGATTCGGTGCAACAGCTGGAAGTACATTCGAGGTTGCATTGATTTTCCCTCCGCTCCGGAATGAACTCCCAGCGTCTTTCTTTGAACCACATTTGCTCGAAAGGCGCCATTTGTCTTTCCACCAGTTCGTTCGTTCGCCCAGGACGCTTAGTTGACGTTAAGTGTCTTTTGATTGAAATTGGTGCATTGGCCGGCCGTCTCGTGGTAAACGCTCCTGAGATATCTGACGTGACGATGCAGTCATGACGATTCAGGCTCTAACAGAGCCTGTGGTCTCAACACAATCGCACTGAACTGTAAATCAAGCGCTCTCTATCTCTGGTGTTGTTTGAAAAGTTTTAACGCTGTTTCGTGGTAATCGACCTTTGACGAATTGCTGAACATACCGCCAAGCATGCCTTTGCTGGACTCACCAAATGGAATGTTCTCATCATCGAAATGGTCACCTAACACGAAGCGAGAATGCGTTTCGGATGATTCTAATGGACAGGGAACAACGAAAGATGATTCGTGGATGAGAAGCTAAACTAAATTCCTTGCATTCGTCCATACATCGCTCCATGTTCTAATTAGGGTAGAAATAAAATATCTCCTTGCTACGAAGAATGAATTATGCATGGTCGTTACCAAATGTGAATGTGCTTCAAATCGACGAGGAAAAACTAGCTCATAATGCTGCAAATGATGCCAATCAATAGAAGTTTATGAAAACTTTTAATATTTACAATGAAATAAATTGTATTATTCGAAATTTTAAATAACAAAAACCTTCCAGTGGATAAATTTCCAAACTATGTTTGGAAAGAATGTTAGTCACTGATTCCAATCATCTTCCTTAAACTCCAAACAATCTATTTTCCATTCAATTTCTGTTGAAAAAAAGCAAATAAATAACGAGCAGAGATAAACTAAAGTACTGTATATGGCGAAAACTATGGATAGCATAAGACTTCGTCAATAAAATTTGCTGATTGCTTGCTCATTTAAAAGTTTATCTTTCACACAATGGCAAAAACAGCTCTATTATTATTAAACAAGAAAAACGCATGAGCAACGCAAAGATTTCAAGTAAACGCATTTGATTGCTTGCAGTATGATGTCTATCTCATTACGTTTCATACTCCCTGGAAGTTTATAAACTTTGGATTACACGCTCGATTGCAGATGTTCGTTGTGCTAACAGCATTCATGAGTTACAAAGGGATTATAAAATTCTGCATTTTAATGGTCGCTCGTTGGAGTTGTTCGTCGACAGACTGCGTTCCGCTCTATTGAAACGTAATCCTCATGTTATGGCGTTGAGGTTAATTGAATAAAATCTCCCTGCAGTTTGCAGTTTGCAACCCGATCCATTCCTAGTGTCCGAACTGTGCCTCGAGAATCTCATCTCCAGAAATTGCTATCGTTTGTTTGCGTCGCGTTTGTTCTACGTCGATACGCTCTTGCTTTTCCCGGGTGCGGTCGAAATGAGCTGGAGCATCGCCGTCACCTTAAATGCATCAGAATATCTTGAGCAGGCACATGCAACAGATACGGACGCTTTGTTTCCGCATCCAGTAGTGCTGAATCGTTCGTAGTGAACAAAGACACTACTTGCAATGTTATTATGCATCTCGAAAGGTTTGTGGTGGCCAGTAGATAAACGGTTACCAGAATGTCCTTTCCAATAGCCCTCAATTCAGTTACTTTCCATCTCGATTTTCTACATACAACGACACTTCTTGAGCGGTTCTCTTTCTCTCTGTTGCTTAACACGGCACGTGGAAATTGTGCGTCATTGAAAAGCACGGTCGAAGCGAAAAACCTTTAAACCGCTGGCTAATCTTCCTCTCAACTTCCATAAAACTTTTTACACTTCCGTAGAGGCCAAAGGCTGGCGTCCTTCCGGATGGAACCACTTCTCACGCTCTCACGACCCACTTTGCCTGCGTAGCTCCAGAGCTCGTCGGAGTAGTACATCATCAAGCGAGCTGGCGTTTTATTAATACTTTATGCCTTATCATAATCCCATTAAATCCGGCCGCGAATCGCCGACGTTGGGTTCACGAACGATTAACAAAAAGCACCAGCGATAGAAGTAATGTGGAAGCGAATCAAACCGAGATGAAAATCATAATCAAACCTCTAACCACAACGTACCGCGATGGAGGCGCACAATCCAACATTCTCGACGCAGGAATCGATGCTGTTGAGCCATTAAACTAGGGCCCATTAAGAAACGTCCGATCGCCGGTCTCACGGCCCTCCCAATTAGCAGTGGAAAATTCTTGGAACGATTTTTCCGTCCTACATTCACGAATCGAAACGTTTAGCTTTTCACGCTCAAGGACGCCAGGACGCTTGGGAAGCCTCATAAATTGCCAACCCGAGCATCGGCTTCGAATTCCGCACGCACTTTGGCAGTTTTATAAATGGCTTGTTTACATCTCGTTCAATGGCCACCGATGTAGCGATAACTTTCGGATTCATTTTTCCAACCTCGCAACAAACTCTCGCACGCTCCAACTGCTCCTCGACGTGGTTATGATCACGGGTCGCCCTTCGGTTTGGGGCGCTGGAAATGAATTACTGACGAAAGTTTACAAATTAAATGCCCAACTTTATGCCTCGAGTCGGGTCCAGTTAGCAGCTGCGGCCTTAGGCAAGGACTGGCACCACGTCATGCTCTCAAAACGATTGAAACCGGCCGGGGCGAAAGAAAAAATACCATTGTGGGTGGTTTCTTTGAGCGCGAGTTATTGATTATACGACGCAACTTCGCGAAAGCGAGGTCAAAACGATGAAATATTGGAAGTAATTGGTGCAATACTCGCGAACTGTTTTACAAAATATTGCATCACTCATTGGGCTGGATTTTTATCACATTACCCAAGAATACTGAAGGTGCAACTAAATGGTGAAATCAACGTATGATGAGAGAATGGAAGTTTCCAAAACTCAACGTGTTGAGAAATCAACGCTGATACATCACAGCCTCGAATGTTTCGGTCTGGTGCCCTTCTTTTAATTATCATATTGTCGTCGGTTCTGGTCACGCACAACCTGGACAGCTGAACCATGTCGAGGAGAAGCTAACGTACAAGGAACATCATAATGAACTTCTAAACGAAATACGCACTCCTGGCCAGTCGGGAGTCGAGAATCGATGTAATGGTACTTTTTTTTATGTGGAACAAACGAACTTAAAAGAAGTACTTAATCGAAGAGCACGGGAAACGATGATAGCGTGCTCAGGAAAAAGACGATCACCTCTAAGCAGAAGGTAAGAAATAGCCAGAGTGTAGTCTATTAAACAGCGCGTACACAAATTTGCATGCAAATGGGGAAAGTAATTTTACTGTAACACGCTTCCAACATTTCCCAACGATGCCTCCAGGAGGGTATTCCGGTACCATCGTCCTGCAACGAAACGGGCCTTTGGAAAAGCCCTATTGATCGATTTTTAATCACGCGTCCATTATAAACGTTAAGAATGCTCAGACGAACATTTTCTCAAACAAGCAATCTTTTGAAAATGTTTATTTTCACAACATGAAATAGTAGTAACGGTTTGTTCAAGTTTTTCTCCAATCAGCATCATTTAAGACCAGACTAAACCCATGACAATTATAGCTTTCTACGCAAACTGCCTCCGATAAATCATCTGGGAATGTGCCCCGCAAACGACGATCGAAATGACAACCATTGCAGGCAAACGAAGATTCCGAACATCAAAGAGATGTTGCTGGGCGTTAATCGGTGCTGCATTCTGGTGTGAGATCCTTGAGCCAGAGACCATCACCGCGTCGAAAGAACCTTCCCCAACCACATCATGATTCGTTGGGTTAGGTCAACATCATCTCCTGGAGTTGCTCCCATTTTCCAACGAGAGGGTTATGTCTTTCCGATCATTTCCCAGATGGCCACAACTATTAATCGAAATAAATGCGATAAATTGATTGGCAACAATCGTCAAGCTGTAAACTGCGAATCATCGCTACCACTGGTCTTGTTCCGTTTCAGCAAACCCGTCGTCGGTCGGAAAGTTGAGCATTCTTCGACACTGAGTGTTTTATTTCATCCCGATGGTATTAAGTTATGCGGAAAGTTGGGCGACAAAGATTTCTTGCGTGACAAAGGGCTGTTTCCTGTTCCGCGTCTTAAGCCGACATCGGCTGTTCTGGGAAGCGGGCGGAGAGGCAAACTTTTCCAATACATTACTATTGATTTCAATCATGCAAAGCAGAGATCGCAATCGGGATCGAATCGAGCACATAATGAGGATGTAGCGAGTAATACTATTCAATGAATCGCGGTTTTTCCAGCGTGGTCGTGTCCGCGTTCCGTTTTCCCAGAAAGTTGGTCCGTCTCTTGTGTCTACGAAATGAAAAGTGTCTTAAAAGTGTGCTCAACATTGGCAAACGTCAAATAACCGATGAGATCTGTCACATTGAACACGGTGACATCACCATTCGTTCGCCATTTTCATCAAAACCAATTCATTACCGCGAGATCATTTCGAGAACGGGAGGCGTTTCTGCCTGCTCGAGGACTTCCGTTCAGCGAAATGGACGCCGAAGCACGGGATTAGAGCGCTTAATCCTTTGTCATTAAATTGCGCCATTATTGGCACCTCACACCGCTGTCTCGTCCTCGACACACCAAAAGGACGAACGAACGAACGCTGAATGGCACATCTTCCCACGAGCACCTCGTGCATGACAGTCAACAATGTGATTAGCGGCACTCTCCTTAGGCCTTTTGTGGAGCCTTCGGCTGCTTGGAAGGAGGCGCGATGGCGTCGCACTTTTTGTGTGGCTGATTTGCATTATCTCCAGCCGTCTTGCAAAGCAGCTCCATCACGGTTGTAAATGAAGCGTAACGAGCACTTGGCGCAAGCTTTTTCCCAAACGAGGCGAAATTAACATTCTCCCCCGAGCCTGGGCGACGAGCCGCGTGCCATTTTGCTGCCAAGCGAAGGGATTACGTCGGTTGGTGTCCGACATTTCGGTAATGAGTCCGTTACTTTTGCGTGTTTAACTGAGAGCAGTAGGTTAATCTGTTGGTGTCATAAAATATGTGTTTTTTTATTGAGTCAGTAGCATTGAGCTAGTATTCTGCTATCGCACATTTTTTTTCATGTCCCAAGTTCTGTAATGCGTGACCGAATTGTGTTTACTTACGTATCAGTTGTGAAATAAGTGCCTTTACTTTAGTTACTTTCATTTGACCTTTCCCAGCTGTACATTTGTCGACGTGAAAATTGTCACATTCTACCCACGTGTAAACCATGCTAAACGTCCCTAACTGGAACCTTCAAATTGTTCCATAATTTGTTTCGTTAACGTTGGCATGTAATTTTCTCGGCCACATTGCACAAAAGCGCGACCCAAAACAAGCCCAATGAAATTCGAATGCATGGAATCATTCCGATAAAATTACAGAGACCAACCTGCACGGCGTCACGCACCGGTCGCTTGATTCGGCCATTTCAGAACACATTCCCGCGTCCGTCGTAATCGATTATCGCTGTTAGATTCAGGCCTCGTTGACGATGATAAGCATTTTCGGTCCACCTTCGTGTCGTCCGTGGGCAGTCTTGGGCCTGCTTTTTTTTCCACCTCCACACATTGGCGGAAAATATCCTTCGGCAGGGCGGAAAAACAATAAATTATTCCGTGCGTTTTCATCAATCTTCGGCTGATTGACAGGATCGGAACGGAGGCAGGAGAAATTAGAGTGAAAAGAATGAAAACATGTGACTGGAAGATACGCAATAACAGAAGCCAAACCGGAAGGAAACCGGCACGAGCCAGCGGTTCCGTGGCGGTGGTTGAGTGCGGCCTAGGAAAAATTTGCTCAATCCATCATTCGACGGCTACAACGGATGAGGTGGCGACGCGAGGCATCTGTAGAATTCGAACCATCGAACGATTCCGGTGACCCACAACGACGCCGAACAGATGAAGCACATTAGCTGGCACGTACTCACGCACGCCGACGGCCGCTCTTTACCAGCAAGGTCGGATGGTCGGAGCCAGAGGAAAATGAGTGATAAACCTGAATGAGCGAATGTACCTGAACTAGCGGGTATATAAAGATTGCAGCTGCAGAATTGATGAACAAATTGAAGACGATCACGTAAGATATTATTGGTGAAGAAAGACGCAAAGTTCTAATGGTCATATCAAACAAGAAGAAATAAAGTCAATACATGATAATGCGAACAAAAATACGGCTACCAGAGATTAGCAGAGGCATATTTCGTTGTCGTGCTGGCAAAACAAAGACACACAGCAAAAGTGTGGCTTAGTTGGCAGCACGATAGCGAAATGTTATTATAGATTTATTATCTGACGCCACCGCTGTTCGGGTTTCCGGTAGAACTCTCATAAGCCCAAGATCCAATACCTCCGGTCGCACACCCTCGAGGGAACTGGGTGGCAAACCAACACAAAAAAAAATGCTTGAGTGTTTTTGATCGATCGAATTGCTTCCTTTATTGGCTCACTTCATCGCAAGATGAAAGATGATACAGTGTCGATGGAACAACAGCACACGCGAGCGGGTAAGTGAAGCGGGCTGGTTTTCCCGACCAGTTCGTTCAGTTGTTTCCCGCAGTCTTTCTGCACCTTTCTCCAGCCGCTGTCCTTCTGGTGGTCGGTTTCGGATGAAGAAATTCTCGTTTGCTCGAGAGATGACAGACACCGTGGGAGGTCAGGCCGCTTATTTAGCGCTCATCGGTGGCAAGTGCCAACGGGGCCGTAGTTCCGAGTGGGTGGTTTGTGACGCCGAAGCTGCTGTTGACTCGAATCCGTTCCACGCACCACCAGAACCAGCACCGATCGATAACCGATGCTGTCCGCCACAGCACCAACACCGTCCAATATCGTGTGTGACGAAAAGCAGCTCGTTAGAGTGAACATCGATCTCAATCATCGCTCGTTTTTCCGACGCTCCTGCGACTCCACGGTGATGGTGAGGACAACCGATAGTGGGCAGTACCTGTACCGTGGTTTCGTGGGTGTGCTGAGCGAACCGTCGAGTGTTTGTTACTGAATCCGGACAACACAGTATGATTGGAGGTGGCATTGGTTGCAGCTTAATGTTCGTCTCGTTGCCGGGTGTGCCGCTTGCTGACGATTGTTTCATGTCATACCAACCATTTAGCTACCATTACAATGACAAAAAAACTCGAGTTTTTTGTTACCATCGCATGCATGGCGTGTCAAACAATGCGATCTCTATCTTGCACTTAGATAAAAACGAATGGGAGTAAACCCACGAAAATCGTGAGCATGGGCGTCACGCATAATCAAGCACAATTCAACGAGCAATATTTTCAAAACGCTTAAAGGTTAAAGGCTCTGTTATGTGTCTAGTGCAGCTCGTGATTGCCCAAGGCTGTTGGTATTATTTGTAGCCATAAAAATAAGACCAGCGTTTAGTTGATTTGGATATCCTTCTGCTCACGACTTTCCCCATCGTGGCTGGACCGTTGGGGTTCATATGCTAGATGCTTAAACATTATCCCACATGTGACACAAATCCAGCACCCCTTCGTAAATTCAGTTCCGTGTCACATCGCACCCTAAGGCTAGAATTTTCCGCAGAACGACAGCGCAAAGGTCAGTCGCAATTGTCCAGCCGAGATGTAACCTTAATCCCACGAGCCCACTTCTAAGGCTGGTGATAAGAGCGAGACGATAAATTAGACGACGAAAGTTTCGGCAGTATGTTGCACGTACGAGAGCCGGTGGGCATAAATTTGACAATTGCTAACTTACTTCTCCGAACTCGTTAATGTGCCCGGAAGCAGCGCAGTACATCATTGTGTCGATTGAGCGGGCGGCCATTTCCGCCCTTCGGTGGGGTGGTAGTAAATTTATTCCCGACGACAACCGGTCGGGCCGCGAAGTAGCACCCGCTCGGTGATAATTCAAAAAGTTGCGATCCTTTGACGGCTTTAAATGGCTCATGAATTTTTATTGCCTTTCGGTAACGGCCCGCGGCAAACGAAGAGAAATAACGCCCTGAGGCATTGGGGCTTCGGTCTAGGGTTGAGGTTATGGTCGAAAACGTTCCTAATCGGCCCTGATACAATTATCTAAAACACTCGCAAGCAGTACGAACGCGAGTTTTGTTTTAGAAAACGATAATGCATTATTAAAACTAAGCTCGAAAATGTAACAAATTTCATAAAACACGAAGCACGAAATATGAAGTTTGCTCTCGAATTGCGTTGGGAGTTAGGTCGACAAGCACTGGAAGGTGCAGGGCGTATTTTCCAACGGTGGTTTGAAAAACAAACCACAAATAACGGACTCATTACCAAAAATTACCGCAATGTCGGACACCAACCGACGTAATCCCTTCGCTTGGCAGCAAAATGGCACGCGGTTCGCCGCCCAGGCTCGAGGGAGAATGTTAATTTCGCCTCGTTTGGGAAAAAGCTTGCGCCAAGTGCTCGTTACGCTTCATTTACAACCGTGATGGAGCTGCTTTGCAAGACGGCTGGAGATAATGCAAATCAGCCACACAAAAAGTGCGACGCCATCGCGCCTCCTTCCAAGCAGCCGAAGGCTCCACAAAAGGCCTAAGGAGAGTGCCGCTAATCACATTGTTGACTGTCATGCACGAGGTGCTCGTGGGAAGATGTGCCATTCAGCGTTCGTTCGTTCGTCCTTTTGGTGTGTCGAGGACGAGACAGCGGTGTGAGGTGCCAATAATGGCGCAATTTAATGACAAAGGATTAAGCGCTCTAATCCCGTGCTTCGGCGTCCATTTCGCTCAACGGAAGTCCTCGAGCAGGCAGAAACGCGTCCCGTTCTCGAAATGATCTCGCGGTAATGAATTGGTTTTGATGAAAATGGCGAACGAATGGTGATGTCACCGTGTTCAATGTGACAGATCTCATCGGTTATTTGACGTTTGCCAATGTTGAGCACACTTTTAAGACACTTTTCATTTCGTAGACACAAGAGACGGAACAACATTCTGGGAAAACGGAACGCGGACACGACCACGCTGGAAAAACCGCGATTCATTGAATAGTATTACTCGCTACATCCTCATTATGTGCTCGATTCGATCCCGATTGCGATCTCTGCTTTGCATGATTGAAATCAATAGTAATGTATTGGAAAAGTTTGCCTCTCCGCCCACTTCCCAGAACAGCCGATGTCGGCTTAAGACGCGGAACAGGAAACAGCCCTTTGTCACGCAAGAAATCTTTGTCGCCCAACTTTCCGCATAACTTAATACCATCGGGATGAAATAAAACACTCAGTGTCGAAGAATGCTCAAGTTTCCGACCGACGACGGGTTTGCTGAAACGGAACAAGACCAGTGGTAGCGATGATTCGCAGTTTACAGCCTGAGGATTGCTGCCAATCAATTTATCGCATTTATTTAGATTAATAGTTGTGGCCATCTGGGAAATGAGCGGAAAGACATAGCCCTCTCGTTGGAAAATGGGAGCAACTCCAGGAGATGATGTTGACCTATCTCAACGAATCATGATGTGGTTGGGGAAGGTTCTTTCGACGCGGTACTGATCTCTGGCTCAAGGATCTCACACCAGAATGCAGTACCGATTAACGCCCAGCAACATCTCTTTGATGTTCGGAACTTTCGTTTGTCTGCAATGGTTGTCATTTCGATCGTCGTTTGCGGGGCACATTCCCAGATGATTTATCGGAGGCAGTTTGCGTAGAAAGCTATAATTGTCATGGGTTTAGTCTGGTCTTAACTGATGCTGATGGGAGGAAAACTCTAACAAACCACTACTACTATATCATTTTGTGAAAATGAACATTTTCAAAAAATTGCTTGTTTGAGAAAATGTTTGTCTGAGCAATCTTAACGTTTATAATGGACGCGTGATTAAAAATCGATCAATAGGGCTTTTCCAAAGGCCCGTTCCGTTGCAGGACGATGGTACCGGAACACCGTCCGGAAGGCATCGTTGGGAAATGTTGGAAGCGTGTTACAGTAAAATTACTTTCCCCATTTGCATGCAAATTTGTGTACGCGCTGTTTAATAGACTACACTCTGGCTATTTCTTACCTTCTGCTTAGAGATGACGGTCTTTTTCCTGAGCACGCTATCATCGTTTCCCGTGCTCTTCGATTAAGTACTTCTTTTTAGTTCGTTTGTTCCACATAAAAAAAAGTACCATTACATCGATTTTCGACTCCCGACTGGCCAGAAGTGCGTTTTTCGTTTCGAAGTTCATTATGATGTTCCATGTACGTTAGCTTCTCCTCGACATGGTTCAGCTGTCCAGGTTGTGCGTGACCAGAACCGACGACAATATGATAATTAAAAGAAGGGCACCAGACCGAAACATTCGAGGCTGTGATGTATCAGCGTTGATTTTTCAACACGTTGAGTTTTGGAAACTTCCATTCTCTCATCATACGTTGATTTCACCATTTAGTTGCACCTTCAGTATTCTTGGGTAATGTGATAAAAATCCAGCCCAATGAGTGATGCAATATTTTGTAAAACAGTTCGCGAGTATTGCACCAATTATTTCCAATATTTCATCGTTTTGACCTCGCTTTCGCGAAGTTGCGTCGTATAATCAATAACTCGCGCTCAAAGAAACCACCCACAATGGTATTTTTTCTTTCGCCCCGGCCGGTTTCAATCGTTTTGAGAGCATGACGTGGTGCCAGTCCTTGCCTAAGGCCGCAGCTGCTAACTGGACCCGACTCGAGGCATAAAGTTGGGCATTTAATTTGTAAACTTTCGTCGGTAATTCATTTCCAGCGCCCCAAACCGAAGGGCGACCCGTGATCATAACCACGTCGAGGAGCAGTTGGAGCGTGCGAGAGTTTGTTGCGAGGTTGGAAAAATGAATCCGAAAGTTATCGCTACATCGGTGGCCATTGAACGAGATGTAAACAAGCCATTTATAAAACTGCCAAAGTGCGTGCGGAATTCGAAGCCGATGCTCGGGTTGGCAATTTATGAGGCTTCCCAAGCGTCCTGGCGTCCTTGAGCGTGAAAAGCTAAACGTTTCGATTCGTGAATGTAGGACGGAAAAATCGTTCCAAGAATTTTCCACTGCTAATTGGGAGGGCCGTGAGACCGGCGATCGGACGTTTCTTAATGGGCCCTAGTTTAATGGCTCAACAGCATCGATTCCTGCGTCGAGAATGTTGGATTGTGCGCCTCCATCGCGGTACGTTGTGGTTGGAGGTTTGATTATGATTTTCATCTCGGTTTGATTCGCTTCCACATTACTTCTATCGCTGGTGCTTTTTGTTAATCGTTCGTGAACCCAACGTCGGCGATTCGCGGCCGGATTTAATGGGATTATGATAAGGCATAAAGTATTAATAAAACGCCAGCTCGCTTGATGATGTACTACTCCGACGAGATTCGGAGCTACGCAGGCAAAGTGGGTCGTGAGAGCGTGAGAAGTGGTTCCATCCGGAAGAACGCCAGCTTTTGGCCTCTACGGAAGTGTAAAAAGTTTTATGGAAGTTGAGAGGAAGATTAGCCAGCGGTTTAAAGGTTTTTCGCTTCGACCGTGCTTTTCAATGACGCACAATTTCCACGAGAGGAGAGAGAGAGAACCGCTCAAGAAGTGTCGTTGTATGTAGAAAATCGAGATGGAAAGTAACTGAATTGAGGGCTATTGGAAAGGACATTCTGGTAACCGTTTATCTACTGGCCACCACAAACCTTTCGAGATGCATAATAACATTGCAAGTAGTGTCTTTGTTCACTACAAACGATTCAACACTACTGAATGCGGAAACAAAGCGTCCGTATCTGTTGCATGTGCCTGCTCAAGATATCCTGATGCATTTAAGGTGACGGCGATGCTCCAGGTCATTTTGACCGCACCCGGGAAAAGCAAGAGCGTATCGACGATGAACAAACGCGACGCAAACAAACGATAGCAATATCTGGAGACGAGATTCTTGAGGCACAGTTCGGACACAAGGAACGGATCGGGTTGCAAACTAACTGCAGGGAGATTTTATTCAATTAACCTCAACGCCATAACTTGAGGATTACGTTTCAATAGAGCGGAACGCAGTCTGTCGACGAACAACTCCAACGAGCGACCATTAAAATGCAGAATTTTATAATCCCTTTGTAACTCATGGATGCTGTTAGCACAACGAACATCTGCAATCGAGCGTGTAATCCAAAGTTTATAAATTACCAGGGAGTATGAAACGTAATGAGATAGACATCATACTGTCAGCAATCAAATGCGTTTACTTGATATCTTTGCGTTGCTCATGAGTTTTTCTTGTTTAATAATAATAGAGCTGTGTTTGCCATTGTGTGAGAGATAAACTTATAAATGAGCAAGCAATCAGCAAATTTTTTTTGACGAACTCTTATGCTATCCATAGTTTTCGCCATATACAGTACTTTAGTTTATCTCTGCTCGTTATTTATTTGCTTTTGTTCAACAGAAATTGAATGGAAAATAGATTGTTTGGAGTTTAAGGAAGATGATTGGAATCAGTGACTAACATTCTTTCCAAACATAGTTTGGAAATTTATCCACTTGAAGGTTTTTGTTATTTAAAATTTCGAATAATACCAATTGATTTATTTCCATGTAAATATTGAAAGTTTTCATAAACCTCTATTGATTGGCATCATTTGCAGCATTATGAGCTAGTTTTTCCTCGTCGATTTGAAGCACATTCACATTTGGTAACGACCATGCATAATTCATTCTTCGTAGCAAGGAGGTATTTTATTTCTGCCCTAATTAGAACATGGAGCGATGTATGGACGAATGCAAGGAATTTAGTTTAGCTTCTCATTCACGAATCATCTTTCGTTGTTTCCTGTCCAGTAGATTCATCCGAAACGCATTCTCGCTTCGTGTTAGGTGACCATTTCGATGATGAGAACATTCCAATTGGTGAGTCCAGCAACACCAATGCTTTTTGGTATGTTCAGCAATTCGTCAAAGGTCGATTACCACGAAACAGCGTTAAAACTTTTCAAACAACACCAGAGATAGAGAGCGCTTTATTTACAGTTCAGTGCGATTGTGTTGAGACCACAGGCTCTGTTAGAGCAATTCTCGTGAATGCATCGTCACGTCAGATATTTCAGGAGCGTTTACCACGAGACGGTCGGCCAATGCACCAATTTCAATCAAAAGACACTTAACGTCAACTAAGCGTCCTGGGCGAACGAACGAACTGGTGGAAAGACAAATGGCGCCTTTCGAGCAAATGTGGTTCAAAGAAAGACGCTGGGAGTTCATTCCGGAGCGGAGGGAAAATCAATGCAACCTCGAATGTACTTCCAGCTGTTGCACCGAATCATTTTGTGTCCCGACACGAAGCTCTTGGTCCAAGCTGACGATCGTTCAGTTTCAACACGCAGGACGAAGCTGTTCGATGCTTGTGGAAGGCTGGGAAGATGTTACGTTCGACATGTGCTGGGGTGAATTTTCATTTTCCTCTGCCATAAATACTGCCCCCAAAGGTGACGTAGTCAGTGAGCGGTTTCAGACCATAGTTCTGGTTGTTTCCAACATATATCATACGATAAAACCAATTTCGATGAAGAAGCAAGCGGAAGCTTCAACTGCTGCTACTATCTTGAAATGAGGAAATGAGTCGTATCACGCTGCTGAGTTCGATAGAATTCGTCGTGTATGTCGTCGATGCGTGCAAAGAGTTTTTGATTGTTTGCATTGGTCAAACGACAGCTGAAAGGATATCTAGCAGATTAAAAATGAACATATTTAACTCTTCAGACACGTCTTGCGTAGACTTGCTCTTAGTCCTGAAAATGCCGACTCTCTTGAGTACTCCACTGATAACTAAAACGCATCAGTGCCCTAAATTTCAGCTGTTTTTGCATACCAAACATTAATAGCCTTTCAGGATATCCTGATTGACGGATTGAAGAGTGAGGTTTCGGAACAAATAAGGTTTTGAAGAGATGTGACATTTAGAATAGATTGCTCTTACGTTCGTTGCAATAGTTATCACAGTCAATACTTTCTTCTATCATTGTCGTTTTGCTTTCGTTTTGAAGCTGTGGCTCACGAGTCAGCCAGCCGGAGAATGATGACGCTTGAGGCTCATTGGGTACCGAGGAATTGTCTCACGATTGTTCTTTAAAGCTTCAAGAAGGTTCTTACAAATCGTAGGAAGTAAATCGCGACCAGTACGAGGACCACAGCGTCAGCTGCTCGTGCTTAATGATGTCGCTCGTTCTGCTGGCAACAACAGCACCGTTGGAGGACACAAACTGGCGATGAAGCGAATCGGTCGAACGCCCGCCAATTATTTTAGGACGCGCGCGCGACGCCCATTGATATTGCAGCATGATTAATCGCTGTCAAAATTCATCACCGTGATTGTACGCCATTTTGTGCGACACGCTACCGATCCGTGGCCATCGCCCACGCGTCACCGTGCCATCACCCGAGACGCCGAGGTTATGTCGACGACGCGACGAACATAATACGACCCCGGCTAGGACGCAAATGGTGGCATCCACCGGGGCCGTGATTAATTATTTCAGCATAATCATAAATTATTCGCCGGACTGAACCGCCGGGCAGCTGGCGTTTTTACTGCAAAATCTGAAGGTCGTTCATCGGCGACGAGAGATAAAACGCGCGGAAATCCATCGTGGGTGGTTTGAAGATGAGGTGCACTTTGATTCTCGGTAAACAAGGGCTCAACGGATAAATCCATCTGATTTGTGCGTTAAACAAATGTTCGCAAGAAGTGTGTGTGGCTTTCTTACAGCATGGTCAGTGCAGTTAGTGTTGTTTAATGGTTTGTGGGTGAGCATAGCTTACAAATTTGAAACAAATTGACCTCATCATGAGACCGCCAAGAGGACTATCATATGGACGCAGACAACCATGAGTCGTTTTGTATGATCGCTTAATGGACGGATCACGAGCATGGCTGGCTAGGATGAATTGTTTAAAATGCACCTGTTTTTATGTTTCATTCTGAACAACTACTCGATTCGTTCGTAGCATCGACCCTTACGGAATACGGAAAGCCAAACGATTCATAATCACATACTTCAGCCATTTTCCATGCTGTGCTTATTTTGGTGTCGATCTCAGGGCACAAAAATATTCTCGTAGTCTAACTTTTCGACTGCTGAGCATTCCGTCACATTCCTGGTAAAATATGCGTTTCAAATATGCCCAGCTTTCCAATGACGCACACTCCCGTTTCGAGGAAGTATATTTATGCATTTTTGAAAGTATGTTTTGAGGAACTTTATTTATTCTATATCTTAGGTTTTTATGTGACTCAATGTTGTGTGCATCAAACGATCAAAGCTTATTGCTAGGACCAAAATGGTTTTCTCAAATTGTGGTGCATTCACGTCGCCTACTCACGAAGCTGGTTTTAAGCAGTGATGCATCCCAATTAAGCTTCTGTAACAATTCCCAGCAAGCTGGAACTCACCCGGTGGAAATTAAACCGCATGTTGTTCCAACATCTACTTGCACGTAGAAAGTTCCTCCTGTTTAGTAATTCGGGTCCTGTTACACTTGAGGCGGAACCGTGTCCCTGCCGTATTGAATTGCTGGGTTCAGTTGTCACCAGCAGAACAACCCGTCGCCTGTGGCAGTCGAACGATTCGCGAGACAGAGGAGCTTGAAAAGAAAACTCACCACGGGCAAACAGTGCCGCGGGAAAGCTTGTAATGCGTTTGCTGTCTCAGGCAGACGTCGGTTGACCACGCTGTCAGTGTTGATTGTAGCTTTATTCGTGAGCTTTTGTGTGCAAATAGGATGTGATGTTACGAGTAATCTGTTTGGTCGGTAAATGCTTGAGGCATTTTGTAAATGTTGCTCATAAAATGTAACTTACGCATGAATGTGGTGTTATAAATGTAACTTATTATAGGAAGATAATTTGCAATTTGTACCCTATCGTATGTAGTATAAATTGAGTACATTTTATTTACTGAACTTGCAATTGCTTTTGTAATAAACAATAGAGTAAACAATGTAAATAAGCTGTTTAGTTTGTTAGCTCGCAGTCTAACTGATCCAATGTCACCTACATTGCCGTTCTACAATGACTCTTACTCATGTAAGCATCGGTGGGTTTAAAAGGACATTCTCTTTACGCTCAATCGTGCATATGCCGTGGCAAAGCTGTAGATGGCAGCAGATTGAATCGTTAAACGATGGACAACGTCGAAATGGAACGCAATGGATCGACAGGACGATTTGCTATGACGAGAGAGCACCAAACCGAGCCTATTGCCCGGAAAGAAATTGCACAAATCGATTTCAACGGTCATCTCGCCGCAATCAAGTCGCGTTTTAGCGCATCTGATGTTCATCACATCCAAGTGACCATCGGCGACGGACGAATGCCGGGAAATGGAGTGCTTGAACGTGTTAGATGTGTGATGTCATTGATAAGGGACTCCATTCGGAGCGATTGGCCGAGGACACAACATGATGTGCATCGTTCGTGATACCATCGAGTGCATCGTCGTCCGTCGTGCGTGTGACGAATGATTGTTGAGTGTTTTTCCGACTCTTGCTGTGGTAAATGCTGGAATGTATGATAGACTTCACAGAGCTTTTTCTCAGGGCTAGTGAGAAGAGAAAATCAGTGAAAAGAGCAAAAAACAAGAGTACGAGCAGGTTTCAATCGGGTTTTTCCATTCATGGTCCTGCTGAGTTTTTAAAATGCATCATGCGTGGATTCGCTGGAAAAATATTTCTCAGCAATAATGGGTATAATAATTCAGGACTTATAGAATCATTGCATTCCTTAGAATCGGTTTCGATTAATCATCATGCATGGTGAGGAGAGTTCGTATGAGTTGGGTAAATTTCGCTTTCAACGAGGTTTCGAAAAAGATCTCAAAAAACTGGGATCGCGAAACGATCTGCAATGGTAGAGAATTGTAACAGAGTCGCATGCTTTAAAGACGCTACTTGTGCTAGAAGTTAATGATACGCCAGTTCCATTAGTGATCTCACTCCCACTCAGAGTCATTTTTTTTTGGCACAATGGTAGGGGAAGGTATTTTTCGGATATCATCTCGGCTGATCAGCTTATCGGAGCGATAAGAGATGACTAGCTAACCGAAGAGCAGGACAGAAAGATCATCGATGAGATCGAACGCATGCTGCATGATCTCCTGGTAATAACATTGTCCACCGCAATCTGACACGCCTCACGAATGCGTGGTGCAAAAATTAATATTTGCTTACTGCTTCCCCCCATGCATGGTAACCGTGCTCGGTGAAGACACAGTATTGGTATTGGAAGGCACAGTGGTATTGCTGATAATTTGATTGTGCTCACGAGAGACCATGCGGAAGAGCAAACAAGCAGATCCGAAACACATAGAAAGATGCTTTATTTTGTTCTGGACGAGCATCGTGATTGGTCTAATCGACTAATCGCTGCACTATGGAGTAATTTGTAGTGAACCCACAACGAGTTTATTCATCTCATTAGAATTATGTGGTTTCGACATATAAACATACTCAACAATAACATTGGAAACATTGTTTTACGTCACAAAAGTTTTTCTCACAATGTTTTCTTCTTTGTTTTATGTTCAAAACATGAAAATTATATATTCGGATTAATATGTTATTCCAGGGTTATTCTCACAATGAATGTATTGCAAGATCCCACAGTGCGCCATGAAAAACACACGATCTGTCGCAAAAGAGATGGGATGCGGATTATCATGCGTGGGAGCGAGTGACTATATGGATTAGTGATATCGGCGTCGCTAGAGAGGGCTAGCAGTCATATTTGGCAAATGCGTGGGAGTGAGATCGCTGGCTGTGGGATACTAGCGAAACGGTACCAGCCGAGTGCAGCCTCTTCAGCTCATGATCTCCTGTTATCAAAAGCCGGTTTTGGATGGCAAAAGAGGCAAATTTCGGACTTCGAATTTCTTCCGTTCAGTGGCGCTCAACTAGGTCATACGTTTATGGATCTGGTGGAAAATTTGGTTTCGTGGGTCGTTAGCGACAAAAACCAGGTGTTATTGTAGTAAATAATGAAAGGTATTTATTTTCTCAATTCGTCATTTCGGAAATTCATTTATTTTGTTAGTTTCGGATATGCATTTTACCAGATGTCGATATAAATTCGTTGTTTTGGATATGTGTTTTTATTCATCAATTCGGTATTACACTACATAACATATATTGTCTTTCTATATATGTACGCTACATAACGCATGTACGTCTTTTCGGAAACTATAACATACTCTAATTGACTCCAAGGAGCATTCAACTGGAAACCGGAATCCATACGGTGCAATTAAACGCACAATGTGATGTAATTAATGTGGCTAACAATGTGCAAAAATAACAAGACAATTTGCAAGCACGCAACACCTGGCCGAAGCGATAATATATCACTTTCCTCAAGCACAACTGAGATCCTTGTGGATCCTTGAGGCTCGAATTTTCAAGGTCGTACCTTTTTGTCAACTTTACGCGGAGAAAGCATCCCTTTTTCCAGCTCGGACCACAATCCGTCTTCGGTCTGTTGATGTTTGAACATTCGCGCAACGAGATTAGCCACAATCCGCCTCAGCCATCGTGCTGCTCGCTCAAGGGCGGTTGTGCAAACATTTCTGGGGCGAAATTTCCATCCTCGTATCTTATTATCTCACGCGTTTGGTGAGATGCTGACGGTGCTTTTGTGCAGCGTTGCACGAGTATTTGCATTTTCCCGCCTTCAGAACGCAGTATCGCATGCTTTTGCAGCTGAGCCATGCCCTTCGGGATCCTCGGGGCCGAGCGAAGATAGTGTCTGGTGTTTGCTTGAATCTGGTGAAGATGCAGGATGACAACCATCTGCCGCCTATCGGTACGTGCAGGAAGCAGATGTTGGGGCTCTTCGCCGTCGTGGAATGCGGAAGGAAGTCCTTGCAAGACGAACAAGGTGAAAGGGTGTTGATTATTCATAACGCAATGCAAATTTACCCGCAAATCATGAGCGGTAAGCATGGCAGGTTCTTGACCGGCATTTCTTACACCAACGCTGAGCGCGATTAGAAAACACGAGGGTCGACCATAAAATAGTGGTGGACTTTTTTAATTTCTCGAACGATTAGCGATTGTTCGATGATTTTGTACTGGTACTGGAAAGCAATTGTGCCGATATGCGAGTGTAAGAAAAGAGTAGTTATGGAAGGTGAGAGTCCTTGTTTCATCAAGCGATGTATCGTTTCAACTTGTGTATTCCAATTGAGACAAAAGCTGCATCGAATGCACTTTGAAAACGGTTGATGGCAATAAACTGCATAAAATGCTTTGAGCCTTTACAAGTAAAATACAGCAATCGACTCATTGTACTCTACTTCTGCTTTCTCGGAAATGAAATGTATCCTTGCATTGTACTTAAAGAAGCTACAGTATCTTATCAGGAGACACGGTTAGTATTGCATCCATAAACTTTGAAACGAAACACCAACTTGAGGACAAAAGAAGCGAAAAAACGCAACAGTTCCGGCTTATAATGGAGTTCCGGCTTTCAAGTGCGTGTCGGTTATTCAAAACCCACCGATATGTAGACTTCTGGTTGAAAGGAGCAGGATATTCAGCTCCTCCGCCACAGACAACCCGCACGACTCGTACGCCAATCGTCAAGAGAAACACGGCGTCGGGACGGCATTTGCATCAGGATATTTGTTATTCATACTGTTGGTCCTGGGAAGGTGAGATCGTGTCTGAAACCGGCTCAATTTGTATCCAATACTTGGGCGAGGCAAAGCGGAGACACAAGGGAAACACATTGTTCTACTTCTGTACTGCTTCATCCTCGTCCATTGCTTCTTCCAACTGCATCAATAAGAGCAGTCAATGGGACGAGAGTTATGGCTTCGTTGTTGATGTTTTATTCACAGGCACTGTGTGGAATCTTGCCAACCCCAAGCAGCTCTCCCATCGTGGAATGCAATATTTATTTCCGCAAAACTAACATTCGAGTAACGTTTGGTCTCGTTTAAAGTCGCGAATGTGTAGGTCTTTCGAGTTCGAGCTGGTTTTGCTCATGATGACGCATTGAACGATGTACAAACGGCGTGACGTTGAGGAGCGCCTGCTAGCGGTGGTGTTTCGTTAATGTGACATTCCCAATGGATCCTTCACACTTATCAGACGCCATCGAACGCAACGCTCGGAAGCTTTCACTTCGCACCGGAGGAAACCATAAATCTGCGCTCCATGTCACCTCGCTTCCGGCCACCCGGTCTCGGATGAAGTGGCCACTTTGGAGAAGTACCTCGAGAAGCATAGAGCACTCTCGCACACACGACCACGCCCGGTTCAAAGAGCGTATTCCGAGGCCGAGTGCTCCAATCTACACACACCGGGGCCTGAGAGACACAACTGCATCCTCAAGACGAACCGGGATGGGTACTGATATGTTATTTCTTCATGATGCCCTTTTAGGTTTGTTGAGGCTCCAGGCAAGTCTAGATGTTTTTATTCACCACTGATCAATTTATGTTTTTTGTTTTCTAAATTTAATTATTTTTACTGGTTTTTTAAGGTGATGACATTTTTAAGAGAGTTTAAGGTGATGAATTTTACTCTGTTTTTATGGGAGACTGGGCGCCTCCATTAGTTATCTTTATGGTATTGATAGTACATGGCTCATTGATGTGTTGAGGATTTACTCTGTGTCTTATTTTATCACTCAGAAAACCAATAAATTTGTTTGAAAGTTTAATATCTTTCAGTTTCGATTTAATATTTACGCTATATGTTATATAACGATAACGTACAAATGTCACAGATGTTGTATCAAGCCTCAAGGCATGTGCAGTGACGCATATAGAATCACAAAGCTAGATATCGATTCAAGTAGAACAGAGCCAAAAACTCTTTCATAGCAGGAAATTGGATTTTTTCAGAATGAAAAATAGTGACAGCTTGTGTGAAAACCGATATACGTCATGCAAATCTATACACCTCCACCTGTGTGAATTCTGACACAAGTGTAATAAGTCTCGAACATGTTATGACGTTACCGCTACGAGCAACGTTTTCATATGGTTGCAGTGTTGTGTTGTGATGGGTTTCATCACAAAAGTACCAACTTCAAAACTAAGAATGTTAGTGAAAATCATTGAAGCAGGCATTCAAGCGATTGTGTTGTAGTAACGAAATGTGAATCATCATAAGTATGGCAAATTGTGTAAACTGTTGATATTCGAATCAACATGGCGGTATGCATCCTAAATAACATGGAATGTTTGGTAACGAGAGTAACATTTTGCATCCTATGCATATTTGCCATCGTATTCCATAGCGGTACGCTGCGAGCTTTGTGAGGAATGAATTGAATTGCTTTATCTGCATTTATGTTGTTAAGCCACGGTGAGACGATGTACATGGAATGAATATGACAATCCTATCAATTTGCAATCCACAGCAACAGAGCGAAAGGTTTGTGAAATTTTGCAGGTCGCATGATAACATAACACCAATTTCTTGTACAAGAGACCTTGACCTAAATGAATGATTGTTTGCACTCGACTGTCATATTTTTATCTCATTTTTGTCGAGATTTAACTAGTTCTCTTTTGAGGCTCGTTTTGAGTTTTTGAGCGTATATGAGGCATATTCTCTATAGCATTTGCCTATAGCAACACTCTAAACAATGTTTTATTAATGTAAAAAGCCATCCATTTTAAAATATTAAGTAAAAGTATAACCTTTATCACCATTAGACTGTTCAAGTTTTATGTTATTTCACTTAGGGAGCAAAAAAATTTTGGTAATGCACCTAATGCAACCTAAAGGTTTTGTATTTATGATCGCAAATCACAATTGAATAAATATTGAAACCAGCCATAATTTCTTGTTAGAATTTTATTTCTTTATTGAATAAAGTGCAATGAAAATTGGTGATATTAAATTGATCGATTACATATTCCAATGTACCGGTCTTGGAATGCTGCATCGGTGACCTATCAGAAAATGGCCATGTTATCGTTACCAGCCATATTTGCTCTATTGAAATTCATTCTTTTCAATACTTCGTTTCTGTAGCTGCAACCTCAGATATTGATGTTGAATCTGTATAGCCCATCCGTTTACTACGACCCTTGAAGATGGGTGAAAAAATTGCGAGCTAAAAGCATGGGTGTTGTCAGCGTCGAAATTGAGCGCATTGTACGGTGGGTGCGAAACACGATCAAAATTTTATTGCTCTATCTAATCTGCTACCCCGTATTCTATTTGTCCCTATTTGCCCATGGCACGTATTATAAAACTGTACCTGGGGAAAATCTGTGGAGAAGATGGTTGAGCTGAAATTGTGTCATGTGGGACGCAGCGTTCGAAAATCGGCCGAATGTTTGCGGTAGGATTAGGTTTTTTACAGCGCCACGTTCATACGGCCTCCAGCCGTAGGGTCGTGCAAATTTCATGGAAATATGGAGCATATTTAGGAAGAAAAAGCATCCTTTTTCCCATGTACACACACAAGTGGTGCTGAGTTTTTATTTATTATAAGCGCTGCTCGACATGGCTAAGGGAGTGATTTGTTTGACAAAAAATCGCTCCATCACGTATCACGCGAATCGCGTGCAAGGGCACTCGGTTGCCAGCTCGCAAGCTGTCTGGATGCTTTTCCGATGGGCGATTTATGCTGAGGCACGGCTTCCGGCGTCGAGTGGCTCCATTTGTGTGATGATTTATAATGCATTGGTCTATTACGTGTCAGCTAACCGTGGTGCTCCAAAATGTTGCAGTCCGTTACAGACGCTAAATTCAGCTCATACATCTTAATTCAGATGGAACGCATCATCGCAGCGAATAAGCTTTTGAAATTGCTGTAGAAAGCTAATCTTAAAATATAGATGCGCTACACAATGTTTGGCGTCAATAAAAGTGCTATAAATTTCAAAACAAAAGAAAATATTTTATACACACTGCAATACGTCTTGAAATGCTTTTCAAAGAAATTCTGCCCAAAAGTCATTGTAAGCGATGGTAATCGTTAAGGTCGTTAAAACATTTTTACACTTGGCAATGCATTGAAAAAACCATACAACGTTCACAAGTGATCCGGTAATTGAATTAGAAGACATATTTTTAATACAGCAGGAGTATCAAATTTGGATAACTTTACACAAAGCGGCAAATTGTGCTAGTTTTGGGAAAAGGAGAATTTTTGCCGCAAAGGTTTTTTTAAGCTTCATCTTCAGTAGTGCTCCTATCAGCAGCTGGAATTGCGTCAAAACCATGCATTACCGCTGTCCCGAAAATTAGGGTTCACGTTACGCGTCCTTTTCCCGATAGCGGTGTAGAAGTACCACTTTCTGGCGCTACGACCAGGAGCTTGAACTGAAATGCCGAAAAAAAGCCTCTACCTGACTGAAGGTGGCACTGGAAAAGGGGTTGAAAAATAATTCGAAGGTTAGAATTCGGAGGGTTGGATTCAGTGTAAAACTTTTTGCTAGCTGTACCCGTTCATTCCAGTCCTCAAGACTGTGGGGAAAAGGAAAGAATCGTCATCCAACCTCACCATTTGCTAGGCCTGAGTCTGAGCATGTACTTGCTTGAGCGGGTTCAGTAAATAAAGAGCAAAAAATTCATATAGAAAAATGGCGGTCGAGATCGTTACCCAGCGAAACGCTGTGCTCGAAAAATCCCACACACATCAGGTTTTACAAACACAGCTACACTCAAAAATTTGTGGTAAGGGATTACAAGTAAAGCAACTGAGAAATTCGATTAAATTATGTTAAAATTTAATTGCAAATTGAAAAGGCCACCGTACCGGGAAGGTACGGGTACCAGGTAGGATACGTTGTTATTTTCGCATCAGCATGCCAGGGAACCGTTTGCGGTCAATATTCTTGTTCATTTAAAAGATATTCTGAAAATTAGGTCTGCAAAAAGTATATGAACAATCATCAATGAATAAATTAAATATATCTTCTTTCGTATGTGCTTAAAACGTGTTAGCCCTAAAACAATTGACTTACTTCGTCATTATTTGAAATAAGGAGAAAAAACTAGTAACCGTTGCTATGCGTGTTTCGTTTAATTTTAAGTTCGATTAAATTTCGAACTAGTTGCTAGACAACATCAGTTACACAGTCTAATGGAGAAATATTCATTACAAACTTAAACTTTAATGACTCATTATTTTAAGTAGAATACAAAATTTTCTTTATTTTAAATTATTAAATTTTAAATAAAAAACAACACGTTAAAAGACATTTATTTGAAATGGTTATGCGATATAATTAAAAATCGTTCCTTATGCCATCCGCAAAGTTTAGACAATAATGGATTTATTATAGACTATAGAGAAACATTTTCCTTTCTTCCAAAATTTAAGACAATTACCAGAATAAAATAAGTTTATGATATAATTAATCAACCAAATACAATGTCGTTTCCTGGCTCTTACAGCTAATTTAATTTTGAGAATCAGTTGAACAAATTTATTTCACCGTGCATCACGTTTGTGTTTTACGTACACGATGTTGATTTTCCTTTAGCAATCGTTTCTGTTATTGGTTACTACCAGGTCTCTCCTCAAACGCATAAATGAATTTTCTACTGAAACTAAAGGCTAGCTAATAAAATTTTACAGCATCTCCAAAGCAGCGCGGTTTTGGTTGCGGTGAGACTTTAAATGAAAACGTTCCACAAACGTAACCTCGGAGGCAGGAAAAATAAAGCATTCCTCCCTTCTACGTTTTTCTCACGGACTTTGCTTTGCCGTTCCATTGGAAGTATCTTTTCTATCGAAGGTGCTAATATTTTACGCTTTTGCCTTGCTTTTGCTCTATCGTTACCTTTGCAAAGGGCCATAGAGGTGATGGAAGTAGGGCGTGACTCTTGGGTGTCCAGGTGTTACCTCGAAGGACCCGCGGTCAGGAACACAGACACCATCTGCAAGCGGATATAAAATGGCGCGGTTGGTGCCGTTCTGTGCCGTTTTCCAACCGATCTCGATCTTTTGGTAGCATTTGACTGCCGGGCAGCTCGAAATAAAGGACGACCCAGACGTGGGTGAATGCCACTGGCGTGTGAAATATGAAATGCAAATAGCATAACATCGAAGCACGTCATTTCCGGAAAACAATTCCGTTGAAGAAACAGTATGGTATAGCATAGTCTAATTAAAAACGAGTGGCAGCAGTTTCCAGGTACTATCGATACGGTGGTTTTAAAATTAATTAACGGAAACATTTTGCTCTATTTATTTCATTACGGTTCTTGGTATCTGTATTTTTTAAGTACAATAATCGTAAAAGCACACACCAGTAGTATAAGCAGGCTTAGCCCATACGCATCGGCAGTAAAATTGTTGTCGTAATCAATTATGAGAAGCATTATGGTTACAGGTGCGGATAAGTAAGAACGTTGTATTAAGGTTACAGGTGTGATGTCTGCCGGCAAAGCATCTCGAACAACCCGGCTATCGAAATGTGATTTTAAGCTCTCAGTTTACGACTGTCCCTAAGCGTTGAGCATCTGGCACGGGTAAATTAGACCTAACCTTGCCATTGAGTTGATGGTAGCTACAACATAAGAAAATCTCGAAAATCACGCGTATGCAGCGACCGTGTGTTTGCGTTTGATTGTGTGTATATTTTTCTTCGTCTCGTCTCTTATCGTTTTACGACCGCTTTGATGAGCTTTTTATTGCGCTTTTTCTTATCCTTATAGGGTACACATTTTTTTCTCTTCACGTGTTCTGTTGATCCTTGTCGATTTTTATTGACCACTCGCTTGGAATGACGCCTTGTTCGCCTGGCGTTAGGTAAGCATTGTGCGGCCTGGTGAAAAAGTCTTAGAAGTCATCGAGGATGGACCATGACGGACGGCAGGTTGATAGAAAATGGCTCAGGTCTTTGTAAACGACGTGCTAACGCAAGCCGGCCGAAAAGTGATCCTGTTTTATGGTAGGTTTTTTTCCACATCCGTCCTACACCATAACCGGTGCATTACAGTGGAAGCTTTTCCACTCGCTTCGAGCTGGCGCAGCTTCCGGGCTGGATAATGGAACATAAAACAGCTAAAAAATGAGATGTTCGCAAATGCCATTGTCCTTGCAGCTAGCTGTATGATGCAGCTGGAAACCTCTACCACATCTCGGTTCACTCACATGGCAAAAAGAGGCCATCATTGTCCGGACGAGTTTCGAAGAAATGCACTTTCGTTTAGGTGTAACGAATGTTTTTTTCATTTCTCCTTACTATTTTCTGCATGTGTTTCGGCTCAGTTTGTGCTATTATCTGGGTTAGCCTGCGTGTGTTGATAGTAATGATGACGAAGCAGAGTAAACCAATGGATTATGTTTCGGTTCGTAAGACTTCAAAAGTATGAAGCCACAGATGGCAACAGATGTCAATCACGTTATCATTGCTTTTCGCATTTGCTAGGGAATTTAGCATTCAGTTAAGACCACATGGCTCTTTATGGCTCTCTTTTTTAAGACAAGTCTTATCGTTGAAAGATTCAACGTCAGGCATGCTTGTTGCTTTGTGCTGAAAAGTAACTATTTTTGCTTGCCGTACTTAGATTATGGTTTATTTTACCACGCTCTAGAGGGAGTCTCTGATTCATAGCTTCATTGCATGCTTGGATGAATTTGGCTCTGGCACTCATATTTCAATGCACTTTATGCCTTCTGCCCTCAGGTTTTTCTTTGCAACAGCTACAAATGTGACATGCTGTACTGACATCAATTTTATTTTTTTTTGCTGCATCTGCTTTTGTTTGTTCGAGTTTCGTTGCAAAACCAAGTGGGATGCTTGTTAGGTTATTCTTGCTGTTCGTTAGAGATACCTTCAATCCTCTTATTCGGTTACAATGATGCTTTGGAGAGCTACATCGGTTCTTGTGGGTTTTTTTCAATGACGAACAGAGCTATTATATTGAAATGATTGCTTTAGACCGCTGACATATTCTGTGAGATCGATTCGGGGACGAAACGAGAATTGAGGCAGAACGATGAGCATAGATCTAGTCAAATTTGAGTGTGAGGCATGAGTTCGATTTTAGGGTTAGATTATAATCTAAAACCAAATATCCAAACATGTACATTTCACTTGAAAAAATTTACAACCATGTATGTAAACCTTTGTAGTAAATCTTTACCTTCATTGCAGTGTTGTGTTTTCCATTAGGTCGTTGTTCGTTTTGATTATTCATCAATCTATGCTATTTGCTTTTTTGAAAAATTCTTTTTGCAACTAAATAGGTAGGTATGCTTAATCATTTTTGGCATTCATTGCTCAGAAATGATGAAAATATTTTCGTTGGGATAATACCTGGCCAAAATTAATAAAAATACTTGTTTGTACTACCAAGACGGTCAATGTAGGATTAAAACGATCAGCAGATACGATTGTAATAACCTTCCAAATGAAGTAGCCATTCTAACAGTACTTTCTGTGGGATTGAAAAATTATGCAAAATTGTGTCTTCAACTTCAATTGCACCATCAGGCGACGTAACGAAATGGTTGATGTTGATGAGTCCCAGTCACCTCAGCTGCCAGTAAATAGATGGACTTTTCGTTTTTCTCCAAAGAAAAGCGAGAAGAGTAAGTCCCAAGATTGTACTTTTTATGGAATGAGACAATTTCATCAAATGTTGAAATTGTTATGGCTCTTTTCATGGCATGCAAGAAGAATGTTAGAAGATTTTTTCTGTCCGTCATTTCGTATCAAGTAGAGAATATTATGCACTATGTTATAAACACTATGATTGGAATAAGAAACCAATCACATCAATATTTCGTTGGATCGACTATGTTTGACTATATGTTACATAAAAATAATATTTACAAATCGATTGATTTGATTTTGGAAGTTGAAATTTTCTTTTCTGAAAAAAAAACGTATGTACCTAAAGCTCTTTTCGTTCTTTTGATTACATACAATACTGCTAAACATATTTACTTGCGTACAATACTTCAACATTACTGATAATTGACAGTACTGACTAAACAATCGTTCAATATACAGTCAGCAGCATTTCAGTCTTGGGACAGCATTTCAGTCTTCTAGGTACTTGGCATTGACTTCTAATATATTTGTTTTTCTTTCGAAGAATTCGAGAAAAAACATTTCATATAGCTATAATACAACTAGAAAGGAATGAGTTGAGGAATTATGAACTAAAGTATAGATAAAAATTGCGATATATAAATTGAATGAGAGCGAGTAGCAAGAGAAAAAAGTAAGCAAAGAAGCAAGAGTTCATGCTAGACGTTTTCTAAAACCTTACTGAAAAAATGCCCCTAGTTTATAGAGCGTTGGATAAGGGCACTCAAGAAAGGGTCTAAGAATACTGTGAAGCATTTTATCTCATTATGGGTTTCGTTAGAAATACGTGATTTTGTCTGGCACGTGCTTGCGGTAAAGCTAAGAAAGAAATGTATTATTCCTGAGGGTGTTGATTATCAGCCAGGTTTTTCATAGGTTGTTAAAAGTTCATGTTATTTAACAAGAGGTAACTAATGCATGTAGATTTTTGCATAGTCTCATTTTTATTCCAAGTCAATAATCTACACATTTTATTTGAATGCTGCTGTAGTTCCATAGCAGACACTTCTACTTTAAAATAAACATACAGCGATAGAGCACGAATTCAATTCCATGAAAAGCTTATAGAAAAAGTACTCTAAAAACCAAATGAAAATATTAGCTATTATCAGTGACTAACATATGCTAGTGTGTTAACAATCATGATGTAACTATGAATGTAACTTTATAAACATTTTAAGATACCTTTATACTTCAAAGTTCAAAGTAAAGTTTCTGACGAGGCTCTCAGATTCAACATTCTTGAAAAAGATCGGAGCACAGTGCCCAGGTCAAAGTTAAAATTGTTTTCAGCACTCGAACTTGATACACGTTTTTACAAACCAGCTAACTTAGCAGCAAGTGCCACAAGAGGAAATTGTATGAAGAATCTCTTAATTTTCAGTCAGTTTCTTGGGTAAGTGGTTTTAAGGAGTTTCAAAGGGCACTCGTAACCATCGCTGTAATCCAAGCATTAAAAATTTGGAAGTGCGGCTTAAGCGAGAAAATTATTTTTTGTCAAGCCCGAATACGTTATAAAAGTCTTCACGACTAATTATTCCGCCAAAACTTGTCAATTATCCATCGCGCATGTTTATAATGAAAGAATGCGTCTTATAAAATGAGTTTAACCACGTTAGCATTAATGGGAATAACATATAGCCAAAACATAGCCTTATGTGCCTTTTCCCACGTGTAACATGAAGCGAAGGTGTAAAGCTCGCTTCAAATCGGAAGGTAGCTGACGAATGAAATTCTTTCACGTGGGCAAAAAGCAAGCGAAGTAGAGAATTTAATAAAAAATGCAAACGAAAATGGGTTCCGTAAGGTATTAGCATTTGGGTGTTATTTTACCTTGGCGGACTAATTGAAATGACTGCGTCCCGTACGCAGACTGCTACGGAAAGGACTCACCTGCTGGAAAAGGTGCTGGAAAGGATTATGTGCTCTCGAAGAACAAAGCAAAAAGAAAAAAATGAACCTCTGGATTTGATTGTTAGCGCTACGAGCTGGAGGGTTGGTGGAGAGAGCTCAAATTCGATAAAAGCTGGGATTACCTTGGCACTCGAGTAACCTCTTCAGCTCACGGTACATCAGTTTGAATGGCGGAGGGATAACCTGCCGAAACAAGCGGCAGGAATTCGTTTTTTTTTCGTATCGAACAACTTTTTGAGTGTGGTAACACAGATTAACAGGAGTTGAATAAGTTTTAGAGTTTACCTTTTTTAACAAACGCGAGTGGTTTTGGCGATTTCTTAAAACTTTTGACTTGAAAGGAGTGGATGCTTTGTTTCTCAGCTCACAATCAATAGGAAATGAAAAAGGACCAAACTACTACATCGTGTGAGCTCTCCATAACTTCAACAATTTGATTGTTTTCAGAACTGTTGTGAAGGATGGACAAATTACTAGGAAGGCAAAAATTTGTTCGCAACATCAGTTTAAGGTCAAAGGCAATACTCAAGTGATTCGTTGCTCAGGCCCGTTCAACCATGTGATGGAGATATTAAAGCCTTAAATTTCATGCAGCAAATTTCATGGAAATGGTAGAAAAATGTTTCGTTGTAAAGCGAGGATTTCTTAATATGTTGCAGATTGTTTTATTATGTGGACTCTCAATTGACGCGTAAGAATGAAATGTTTATGTTAGTCATTTATCAATTATTTAATAATTTTCATAATGTGATTCCGATTGCCTATGAGGGTTGGATCAAAACTTTCATGATACATGGGGCTTAAATTCAAATTGAAATTAATTGATTACAAATTAAACAAGGAGATAACTTGCCATCGTGTAATACCAACTGATTCATATCAATAAATCAACCATTTTTAAGTTTGATTTAATTATTTTAATAATTATCAACCGTTTTGATTTACAGTATTTTACAGAATTTTTTATCCATTGATCATCCAAACCCTACCAGGCGCCTCCATTAAATTTATCACTACGCTTGGCGATTCCAACAAAATAAACAAAAACAAACAAAAGCCCAGTGTACAATAAAGCTGATTGAATTCAGTTTTAGTTTGTTACTTTATGATACTTTATAAGCATTATTCCTAGAAAGTTTCATAACTAACAAAATGTAAGTTGACCTTGCACACGAACTAATACGCCTTTAAGCCTACGTTACGCGTTTGAGCTTGCGTTGCATTAGAGTTCGATTGATGACGATGAATGAAATGGCAAAAAGTTGAAAAATGACCTGATCGATGTAACTTAATGCAAGCAACATAGTTCAGAAAAAGAAGATGTTGATTCGAAGGCATGGTTACGCACTCTAGTGTGATGTTAGGGTGAAAGGTTTCAGTCTAATACTCACTATTACAGCTCTGAATTGCACTGATAGTGTGTATCGGCCATCTAAAAGCTTTCAGGTTTTATTCATTGACTTTCTATTCTTAAGAAATTGTAGAAATGGGCGTTGCATAATATGGAGCTTAGTAAGGAACATCTCAAAAGATGCTTAGGCTCACGTTTTCAATCCGTCTTTGGCGTCATGTCAATATTGGGAGCCCTTTGAAATAAAGGAAGATGAATATTTAATGATGATTTTCTTGAATGCTCTTTGTAACATTCTCGCTAATCAAAAGTACGTTGTGCTACAATCCCGGAAGAATTTGATTTCCACGGCTTTTTTAATCACCAATTGGAAAGAAGTACCAACGTTTGCGAGAACGTTGTTTGTGGGCTATTTTGCGTTTGGTTTATGATTCCTAGAAGCGGTATATTTTGGGATTCTCATTCTGCTTCAGTGATTAACCTCCCAGGGTAAGTACAAGTTATAATTATTTTTTTGTTTCATTTGGTGTGGAAATATTGAAATCGGAATGGGAAAGCAAAACAACTACGCCATTGCCATGAGTCAGCAGTGCGTAAAAAACTGAATAACAACGCAAACGGCAACAAACGTGCCGTGAGCCTTATTTTCCCCGAAACGATCATGGCACCAGCGAGTGAACATGGCGTGCGCTGTAATCATGGTCGAGCTGAGATGCTTTCGACGTTGTCGGAAATGTTTGCTTGCAGCAAAAGTTATGTGCAATGGAGCAGAAATGTTGGTGGAGTGAAGTAAGGTTTGGACGCAAAATTGCTGTGCCCTCGTTCGCATAACGTTGCTCCTTCTATTATGCATCGAGTTGCGTGCTTTGTTTAACGCCATACAAATGTTGAAAAACGAGGAATGTAAACTGTGAAAAAAATCTTAACACCGTTTCAACAGAACTGAAAAAATAACCAACAGCTCCAGTATAAGTAACAACGCATAAAGTTATGTGTGCATAAAGTAAAATGTGCTAGAATGGCATCCGATGCTCGTATTCAAGCTAATCCGCCAATACGCCAATCAATCGATGCTTACTTGACCGAAAGAAACCTCGGTCAAACCAACAGAAACATGCACACTTCGAGCAGTAGGATTCAAACTTGAAGGTTTCTTTTCTATCCACAGTGATGCTGCCGTGAAATTCTGCTTTCCAATTTTCCCCACCATTATGCGCGCCATCGATCGATTTACATTGCCCGATCCGAGGTGTTTGTCATGCATGAGAAAATGAAAACCCCCGCCTCGGGCCGCTCGAATAGCGATGCCATGTTCGTACGATTTGCAAACAGACGAAACGTGCTCCATTAGCATGATCAATTCGAACGTTACGATGGCCCCGTCACCGTTTGTGGTGAGGAAAAGCGCGCAAAAAATGCGAGGCATCGGCGGTGAGAAAATTGGATGCAAATCTATGTTTTCCGTTCCGTGTGCCCGTGTGTATGCGCACTGAACCGCGACCCGTTTTGTATGGTAAATTTTTATTTCATATTTCTGCCCTCGGAAACTCTTCTGGGTCGAACAGAGCTTTCGATGGAGCATGGCAGTAACCCGTCAATCAAACTATTTTGTGCGCTAGTTTTATCGATTTCCTTTGGCAAGCGTCCATGCGACTAGCTGATTGGATGGCATTCATGGATCGACCGATCGTTCAATTCGGCATGTTTTTATGCTGCTTTTTTGTCCGCAGGCAATTTATGCTTTTATAAACTTGCGGTGCATTTTTTTGCAATGGAACGGTCCTGATTTTAGAGGTATTGAGTTTTGCTGCGTACTAATGGTACGCTTAAATGCTACGATGAAACGAATGATGTACAATATTTGATATTTGTATCAATCGACTTTGTTCTGGTGCACAATATGTAGCCACTTGCATTTTGCACGTTAAGGATGTCGTGTTTGATATTATATTATCAGTTTTGTAATGTAACATTCAATTATTTCATTTTAAAATCAGTTGATTTTAGAATCTTGAAGTTGAACGGTGATTATTGCGAACAGTCTTGTCAGTATCGCATACTGAATTCATATTTATCACATCTTTTGAGAGGTGATTAACATACCCTGATAATCCTTGCTTACTATTACTTCACTACTGTGGTACAGATTAAATCTCTCTCTCTCTAATGCATAATTCAGTGCACACACTCCAGTGCAATATAAATTCAAATCACACTCATGCTCTGCTGCATCGCGAACGATGCAGATGCTACAATTTATGTGACAGCAGCTATACTATCATCATTTCGACTGGTAGAAGCTTACCCGCGCGTAGACTTATTAGCTGCAGGTACCTCTTAGCGCTAGCTGGAGGATTCGAGTGATTAATAGTTACGAGCAGACGAGATCATCCATCAGCCTGGGGAAGTAGGTTTTTTATCTCGGTAATCTTAGTTTGATATGGTTGAGCGCGCGGTCAAATGCTTTTGCTTATTTATAAAGAAGGTGAAGCGAATTGATGCGAGAAACAGAACTGAATACCAAATGCAATTAGAATCAACTAAATGATTCATAAGCAAATCATGCTGAAAAAATGCTTCATAAAATGTAGTTTGAATAGCATTATTTATTGATTTTTTGGCTCAAAAGGGCAGACTCACAGCATTTAATCGTATTGTTAAACGGAGCAAAGAAACTCCAAATGTATCAAATGTTTCGCTTAAGTTCATGCTAGATCCAGCATTATCAAGAATAAAGTTTGCTGCCCTCTATGGGAAATCTCTCCGTCAAGAACAAGCTGAGTTTCATTGCGTCTCGTAAATCAGTGCAACCAATCCCTTGGGGACGAATTTTAATGGATTTGAGCGAGTACTAGTTCAACCAGCCCGGATATGTCGCCCGACGGTATTCCAAACACGCTAAGAGGTTTACGAAGAGAGCAAAATTAGCATCCCTTCCCTTGGGGTCGCTAAACGGTTTCTGACGGCTTCAAGCTGTCTTCGCTCCCGGTGGTACGAAATTAATTTAAGTTTATTTTGGATGTACCGAAGCTCTCAGTCTCAGTTTTCTCAGGAGACTAGAGTAGGTAGCGAGAATCGACGGTAACAGCATCCCAAATGCTACGTTCCCTTTAATTTTTAATCCACTCGAGTCACTACGCATTCTGCTGATGCTTCACTTTGTAATTAGCTTTCGTGTAGAGATATGAAAACTTCACCAATATGGCACTGTTTGGCTACAGCTATTGATCGATTCTGGGAACCCATTCCACGCTGATCGGATATTGAATCTTAAATCGCCTCTGATGCTGTACTCGTAGGGTCTACCCATCGAAGCTCGTGGTCCCGCCGGAGTATCCGATTTGTGGCAATCGACCCATCTTGGGGGTTGTAAAATATCCCACCACAAGCTACTCTTCTGCCGTGAAACACACAAAAAAAAATGGATCCTCATATACGGAACCCAGTACCGCACCCGAAACCGGTCTTAAAGCATTAGATGCGGTTCGTTTGCTGCCGGATCGAAGGAGATGAATTTCGTGTCTTTTTTCATTCGTTTTCCTTCACATACAGCAGCTACATTTGCCGGCAAAAAGGCATCTTTTCAGCGACATACACGATATTATAGGTTTTGGAGAAGCTTTCTGATCCGTTTCATGCTCCATTCGGGCTTCGTACAATAAATGTGGAGTACAGGGCAGGAGGTAGAATGAGTATTTTCACGGGAAGGCAACACGACATGGCAGGTGGCCGATAATATATATGTGTGTGTGTTTGCATCCGGGGTGGGCCACCAGGGTGAAAGCTTAAGTTGAAAGCGTAGACGAACCTTTTGCATCAATTTTTGAAGGCTTCTCTCGGCATGTGACTACGTACGGCATGCGGCGCATGATCGCTCCTCAATGCTGGCGAAAACAAGCGGATTTATTTTCTGTAAGAACGCATTGGGGCATATATTGTAAGGCCATGCGTTGACCGATTACCCAATATCCCTAGTATTTTTATGATAATTATATGCCCCGAAGAACGGACCGACCCTTGTCAGCCAGCGGCAGGATTATTGGTCATTTTCGGTGCTATAGAGAGCGTTTGATTCGGCCCGCTATTGTGGACAGAACGAGGGCAAATTTGGGTTCAATTTTGGAAATGTTACTTTACATAATGTTTCAATGCGCGTATGGCTCTGCCTATGGATTTGGAAATAACAATTATTGCTGCCTGAAACAATATCGAGAGCTACTAAAACTCGCCTTGCATAGTTCGGAAGATAAATATAATAAAAATCATAGATACATAGCTTTTTGTAAGGATTTCATTCATCAGCTGTAAGAACTATACTCAAGTGGTATGTTTTTTATAACTTAACAGAAGCACTTAAGGAAGAAAAGTTTTGGCTTATTCATACCTTTTGCCAATTCTGTCATGCTGAATCCGAGGATTGGGCCCATTTCATAGATTCGCACTATTCCGCCGGAAAAACGAAAAAAGATGCGAGCCTTTACTTCATCCTACAACTGACAAACATCTCGTGCTATCCCGGTAAGGATGCTTTTGAACATGATATGTTTACCTTTGCGAGACACATGAAGCAGACGAGTGATCTTGGATTGAAGGCTAGATACGGTTGCACAGATATATCTACTCTCACTTATTCCATGCTCGTTAACATGATGGATAATTGATTGCAAAAGTCTACCACTGCCGGTCTCGTCCATCCACCCACAGCCGTACGGCAGATGGAATCAAGCCTTGCTTCCATGCTTTAGATTCTTGCTCGTTCCCACACCAACGTAATGACGTCTTGCAATCCACGTTTTTGGGAACACGAGGCGAAGGATGAACAAGTCTTTTTCGAAGCTAGAAAGGGTTCGGCACGAGATTGTGGGAATCAGACGCACATAGTGCTAGAAGGAAACATCCATCAGCCTTTCGGCAGGGACATGCACGTCGATCCCCATGGGCTGCGTCGTGAGCGCGTACGGACGTCCGGCGTATCATCTGGCTCACACAACGGACATTATGGAGGCACGTACCTACGGAGAGAGCTGCAAGTTGAGCGCTGCGAGCCTTTGACGTGCCCATTTGGTGTATCGTCCGGGGGTAAAGGATTCCGAATACTTGGAAAAGTGAATTACCTGTTAATGCTGATGGCGAGTGCAATTGGTACAAACGAGGGACCGCTTTCCTGGATGATGTGGATGATGGTTCGAGCAACAGATTGCGAGGGTAATACTGGAAGTAACCAGTAGGTCGACAAACGTAGCGGAAGAAAGGTTGATAGTGTGCTACGCTAGTCATTTCGGCCTGCACGATAGACGGAAATTGATTCCATGTCGGGAATTGACGGTGAATAGCATACATTAGCTTGGTGAGAAACATTTTGTGTAGCAAAATGGGTCCATACAATTTAGTATAACCAGCACGTGATGCTTATAGATCGTCTAACAAAGTCCGCGTGGGCAAGAAAGTAAAGTTGACAAAAAATAAGTTAACAGGCCTTAGTGTATTATGGCTTAGGATTTTAAAGACAAACAGTGGTAATATTTTAAACGCACTTCCATTGAGCTTTCAGTAGGCAATTCTTATCTATCGAACATCATGCTTGATTTTGATGGAAGGAGCTTCAAGAATGCATGAACTCGTCAACTTCCCGATCATTGAACGGCAACCGTACGATAGAAGCTGCGCTTGCTTGAGTTGTCACCCATTTCTGAAGCAATCGGCTGCCTGTCGTTGATAGCAGCCGCCCGTAAACAAGTCAATCCAATTACTCAATGCGTCAGATGACGTCAAACTGATCTCAATGTCGGAACAGTTACGATGACAGGCATACGTGCCGCATGTACAAGAGATCGGAAGAATGGGAGATCGCCATGATGACTAGCCTTTTGGCGTAGATGGCAGGAAATTGATTAAAGCGTAAGAGGCTTACACGGAATGTGGAGGAATACAATTTTCCCCTTTTCCGTAATGTTTGATCATGGAGATAATTTAATGCAATTATTTTCCAGTTAGCAAACAATCACTGGGTAGGAGAATGAGAGTAGCGGAGCTGATTTGTTCGATAATGTTTTCCTGTAAGCTTCGCTGCGTGCTGGAACGCTGCATTGTGATACATGATGGGTAAGATGAATGCCGATATATTTAAACTATTCTTTCAATATCAATTTATTTTAACAATATTTCCTTTACTTACCGCCATGCATACAACCGAAATGTCATGATGCCAAAATATGCTATTTTCTCTTTTTTGGAATCACAAAGATGGTGAAACTGTTTGAATGTCATCATTGTTAAATAAATAACGTAATTATTTTGTTTTCTTGTAGGCGTGATGCATGTTTATTAAAAAAAACTCTTTTCTTGGAAACACGTCATAGTTTTACATGGCAGTTATATGATATATTGTTAAAATAACCCATTTTTTAAACAAGCCGAATGCTCACTCCAATCACCGACAAAAGAAGTGAAAGTATTTATTTGTAACTTTGTGCACCATTATAGAAACTTATAACCCAATCAAATCCTATGAAAGATGTGCAACATATTCAACTCGTACCCAATGATAAACAAATCAGTTGGGTCCATTTGAAAGCATGGCAAAACAGTGCAAGATTTTTCTTGGCACAATCAGTGTTTGCCAAGCCGTGTGAGTATTGAAATTACGATGTACTTACATTTTGCGAGCATTACAAGACGATTCATGGAGATATCGTGCTGCAATCTTAACGTATGAATCAATAGCTTCAGAGAGATAATGCCAATTTATTTTAATACATTCTCAGCATAGCATTCGCATTGACGTAAGCTTAAGTTTAAGCATGCTTGGGAGTATCATTTTCAAAGATCTTTTTTCCAGCCACAGCAACATTGTCATACACATAAATCTTGCGAATGGAGAAAGCCGACAACGTTAAGCTACTAATACTGCTATAAATAACGATGCATAAGTTATGTTTTTGCAAACATTATCCAGCTGTTTATGTACAAATGAGATTGAAGTACATAGAGCTTTAATTTGAAAAAAAAAATCACTCGTTTTTAAGCTTAAATGGCTCATGCTTAATATTCGGACATTGAGACGATTTGGGGCGGTTTCAATATCAGTTGTCGACTGCAAAAAATTCCCTTTATTCTACCATGAAAGCATGATTCAAAGTACTTGAACCAAATCCGTTTTAAATCAAATCGAACCAAATCATCGCCGGCCTTTACTTCAAAAGCCGCTCTCCATCATTGTCGAGGAAAGTGCGACAGATTTATCACGGTTGTAAATGAGGCATAATAAGCATTCTGTGGGACTGTCTTCAAAATAATGGAGTTAACGTTTCACGATTAACTTCTCCAGCGACCTATTCAAATTATCGACCTTACTACTTCCGTCGTCCTCGACTGTTGACATTGATCTGTTGGGCAACACTCAGCGCTGTGGATGAAGCGTGCCGGTTGCGGAACGTGTCACGGTTGAGCGGCAACGGTTTTGTCGGACTTCATGCTTACGTGGCGTGAAAACAAGAAATTAAACGCTCCTGGGGTAGATTTCTCGTCAATTGAATAAATCCATTGACACATTTACGCCGACTTCAAGCAACGTTAGATGAAAAATTAGGATTAGTCTAATTAAGGATAAAGCAGTGGAAGTTTCCATTTTTGTGAAGAAATGTTAAAGAAATGTAGGGAAAGAAATGTAAAAATGATGTTGATCTTTGAAGAATGGTCAAATGCTTCAGATATGAGCAGGTTTAATGTAAAATCCACAACTATTACTAATAGAATAAGATCAAAATTATTAAAAAAATTCACTATTCACTCCAGTGAGCCTATTTGCAATATAGGTTCAATAAAAAAATTGAAATTTTAAAGTCAACAGTCAGTGTAAGTGTCAGTCAAAGTGTCTCTGTAATTTTAAAAACTTAAACAAGCAATGAGTGCATGCATGCGTACATTTTTTGTTTGTCAAATTTTTGATGGAGAATGATATTTTAACACAGCCATTTTCAAAGTGATTAAGCGTCACATTCAAGGACTACCAAAGTTTAACAAATAGCGCCCTCTCGTGTTGGGCAACGTAAGCAACGATTTAAGGAGCAATAGAAGTGAAAACGAGCGTTATCAAGTGTCTCTGGGATCGGAGAAAAGAGCCCCACCGGCTTCGAATTCTCTCTCACAATGCAATCCTCTCCATTTTCCATTGTCTTTTGAGAGTAAAGCACTGTTTGGGGAGCCATTTTCCTGCTGGCTATCTCACCTACTCGTATGCATGTTTCGCTCACACAGAAAAAAGGCTTCAGACTCTCCTGCGGAGAACACGTCAGAAAGACGTTCCGTTTGCTTTCCGCAAATCGATATGGCTGCCGGGACCCTTTGCGAGCTCGTTGCATTCTCCATCGGGAAAAATGCAGCACACCATGACCACACACTTCAGAGGACTAGTATACAAGGGTTGACGTTTCTCGAATATCAACCCCCGACATACACATCTCCTAGGCACACGCACACCAATGCCCACAGGCGTGTCAAACGCAGGTGCTCTTACGCATGTTGTCATTCGCATCCTTTCACTGAATGTCTGTCTACCTCCCACAACCGATCGGATTTGACAAATGGCACATTTACAGCATACCAGCACACACTCGCGTAAAATGCAGAATATTTCACAGCCTCCATTTTCACAGTCTCATGGTAGCGCTTACCATGGTCTAGCCAAATACGGGATCTTCTGCCCTATGTTGCACACACCACTCGCCTTGTCAGCTGGGTATCCAAAGGCTCTAGATAATCTAACCCATCCCCCGGGCGATGAAGATCCTGTTCGTGGGTGGGGGAATGAAATCGCTGGCGTTGGCAGACCCGGACCCGGACCCGGAACAACAAAACACTCACGGATCGCTGAGACTCATGCAGGAAGCACGAACGCCCGAAGACTGACGGGCGAGTCCAGAACCCGTCGGCAGGAACGGTCGAGACCAGCTCGTGCAGCATCGTTGGTGGGGATGTAGACCCGACCAAGGTTGGAACGCGCAGGCGCATTCCGGGATGCATGATGGATCCCTTCGGATGTGTAGGGCTTGCAAATCGAGGGGTAAATGGGTCTTTCGAGAGCGAACGTGAAAGTTTGTTACACACGATCTAGGCACACAGTGAGAGGCTCAACAGACATTTTGTTATCTTTTTGCAGGCATTTCGAACAGTTCTTGAGGATTGGAACTCACTTGAAGGACAGCCACTCCCCGTACACTAGCTCAGATGCAAGGATCTCAATTTGTACCGATAAATTTGAATGGAGAGTTTTATGGAAGTACAAAAAGGACATTAAGTACAGAAAATCTCAATGAATTCTCTACAGCTTGTTTGTAGTTATTATAAGTATAGTTCTCAAATCTTTACATTCATGATACATTGTAAAGAATAATTACTCGCACCCATTCCTTATTTGTTTTCCATCCCTTTGCTCCGTGACTTGCATATTATAAGTTAGCCATTCAGCGTGATCCTATTCCAACCCAAACTCTAATGCTTGTATTCGTTTAAGAGATTTTCGATACAGCCGTAACGTTGTTTCGAAGTTAAGAAATATGTTTTGATACGAGAAACGTTTTGAACTTGTAGACAATCTTATTGCCTTGTAAATTCACTGTCATGTCGTCGTTATAAACACGGTACCATATGTTTATGATTGAAATGTGTTTGAGAAACTTCGCTACTAGATATTACCGCAGGTCGGGTGACACAAAGAGCAAGAGAATAGGCTGGGACTGTTGGTTTTTCTCTTCTGCGTTGTAAATTCAATGCTCGTCTTGGTCACATATTGTGATACATGCGAAAATAAACAAGGTGATATATATTAAGTTTCAGAGCAACGAACTCTTGCGTGAAAGAATCTGTCTCAAGCGAGGAAATAAACATGATTATAGCTTGAAATTGTTGTAATATGATTTAGTGAAATAGCTGTGAAATTACCGGAATTGAAAAACAATAAATAAAAATACTAGGATTTAAGCCCCACTGTTTTGATGCTGTCTACTGTCGCTGACACAATTCGAAATCAATATTAATTAAAACAAAATCAAATGCCGAGTTCAAAATGAAATCAACTTCAAAACGCTCAATAAATGCCCTTTTATGTAATCACAACGGGTCGAATGTTTCAACTCGTTGACGCTGTTCTATATGCTAATTCACATTACGTTGATTTTTTCGGCGAAATGTGTTTGCATTGTGGCTTGATCGGAAAAGTAAACGCTAGCAAATAAATCACAGCTCAATCGCGCTTTGGCTCTAGCGGGTAGCGTGGCACGTTTCACTAACGATTTCAACATTTCGAACGCTTCGCTCGCACACTTCGCACGATCTGCATTGGTATGCTCGTGGTATGCACCATGCGTACAAAAGTATGGCGGGAATAAGTAGTACCAGGGAGAATTCGCACCAAAGGATAAGTTCGACTGCCATGGACGTGGAGGGCATGAAAACCGAGCACGCACGGCACGAAAAGCCAATAAACAATCAACAACGACTCACAATCAACATTCGTCAGGCTTTCTTTTCCTGGTGTCAAAAATTCGATCATGTGTGTGGAAAGTACGCAAAAAGGACGATATAGGCAATGTTTATGATGGAGGGACACGTAGGAAATGGCTAGTAATGCATCGTTGAAATGTAAGGATTCAATTATAAAAAACACGTTTTGTCTTATTAATAGATTTTTAAATCTTGCTTTTCTGCGATACATTATATATTTTGAAAAACGTTAATATTTTTAAAATTTCCAACTCTCGGTTTTATCACGCGACATCCTACACCTCTCATACATTAACGCTGTTGACCCATTTTTGCACGATCGATCACGCTATATTTAGTTATATAATCGATGTTATTAGCTAGGTACTGGAAAAATTCGTTCCAAAAACTCATGCATGCGAACGCAGATTATGTAAAATTTTTTAAAAGAGTGACTGGAATTATGAGGAAAGACCACATGACGACGACACACGCTGATCAATCGAGAGGATTTCGACGACAGATTTCGAACGCCAAAAGCGACAAATTTCATATTGTGAGTAACAGGAAATAATGCGTCGAAGAGGATACATGCACCAGCCGGAGTACTACACTAAATGTTAATGGATTTCCCCACCTAATGTTATCAGTACATATCGTCGATCTTTCCGGCGCATGATAATCATCATCCCATCTCATTTGCTCTCGTTTGCTATCGATCACATATTGCTAAGCACACTGTAGCATCTTATTGAGCGTCTTATCTTGCTGGTCATAATTCGGTCGCAGTATATTGTCGGTCATAATATATTGACTGGCTGCATACATAAAATCCTTTTACGATACAGATCAAAGCACAGAAATGCATACCATTAGTTTCTGTGATATCAACAATTGTTCGCCATATCATTGAGCAACTTTTTATCACAAAACTATATGAAATTATCGGGTTGATCAAACACCGTGTCCAGCTAGCACGCATCACTCCATAGTGTACCAATGGTTACCTCCTACGCTCGCCTGGTACAAAATATAGTAGCTTGTGCTTGTTCCGCTCACGTGCTGCTCCCGTTATCCGAAATAGTAATTTTTAAGCCCATGGCGCACGATTTTTATCATCAGTGCCAAATCTGGCGTCGTTTCGCATCGTTTTTGCGCTCGTAGGTTTCAGATTACGTGGCGCACGCGGCCATCGGGAATTTCGACGACGGATTTTGAACGCCAAAAGCGACAAATTTCATATCGTGAGTAACAAGAGATCATGCGTCGAAGAGGTTGCAGGTGCCAGCCAGAGTACCACGCTAAATGTATTGGATTGCCCCTCCCATTGTTATCAGTACCTATCGTCGATCTTTCCGGCGCATGATAATCAGCATCCCATCTCATTTGCTCTCGTTTGCTATTGATCACATCGTTCTAAGCACACTGTAGCATCTTATTGAGCGTCTTATCTTGCTGGTCATAATTCGGTCGCAGTATATTGTCGGTCATATTATATTGACTGGCTGCATACATAAAATCCTTTTACGATACAGATCAAAGCACAAAAATGCATACCATTAGTTTCTGTGATATTAACAACTGTTCACCAATACATTGAGCATCTTGTTATCACAAAACTATATGAAATTATCGGGTTGATCAAACACGGTGTCCAACTAGCACGCATCACTCCATAGTGCAGGCAATGGTCACCTCCTAAGCTCGCCTGGTACAAAAATATAGTAGCTTGTCCTTGTTGCGCTCACGTGCTGCTCATGTTTACCGAAATAGTAATCTTTAAGCACGTGGCGCACGTTTTTTATCAGCAGTGCCAAATCTGGCGTCGTTGCGCATGGTGTTTGCGTTCGTTTATTCCACAAAATTCTATCTATTACACGCAACCTCTTCGACGCATGATCTCTTGTTATTAACGATATCAAATTTGTCGCTTTTGGCGTTCAAAATGCGTTGTAGAAATTCTCCCGATAAGCAAGCAGGGTGCGTCATGTGATCTTTCCATATAAATTCCGATAACACTTTTAAAAAAATTTACGTAATTTGCGTGTGCAAACGTGAGTTTTTGGAAAGGATCGAGTTTTCCAGTACCAAGTAATAACATCGATTATATAGCTGAAAGGATCGAGTTTCCCGGCAATGAGAATGCAGATCTTTTGGCCAAAAGGGAAGCGCTCGAAGGTGCCATTTTTAACAGATCAATCCTAACGATAAAAGCTCCATTGGTTTTCTTCGGCTAATGACTTGATCATCTGATTCCCTAACACCTTATTACCCACCAGCCATAAAATTTGTAAATTTGTAATTTTGGAATTCAAAATTTCGGAATTGTTAACCGTGGAATGAATTTTATATTATGTATTGTATTTTGTATTATGAATAACGTAGTTTAAGAATAAAATGTCCAGGCCGTTACTATAATAATAAAGTAAAAGAGTTACTCAAAACTGATCATTCAATCATATTTCAAACTATCGGTCTTGATTTATAAAACACCGTTAAACACCTTTACTCAAATTTTAAACCACGAGTGTCGAAAGCAAAAACTAAACATTTTTTTGTGAGCTGTTGTTGTATCCTTGTTTTCGCTTCGACATCTCCGCTGTGTGCCAGTATCGTCCTGTACACTGGTCATGTTTTCTGTTGGATGAGCGGACACAACGAGTTCATACACACCGTATGTGATCTGCCGTATGTTATGAGGAACCGTGGGCAGATAACATAGCTTTGACAGTAAACAAAAACATTAGCAGTGTTCGGTGCGCTGGCAAACCCAAACAATTGTCACCTGTTATGCTTACCCACCCCCATATTCTCGCCTTCTCGATGGGACCACCATCGGGCGGGTGGCGAAATAAATCCACCAAATATTCACCAGGGAGCAGCACGTCGAACAAACAAGTGGCTTCCAAAAACCGAATGGCAAACATTTTCTCGGGTATCCTCGGAAAGGATTAGTTATTGTATCGAAAGCAATGTGTTCCCAGCAACGGCCGCTCCTTGCCTCGTGTCACAAAGGGGCTTTTCAAACAGCGCTGTTCGAATATTTCAAGCTCACTCCGTTCCGGAGAAGGTTGATACTGGAGGACAAAATCCCGGGAGAGCGTTTCGAACAGCGACCATACACGAAAGCGGTCGGACACCGAATACACGGGAGTCTGGTGGTGGTGATGATGTATGGTGGGCTTAGTGCCTGTCAAGCGAATGCATCGGTCCCGAAATGCTGATTGTGGCCGAAACACTGTGGCCGTGGCGTTATGGCGAGGGGTCACTAGGCGAGAGTTTCTGTAAAACTAGTAAAATCCATGCTGACCGTGCGAAACACATCGCAGTAGACCCACCGTCGTTGGAACCGCCGAACAGGGAGGCCGTAACAATGAATGGGTATTTCAGCGCAAGCACAAACCTTCATTAAGTCTGGTTACAATTATAACGATCGGCATGAAAGCTGCGCTTGCTGTCGATTTATCCGAAGTGAAATGATATAGAAATATTAATGTTAATCATGAAGCAGGGAGAAGGGCTTGAAACTTTAACTGAAGCACAAAGTAGGGAGAGTGCATTTTCGGTAAACGGTAATTGGTAAACAAGCACAGATGAGTAGCTTTTCTGAGAATGGTTGTACTTTGATGATGAAAGTGTGCGTTGCGATAAAGCCTGCTTAGCAGCTTTATTAATTTCAAAGATCTTTCCAAAAGCTCTACGCATTCGTTAATCCTTCTCGTAGCACTGCGTATTCATGGATCATGGTCATCGCATAAACATGATGTTTTACTTACACATAAGGCTGAATTATTTTGATGCACTTTCATCGAATTTAAAATCCCCAGTGTGGATTCGATTTAATTGCTCGTGAAACCATTGGCAAACGATAGGGACCACAGCAGCGTTCCGGAAGTATTTCAATTAGTTGTGCTTAGATAAACACGATGATAACGACTATGGACCATTTACCGCACTGTCAGCTGGCAAAGGCAACATCATCAAGCGATGAGGAGGACTATTTGCATATACACCAGTCGGTCGTCAGAGACATGGCACGATAGCCGCATCTTAGGGGTACATTTTGCGCATCGAAACGCACCATGAGATGTGGAGAATTTTATCGGCCATACTCAGCTTCCTTCGATAGCTCGGGCAATTGAATTTACCTTCTCGTCGTCTATCGAGACGGCCTGCCAGCTATCCAGCGTAGGCAGGGACGACTCTAGTGGCCTTTGTTTTGTAGCTCAAACGGTAATCGATGAAGCTTCCGTCGTATCAGTTGAATGAGTTTATTTATTAATTTCCTACGCCGACCGTTAGTTTGGCTCAATGGCTGAAAATGCATAATCTAGTTTATGAATAAACTGGAATATGTGAATATCAACTTCATTCGTCTTGGCAAACAAGTTGAAACACGTTCTGAATTTGTAAAGTTGTTTTTAATTTTTGACACAATTGTTTACGAAACAATTATGAACAAACAGTACTTAAATTGCAAGAAGTAGAAGTATAAGAAGAGCGCGATTAATCTTCCTTATCCCAGTTGAAACAGGTGCCATGCGACTGACGTACCTTTGCGGCTGAAACAGGGCTATGATTGATTCTAATGGGATTTCTCGTCGATGCCGAAGGACGTAGTAGATGAAAATGAATATATATGTACATATTTTCATCGGAATAACAGGAAAGAGGATTAAACCAGTGTGCTCACATTCAATCAACTACCTCGTAATTTAAAATTAATCAATATTGAACTATCGTTTGTCTTGGTTTTGTTTGATCTTGATCGTAGCACAAAACATTTTTCATAGCACATTGCATATAATTTTCCCAAACATTCAAAAGTGTTTGATTGAAAATTCAAATGTAACTGTTTTTTCATGAGTATCATTTTAATGCACTATTCTAAATACCTTTAGTATTAGCAATTTTGAGCTAGTTAACCGATAAAAAAACACGAAAATGCTTAAATCTCTATGTAGTAAATGTTCATACTTGTTTGTACAGCTGTTGATGTCATTAAATTATGGCTTTTTTTACCATTTTTTCGTTTGAAAAGGTGTGTATTTCTATTTCCCATAATTAAGAGATAATTTCACGTTATGTATTGCGCATAATTCTTGGGTGAATTGTACATTCCTCTCCACCACAAGTCGTTTTACGCTCTCTAAAAGGCAATACATCGAACAGTAATTTCTGTTATTATACTCTCTTAAAAACGTACATTTAAATGACGCTTCGATTGCAAGGCGGCTTGGCAAGGTAGCAGTTATTTTCCAAAATAACGATAAATGCCAGTGTAAGGGTGTCGCATGCCGCTTGAAGCATATTTCACTTCAAATGCAGTACTTTTCAAGCACTACACCGCGAGAAGTTTGTCCAGCTCTGTAGCGCCTGTGCCCGATAACAATGGGGTAGTGTTTTATTGGTGCTTGATGTACAAAAAGCACCATTGCAATGCAGTGCAGGGATCGGAAACCCGCACCTGAATGCGCTGCACACCGTAAAGTATTTCCCTCGGCCACTCTAGATCTTAGCTCCTCGGTAAGTAAAAGGGGAAATATTTTGAAACTAGTTAAACACACTACGGCTTTGGCAGAAGCTTGAATTCGCGCCCTCTTGTAAGGCGCCATCAAGGATGGTGTTTTGTATTGATTTACGTTTATGGGGGCTTTTTGCACGAGATGCCGTCGGTTATGGGCGTCGAAAGGGTAAGATTTATACGTGCCAACAGCGCCAATCCGTGCAAGGATTCCGCGCACAATCACCCAGATGTCGCAAGTGGAGGGGCAGCATAAAAAAAAATCCACCGTGTAAACAGCATTTTTTCCGGGAACAGAAAACATTTGCCCAAATACTTTCGAAATGGATGTGTGTGCTTTTTGTGTGTACCGGATCGCTTCGAATGTATAAGGAAAATATGTTCGTACAGCATTGAGTAGTAGCAAAGAGGCAGTAGGATGAATGGAAAGGACTATTAGCTTAAATCGCGTGTCCTAAGGGCTACCGCACTGGATAGCGAAACCCTATCGCTATGTTCTCCATCGACGTACTAGGCGTTCCTTTTCGTATTGCTACGCGGTGCTGACGTGTGTGTTATCGATTCAAACAAGCCTGGGTGGAATATTTTCGAAGCGACATCTGATTCGCTGTTTTTCTCAATATCATTATTTTACAACACAATAAGACAACATAGAAGTGCCATGTCAGTCGACGGGGACGAAATAAATGTGGACCGTCTGGAAGCTTTGACCTATTTTTCTAGTTTCGTGTATGTTACGTACCACCAAAAACTCTATCAAACTTGATAGAAAGGGTTGAAATTTTGTACCACAATCCTTAAACCAAATTCATCATCGTATTTAAATGATACTTATATGGGAATATTCACGAACGAATGAATGTTTTTGATGAGATGATCCCATCATAGACGCTCAAACGAAAGATGCTCGTACCTGCTTGATCCAAACAAAAAATAACTGAGGTAAAATATATCCTATAACGGAGAAAAGCGTCGATGCATGGTGGGAAGAGGGGGATGTCACCCGGAAGAATCGTATGATATCGTTTTTTTTTGTACCATCTTACAACCGCTTTCCGTGCGGTAACGTTTGCAATGTGTCTTCACGTGGGGTGAAAAGAACAATAAATTATTCGGTCCAATTTCACCAATCCTCGGTTGATTGACGGGCTGAAACAGAAACAACACAATTAGATGGGAACGGTTGAACTCACGTGGTTCGGGAGTTCGGGAGGTTCGGGGTTCGGGATAGCAGCAATCTTCACGTGTCCGTGGTAAGTTTGACGGCTTCGGGACCAAGCAGGAAACATTTCCTCTATTCATCATTCGACCGCAAACCTGATGAGACAGGTGAAGCATGCGAATCGGTGGGAAACTATGCCAGTGATCGCTGAAGAAAACGAACAAACGAAATACAGTGGACTAATATATGCTCGAAATAACAAGGCTCCAGGTGATGACACCTGAGAGAGAGAGAGAGAGTGAAATAGAATTGCCTAAGATGAAACCAGCTCAAATTTGTCAGCATGTGAAACGCCCACCGGGTAGCCCAAACGAGTAAAAAAGTAGCGATTCAAAAGTGAATTAATTCTGGTCATTTTGAAGGGCATGAAAAAACGAATCCATTTCATCACCCTCTCTACCACAACCGGACAAATACAAATGAGAACAGTGCTGGTTGGAACCCAGCTACCGGCACAATTTAAAATCGATCTCAAAACAAGCTATTTGACCCTTTAGGCCACAAACACTCACGCGGGAAAGGATTCAAAACAAACCTAAACCCGGCAAACAATTCTGCGGTAGGCTTATGAACTTCGAAATGTTTTACACCACAACATCCTTGTTAATCACGGAATCGCAGCGGTGGCGGTGAGAACGAGCGGAAACTTTGGGCGATTCGGGCCGATTAATTCGTGTGTAGTAGCTTTAAATGTTGGCCCGCATGTTGCAAGATGAAAAAAGGACATTCCCTCCATTGCCTACACGAAATGGTTCCGGAAGACGAAAAGTTCATCCGTATCAACTGTAGGTGAATGTGAGGACCAAAAAACGCTGCTGAAACCAGATGATGGTGAGCTCTATTTCATCCCGTTTCATTGAATTGCTGTTTTCTCGTGAAAATTGCAAAGAAAAACTCCCCCGTTCATATGTTCACCAAAACAGTGTTGAGAGGCAAATTTTTCACCAAAACTCGAGAGTTTGCTTTCATTTCTTTCGTTCGCTGAGCATTCCATACAAATGGCATGCATATTTCACCACGGAATGAACCGATAACATATTTCCAGCTTTTCAATCGGTTGGTGTGGTACTCACGACCTATCAAGTGAAAGAGGGTGAAATTCTTCGTTGGCGTTCGCCTATTTACGCGTATAAATCCTCTCCATTTTCCCAACGTCTCCACAAGCGGGGTTCTCAACGCAATGCTTCCAGCAGGTCGTAAATCAGCACAAAACAAAGCGAATTGGTAGCAGATTCAAAATGAGCCCGACAAAACCCCCCACGTTGGTGGTGAGTTCTGTGATGCCAAATCGTTTTCACTTTCGCTTTCGAATACCAACACTTCAGGCCACTTCATGTGTGCCCGCGGGTTCGATAAGAGCTGCAGTCCGCAAATCGTCCTTCGATATCGTACCGTACCGTGCACAATAAGCGCGCACACCATCGTACTACATGTTTGATGCATTGCCCGGGCACGCGGGAAGGTAAACGATAATATAAAAACACATTCTTTACGAGCTCGGTAAGAAGCGGCAAGCGTAATGCGAACGAAAAGCCCTCAAAATATGTCGCCCAGCTCCGACGGCGTTCAGACCCAGGACACAAGCGCCCATAAAGCCCACTACCGTACGGTAGTAAAGCGAGCTCACATACGGGGACCGAAATGGGAAGAACGAAAAAAAAAAAACACCGTGCACCCGAACCGGAACGTGAAATATGTTTTGTGTATGCAATTTATAAGCCTTTGACCGAACGTCTGGTGCAGCGGCGATCATCCGAACCGGGCGCTCTTCGACCGGTGGCGTGTCATTCGACGTGGCACAAAACCCGCCCAACCAGGCTGGCTTCAGTAGAAAGCGTGAATATGCTTCAGCACCGCGGTCGACCTGACCACCCGGTACGATATGACGTCCGCAACCGGGCGCGTTAGACGACAAAACACTTACGCCCGCGTGTAGGTGGTTGCGATGAAGAGGGAAAATCGGAAAATGAATAGCACTAAATTACACACGAAAAGGCGCACACGCTGCTGTGCGTTCCGATTTCACCGACCGAAGCAACCGTCCGAGGGCTGATTGGTTTGGAGTCTGCACGAACGTGTGGTTTTCTGCCAGGACGACCTTCGAGGGCTTTGAACCTTTCCCACCCCCCACCGCCAATGACCGTGTTCCGGTGTCGATGCAGATGTTGCGACACATTAGGCGTGACATACTGCGTGAAAGGAAGCTCGCCTGGTTCGCAAAGTCCGGAACTCTTGCAGATGATTGATGGAATGGTGCGGCTGGTGAGTGAGGGATTGCTTTTTTCTTTTCTCTTTCTCACGCAATGTTGTTACGCCGTGACGAAGCATGCGATTGAGAAGGAATGGGGGAATAAAAAAAAACCCCAGCCTACTTGACGAATCGCAGACTTTTATTGGTGTAGTACGGTCCCACACCCGCCGGGTCAGCCGGAGTAATGGAGTTTTGCTGTCGTTCGAACTTCCGGCTGGCTCACGCGTTCCGGTGGAATGCTAAAAAGTCCTTCCAGACCCGGCGGGTGTTGAAAAGATCGGTGCACAACCGATCGGCTAGCGGGCCAATTAATGTAAGCACATCCTAACACGGTTAGCGCTTTTGCTGGGGCGAGCCCTTTTGTCGCTGGAAAAAAAAAACGCAGGCCGACGGGAAACAGAAGCGAGTCGGTAAGTGGCCACGAGTCGAGCGTTTTATTCAACTTCGTGTAATTAATTGCAGCACAACAACAACGAAGCAAAAGAACCGTTCGCAGGGAAGCTGTCACACGGGTGCGCGTTTACAATTGCATTTTCACGGTGCAGCTGCATCTTCTAGTGCCAGATTCCGCGCAGAGTGGGGAACGTATTTCATCCGCCTGGAGGGAGAAAAAAAAACTGGTAAGGGGAAAAAATGACATCCTCATTCCGTGTTGCACAGGATTCACATTGAAACTACTTCAGTGCACCGCGCCTTATCCTTGCCTTGCCCACATGCCTTGAAGAACCCTTCGGTTAACGGTTCCCGCTCGGTTTTGCTCGATTGGCTTAAATTACTATCGCAAGACTGGTGGAAAAAAAAGCACCTTACTAACGACCGTTTGCTTCGAGCTCTTAGTACTTCGTTTGCTGTGTCTCTTCCGCTGTTCACTCACTCGCACCTCTCCGGGTTCGCGCCGGGTGTCCATCTTAACGGTAAAAAGATCTCTCCGGACGCGTAAAAATAATTAACTGCACCCTGCAGCAAAACGAAACCCCGTCCAGCTATCTGATGGCGCGAGCGAATGAAGGCTTCCAGTCCAGGTCCTAACCTTTTCGCGAGCGTTGAGTGTCACCGTAACGGGGACGTTTGCTGCCTTTTGTCGCCACCGTACCCGCGAAGGATGGAAAGGACGAACACTTCAGGCGCACTGGCCTAGGAGGCTTGCAACAAAACGTGGATTTATGAACTAGTCTCGAGTTCTTTTTTTTTGTCCGAGTACGGGTTGTTGTAATTAATAGTGTTCTTGGAGATGCTCGGCGCTGGTACGGTGCTATAATCAGTAAGTAAATTATATTTTGCTAGTCGAAACGTAGCGTTGGAACTTATGTGGTGGACAGGTGTTATTTTGGATACAATAATGAAACAAAAATGGGTGTTAGTTCACGAGCAGACTCTTGTATTTCAACATTCTGTTTTGCTTTTGCTATGTGATTTGTTTCACTTTAATAGGATAACCGTGGGATGAATGAGGCTTTATATTTTCCTATAACTTTAAACCATTCACTCTGTAGTGGTAGAGCTTGCTTGCCTGATCTCTCGCTTCAAGCTGTTTTTCTTTTCATTTGGCTGTCCTACGCACTCATTCCATTGACGCAAGATGAAATATTATTTTTGAAATACAATTAAATCACCAGACAAAGAACAATTATGTTTGGGTTCTTTAATTTTGCCTGTGTATGAATGACATCCATTTGGTTGCTTATATTTTATTGAAGACAAAAAGTGAGTTGACTATGCGCTTTATGAAATTGTGTTTAACTACGCTATGTGATTTTAACAAACAACGTTATGGATAAAAAAAATATGGTATACGTTCTGTCTGAGAAGGAATATTTGGATTTCAATTTATTCAATTTAATTAAAAATTCACATTTTATATTCTTTTGCCTGTCCTCTTTCGTCATTTGTCGCCATGTCTTGAGCCATGCTTTTTTCTAGCCTGAATACGCGAATATGCATTCCGAGAGTATACACCAACGGCGCTTGTATAGGCAACGGTTCGCAAGGACAACACAAAAAATGAAAGCACTTTTCCGCTCTGTTTTTGATAAGTCATGATTTAGCATGATAGCAAAGCAAAGTAAACAATAAAATAAGCGCCCGTTAGTGGAGGCGCCCGGTTCCCGAAGCAGTGCCACGTGATAAAGTGGACGAAGTTCGCGCTGTACTATTTGCCGCAAGCTGCTCGGACGGCAAATCGAAAAAGTTCTGCTGCAAGAAATATTTTTCATTTTGCAATCTTAACATCGCGGTGCGGGTTTGGTGCAATATATTTTATTTCCCGTGACTTTAGCACCAGTGCGGTGCAAACTTACGGTACATTTCGGTGTTTTTTTGGGGACGCTTCTCACACTTCCCGGTGTCGTCCTGCACCGTCATGCAAAACACACCGGGTGCAGGTGTTTTTCGGATATTGTGTGATAAAAAAGTAATTTAAAATTAAAACGCTTCCTTGGCCGTGGTCGTGAGTAGGTGTTTTAGAATGTGTCACCGCTAACGCCCGCGTAATCTGTTGATCTCGTAGCAAAGCAACGGAATCTGGGATTTTAACAATGCTTTTTAAGTGGCTTGTGGAGTGTTGTGTGGTTTGATTGTGGTTTGATTGTGAACTAATTCCAAAGAATGCTTGAAATATTCTCCAAGCCAACAGAGTCAGTATACATGTCCTAGGAATCAAAATAAATCATGATTGAATCATTTTTTAAATTCAATCGATCACCAAACACAGTGCAGGTTTTAAATGCTGACCTATTATTTGCTTTGTGTTTGAACACAAGCTTACCGGAACGCTGCATATTGATTTTAACTAAAGCCACCCAATAGCAGACCGCGACATATCATGCGACCTCGCACACACACGCACACACATCATGCAGCGGACGGTCACAAACGCATCAAATGTGACATCCGTTTGGCGTTTGCGGGTCCATTTAAATTGAAATGAAGTGTAATCTCGGAGCGAAATTGCATAAGCTTACCGAGTAAGCCTCCGCGAACCAAGCCACCCACCCACCCAGCGCCCGTTCCCTGCCAATGATACATGGCTGATGATACACAATGATACACCCCTAATGGCGGCCAGAAATGAGGATATCCTGCTCACCTGAAATTGCCAATAACGAGCAGCGCCGGATTGCGATTCGCCCGTCGATAATGATGCTGCCAGGTGCATTCGCAATTCGGTGGCAGACAATTTGCGTCTCCGGCGCTCAGAAATATTTTGCCCACCGCGCGTCCTGCGCGAACATCCCAGATATCGTCAGCCACCACAGTGCGCATTAGCTGATGCCGAGAAAATATTCATTTCCATCCATCATGCCGCGCCGTGGTGGTGCGACCGAATCATCTCTGGTGGGGAGGTAGCTAGTTCCTGGGCAAACCCTGAAATCCCATTAGCATCAATCATGCCCCCGGGGAAAAGGGAATGCCAGGAAGTGCACGAGGAAGGATGGCGATGATGATAGGTCGATTCCCGCCAGACCGCGCACGTGCCCGAATGTTACGAGCTTTCACTTAAAGTGCAACCCTAAAGAACGGCAGGGCCGAGCTCGGCGAGTCGCAGCGTAGTTTTAGAATAAAATATAAATCTCGTTTGATGTGGGTTAAGCAAACTTTACTCACGACAAAAAGGTTCCAACCGCATTGAAATGCGTAGCTGCATTCGAGAAAGAACGGGCATTTCGTCATGCCGTGATAATCGAATCGACCCATACTCGGCTCGCCAGCTGCCACGTGGGAAACAGAATACGTGATGATGAGCACTAAATTGATATTCATACTTTACCCTCTCCCACGCAAATCGAGCGCCAACTCCGTCATTTCCCTATCTGTCTCGACTCCGAAAAAACTGCACCGTGACGGTGGTGGGTGGTGTGTATACCGAGGTTCTGCTGCAATCGGGCTGCAGTTCAGTTTCCGGGTCCCATTATCGATCGGATGGCAGCAGAATGAAGTGCGATCGAACCTAATTCGCTTCTTACTGATTCCCGTTGGTACGGCACGGTGTCTGCGAGAAGTGTCTGCTCTGACAACTGCACGTAGGGTATGCAAATAATTGCTCCCGCAGTGAAGATGCCGTCCTTGGTGGGCCAACGACGGGCAACGTGGCACTCGGTAAACGCTTGATAAATGTTTGTGTTGTGCGGGAGTAATTGAAATACTTCCGTGCATAGTTTGGGTCTTTATAGCTCACCATCCGGTGCAGGTTTGAAGTCAGTGTGAGATCAGACCAGAAAAGCTTCGCATATTGGAGTGCTAAATATACAATTGTTTTTTTTTTCGAGTTCAATTAGGCTAACGGTAATCTAATATCACTCCTTTTGCAATATGAAACATCATACAAGAAGACACCACCTGACAACGAAGGGTGAAAGTTTCGAACACAGGTTGCTTCATAACGTATCACGTTATATAGCCGCTGTTTTTAGCATATTTTTGGTAATTTACTAACTTGTTTCACGAAAGGTGCAAACATCTGAAGAAGTTCAATCTCCAAGAAGCTTAGTGTATGAGTAAAAAAATCTGTGTAAATAAACTGTTCAAGAACTATTGACAAACGCTTTGGTTGTCCAAAGAATTTTGGTCAGATTTTTTGCATCACACATATAAAATATAGCCTCTTACCTTAACGTTTTGTCTCGCGAATTCATCTACGTTTGAACAGCAAATTAATCGGCTCTTTTTCCGGTTCAAGTCCAGAGAACATAGTGCATAGTTTTTCCTTGTAGAGAGCAAAAAAAAAAGTAAAATAAAAAACACCATAATGCCCGCTCGCCGATGACCTGCTAATGGCTAACCGGGAAGGGCTGGGAAACATTCTTCACATTCTTTGATGCTCTCGAGCCTGCAATCTCATTCCGCACCGTTGTTCCGCTAACAATGTCACACCAAGCATATCCGATCAATAACTGACAAATGGAACGAAATTCCTGCATCGAACCGGCACAGGGGCGAAAGCATCAAAATCATACAATCATCGAGGCGCTATCGATCACCCAAGGGCCACATTCGTCACGGCACCGGGGCCACTTTGTCCGCAACCGTGAAAGCAATCCCTTTTCATTGCGCCATTCTGTGTGGGCGTATGCAAAATGTCCGGGCCGCTCCGAAATCGGTTCACTTCCGGTTGCAGGTGCGGCTGCTGTTGGCTTGACTTTTCGATAGTGGCACCGTCAAAGGCGAAGGCTTTTTGAAAAGAGCGTTGCAAAGCACTTTTTTCCCAGTCGCTTATCGGTTTTTAGCAGTGTAAGGAGACGGTTGAAACGGAAAAAAAGAAAACTATTCTTTAAAAAAAAAAGAATGAAACAGGTATGGAATCGTCACCTCCGGCCTAACGTTTGTGCAAGTGATATATTTCGTTTGCAAGGGCGCGCGCACTCTGTGGACTTACAAACTCCCGGTTAACGCCCATCGAACCGCGCACGATGGGGAAATATCAATTTTATTCTTTGCAGTCAATATTGTATGGAAAATTGCTGAGTTTTCAGAGCCAAGGGCAAGTGAATAATACTTTTCCCGCTGGTGATTTTCCCGTTGCAAAGGCCGGGCACAAATGGAAATCGATCGCCCAGCGTCGATAACGGTCCCGATCGTCGCGAGAATGTGATGTCGTTTTTATCTGTCCCGTGATGGGCTTTTTTTTCTCGCGAAGTGTGTGAAAGGACCACAAAAATACCAATTCGACGAAACGTGACGGTGAGAAAAATAGAGAAGAAGCAGAAGACTGAGAGAGAGAGAGAGAGAGAGAACGATAGAATGAAATGTAATTTGAGATTATAACCTCCGGATTCGAACGCGGATAAGGACATGTCCGAGGGATCTCCGGTGGCAGGTTGTCGCCATTATGGCATCGAATCGTAAAGGTAAGGTCGCATTTTTGTTGAAAAAAAAAACCGTCACATAATGGATTTAAGCGCGTGCTTGGAGTCTATCGTTCAACCGATCGGTTATCGACGAGCAGGACGCGTTCATCTCGCTATGGAACGGGCCGTTGCGAATGCGTTGTGGTTGAATGGGTTTCGTATTAAATCATTGAAAAAAAGGTTGTGGACCGCAATAATTTCGATGATGAACGAGGAATATGGTGTTGTGCGAAGAAACTTCATACAAAAAAAGCCCACGCCTTTATGAGAAACTATTCATCATGCGAAGGGCTACCCTTTCGGGCATAGTTTGACGTAATGAACGTTAAACGGATTTTCCTACGATGTCATGAACATGAAAATATTTGGGTTTTCCCTTATTGAAAGTATAAAATAATTACTGAGCTAAACGATATTGGTGTTACGATACACGTTACGATTCAAACCTGACAGTGCACTTCATTCTCTGTGATCTCTTGCGGTTGCAAAACTGCAGTCGCCTGAAATGAGCATATGTTTGCGCTCTACACACACTACCGCTGGTGTTGCGCTCTGTCAATGCGGTGACGCCTGTTTGAAGGTAGTCAACCATCAAAGACCAAACAGAGGCTCGGTTTAGGTGCTTTATTTGCAGCTCAGCATGTGTTTACCTCGTGGAAACCCACGGAACTCCAGTGCGGAATGATTGGAAGCAAATCCAAGAACTAATTCTGAAATCGAGTGCACATGCATTTGGTAGCTGAATTGTGTTGAATAGAAGTATGAACGAAATATTGGCTCTGAATATGTGGATTAAAAATGAGCAAAGAGAATAATTAATTTTGAATCATTTCATGTCGGTTTGCGTTCTCTTAAAGCAAAAGCGCATTTATTTATATCATAAGTGGGCTGCTTTCGAAACAGTATTTATCCGCAGGGTGGGTGTGATCGCCGATCAGGTCAACCCACATGCGTTATCGTGCTGTTTGCCCATAAATTAGACACCCATGCACAGGCCATGCAAATACCACTCTTAGGCTGATCGTTTACACTGCAGGAACTGCCGGCGGGGAAGTGCAATAAATTATCAATGCGCTTGAATCGGTCGCTGCATCGAAACTGTCAATATATTACCTACGGGTGCTTTTCCGAGAGATTTCCTTGAGAAACGCAAACATACGAAATGCGGTCTGAACTATCGAGTTTGTTCGAGCACACGTTCCCGGAAAACCCCATCAAACGCCATATTTCTGAATGCTGTGATATTCATGCGCTTTAAATACCGCTCGAATCACGTAAATCAATCCTCACGGGCTGAGGTTGAGCTAGTTTAAAGTTTGCTGCTGAACACAAGATAACGTGAACAACGAGACACCGCCGAGGGCTATCAAACGGGTGCGTTTTGATGGTAAAATTTGGAACGGTTCGCTTTAAGTTTCTCCCTGCGAATTCTTGATCCTTTTGAAAGATGCTACCTAGTTGAGAATCATACCAGGGCGGGGTCATGATAGCAGGAGTATCATTTGCATTCCCTCTCGTTCTCCCTCATTCACGGATAAGAGATTCACGATGTCATCATTTCACGGTGCCTTCTTGTAGCTAGCATTCACGCTAGTGCGACTAAAAACAAAAGAAAGAACGACAAGGAAAACATCGTCAAAAGAGCAAGACTAGGTTCTCCTCGAGGGTATTTGATAAACCCCAGTGCTTTCCCGGTACATCCTCATCGCAGTTTGTGCATTCTTTTCAAGTTGTTTCCACAACTGCCATTGAAATTTATTTTCATCAGTCGTGGTTCTCCGCCAGAGCCGACTCCGTGCGACGGAACAATACACGAGTCATCGCGTTGTCTAAGAAAAGGATTCTATCTAAAGGGATGCCTTCCTTGAAGATGGGAAAATTTTGCATTTCGCTCCACGTTGAGTGCATGGGATGTAATTGATTTAAATCTGCCATAATTCGATCGGAATGTTTGCTTAGTTTTTCTCTCCGTATTTCGAATTTGATAAACGTCTATCAAAGGCATCCTTCGCCAAAGCCGGAATAAGAGGTAAAGCAGTTATCTTTGGATTGCCAACGTTGCAATGGAATGAGGAATATTTTGGATATGTTGCCGCCTTAATGAATGATGAATTTCGAAGAGCAGGGCACAATGATACTTCGTGGTCTCTAACGAGTGTGTTGCTGGTTAGACAAGATACAGGGATTTGAAGAAATGGTTTCTATGAAACATGTTTTTTTTTTCATCTTTAAGCCGTAGATCGTGATGCTTTGCTTTTTCTAACCATAGCAGGATAGCGATCTGATGCGCCACGTTTCACTATGTTTTCAAAGCAATAAGCCATAATCAATGCTTCCGGAAAAATGTCACAAATCGTAATAAAAAAAAGAGCTCACCTCTTAACGACAGGTGCATCAATTTCCAAGCCACTTTAAATTCACTTTTATTCAAACTAACCAACAAAGAACCGGCGCCTACTTCGCAGACTGTGAATCATTTATGAAGTGCCCCCGTTTTGTTTCGGCTGAGATAATCTTCGTCCCCCTTTATCATCACTTTTTTCAACTCGCAAACTGCTCCCGTTGGGTGGTATAATGCATGACTTGAGGCGAAAAACCGCTGCTTCTGCTCGGCGGCCATGTATTATGCGAGAGCATCCTAATGAGGATAATTATCCCTAACCGGTTCCTCTATTTCGTTTTTCTTTCCGCACCGAAAAAGTGGAGTCCCTACTATTCCGCGGTGCTCCCGTGTGCTCCGAATGCCGACCCGGCATAGATGGCAGATAGGAAGGTGTTTTATACCGCACCGAAAATATAATCTTCTCCCCAGCCGTGAAAAGAGGCAAGTTGGTCGTCGGGGGCCGTTTAGATGCTGTGGAAATTATAGAGCAATTTTTCCATGTTGACACTGCGGCTAATGGGTGCGGGCTGAAGGTAACGCCGCTTAGTGGTTAGCGATCTTGCCGAAGGGTTGCTTCGAAGTGGAAAAAAAAACGGCCTGAGCCGTCCCAGGGTACGAAATAGTTTGGTTTGGATGACGGTGCGAAAAGACCGTCGGGTAGTGCGACGTTGGGCGAGTAATTAAGCACGGTGAAGTCTGATCTAATTGGCTGACTTCATCGTTAGGTCGCTGTCTTACTACTGACTTTGAAGCTATCTGATCTTCTGAAACAGCTGCTTGCTGTAGTGGATTAAGTTTCTACGTGACTGTATAGAGTTTAATGCTGGTAAATGTTCTAAAGTTCATTGATGATTTGTGATCAACACATGAAATATTTACCACTTTCAACGTTTTTAGCGTTCTAAAGTTCATGTGTTCAATCTGAAGAAACAATTTGGGTTGATGTAATTTAAGCAAACTCCATATGCATATGATGCATCATGCCGGTATATTGGTTGCAGTATACTTGAACCTATACAAACAAGCTCGAGGGCAAAAAGAGAATCTCGTGAATACGGTTCTCTTGAAGCTATAAGGAAAAAACTATGAATTCCACTCGAACCGAAATGCAAATGCTGCTTCGTACTGGTGTTTCGCTTCCTTGCCATGCTAAACCAAACCAGGGATGCTCTTGACATGTGATAAAATATCTATTTTTGGCACAACCAGCAGGATAGTCGGAATACTTTGGGATTTAATTATTAATTTATTCAAATGAATGTATCTATCGTGCCCTGGGTCACGAAGGAAACGGTCGGCTGTCCAAGTGCGCTCCTTCGTACCAACGGGCTGGAAACTTGATCGTCCATTACAGCTTTTCCGGTGCTTATAACGAGCTTTTTGAGTGCTATTCAACCCGCAGTAACTACACCCGGATGCACTCTCCAGTTAGTCAAACGAAATAAGTGGTAGTTTTTGTGCGGCACCAGTAAGGAAACGTCACTAACGACATGACATTGTTAACTCAATTTCATATTACAGTTTGGATTTCTCAAAAACGATGCGCAAAGGCTTACCACAATACCACAATATTTCGTTTGATGCGAACAAGCTTTAGATTTAGAACTGACGTAAATTACATCCTAGACACCAAATTTTGGTGCACATTTCGCACATGAATAGAATCGTAAAATATGATATTTATAACCAACTTACAAAATACAAGTTTATAAGCAGTGGGTGAAATATAAGTATAAGAAAATGTAGAGTAGATTTGTTTTTGGGGGTTGTTTCGAACGTATTTCTGAACAGAAATAATGAATTTAATCTCTGCGGCGATAATTGTGATGAATGATATCGCCACATACGGTGTCGACCTGAAATGTTTGTGCCATTTTGATGCGAGATTCGCAGCTTTCACATTTCTAGTAACAGTTAATTAGGCAATTCAAACGTTACATTTAGCAGATTACGCTCGCAACGTGTGGTAAAATCCTGTGCATTCATCCATATTGGCGTTGATGTTTCGCACGCATGAATCGGTTTGCTTTCTTGCTGCTGAAGTACACCCTCGCCACAATGGTTTCTAAGGGAAGTGTCATGATAATGTAGCACCGTTGGTTACCTTTTGGCAAAACGGCAAGTGTTTGTGCATCGGAAACCTACGTAAGGTGAACCCTGGAACAGGGTCTGCAGCTCGTTGTAAATTGCACCGAGCGCACGGAACAAAATAGCAAGGCAAAAAAAACGAAAACTAGTTCGCCTGCAAATACCTACCATAAAAGCGTACGAACTGGAAACGGTGAAAACTTATCGATGTTCCCCACAATGGAGCATGTTTTTCTACACTCGCGTACGGGCGACTTTCCAATCCATTTGCTGCGACAATCACACGAAAGGACACATTTCCTAACCTGCAAAATCTGTTACAAAACCTGCAGCACGCCGGGATGCCGGATCCCGGGTCCAAGGTGTACTGCATTTTTCACTCGCTTTTACACCCTTTAGCTTGCACCCTGTTCATGCACCCTTTCCGAATTCCGCATTTATACCGACTCTGCTTGCACGAGCTGTGAATTGCTTGGCAGCACCGAATGTGACTTTATGATGTCTGCATCTGGTGGTGGGTGTGAAAACTTTGCACGACGACAGCACATGACGTGCACATTGGAGTGAGGTGGAACGATGATGGCAAAATGTTAGATGAAGAGGTGCAAAAAGCGTATGCTGCACCAACTGACTAAAACGGGTTTTGTTGAGCAATTTTGAAACTGGCCGATGAACAAATAAGATATTAAACCCGAAACAAAAACGTCCAGAAGTCGATTATCTATTTCGTGTTTTTTTGTATCAAATCGAATATTACTTGGAAGGAGTCTAAATATGCTTGCTTTAAAAAATAATCTCGCAGTGTTGTTGAGAGCCTATCACTTTCTTTTCACCAAAAGCTTCACAGTAACTGCGTACCAATGGATACATCAAAGCTCCTAATCACTTCCAACCCGGTAAAGCTCTCTGAGATACGTGTCGCTACAGAACACGCAACGAACCACACGCTTTATGTTCTTTTCGACCTGCCGCTCAATACCGAAGCACCAGAGCAAGGGTTATGCCAATTCATCCGAATAATTGGCCCTTTTTTTTGGACTCGTTTGCCTAACGCGCAGATTGGAGCGCGTTTTTAATCGCCTGTTTCGTCGCTTACCTTAACTGGTAGGGTTTGCTTGTAGGCTCGAGCAAAAAAAAAAGCGTGTCCAATGATGATGAAGGTTGCCCGTGGTGCTGTGAACCTTCGTCAATCTTGCGCCTCCGAGACGTGCCTCGAATCAAGCGCAGGACATTGCTTGCATAATAATTTTCAATTGCACCTGCGGGACTCCGAGCACTCCGTGCGTCCCGACGAGGGCGAATTAATTGATTTATTATAATAAATTATTCCACCGCACCACCGCGTTAAGGCTTAGCTAAGTATAATAAAGAGATGTGAATCGTTAATGAAACGGTCGTGTTGTATGCGAAAAGAAGCGATAACATCAAGAGCTGGAACCGAACTATAGAACTAAAACAAGATGTTATCAGTTATTAGATGAATCAAACTGAAGTAGGACTACACAAGTCATTTTGTGTAAAGTCTAAACATGTGATGTACAATTTTAAAAGTAAAGTTGGTCGCTTGATGATAGGATTCTCTTATACTTAACTCGTTCAGACAATTAATGTATTTGCGCACCATAAACTGATGTAAAGCTTAAGGACGATAGTCTTAACGAGATTATTTTTTAATTCAATATGATATTTCACAGAGTATTTATTAGTACTGTATTTTAACAGTTTAGACAATAGCAATAGGTGGCGAAATTGGGATGAAGCGGTTGACTTCTGGGATCATGAAAAACCAACGGTTTAGCATAACCTGAAGTCGGCGTGAATGAATAAACGCGTTACCTCCAAAAAATGGCACACTGCGGTGCTACCTGTATCAATTGGGTCGATGACCTCCGACTCGAAAAGAAGTACACCGACCAGGATGACCTTGTACGGTTCCTCCGACGCGTACGCATGAATAAGCCGATTAACGTTCATGTGTGTGAGTGAGTTAACGGCTTTGCAGGAGGGACAGTAGACACAGAAGCATCCGTTGTTTATTTTGATGAAGGACAACAACAGCGCATACGTCATAAAATTTACCTACACTTTCAATGTCACTTTCGCTAAGCCGGAAATTCAGGTATGACATGTATAGCACAGAGGCGGTCATTGACCGCTCGACGGGAACAGCCACACTATCTACAGTTTCACTCTGCTCACCGGAGGAATTGACGTATACTCTCTTCATCTTTTTGATAACTTTGCGCTGTCGCTGTGTTAGCTATGATATATGTAATGATTTATTGAATAGAAAAGCTTGCTGGCTCATGTAACTATTTCAATCATTCTCGTATGTTGACGATGAAGAAGGATACATGCTCTTACTACGCTAAAGTTTGTCGAGTGTTCTTTTGTGTTGTCTCATCTTCCGTGCAATTGTGAGAAGCAATATGATTTTCTGCAGTTTAAAAATACCCTCCATTGAAAAAGCCTCGAATTATATGCTTAACGTGGCAGAGTTTGTGGCTGCGGCGCTTGTCATATAAATGTGAAATAAAAATAAGCCGTTTGCGTGATTGCTTCCGAATGGCTCACATATTAGCCTGCTTTGCGGAATGTCACACTTGGTTTGATGGATACTTACATGCGTTGCGATTTTCGTTACTAACGAAGAGGCTTTGTCATCACGCGAATTGATAACGCTAACGGAGCACGTTTCACGCACGATGGCACGTCGCCGATATTTGCATAGCAGGGCAATCACAATTTGACTTTTCTGGCAATTTTTTCACCAAACAGGGTGTATCACTCACGTACGCATGCGGCTTCCATGGCAATCCATGCAGGTGTGGTTTTGCAGTGAAAAATCGTTCCATTGATTGTTTTGAATAGAATTATTGTGAAAGAAGGCAGTTATTGAAAAACGAACTGTAACTAGTGGTGAATAAATAAACGATCCTATTTCGACTCATTGCCATGCGATAAAAATTATTGCGCCATGTTGATTAGCTATGCCAAAATAATAAAGTTCAATAAAGTATTGCATTTAACAAACCACTATAGAAAGGAATTGATTGACTTTTCAAAACAATGAATCATGAACTGGAAAACATGTAAATATTCTTTAAAAAGTCATACCCTACATGCCGCATCGTAAAACAAACGATGTTTTCGGTGAACAAGGCAATGCCGAATATTTAATCAACTTACATTTTTCCCTCGAGGCACACGCATTTCCATGCTCATAACTGGAACGTCACTCACGGACGCCACAATCAGCAAAAGAAAATTCATGTCTTATTTTCGTTGGCTCTTGCCCGATGCTTCGTGATAGCAAAACAGCAATTCTTTCTGCGTTGCGCTGAAAAGAAAATGTGGCTTGTTTCTGTTTTGATTCAATGAATGGAATTTCACTGCGATTCGCCGCGATTGGAAGGCGCAAACAGCTCATAATGTTTTGATAAACAGCACTTAGAGGCGAAATCGTTGGTGCGATAAAAGTCGTCGTTTGCAACCGTTGTTTGTAACACATGTGTTAAAATAAAGCATGTAATTATAATCACTTGTGATTTAAGCATTCTTTTTTTGAGCACAAATATGAAAGCTTTTGCACCCTTATACGAGCAATGAAGCTGCCATGGAATTTATTTGTTGGAATTTAGTGTGTTCCACGTAGAGCAAGCATGCGAGCTATAATAATTTGATTCCCATTCATATCAAATACTTAGCACGTATGAACAATTTTTCCAACGATAGTATCCTTGAGATCCGTAGGCTATATAACATTAAGCTGTCAAAAATAATTTAATAATACCTTGATCCAATGATGCAATATGCAAGTGTTTGAATCACTAGGATAATGCCTGATGGCTATGCAAAATGCAATTAACGTAAGGATTCTACTACGCTCTGCTGAGCTCAAGGAATTACACCAATAATTACATGGGTCTCGTAAACCCAGGCCAAACAAGCCACATGATTTTCTCGGTGTGCTGAAGTTGCAAATGCACGAACGCACCAGTGTGAGTCGAGCAGGCCAACACGGCGCTCAGAAGGCCTGCAGAAGTGCCTCGAGCTCAAAAGGCCGTTTCTCAAGTGTACGAAGGACACGCCAGCAGATTTCAATCTGAGATAGCACCCAACTAGCAATTATGCAGTCGATTCGGCGTCCTCAAATCCTAATCGGTTCGGATCGGACCGGCAAGATTTGAAACCAGTCCACCCATCAGCGTTGGCATTTTGTGGTGCCCGCAAATAATGGCGTCAGTATGGTAATGTTCTGTTTACGGAAATTGGCTCCAAGATAGCTTCTGAACCGGGGCAGCCATAGCTATAGCTTCAACCAACGAGAAGGCTGACCACGGCGACCACTTGCAGTCGATGGTCACAAATTATCGCCTCGATCTCTGGGAGAATGGCTTAGTTCGAGCGATGACCAAATTTCGGATGATGGAAAAACTTGTTGTTCATGGTTGAAAATCCACTATTTGTGAATGGTGGTGGCAAGATAGCCAGTGACTGTTTAAGTTTACAGGCTGTAAAACTTTCTGCTTCTGTTTCTGTTGCTTTTCAGATAGATTTGATGAATCGAACAATGCTAGGTTCGATTCATCAAATCTATCTACTATCGAAACAATTTTTCAATCTCATACAATTTTGTGGAGCATTTTTTCGATTTTTTGTGACTTAATATCACTTCATAGTAGATCAAAGTCAGCTCTCGATTGGAAAACACCTTGGAAAACACATTTGCAATAGCAGTTCTTGCATGACATTTTGTGTTCTATAGCCACAGTGTAGATTTGAATTATTTTTATGGAGTTTTCTGAACATTTCTTACGATGTTGTGCACGAACGTACAAAATGTAATAAGCCATGCATGTACCACAAAGAATGCTAGTTCTATCTCTTAGGCAAAAGCAATCAACTTCGAAAAAGTGCTTGACTAAGCAAGCTACTAAAATCATCTTTCCGGATAATAATCTCTCGGCAAAGTGGGTCGCTCAGTGAAAGGTACTTGACAGTGATTAAAAACGATTCGCCAGGATGGTTGGAAACCCATTGCCGGAGGGTTTTTTGTGCATTTGAGTGTCTCTACGGTATGTTTCAAGCATCAAATAAACCGTACAACTACAAGGATGCGCCCTCATCGTGTCAAGGGCACGTAGAACTAAATGTGGATAAAAAAAACGCACAAAAGTCATTACGTTTGAGCGAACGCTCTCTTACTTTTCCCTCACATTGACCAAAGTGCCTAGTAATTCTTTGCCACATTTTCGGAACGGCGTTTCACATTGCTGTGGTAAAACCACTTGCAGCAGCATAGATTCACCTCTTGCCCAAACAGAGACAATGACAGCTTGACGGTATCTGCTCTGCGCCACATTCCACCCGAAACCGAGCTTGGGAAGCTCTTGTTTGAATTTGATGGCAAACAATACGATCGTAAAAAGTTCGTTATTTCTTCGCCAAGGTCGGGGTTCCTATGCGGGGTGGGCTCACTCGTATTCTGTGGCCTTGCTCCCAAAAGGACTGAAAAGTCATCGATCAATGAAAGTCGACCGACAGTGTCGGATGGTAAAAGCGGAAAAGAAACCTCGTCCAAGCGTACGCCGAAGGCCAAGAGATAAAGCACAATAAAACGCTCATCCGAGATAAAAGGTTGATGGATATTGATGATTCATTTGTCACCGTTAAACCGGCCAGCATCAAATTATCTTCCTGGCCATGTCCTGATTCGATGGTGATGCAAAAGGGTTACGCTTAGATGCATAGATGTTTCGAACTGTTTTTGTTTCCTGCAATTCCCAGGAAAATGATTCAAAGTGTTTATTTGAAAGGAAACGAAAAGACTGCTAAATACACGTTTTATTTTTTCAGCAGCAATGAACCGGTTCAGTTATAAATGTATTTGAGGGCTCGAATTGCTCATTGCATTGTTTCGAGGCTATACATTCTTCCGTATTGTGGAAGCTTAGTAGAAGCACTTCGGCGATCAATAATTAATCTAACGACCAACCGCATTCCAGCCGACCGATGGGAATTCACTCAAAGCTAGCCAAAACATACTACATTCCATAAATATCATAGATATTTGCATTTCGAAAACCCTCTAAAACTAACCGATCCCATTCTTCCCACGACCGTTCTGTGATTGACAATCGGCTTTAATATTGCTTCATCAAGTTTCATTGCGCTCGGATTATTTCTTCCACCAGCGGGACTGCTTGAAAACGAGCAATACCGTTTCATGGCCACCGAACGGTATCTCCATGAAAAGGAGAGCCATCTTCGGTGTCTATTTTCTCTTATTTCAACCACTAACCGACGCGGCAGCTCGACAGAGAAGCAAAACTCTCAGCTTTCGAGAGGTTAGTTCCTTCCGGCGTTTACGGTGGGTGGTAATCCTACCCACCGGGCGCGTCTGTATTTGAGAAAGCCACACACCTGAATGATGCTAGCGGTGTGTTCTTTCATTGCAGCTCCGATTCAGCGGCCCGGAGGAACTGAGAGGAGTAGTAAAAATTTATTAGTTTTACAGTAACGCTTCGTTCGGAAATTTCAATTGCCTCGCGCCATGCGGAACGCTGCCAGCAACAAACGTGAAATCCTACCTGCTGTAATGCGGGCGCGAAGGAGGCACTTTTTCTTTTAAATAAATTATTTTCTATTATACATTGATGTATAAAAACTTTTGCTTGCTTTTTTAAAGCACATTCCTCCTCAGTGCCTGGGCCAGCGTACCGTTTGCCCATAGAACGGTAAATAAAATTCTCATTATTGGCTTCCGTCTGCCAAGTTTTTCGCCTTAGGGCTTTCGGAGTGTGCTTCAAACGCTAACATTTCTATCTGCAGTTTCTATAAATTTTCACTCAACGGTAAGCAAATGTTTGTTTGACCGAGCGGAATCGGTCTTGAAGTGTGTGCTAGGAAGTGATAGTTTTTTAGGAATCAGATAATTTTTAATTTTGTTTTGTTTCTCACGGTTTTTTACAATAAATGTTGGATAGTTATGAATTCATCGGAGCTGTCAACAACCATTAACTGATCGTAGGTCCATTGCTGCTGCAATACATTTGAGGAGGTCTAACACCACCGACTCAATGAACTCCCTCAATCCTTTAAGAATCTCTTAGTTTAATTGCCAACTGCTCGCTACTCGCGATAATACAGCCACTTCAAACTCGTAAAACTACGAGCACCTCGAGGCTTCACTTCACTGACGACGGTGTACTAAATTTCTGCGTTCCGTGACAGACATCGCACGGAAGCATCCGCCTCCTCTGCCAGGCAAACCAGGGATAACGCAGGATCAGTCCATTTTATCGTGTCCCATGAAACTAACCGGTCGAAGCGTGTCCTGCATCTCGTCAACTTGCCATTTATTCCTCAAGCAAACTTGGCTCAACGTCAGACGCAACATCACGTTGAACACTGTTTCACTCCGTTCCCCATTTTTTCCATCACTATTTGCCTCTTTCTTTCTCTCTCTCGTTCTCTCTCTCTCTCTCTCTCTCTCGCTGCCTCTCAACAATTTTCATTTTTCCTCGCTCGCCCGGGTCACTCGAGCGTTAGATGAAATTATTCACCAACCGAGCCAGGCCGGGTTCGGTACGTGCTTACTACGGATCTGCCACATCGCACCGTTTCTCGGTTCAACGAACCGGCGAACCTGGTGGGTGGAACGAGATGCAACATTAGCCTTGGTCAGTGAAAATCGTGGCCAGGGTTTCCTTCGTGCGGTCGTTGCGAATCTGTTGCCAGTGTGCTCCGTATTTCACGGTTCAACAAAATGTCCCTGCAAATGCGGTCTTCGAAGCTGAACAATTATTTACCAAAAAAAAAAACTGGAGATAAGTTATTTCAGGACAACGCTATCCACTGTAAGCAGTATCTTGCTGAACACTGTTTTTTTTTTTACTATGCAGGCGGTTTGATGCAACGGATCCCAGGTCTGCAAAGAACGTCCTGTCCGCTTAACATGACTGTGACGGTACGGGCAGCATTTGTAGATTTGTATCCCTCGGTGAAAAGCGCATACTATGATTGTCATGATGTAAAGCATCTGATGTCAATTTGAACATTCTTTCGTTTTTCGTCGGTGCTAGCTGCAAGGTATTTTGTTGGTTTTTCGGAACAATAATTGATAGCAAAGACCAGACAAATAACATATTTTCAGAAACCTTAATAACCGATGCAAATTAAGAGCAATTCTATCCATCTCAGAATGCATTCTGGTGAGCTTTTGCTACGAAAACACTCTACATTGCAACCAAACAACAGTAAAGTTGAGGAACGCAATAAGTGTGCTGATAAGTACTATGGGCCATTCTTCGTAATACGATCTGCCCCGTGGACTTTGCATGGTGCCTATGGAACTTTTTGTTTGATTTCCGTAACTTTCCATGAATCGCTTGAGCACATCTTTGGCAGCATTGCGTTTCTTCTGTACACAGAAATGGTCAGCATCCACGTTACAGCCACTAAACCATCTGAATCTGGTTGGCATAGTGCGAGGGCAAAATAGAAGGCATAATGCTCGAGACGTGGGTGCTCGAGATTCTAAGCTCCATCCATGGATAGTTGACAAGTGCTTTGTTTGTAAGCTCACACGGATCATAAGCGATTATTATAGATGTCGGTCGTACGCGTTTCCGTTCAAATCATTTCAAACGTAGATTATCGTTCACACTCTCATTTAAACCTCCACTGGAAAATCTGAATCGCGTTGCTTCAAGCCCACACTAGAAACTTTCCTGATCCAATGATGACGTGCTGAAATGAGTATCATACTCAAAAAAGCATATGATTCCGACTATGTTAGCTAAAGACAACAATCGGATGAAGTAAGAAGACTAGCAGCATTTTAAACATTTTTAACGTAGCAGGTCAAAAACAAAATTGAAGTCTAATGTTGTGATTTTAAATCACACTTATCATAAAATCCACCCGAATATTCCGTTAGCAGGTTCACTAGCTAGTAAACGAGTCAAGGCAACCACTAGTAAGTAGGAAAATAATAGCAACCACTTTAACGTTCCTCCCTGTCTGTTTCCTGTCTAATCACGTCTGTTCGATTTACTATACTAAGATGTGTTTTACCTTGCACTATGTTTGAAACATTATCAAAACTTAAAGCTAGCTTATCACTACTTATATTCAAGAAGATGACTTTCCTATTTGCTAGAATCGCAAAGGAGAGCTTTAGAAGTATAATCCAACCGGAAGCAACTACTAAGAGGGCCAGGTTTGTACGCAAACTAGCGCAACTTTTATCATCTACCGTGATACCCGCCATTTCAACTCATTCGTTTCTGATCCGTACAAATCCAATCTCTTGGTTCAATGATTTTCATCTCACTAGTGAATAAATCATCCAACTTACGATAACCCACGAAGGTTGAAATTTTCAATTTTCAAAAGTCTCAGATTTTACATAGAACGTTTGACAAGAGCATTAGACTTCGCGTCTGGATATTTCAATGGCGCAATAAACGTGGATTTTGACTAGACAAAGTATAACTTCACAATTCATACGATAAATGTTGGGAATGAATTCTAAAAAATTGATTGATTGGACAACACTTTATTGCAGTATCGATTTGGCTTTTACGATTCGCATGCCTGCGAAAAGCTAAAAATAATCACCCCTTTTATCATGCACCAGAGCTCATCCATCAATCATGCTATTACCACATTACTTTTGCTCGAAGAAATTCGTCCTGTCCGAAAGGGAACAAATTTTATACCAAAAGCCTTTGTGTCGGTCGAGATGGGGTTATACGAGGTCGAACCCCAAGGTGAAAAAGTCAGATCCTTCAGCCGGCGTTTCGATCAATTGGTTTTCACTTCTTAACCCTAGCAGCATGTTTTTTTCTTCCTTCTCTAACTGGAACTGAACTAGAAAATCACATAGCTATGGTCGTTTTCGATCACCCCAATGACAACAGAGCCATTAAACCGCAATCGAATTGAACATTTCGAAATCGATCAATTCGAACAAAAGACGCCCATTCAAGTTGGATAAATGAAAGTTGATTTTATCTGAAATTGAACGATTTTGCAGAAAATTAACCATTTTTAAGAATGCCTCATTCAATCTGAAAGCTTTTGGCTTCTGCAGCATATGCTATATTACTTATTGCACTAATTCTAGCCTAGATGTTTCATGCGAGCAAAAGCTCATGAGTTTATAGGTTTGATAACGCGAGTAACTTGTTTCAGCACACAATAGCTATGGCTAATTTACTTCACCATCGTCTAGCTAGTTGGCACGTTGCATGAACCATTACGAACAGTTGGAGGTACGTTTCGTCCAGGACTCTCTCGCTTATCGTAACGACGCGAATCTTGCAATGAATTTGTTGTTCAGCTTGAAATACAGGAATCAGAGTCTTCAAATTTCTCAAACCAATATTTTGCATGGCCAACGGGACGCTATCAGAAGATGATTCGTTTCATTATCTTTCCCGGAATGGCAAAGTAACCGAGCAACTCTCAGCTAACCGCGCCAGCGGAAGAATCATAGCACTGGAGGAAACTTGTCGGTCGCAATACGAGCCCGCTGTCGAATGTTCGTTGCCATGCACTTGCCATCGGTCTGCCAAGCCAAAGATGCGGCAAAGGAGCAATAGATTTCAATTTGGTTGTTTCTCGGCACATTTCCCCAGCGGCTCTATCGTGTAGAGAGCTGCCAGTCGCTGCACGCGCAGTTGGCGTCCTCCATTTAGGCTCAAAGTAAATTCTAATTTACCCTGCGGGTTTGATATCAAACCACGCTTGATGTTAGTGCAGTACAAGTGCGAGTTCAAAAGGTAGCATGTTTGTGTGGATCGAATTACGCGTTTTCAGTGCCGCACTTGGCTCGACCGAAATTGCTCTTCGTCGACTTTATCGCCATCGAATACAAGCTCTCCCTTTGCCATCGATGACTTGTTGCCTTTGTGAGTTGTGCCTCCTAGCTGTGACATGGTTCACAGCTTCCATAGCAAGATTTAACTCGAAACGTCAATTAAATTTGTACAAACATCATCGAGACAAGCAATTGAAGCCCGCTGGACAGATGCACACAGGAAAACATGTAAGAAGCTCGATGCACTTTGAGCGTGCATTTTTTCTAGACTTCGCAAATAAGTAATGCTTGAAAAGTGCATCACGTTAGAATGCTTGCAGTGGCTTATGTTTGATCTGATGAATTTATTCCATGCACTAAAGTTGATGAAAATGTGTCCATGAGGCTTTCCTTTGCAGTGACTAAATAAATGTCGCTTGTGAAAGGGAAATCTCGGGCGATAGCTCATCCCGATAGTTGTCCCGGGCGCGTAGAAATGACTAAGTGATGACTGTGGCAAACTGACTAGAAGGTGTGTTAAGCTTTAGAGTGCAAACAGACCAGCCCTACAGCATTTCACAGATATAAATTCATTATTTCACATGAATGGGATGGGAAGGCAGAACAAGCTTTGGCTCTGAGCTATTAAAACGGGAAAAGGTGAAGTTTTCATCATGAAAGATAATATGTCCGCGCTTATTCACATGCCCGGCACTGGACACGGATATGCATGGACTCACTCCACTCTTTACTCCCTCTGCTCCACACTCTTTTCATGGGAGAGGGGTCTTCTACCCCATCATCATCACCAAACGTACCACATCTCTGTCCACGACGCAATGAAAATAATACGCGACCGAAATGGCACGCTATCCTCGTTCCGTTGCCATTGCGCGTTCCGCGTCAAATATTCTAAAGTATTTAGGACAGTATTTCATCAATCGGTCTCTGAAATCGATGGATAATTAAATTGCCTCCACCGCTTGTCCCGTGGGACTGAAAGTGGCCTCATAGATTCGTTTCATAATGACCTAATTGATAAAATCCCACTGGTACTGGTATGCGAATTATCCTGAAATTTGAGCTCAATGAGGAGGCTCAAGCATCAAGCTCGTCATGTAGCGCAGAGGCCATCGCCACACACGTAGTCGAATGTTTTTGAACGTGCATTTACGAGAAAAAAACCTGTTGAAAATGCTTTGCGTCCCGTAAAATTGGGCAGCTTCAAATGCGTTTAACAGTAGCTTAAATCTACATTTCAATTAAGATACCGTAACTCAAACTTTATTACGCCGCAGTACGACATTTATGGAATCATGCATCAAGCAAAACTACACCAGAAAACACTGACGTTGCTTTTAAAACAACTCACCGCATCCAGCCCACCCAGTCTGTCGTCGTCACCGTTGCGCTCCGTCACAATGCGAGCGCCTTCCAGTGCTCGTAAACGCACCATGTGACATCATTAAACTGGCTCATAAAACGCGAAAAGAACAAGACAATTTGCAAGCACGCAACACCTGGTCGGAGCGATAATATATCACTTTCCCCGGGTACGATAAACGCCGCGCCGCATCCATCGTGCGAAACCGTGGCTCGGATTTTCGTTTTCAAGTTCGTACCTTTTTTGTCAACATGCCTCCACCCCATGCAAGCCAAGCGCTTTCTACCGATTTGGACCACATTCCGTCTCCGGTTTGTTGATGTTTGTACGCTCTCGCAGTGAGATTAGTCACAATTCGCCATCCGTTTGGGTTACTCTCGAGCATGGTTTGCGCTGGCAAACATTTCTGGGGTGAATATTTCATCCGTGAGATAGGAATGAAAATTTTGCACGCAAAATGATCTGGTTGTTGTTCATTTGATGCTCTAAACTGGACGCTTTTCAGCATCGTAGTGCAATTGTTTTCATTTCCAGTCAATGCTGTATGTCTTCAATGTACACGATATTGTGAGATTTTTCTTTTGATGTAGGTTTTTTTTCAGGCTAAACCTTGTCACCCGAAATGGGTTTTTCTTTTAATCGGGATTGTTTAACGGTCTTTTTCTTGTTTAGTCGTGAAAAAACTCTTGGTGGTCAGGACCTGCCTTCTTATGGCTTTCTTTGATACGAGATTTCATCGGTAGACAGTCCTTCGTTCAGGGGTGTTCTTGATAATGGTTTGTTTAGATCACACGCTTGCAACAAATCCACACAGAACAAGGGCTCTTAGAAATTTGCCTTGTTGTTGATACTAAGACAAAACTTTCCACTGAGATGCACAGGATCGTGTAATTTCAACTGGCTTGGAATAGATGCCACGCCAAGAAATACTCATGGCTCGAGCATCAGATGACCGGTCAGAGAGCAGTTTTCAAAGAAATCACTTTGAAGAAAACTTTGTTTCATCACAGGTGCATGCGCCTCCATCCATCGGTTTTGTTGCGTTCTCGAAACCTTCGAGCTGGAGTTCATTATAAATTCCACGCTCGACTTTCGGCTTTTCCATTCTTGTTATGTCAATTATTCCGGAGCCGGTCGGGGACACAGCTGAGATAGCATTTTTATTACCTCCAGCTAAGCAGAATGTGACGTCCATTGGTGGGAGTAATTTCGTTCAATACCAAACGCGCGGCGTAATTCTAAGCTGCACAAATTGAAGCACATCGTCTGGCTCCGTACAAATCCGAACCTCCAAGATACGGAATCTTCGCTCGGCCGTAAATATTCTACATTCATTTACATAATGACCGTCGGAATTCATTGCGCCCGGTCTCTAATTACATTTTTCCCGGAACGACCGGTACCAGGCTGCATCTTTCGCGGCTAGCCGATGGAATATGACCGCCCATCGTCTGAAGCATCAACAATTCGAAACTCAGCCAGGTATGAAATGCCGAAACAATGTTAAGCTAAGCCGAGCAAAGCTCAAAATTAAATTTCAAAGAGTTTCAACTTGCAGCTGGGTGCGTGGGTGTGTGTGTGTGTCATTTTTCGTTATGTTTTGCTTTTCTTCCTCGCCCATCCCAGAAAAGTATGACTCAAGTGAGGGTGACAGCGAGGGCAACATGTCCTTTTTCTTCGTTCAAATTACAGCATGCCACCACAAGAATTTCACTCCGAGGATGAACAGTATCGCATCGAGATGCTCACGCAGGGTGACATTTGCAGGAGCGGACGAAATGACAAAAGTTTTTGATTACTTAACGTTTTTCCTCGTGTGCCTTTTTTTTGGGTGTAAAATGAATACTGCAGGAGTGGTACTACCGAGAATAGACTGGTGATGGAATAGACCAGCTTTAGCGCTATCATCTAAGCTCATCCTTGGGTAGAAGAGATTTATCGTCTTATTCGGGATACAATGAAATTAAGCACCGATCAAAAAAAGGAAGGTTGACCCGTTTGTAACGCATAATTGTGAGCTATTGTCTGTGTAAGACAATCCATTCACGCACTAAATTGCATGCTACGAATACGATGGAACCGTCCTGCTGCAATCAATCATTGCATAGACGGATGACTCTTTCGCGGAAAAGGAGATAGCTTTGTGGCGTGGGACGGCTGAGATCGAAGAGCAATTAGAGTACAATCGTGTTGATGAATGTTAACATCGTTCAATAGTGCTACAATATCAATTGGAATCAATCGTGTTAGCCTAAGCAAGTACAATATTATTCTTACGTCTTCAAAAAAGTTATTTGATTATATTTTTTTAAATGTAGCCAAAAGTAAGCCATGAAATTGCAGCGATTGTGTTCACTTAGCGATAAAACTGAGTTAAAAATCAGTTGTACAAATGTTGTTTAGTCGTTGATAGTAGCTTACCTTTTGTTTTTAAATTTATGGAAACTACCAATATGTACAATAATATAATGCTGTTGTAAGCAAAGAGTGATAGAAGCTTTGTGATGGGAGGTGATATAGGAAAGTAATTCTTTGCTATTCATGTTCAACATTATCGATAGATTTGTTTAACATATTTGAGAAATAATAAAAAAATACACTAATAATGATGCATTATTTACAATGCTCCCTTCCGACTGCAAGAATTCCCTACAGCTCTCTGCAGTGCGTTCATTTTTACTACAACACGCATCGCAACGACCATGCTATCGATCGCCCAGCAACGGTAAAGATATGCTAATATCTGCGGTGGTTCCATGGAAGTACATTTCCATGCAAATTTCACAACAAACACAAATCGCAAAATTGATGTAGTGTGCCGAAACCCTTGGCATATCGAGCATCGGCTGTAACGGTCGTGTAGCCGATATGTTGTGTGTCGGTTCCACGTACTAGTTTAGTCAATTTGTAGAGATTAAATCAACGATTGATTCATTGTGATTGCCATTTCGGATAAAAGGGTTATTGGAGTGCATGATATGTATTATTATTACTTTCCCGCAAATACGTCACTGCCGTTTAAAACGGTTTCGTATTTTAGTTCAGGTATTTATGATCCAATGCTACCTATTGCTGTTGTTGAAGTGGACTGCATATCCATCATAACCACCCTGAATTTTATAGAAAATGAGCAACAGAAGTGTTTTGCACAAAATTATAGCTTAAACCGGTGTATAAATTGCATATGTTTGTGATTTTTTACAAATATGAAAATATAACAATGAGAAAAACATCTTGTTATTATTTTAAACCTTCAGTTCGGTTTCATCAACTAGTTTCTCTGGTCTGTAAACGATGAGGGTGCGACCAGGAACGCGTGAAACGTAATCCTCATTTTATGGGACGGATAAATTAAATTTAATTGAATAAATTCCCTCTGTAATTAGTCGCATTCCAATCCAAGCATGACCGCTTCGAATCGTGAGGAAAGGAAAGATTTTTATATCCATTATTCCGTTTGCTCCGGCAAAGAATTTCAACCCGGAATGGGACGGATTGGGTCTCCGATCGCCGTAGTCACCGGCACCACCGCCGCCAATAGGAGCTGCAGCCTGTTAGCGATGGTTCACGTTTACCTCTTAAAATCCATTTGCTACAATCGAACCGACAGCGCTTGGAACTCGGAACCGTCGCTACTAATACGTGCGGAAATCTATTCAGCAGCCGTAACGGACACGGACGTCTTTATTCACCATGCGCATTCCGGGGATTGGTGCTCGCAGATTCCACGCAAGCATCCCTGTTGGTGTGGTTTAGCACCATGACACGCCGGTAATGGATGTTTTAATAAGTTTAATGAGCAAAATTTATCGACTGGAATCTGGACTAGCAGACGCAGACAGAGCTGGATAGGCCACGGACAATAGGAAAGTGAGCATAATGGTTTGTTTTCGCTTTGCTTCATGACGGTAATAAATTTACATTTAACTGTGATACGTAGAAATCTTCTTTAATTTTACAGTCACGCAAGTTATGAGTAGCTTTGAGCAAAATTACAGGATCATATTTTTTGCAATAAATGTTAAACAAAAAATTACCAACAAATTATCATTATTTTTTTACCAATCGTATTTAAAACCATGTTTAGATAAAAAAAAAACATGATAAATAAACTATTCATTTGTACTTTATCTTTTACGAGCGATAGACTAGAAATTGTTTTTATTTCTGCCTCAGAGGTCATCCATACATAAGCAAACATTTTTGCAATTTTCGAGAACATTTGATCAATTCAATTAGTCACCCTTACCGACTAAATTGAGCTTTTTTAGATCGACGGAATTGTATGCCAGAAGGTTGAGATAGCTACTCATGAAACATACACAAGTGATGTGTTTTTATCTCTCATGCTGTGCGAGATCCAACATGTTTTTATGGTCGAGACGATAGTACCAGGTTCAAAGACAGCAACAGAACTGCATGAAGTTTGTGGCAACAACAACACTAGCGTGGTGCTGATTTAATAGAAACGTCAAGTTATCTGAATGAACGCTCATTATCACAGTTCAGCCTAAAGAAAGTGACAAAATAGCAAGCAGCTCTTCGCACAATTATACCTGAAGGCTTATTAATTGTGTTAATTGAAATATTATCTATTCTCTTCCTAACTTACAGTATCTCATCTCAAGTGACATTAATGAAAAGATGTATAAACAAAAAATGTGCGAGATGGAATCAAAGTTCTCACATGACTCGAGCCGAGCGAGATGTTGGCACCAATGTCGTGGCTTATCGTATCACCCATTTCCGGCTGCTTATCCCTCATGTGTCCTGCCTTAAGCTCTAGTATTTCGATACTATCCCCCTTCTCCTCTCCCCAAATTCCCTGCGCTAGCACAAAGGCCATGGACGATAAATTAGATGGCGAAAGTTTCGGCCATACGGTTCTCATACGAGCCGAGGGGGCATAAATTTGACCATTGCTAACTAACTTTGCCAAACTCGTTAATGTGCCAGTAACGGTGCAGTACACAAGCGTCTCGATTGCGCAAAACCGCCATTATCGTCTATGAATTGGGCGTGTTAAGTGTATTCTCGACGACAAGCGCCCGGACCGCGGAACAAGGCCCCCTTTTGGCGATAAATCAGAAAAGTTTCTATCCTCCAGCTGCTTTAAATGGTGCATGGTTCTGAATGGTGGTAGAGAACGGTATGTCCTTTTTGGAAGGATTTTCAATTTTAGCTTCGAGAAGCTTTATACGTGCATCGTGCGACACACACGAGCCAACTATCGTGCATTCCTAGGCCCATGAGCCATGGATTCCAGTGTAGATGTTTTGAAATTGTATATTTTGCCATTGTCAAATGGAAATCCTATTTCTAATACAACCACTCTAACAGGAATGTAATTTAAAAGCATAAAAACTTGCTTCAAATATGAACGAACCACCCAGAATGATGCTGCCTCGTCTCTCGGAAAGCTCATTCAATTACGGCCCATTCAATGACGTCGTTACTCTCGACTTACATTTTGAGACGTCCTGCGGGGACAGGACGCGTACTGGGCGTCTATTTATTTTCTAGCAAAATTGAACGCACGAAACGGGAAGCGTTATCCTAAGCGAGCGCTTCCTGAGAGAACTCTTCCCTTGTGCAATCCATTTCGAGCGTGCCGCTGGCAGCACCCGAGGTCCGTCGCCCGTTGGCAACGATTCGTTTCTTATTTACGCGAATAAATCTTACCCGCGAGACGCCCATAAACGACAGAGTATCGAGCAAAAAGCCTTTGAGACGGTAAATCAATACAGAGCACCACCGAACCGGGCATCACTTCCCTTAAGCGTTCGCGAACTCGATCCGTCCGCTAGACAAATCCGAAAGCGGTTGTACTCCAGTGCGGTTGAGAGCGTACTGTTTTTCTTTCTTCTGCTATTTATTGCAGCAGGGTGTGCTTTACAAAGATAACCTCTTCGTTATAAATTTCGGCTTTTCGCTTGTCGGAAACCGGTGGCACAAAGTCAGTACAAAGCAAAGCCGAGGACTAGCAAAGAAATATGGTAAGAGAAAACTTGATGCAGTTATTTGTTGCAGTTGACAAGAGTCAAATTATTTCACACAAAACTGATTTGTTGTGAAATGTTTTTGTTAATTAAAAGAGTATTCTTTAAATATCAATTCAGTATCCTGAACAAATCATCACGCTAAACACACTTCAAGTAACGTCCTTGTCCATGAGCATTATCAGCAAAGTTGCACGTTACGGCATTTAGCACACACTCAGACTGTTTGAAATTTATCCTGCGGACACTTACTGGACGGAGACGTTCACGTTTGAATGAAAACGTTAATATTCACTTTGATCGAGCGCCAGCCGGAAGCACGTGACCGGCTGTCTGAGTGGAACACCGACCAGAGCCAGTGGCTTCCCGATGGGTAATCAATTCTAAAATCCCATTAGCATCAATCATAACGTGTGCGCGTGGTGAGGAAATGATGACGATACACCTGATCGATACATTTACTTTGCAATGTATGGCCATGCACACTGGCTGGACGAGTAAAGCTCTATTAATTTAATACCACTTTGTCTCAATGTTCTCCGGTGTGGCAATTGAGCATACGTTTTGCATCATAGATCTAGTAGAAGTTGTTGTGTACTGATGAACCAAATGTTCATTTGTTTTTTATTGAAACCATACGAAAAACAATTCAGCATAGTATAGTTGTGGCTTCAACTTTAGATTAAAGTTGAAATTAGAGTAAATTAACACTGCATTTACTTATTTTAAGAAAGATTGGAGAGGGTTTTCTTAAACAATTAAAACCACAAAAAAATAACATCTTCAACTATAAAGATATTCAATTAAACTCTCAAACTTCAGATATTAGATTTGTGGTTAAAAGTAAAATAAAAAAGTTAAAAAAAATCAAAATATTCTTAAACAACATTTAAATTTAACTCACAGTTAATGCTCTCGAGTGCAAACGCCCGTAAATCATACAAGCTCACTATTGAATTTTAATGAAGAATGCCATTCTAACGATGGATGAAACACTTCTGACTGATCAACAATGCATTATTTATAGCACATGTATTCAAATCCCTAATAGTACCGTGGTGTACTAATACATTAAAGTGTACTCCAAGCGTGACTCCCAAACGTGCAACAACGCAAACATATATTGATGCAGTAAAGTTGCTTCCCTTGTAGGAAGCAGATTTGTCTAGAGACACTATACACGAGCGATACTGGCACTGGCTGATGCATCATCTCTTTAAAAAGCATACTCGCCGTCCCCGGTGAATGCTAACGAGCAAATATGGTAGCTCGACGGGAGGCATCTCACCGTAGGTAGATATTTCAAAACAGCCGCCATGAATAAAACATCCCCTTTGCTAAATTTCCCACTATCGATCGATGCGCCGATACTAAATGCATTGCAGCAAAGTTGTACCGGCCGGGGCCGGGGCCGGTCGAGTGGCAGCATCACGCTCGAGCCAAAATCGGCAGTTTGCTCGCCGTTTTGGCATCTATCGCGGCAAAAGCATCGAACTTAACCGCCGATTCGTTCGCTTGCATAAATGCGCTCTGCATTTTCCGGTCCTTTCTCCGGCGTAGCCAAATTGCAATCAACTGCGAAACCATTGATGTCAAGCCAGCGATGAAATATTGCCAACTAAACAACACCACCCCCGTTAAGCTGAGGGTAGACTTTGGACTGCTAGTGACGTGGCTTCGTTCTTCGGAGCATAAAAGCTCCCTCAAGTGTGGTTGTGCTCGTTTTATTAATTCATCGAAACGATTGAGTTGACTTTTGGTTTCACGAGTGACATATTTTTTTGTGGTAAAAAATGAAGGCAAAATCTTTCTGATTTCACAAAATTCAATCTGCTGTTTATATTAGTTTAAGATGCGATTCATAAAACACGCCAGTTGTAGAAACACTCAACTTGGACTCTGCTGCTGAGCTTTCAGTTGATACATAAATACAAAAATCCCGTACAGCATGGTCGTCAACCAGACCAGTAGCGTCTCATAAAGACACCATCCAAAAATACTGGTTGCCCGCGAACGGTTGCTTCTCTTTTTAAACTTGCCACTATCACGCCGGCAGCCCGTTTATATTCTTTAGCCCGTAACGCTCTGCTTTCTGCCATCTTGCAGCAGCGTATTCATAAATTATGCCGTTAATTAACGCGTTATGCGTGGTCAGCAAGGCATTTTTGCCTTACCACAGCGTCACGGTGGTTCGCGTTTTTTGTTTCCCTCCCAGGGTCGCTCGCTTTGCGGTGTAGCTCGTTGTGGGGTGGATGAAATAAAAATGAAATTTCAACGGTAACATAAAAATAAGTACGCCAACTTAGACCAGCGTCCTCACGTGCGGCCGGCTGCGGTTGGCACAGGGAAGCAAGAGTAACTTCTCGTCAAAAAGATGATGATGATAAACGGGAATGAAGGGCGTTCCAGATGCCAGTCTGGCATGGTTTTGCGCTGGGTATCGTTCATTCGCGAAAAATGCACGCTGGCGAATGGGCGATAATTATTCATAGCATCCTCAAACACACATCCACGAGGCAGATGTGTTGGTTTGTGTTTGCCGGCTAAACTGAATTGAGATTTTTCGCGGCACCAAAGAACGCGCTGTTTGTGATAAGAAAATATCGCTTTCCGGGTAGATGGAAGAGAATATTTGCACCCCGTTTATCCTATGTGGCGGTTCTCTCGAATTGATGTTTGCGTTTCGGCAGCGTACATCACATGCTTCAGCGCATACATCATTTAGTAATTGTTTGTATTTGGACGTTGGCTCGATGGTATCTTTTTCGTCGACCACCCATTGCCTGTCTTTTCGTCGTTAACGAAAAATTTAAGTCCTTGCTGGCTTTCCGTAGCGCTCGGTGACTGCACCAACGGCCGCTTATCGGATGCTCGTTAGGCTACGTACTTTCAACCGACCCACTTCCAGGACATCCGTTAAGCATTCACGACGATCTTTGAAAATGAAAATTTCATTATGCGTCATCTCCGCGAAGTGGGCCCCTTTGCGACGGACCACCGTCTCGATGGAATCCGTTGTTTCGCGGCGCTCTAACGCTAAGGGGTTTTGCCTTTCATATTCTTTCGAGTGCATCCCCAGGCACTGGACGCAGCATTCACTTGGTGCCGGTACGAACGCAGCCAGCGGTTCGTACGTGCCATAGATTCAAAACTCGTGCTGTCGTGCTTCGTCGAACGGAACCTTTTCCCATCGTTGCGGGCACTTGTCCGTTTCTTACTCCCGTCGGCAGGAGAGAGGGCCTGCGTCGTCCAAGACGTGATGGTTACGCGGAGACTGTATCGGGGATGGTGCTAGCGTGCTGTAGAGAAAACACTGAAAACGTGTTCTTTCATCCAACCGCCATCCACTTTGCACAGGCTTGGTTTAACATAACAACAAAGTCAATATTATTGTTTTAGGAAACTGAAAGCGCCATGCGATTCCGAGCAAAGCATCTGCGCAACTTTGAGGCTCAGAGGAAAAATAACCAGCTCGCTTTGAAATTCAAATCAAACATAGATTTACAATTTGTTGCCGCACCAAACAACACGCAAGAGATAGCACGAAGAGTTTGGTAAGCTTAAGTTCTTTGGAAAACTCTGAATCAGCGTCTTTTTAACCAATTTTAAGCACAAAAACCACTGTTTTTCGATTGAACCACACAACAACAAAAAAAAACAAGCATTTTTGTGTAAGCCTTGCAATGTAAATGTTAAACTGTTTTTCATATTTTGATTTCCTCAATTTTTTTAAGCAACTAAGGTTCATGTGCAAAACTTAGCTTTAGCTCTTAGCTTTGAGTAACGAATGGCAACATATTTCTATCGCACTTCCGCTGCCCTAGTTTCATGGCACCCTTTCCATGCAGCTAGATGATGTGTTTATGGTACTGGAGTCTATTGATAACGAATCAAGCCATCTTGTTGCACTGTAACATTCGATTTAGAATCAACTCAGACGCACATCAATTCGTCGGGAGCATCTGCTCGCCCAGCATCATGCGAATGCGCGAAACTGAGCATTCATATTCGCACATTAGAGTAAAGAAAGTGGCAGCCTCTGAGGAACTGTGCCACGTGCACGTCGCTGCTGCCACATGATTGTTTGTTTATTGGCTTTGCGTGCCGTGCGTGCCAGCGATGGGAGCGTACCTTGGCAGCTTTATTACATGCAATAAAATGTACCCCTCCAACCGGAAGGACTTGAGCGCGGACGTACCGAAGCAGCTGACGCGAACCAACCGAATGGCACAAACCGTGCGGGGTCGTGTGAAGATTGTGCTGCTGTTTGTAAATTTGTTCGCATGATTGGCGATGCTGTGATTTAACATATCTTATTTACATACGATCGGTGCACCGCTGCTACCGGTGCGATGATGGGTTCTAGTTTTCCGCTAGGTTCAATCAAAACAAATTCGTCTCGGGATCTGAGATGCAGGTTTGTTTTGATGCCAAAATAATCAAGGCATGATCAAGAGAAGATTCTCATTCATATTCATACTGGAAGATAAAAAAATGTCACATCAAGTTGGGCTAAATTATTACACATTATATATCATTAAGACAAATTTTGCTCACTAGCGAAATTATTCCAATTTATTCTGGATTCACTGCGAGTTGTGTGAGTTATTACAACGTTTCCCAATATGGTTATTTGAACAATATATATATATATATGAAAGGGACAAGGCATCCCAACACACGGATTCGGAGGAGTGTTGTTCTTTCTTTGCAGAGACTTTCCAACGCCTCTGGTCAACAAGAGAGCATTACGATCGTGATTCATCCTCATGTCACGAGAATGATTGGCCTACCGCAATCGTGTTGGGAACAAAGTTTTAAGTGGACGTTATACTTCTGCCCTGAGCTTTCAATCATTTTTAATGACGCTCAGCAAAACTTGCTCATCTTATCTATTAGTTCCTAAAATTGGTTATTTTTCTTACGTGTGGGTTTTTTGACGAGATCTACTATTTACTTCAATTTGTTTTTCAATTCACTCAAACTGCGCTTTTAAATCTATCTATAAGCGCTACGAAATATTAACAGGTAACATATAAACAACTTTAAGTATTTGTATAAGAATATTTTATACTATTAGTTTTATCTCATACTTGTGAAGTTTTTGCTAAAATGGATAAACATTTCGTTTGTCTAATATTTGTAACAAAATAAGCTAGCTTTAACGTGTTGTTTGCTTATCGTGCCATCTATCAATTTATCGTATGAAATTATGTTGTCGTCACACGTTTCCATGTCGAAAATGTTATCGTCAAACATTCAGGCCAGACATGGAGGTTACACGCACAGCTGCTTAACTTCAATCATGTCGCCCACAATTTCGCGATGGTCTGCACTGGAGATCAATTTTAACGATAGCTTTTCCATATCCATGGAACTTAATCGAATACATTTTGAAGCAAAATGATTGACATGAAAATCAATTTGCAAAACTGTTAACAGTCTTGTTAGACAAAGATTATCATAACAGAAGCTTTCGTAGCGTATTGATACGTAACTGAAGTATTGATAAACATTGTTAATCAATTGAATATTTTGTATACAAAATATGAAATTATTTGTTTTATTTCTTTTCTTAAAGCATCTTTTTTATTGTTTCTTGATAAAAAAAACAGCAATGAACTTTATCATTTAAAATTGAGCCCAGTGAAAATTCAAAAATATTCTTAAGAAATCCAAATTTATCGTAAATTTCATCTCCTTCATAAAGATCACATTTTTGATGAATTTAGCCGTAATCGTCTTACCGTACCGTTTTGTAGGAAAAACAACTTTCTCAGCACCTGTGCGCAAGACAGCTCTCAAATTATGGATAGGATAATGCGATTATCTATCTGAAATATTATGTATCTTACTGCACATGATGAAGTGAACTGAAACATGTTGGCCGCACATAACTTTCGTCAGCTTTACTGCCATATTTGGTAAATGAATCCATTGTTTAAAAAAATTCATAACGTACAACGGTTATATGGCCAGGTATAAAAATAGATCAGTAATAATTACTTGTTACAACAGTAGACTTTAATTTAAAAAGAGTTTCTCACTCACTTAGATAATTGTTCACTAAATTTTAATAAATCACGAGAGAAATATTTAAAATTGCTGTCTCTTCAGCATTAGGTCTAATTGAAAATAATAATAGCTGTACGAAAATGAAGAAGCACTCAGAACAATATTCAAAATAAAAGCTTAGCAAATACTGAAACGTGCTGGCAGGAAAGGGGTTCACGGTCTCTTGCATCGAATAGCCAACCACTTAATGATTGATGAAATGCCTTATGCTTTCCGTTTTCCGTTTTCTTAGCGACTTCAAGATGCTGGCTCATCTTGATTGATGAGTAAGAGTTGGCTTTACTTTTCGCAATAGCTTACAGCAGCAGATACGTTTGATGAGGGTTCAAAGACAGCACAACCTTTCAACTCCGTTTTCAATCGACTACACATTTCAACGCAGAAAGAATGTACCTTTGAACGGATCAAGTAGGCTAGCTTTTGAATGCCGGTAAAGAAAATTTTTGTGTTTGGAAGCTAAGCCATTTCCACGCACTGGAAATGTGCTAGAATATTCCAGTTTTCTGACAATATGCATGTGTTTGCATATTTTTAATGGATTTACTTCATCAAACATATTGCAACTCGATTCAATACGCAGCACTGACAAACACCAGGCGCCTCCATCACAGGTATAGCATAGCAATGACATATTAGCATTCGTTTGAAATTAATTAAAATTTGAAATAATATTTGACAGGATAAAAACGACTTTTAAAAAACAAAGATAATTGACACTAACGAAAATTGAATAACAAATGCCTATACATAAAATATAACCAATGGATATAGTATTTTCAAATAAATCGCTAAAACTGTAAACAACTATTGCTAAAATCACACTAACACCCGTGCATCTGAGCTAGTGTGCGGGGAGTGGCTGTCCTTCAAGTGAGTTCCAATCTTCAAGATCCATTCGAAAAGCTTGCAAAAGATAACCGAATATTTGTCGAGGCTCTCACTATGAGCCCAAACCGTGTGTAACATACTTTCACGTTCGCTCTCGAAAGGGCCAGTTGCTGTTGCTATTTTCCGACCCTTACACATCCGAAGGGATCCATCATGCATCCCGGAGTGCGCCTGCGCGTTCCAACCGTGGTCGGGTCTACATCCCCACCAACGATGCTGCACGAGCTGGTCTCGACCGTTCCTGCCGACGGGTTCTGGACTCGCCCGTCAGTCTTCGGGCGTTCGTGCTTCCTGCATGAGTCTCAGCGATCCGTGAGTGTTTTGTTGTTCCGGGTCCGGGTCCGGGTCTGCCAACGCCAGCGATTTCATTCCCCCACCCACGAACAGGATCTACATCGCCCGGGGGATGGTGTCGATTATCTAGAGCCTTTGGATACCCAGCTGACAAGGCGAGTGGTGTGTGCAACATAGGGCAGATGATCCCGTATTTGGCTAGACCATGGTAAGCGCTACCATGAGACTGTGAAAATGGAGGCTGTGAAATATTCTGCATTTTACGCGAGTGTGTGATGGTATGCTGTAAATGAGCCATTTGTCAAATCCGATCGGTTGTGGGAGGTAGACAGACATTCAGTGATAGGATGCGAATGACAACATGCGTAAGAGCACCTGCGTTTGACACGCCTGTGAGCATTGGTGTGCGTGTGCCTAGGAGATGTGTATGTTGGGGGTTGAATCCGAGAAACGTCAACCCTTGCATACTAGCCCTCTAAAGTGTGTGGTCATGGTGTGCTGCATTTTTCCCGATGGAGAATGCAACGAGCTCGCAAAGAGTCCCGTTAGACATATCGATTTGCGGAACGCAAACGAAACGTCTTTCTGACGTGTTCTCCGCAGGAGAGTCTGAAGCCTTTTTTCTGTGTGAGCGAAACATGCATACGAGTGAGTGAGATGGCCAGCTGGAAAATGGCTCCCCAACTAGTGCTTTACTCTCAAAGGGCGTGAGATGGAGAAGGCTGAACCGTGAGAGAGAATTCGTATCAGGTGGAATAATGATGTCGCTTTTCCACCAATGCTGGTGACCTATTTTTGTCACGCTTGTATTTTGTTTCCGCCGTTCATCCTTCCGTTCTCAATGTTGCTAGCCGAGATGATGCTGCTTCATCCAACACGAGAGGACCCTGATAACCAATTTCATGCAATGCTAGTGAGAGAATTGACATTTCTAATACTGGAAGGACCGGGAAGTGTGCTAAAATGTGTGTAAATGTTTTGCGCTATATTTATAAAGTTTTGACCTCCATTCAAGGTGTTACTTAAGGAAATATATTAAATTAATGTAGTTTAGTGTAAAAGAACTGCTCAATCTAAAATGATTCAATTAGAGAAGCCACGTCTCTCTTGAACGGAGATATTCAACGGATTGGCATGAAACATGAGAGCATCCTTTTGACAAAATTGTTTGCCATGGTTTCAACTACTTCGCCGCACGAGCTAAATGAAGTGAAAAAAGAAAAACAATCGACTGGTTGGATTCAAGTGATTCTGATATCACCCGTCAAAGATGGTTTATTTTGTGGTCAATACTCGCACATTTCACGTACAAGCCTTGTTTACTGTTTATTTGCAAGTGCTGTTCTCAAGTGTCGTTCAAATAAATGGATACGATAGTCTTATCATTTACTTAGGAAGCACAAATGCTATTGTTTAGTGTGTGGAGCTTGCAGACTCGGGTCGCTCTCGGTATTGATGTGATGATGTGATCAATATTATTTACAGACCGTTTCACAAGCGAACGCCATGGCATAGGGTATAGTGATTTTTATAATATTTACTGCGTGAAGAGACAGTTGCAATAAATTTTATTACATTAGTTGTGTGTTTAATGTTCCTACAGCTAAGATAATTCGAGCTGGTAGATTAATAGCAAAATATATACCTATTCAATGTTAAAACTCATAGCTTGTGTCAATGGTGATAGTGCTTTGTGAAAACATGTTCAACATAGGTCTAATATATGCTTGTATATTTTTGATAGTGTTTCAGCTGTGTGCGGATAAGTTAACAATAATTAGATAAAATCAAACTGCTCATTAGTGTTGTTATGCTTCAATCGTAAATAACATTAATCATTAATTCAAAGTAAAGATTTCTTGTGAGCAACTGGATTTCCTAAAGGATAACATTTGAAATGGCTGGTGTCTAGTTTAAAGGTAAGGATTAAAAAATGCTAACTATGGAAATATTCATGTGTCATCGATTGAAACAAAACAGGAAAAATACCCTGCAAGCATTAACGTAAATATTTTTAATTTTACTAATAGTTCATGGTAATCAAACATATAGTTAGTTGTAATCAATTATGCATTTGTTCGATCAAGATAATAAGGCGCTTAACCGAGTCGAATTATTTTTTTACTATACACTCATATAGTTGTTGATGTTAATTTTTACCAGTGAGTATTATTATCGTTGAAATAGAAGCAAGTGGAAGACTCTTTAAGTTGGTTACAAGAAGTTTAAATTATAGCTAAACATAAGTTTACAGCAATGTAATTTTCATTATGTTTTAGAAACAACCTTTTATACTCTTGTGTTGCATTTGAGTAATTTGTTAACCATACTTTTTTTTTTCTCACGCTATTGGTATAAACATACCTTCCCCAGGTGCCTATTTCGTAGTCAGAAGGAGGAAAAAAAGAATTTTAATATATTCTTCTTTGCGTAACTACGCTAAAAGCATCCTCATTGGCTTATACAGAGTAGCAGAGCCGTAAACATAAAGAATTGAACTTGATTATTCAATCCCATTCTTCCATAGTAGCACCATTTTCTATCGATCATTAGTGGTGATCAGCCGGAAAGTGACAACTGATTTATTCAACGGACGGGCATGCCACTCCAAAAACGTTTAATCCATTTCTCCCAGTGAAAGTACATTTGCCAACTAGGGGGTGACCAGGGCGGAAAAATCATTCTTCATCCACTGGTAAACGTTCCATAACGAATGAGCCTGAGCTAACCATAGGCCTTTCCAGCAAACCAGGTCGCGTAGACAGGTGACAAATGAGAGATGCGAGAAGCCATGCCAGCAGCAGTCCAACATCAAGAACAGACGTAGCATTTTCGATTTCGTGCCAGCGAGACCGATTATACGATCGGAAAATGGCGAAGGAAAGAGGCATAAAATGTTAATTCCATTATTCGTGGAAGCTTAGAGCGAGTACCCATTATGCTCAACCTATGAACGTGATGGGTGAGCCTGCCACAGGGATAAGGATGGGGTGTCACCGACTTCTCGCCTTTAGACACTATGAATGAACAAAGAAAGACTATCACTGCGGCAATAAAGTAGGTGTTATTTTGCGGATGTAATACAAAATGCATTAAATAGGTCTAGATCAATTATGCGTTTGCTATCGATTGCAAGGAACATATTTTAATTATGCGATTATAATAAAAATATCGTTTTTAAATTTGATATGCGCATCAGAATCCTTGCAGCTAATGAATTTCCTATGTTTATTTATACCTTTAATTGAAACCATTATGAACAAACACCAACAAGCAATGATGCTGGTAATGCAAACCGTGCTAATTCGATACCTTGAATATGTCCTGGACATTCGTTAAGGTGAGACTATCGAGTATCTAAAGCATCAGTAATTTATTGGTGTAATTGACTCCAATCCTGATTCACAGCAAGCATCGTTTTTATTGAAAAAGAAATTTATATGGTCATTTATTTATTTATTTATTTATTTATTTATAATAAATCTTCTGGCTCATGGTCATGTTCAATACTTACGAGTATCCTTAAATCCGTAAAATAGTTTCAATGGGTCAATGCCTCAACATATTCAAAAACCGTTTCTCGCTTCGTTTGTTTGCTCAATTTTTTCCTACCCTTACGTGGATTTACAGCTGGAAAATTTTAATGAAAATATGAAGCGCTCAGCAAATAGTTCGCATCTTTGCCATAGGCTCGACATAACTTCTGCTCAAATCCATACACATGTATTGAAAATTGTTTTCATTCCCCGGCAAACCGTTTCAAGTACAAGAAACTAATCTCTGTGATGAAAGCCCCAATGCTTCGGTCCGGACGCCTAGATTATCCCGGCCTTTATGGCCCAGGTTGCCATACCCGAGACGGAGCTCCCAAAAAGGACCGAAACCCATTGAGGGCCCTTAAGGCGAGGTTTCCATCTGTCTTCGTTCGCTCGGCTCCACCGGCCGGGCTTAGTGGGACAGTGACATCAAAGCGCCCGATGGATGATATTTCGGTCGGGTGGAAGCAACCCGCCGTAGCTCCTAATACAGACCCGAAATGAAGCCAAACATGGAAATAATTTAGTTTCTGGCGCCTTTGCGGGTTTCGCAAATATTTGATAAATGTTATTAGGGGTGATTCATTTCCCTCGAGGACGAAACGTTATTATTGCTCCGTGCTCGAGCTTTCGCAGTGTTACACCGTGCTTACGCTCGGAATGGCAGCATTCTTTTGATACTCATTTCAAATCCATCGGTACGGTGTGCCCCAAAATGTGCTTGCTTTTTCCATGGATGGATTTAAATTTTAAAAGGACATACCATCTTCAGCAAATAGTGTTCGTCCACGGTGCCGCCATCCACCCAGGGTATGATGTTGCTGATGCAGCACATACCCAGAGCTGGGTTAGTGCACAAAGCTCTCCTTCGGATTCGAGATGTTTTCGCTGGACGTTTCGCTTGGCGTGCGCTCTTTCACCGCTTATTATTTTTGCGCCATCTACCGTGAAGTGGACTGCCCCTGTGACAACACAATCCCAAACCCCGTCCAGATGATGGAAAAGTTCTCTGGCGAGCGCGACGGATGGCCCGAGTAGAACAAGCGTCGAATATCCTGCGCCCAACGCATGCCAAACTCTTGTGTAGGTTGTGTTACCAGCCGTACCGGGCAGCTTCCCTTCTGAATGTCGTATCGCGTGGCGGGATCTCGGTGATATGGCAAGAGTACTGCTTCTGCCTGGTATCCCAGGAAAGTGTGAGCTCGTTTCCAGGATGAGGACGGAAAAGGACACACACACACACGTACTCATCATGATGATGCTGCATCCAAACCTAACCCGTGGGAATTAAGGATCCCTTCGCCAAACCAAGAAAGAGACTGGTGACGATGAGGGAAGGTCCTGCGGAGGATTAAACAAGCGTTCGCGCGTGACTTTTACATATGAACAAAACGAAGGACGCCCCGAAGAAGACGCACGCTCTCCCAGCGCGTGAAGCGGGGGAATCTTTTCCCCGAGGGATTTTTTGCTTTCGAATCGTTCCCCCGGCGCAGATGAGCCAGAAAAAAAAGGGACCAGCTCGGCCGTTTCATCCATGGCGCCTTGGGGGGAAAACGAGCTGGCACATCATCCGTTGGTGCTGAGCAGAATCACGTGAACCCTATTATTGCAATCATTCAATTTCACTGAGCAAAAAAAAAGGGAGTCTCCTTCACTCATCCATCTTTTGCACCAGACCCTTGAGGCGTGCCAGAAATTGTGAATATTCCACTTCCTGCTTCACTTCGCTTCTTCTCTTACTCGTCGGTGGCGCCGAGCTTAACATGGGTCTGTGTTTTGTGATCGTAGTATTTGAGTGTTTGTTGTTGTCTCTATCTTTTGGTTTCTGTCTTGTTTTTTTTTGTCTCTCGTATTAGGCAAGAAAAAATCTTACGATCAATCTATCCCCAATAGCGTTTAATGCGAACTTAAAGCATTTCTGCCATCCCTTTGGTGTATTTCGTTATTTTTTCCCCCATTTTGTTCGTGCGAGTTTGATGCAACCGATTGCTCTAGCCAGATGCTTTTCCACGGAGCAGATGGTTTTTTTTCCTACGCACTCCACCAGCTCGAGAGGGCAACAGAATACGGCATCCTTCGCTGAAGAGGGTGCGATACATGAGCAATTTATCACAGCTGAAAATCGGCCAAATGCTCAAAATTACGATTCCTATTCGGCGCTCTCACATATGCCAACGAGCTGTGCTGTCATACCCGCATCAGGAAATGGTGGATGGAAGCGTGTCTGTATATTTTAATTTCATACAAAAAGCACACCATATGTACGTCAGGAGGGATTTGTTTTCGAGAGCGGATTTAGTTGAGAATCGTTGGAAGCCACCATCCACGGCTGGTATTACATCGTACGGGCGAATCCACTCGACGATAAGCTAGCGACATTCCGCTCCATGTCGATGGCCGGCGACATCAAAGGGCTACTGGCAAGGTTCGGATGAAGCGCCCATTTGAGGATGTCACACAATGCCGGCCCGGTTCCGGGCACCAATCGATAGTAAAATAACCAGCCAGCGCATCACATCCGGGCATGCGAGCTCGAGAAATCGGCCAACCCGACCGGCTTGACGTGATATGACTCGTTGAGTAATTGGATTATCTTGTTTACGAGCGATTCTTATCGGAATCTCGGCATTGATGCCGGTGCTGTTTAAGAAATGAACATCAATGTCAGCCGAATCAGACAAATTACGTTACTTTCCCGGAGGCATCCCTGACGATGTGGGCTGGCCGTGATTGCCCGACGTTTCGGCCATGGTCGATATGTGCTGCTATTGGCAGTTGCGTTGGGTTGCGTTACGGGCTGCTGATTAGATCGATGGGAGCTGCTCTTTTGCTGTACATTTTTTGCGTTTTCGCATCTCCATGCTGCTAGGTGGCAAGGGCTCTGAATGAATGAATGAATCACCACCGCCCAATAAAGTCGAACAGACGTTATCGGGATATGTTTGGGAAACTCTTTTTTGATCGCATTATAGGAGGCATAATTTGATCGGTGGCAAAGTACGCGATCAGCTTCATTGGAACTGTTTCGTTCCTTGTGGATGAGTCTTTTAGCTCGCAAACTCGCAAGCTGTATTGTTTCATTTTCTTCATGAGATGTGTAAATACACCATTCGATCATCAACATAAAACGTAGAAACGCATCAACTGTACAAGGTTATCTTTGTTACGCTTTAAAATTACAATAAAGCTGTCCTGTAGGGTTAATTTTACATGTTATATCATTTGGTTAAATAAACTAAATCTCCTTATTACTTATGTCGTTTCCATCTAGTTTACACGTTCACAATCAATTTTCGTTGTTGCATAAGGAAGCCTTCGTTTGTTTCTTTATCGAAGCGTACTTCCAGCGCACTTAGCGATATCGCATGGTGGCTTTTTCGTAAGTGCTGCATCATAAGGATCCACATTATTGTGGCTTCTCTCAGCTTTCAGGTATGCGGTCAATCGAGTTATCTGAAAATAAAAAAAAAAACATTCAACAGACTCGTTGAGCGACCCGGTGTTCCAATAAGCTTTTACCAAGTAATACCCCAACCTTGCGGAGGAAAAGGAACCTATTTTCGGTACCATTTGCCAGTCCAGCTGCATGAGCCCCATGAACAAGAAAAACAAAATCCTTCTCTTACCCATTAGGGCTTACTCTTACTGGCTCATGTTCTGAAATTTCTATGAACGCTTAAGTTTATTCAGCTACATCGAATACTACTCGTTCGACAACCATGGCTGACGTTCGTTGGGCGTTGGCTGACGGATGTTTTTGCCTTATTCCTTTAACATCGCGTAACCCGCCTTGTCCGGAAGTCGGATCGGTGTGTTCTGCATCCCAACGCAACAATCATGGGCGGTTGTGGCATCGAGCGAGGCGAATGTGAGAGAGAGGACATATTTTTCAACCGTCGAGGCGTGTCTGCGGTACCCTTTTGCTTTATCCTTTCATACAAGCGGCAAACACTTGCTATCAATTATGCAACGGCAAGGGTGACGACGGTGGCACAAGGGTGTGTGTGTTTGAATAAGGGTACTTCAAAATTTAACCTTCAAGCCAAGGCTGCCCCCGTCTATCTCACTGTGCGATTTGAAAGGCAAACTCAAGCTAGCACCTTTACCGTGTGCGGAAAGAAAGGAAGAGCGTTCGTAGGTGGAATGGACGAGGACAACACAAATCCGAAATGGTAGTCGAACAGCTGGTTGTGATGCAGGTGAAAGGCGGTTATAGTGGGTGCATATTTTATAAGCACACAATCTCGGTGCCCCCTTCACAGGGCACAGTTCGGTCGAATATGAGAGCCGGTGTACAGGACATGTCCCGTTTGAAAAACTCTCGAAACTGTGATGAAATTATTAGTGCATTTGCAATCGAGGCAAACGTTGTTGGCAGCACTGCTATACGTACATCCCTTTCCTTTTTATAAGTTATTTACTACAAAATGTAACAACGGTTGAAGTTTTAGTGCTGTTTTCAAACTCGTTTCAATGCAGTGCAGATCGTTAAGGTACGAGAAAATACTGCTCTTTATTCATTCGCTTTCAAGTAAAGAGTTGTTTTTAATATCATCGAGACCTCTCATCTTTTCATTACCATACTGAGTGTATCTCTCATTTCATAGTCCAAAAGAACAGAGTAAGTTAATGTGTTAACCCTCACACGGGATTAGCTTAAGGCTTTTTCTTCAAAGAGCTTTTCTTTTTACAGTTGTTATGCCTACATATGAAGCATACCGTAGATCGAACATAAATTGAGCGACAGCATAATGCTTTTGCTTCGATTTTAAGCAATTTCGCGCGTTAAAGACTTATTTGAATATTGCTTCAAAAGCCTTCAACCACTTTGACAATTTCGTTTATCCCAGAGGAGATACATTTGTAAATATATTTGTAAAGAATATGTATTCGAAACTGTTTATTCAGCTGAATACGTTTGTAAATGAATAATTTCATTGCTATTGGCTGGTAAATTGACTTGTTTACTTGCAATCAAACTTGTTACAGGAACATATAAGATACCAATTAGCACTGATTGTAGTTTCGCTGTGAAATTTCTGAAAATTCCTCTTTTTATATAGACTCACATCGATCGCGCTCCAATTCACGACACTGCTGACGTGAATAAAAACCCTACAAATTTACATTGCAGATTTTTTACGTCGAAGTAAATGAGAAAATACGATACGATTCAATTTTGCATTCAATTTTCCTCTGTCATTCCCATCTCACCGGTCGTCCCCATTTCACTGCCAATTATTCATTACGATATTACACCGCGACAACGCCCGTATCATCGGGCAGTGTAATGAATAATATTTATTTCACTTAACCCCAGCACATGAACTGGCTGTAAGCCCTGGAATCAATTCATTTGCCAGGTCAAACAGTCCATCCGCCGAACGGAACAGCGATTCGCTGCGGTGCTTGGAGACGTCAGTTCAAAGAGCACGGATCATAATTATTTATGATCTGAACAACCATATAAGCGATCTTTTTCAATGATGCTGTGTGTGAGAGAGATAATTGAACGATATGAGCGCTCTTTTTCTGCATCACTCATGAGCGCATCGATCGGATGCAACCAAACGGAAGCCATTGGTCGTGGTTTTTAAACACGCAAATTATCCTCGAGCGCAATGCGGCGAGCTTGACGATCGATAAATGCCAGCATACCCATTCCAAGACAAAGATCCACCAAACTCAGCACCAGTCATTGAAACCCCGTAAAAGGCGACCAAGAACATGCTCTCTGACGAAAAACCAACCTGCGAGTGGGCTGTGCTTGGGAGCAACATCAACACCCAACAAAGCTTCCTGCTCAATCTGGCTGAAAAACGGGACTGCTGGTCGACCCTGTGGTTTTCCAAACTCGGCCAACCAGCACACATGCACACGCCCCAGCCCGTCAGCTGCAAATGGACTTCTTCGGTCGGTGCCAGTGGAAGGGCGAAGATTTATGAATGGTAAAAACGCACCACTTTTTGCCTGCAATTAATACCGTACCCACGAGGGTGGTGTGGCTCGCATAATGTACGTGGCAGTTCGGGTGTGTTTGCGTGCCTGGAATGGGAAACCAAAAAGCAATCTCGGGGCATCGCAAACGGAGCTAGCAAACAAATGACCGCACTGAGCAGCAGCTCAACGCCTGTGGCTGACCTCGGCCGCTGGTCTCGGTCAGCTTGGGTTGCTCACCTTTTGCACCTGCAGGCGAGTGACAAAAACGTGCCGAAAGCTGTCCTTTATCATGCAGGAAATCATGCAATCGTTTTTGTTTCATGATATAGAAACTGCTTTGAGATAGTTTTCGTATGAGGTAACTGTCATTTTTTTCGATTCTCTTATCCAATCCAATTGTAAAGTAAACTACCCCGATGTCGAAAAGCTGAACACTGTGATATGTGATAAATTGTTATGTCAATGAGAGAGTACAAAACAATGCTATCAAAACGTTAGTTTATTCAGGCGTAACTTATACGGATATTAATCCCTTACAAACCATCATGCTCGAAGTCAGTTGCGCTCAATTATAACACATTTTTCTTCGGTTCTCCATTCGTTCTTCCAGATCTACCACATCAAACCGTGTGTCCGCGTGCTGACCGTGAACTTTCTCGCACGTCCAATTACGAGTACCAGGAAGGAAGGAGCCCACATTGTGCGTCTGTTTAACAGCCTACACCAGCGGTCCAGTGGAGGTGTTCGGGATCGAAGGACATGTCCTGACGCCCAACTCCAACGCTTCAACCATAAAGTGTCACTGTTTATGACGGTGGGGACTGATAAATGATACACACAGCACGCAGATAGCTGGTGTTGCGGACCGTCCGACCAATCAGCTCCCGTCCGTCGGCTGCCAACGCACGTGCTGACAGGTGTGCATCAAGACTGTTCCCACCAAGGCTGCCCCGCAAGTGTATGTGAGCGTGTGTGTGTGTGTGTGTGAGGGAGTGTTTGTTCGTCGGAAATGCTCCCGGTTTCCGTCGGGAACGGCAGTCGGGAAGTTCCGTATCGGAAGATTATTGCCCGGTGAATTGCAGCCATTTCCTTCGGTGCTGCGAATGGACGGGGAAGTGTTTGTTTGTGACTTGGGATAGTTGCAAGGAAATCGAGCCTTAACAGAGGAGTGAGTGGGTGTCGAAGTCGATAGTGAACCAGCCGAGCATTGTCCACATTGTCCCGGTGTGTCCCAGACGGGACTAATGAAGGCACCGTATGACGCCATCGTGCTGACATTTCAAACCGTTTGATAATCCAGCGAGCAGTTTTCCCGTGAACGGAAGTTGCTGTGGAATCTCAGTCCACGATGGGACGTCCAGTGGAACCACGTAGTGGTTTGCAACTGTCCCGCAGCTTCGATGGAGTGCACCCAACTGCCCGCATGCTTCAACCCGTTAGTCCACCCTTTTCGTGTCGCAATTAACCCAAGTGCGCGCATTACGAGCAGCAGCTCATCGGAGACGTTTTAAGTGGAAAAAATGCGCTGCTACGGGAATACGTCCTTCCCAATACCAACCGGTGTGAGGTGTGCGAAAACAGTCTCCCGGGACAGACGCGTCGGTCGCTGAAAACAAGGCGATGGAACCGAACTTCCAAATGGCCACATTAAGTGTCGCAAGTGTGGTGTCATAAAATGATTGTTTTTAATGGCGACTAGCAGTGGTGTGGTGTGTTGAAGGTGAAGTGAAGACCACCGAAAGAGCAACTCATTCAAGTAGACAGTTCAGCTTCGCGGTTCGGAAGTAATGACCACGCTTTTGCCAGTTAAGTGACGCTCCGTGCGTTCTCCACCCGGCACGGTGTATTTCATTTCATGGCGCTAAAACCTCTACTTCGGCTGGACGGTGGCGAGACCGCAGCCGGGTGGTGAAGTGAAATAAGAAATCTTTTCGAGACGGTTCCGCAAGTCCTTCCACGAGTGCCGGTTTGCTATGCGTTACGCGTTATTCGTCGGATGGATCGTTGCCAAGGTGATAAGAAGCGTGTCAAGTGTACCGACAGTGGGACGGTTGATTCGGTAATAGGTAAAATTTGTGCAAATAATTGTGCCGTGACCAAGTGGGTGGACCTTCTTCCACCATACGCAAGCCGTACCGAGAGCAGGTCACCGTCCGGATGTAAATAGCGTCGAAGGTTGGGTGAATTAGTTGATCACTTCGATACCCGTGTGGCACGTGCGTACTTCCGCGTGCTTTCGCAGATAGGAGAGTTTGAACCGTCTTCGAGATCGCAACACCCGGGAGCATGATGTTTGTGAAATTCCAGTACTTCTGCATCATCTACTTCCTGCTGGTGCGCTTCCTTAACGGTGCCACGATGGATCTGTATAAAAATTCGCGCCTTGGCAACCGCATCGTGCAGACGCGGTACGGCCGGCTGCAGGGGCTAGTGCTGCCACTGGACGGATACAAATTTCTCAAACCCATCGAAGCGTTCCTCGGCGTCCCGTACGCTACACCGCCAACTAAAATGAACAGGTAGGTAAACCATGGTCTATTTTAGAGTTAATACAAATGAGCTGTGCAGTATCAGCATCAGTAAATGCGTTTGCCTGATGTTCGTGAGTGATTTGCACTAGGAAAAATGCAATTTAAAAAGTCAAAATATATAACGAAATATTATATGTATGACTTAACTCTGAGACCAAAGAACCAATTATTGTATGTTGGGGAAAAATGCAGCACCTATAATTAGTACCGAATAACCTGCTAAGTGGGTGTATCAATATCCCCTTCATATTGGCCCACAAAAGTATGTGCACACACATTGAAAGTTGAGGCATCCTTCATCAAACTTGCATGACAGTGAAAGCAACAAAAAAAACTCAGCCCTCGGTGCTTTTCTCGCTTTTAGCACATTTTCACTGCACTGTCACTTTTATTTTTGCTCTGTTATTAAATTTTGTTAAGCCTTTTTCTTTTTGTCTGGCTGTCCGGACTTTTGAAAAGTGTTTTCATTTTGACATGGATTGAAAAGGGTTTCGTTATTACCTGGTTTTTATTCAGTTGGGGTTTTTGCTTTTTCACGCAGCGTGTGTCAACCGTTCCGTGCCGAAAGGCAGCAGCCGTGGCTATTTTATTCCGGAACAGGAGTGATAAATGATGTAATTTATCAATTAACACCATTCGCGGCTCTCTACCAGCGAAGGAAAATGGAGCTACGGTGAACAGGAAAATAGAACGTAGTTGACCACAAAAAATTCGAAAGTTTGGCGGACAACACTTTTCCGGATAATGCGAGGCTGACGACAAAACGTCAGTTGATTTGATGCGACAGAGCAGTGTTTTTTAATTAAAAAACTTGGCTTAATGGATTATATCGCTGGACATTTAAATTTTTGATGGTTTTTCACTCAAACATAAGCCGCTCGATTGTGAAGCAAACGGATATCGAAAGAACGGCTTTTAGTTACGCTTAAAAGCATTCAATGTGTTACTACAGCCATATAATGGTTCGCTATGTATATTGTTTGTTTATTAAAACTACTTCACATGTTCTCGTAGGACAATGTTTGTAATTTTTCATTTTTAATAAGGGATTGAAATCTTCGAAAATTATAACAGAACGTTGTAAAAAAAACCATAATTGTTACTCGCTGCCTTTTGTATAGTGAATTTCTGCGCAATGAAGACGTTTCTTTCTATTGAATTAGATAACTTTCAACTCTTTTCAGTTTGTTTTTATCATCAGGCGTTGAAGCGTGATTTTCCACGAATTCTTGATTTTGCGCGTACAGATGGTCACAATTTAATTAAATTTAGAAAGCAACTTCGCCGCCAACGATCCATCGCGGAAGGAAAGTTGGCGAGAAGAATTAAATTTAATCGACAAACAATTTGATTACTTAAACATAATGGGAGCAGTCGGCAACGAGCTTGTCTCGAGTTGCAGAACTTTTCAACTACTCGTTCTGTTTGCTATGCAGCAGAACTCGTTTTGCAACAAAATTGTGATTCTACAAAGATTTTCTCAATATTGTCTAAGGATATTGTTTATTTTGTATTCGTCGTCAAGTTCATACCAAACATTCAATGACCTATTGATTCTGACGGAAGTATGCTATCCGTTGCAAGGAACCTTTTCTTGGTATATTCTTGCTCTACTCCTTGACACGTTTCAATAGAAGGCGGTGAAAATCAATAAAATAGCTCGTAAAATAGTTTGATTGACGGTTTACTATGCCGCGCTGGCAGGCTATACAAAACTCGCCATTTTGATGTTCATGTGAATAGCTCCGTTGCAAGGCAACTCAAGCATTGATTTGCATTGGGGCTGTACACGCCAGTAACGGGAGTGAACATTATGGTGCTGCTAATGCGAGCCCGGTGTAACATTCGCATTGATAAAGCTAATGGAGCACGTTTCTTTTATTTGCAAATTGCACGAATATGGCATCAATGTTCGCATGCCGTATTTTGATTTTGAATCCGATAACACTCCTAACAAATCGTTCACATTGGCTTGCCTTCCATAACGAGCTGTGGGTTAGTTTTTATTGATCAAGCTCAAAATAGCTTAAACGAGTGATCTTTACCATAAATGTAAATGATAAATAGTAAACGATTGTTTTAAATTAGCTGGTTGTTAAATTTTTTTAAACATGAATGCTTACATATATATGACTATATAGATTTATACGCAGAAAACTAATTATGAGTACATTGGTTGAAAAAAAGTTAGGTCTCGCTAGCATCAGAGTAAACGTGAGCTCATTTGTCAAAGCAATAATGATTTATCCATAATCCTTAGACATTGTAATTTGTAGCTAATCTTTTATTGCGCAATGCAGATCTGCATACTGATTTGTTTTTTACATGAAGCTTAACGAATACTTTCGCATTCTTCTAGCAATTTGAAAACTTCTTTGGCCGCATCAAACAATTGATTTTTCCTCAAATATCGTTTCTTCCAAAAATCAAATCCACCTTAACCCAACATTCTCACGTTAACATTCAACCGTGGCGAGCTCGGTTATTTCTGATCTCGTTGTTGCTACAGTTGCAAAAATATTGCTGATTGCGAATCTACTCGAGTGACATTTACGGAAGGCTCGGCCACTAACACTTCGGCGAATACAATGGATACCGCTCAGCTAAGTGCCAGCCGTGCCCCGTTGTTCCTTCTTTCTTTCTTTCCATCGAGCCGGGTCTTATGGGAAAACCTTCTATTTCATTGACCGTGAAGCACTCTTAATAGCAACGGCGCCAATGGCCATCGAGAATCACGAACGAAGAAAGTTAGAATAAGCGCCACAATCTTCCATCGTGCCACATGCACACAGAAACTCCAGAATGGCCAAAATTGTGGGGTAAAGAAACAAAGCAGAATGCTTGAAAAAGCCAAAGGCTTTTAGACGAGCAAACGCTATAAGCGATTTTTTTGCGTGAGAAAGAAACGTTATGCTCATACATAAAAAAGCAGACTCCCGGCGCATGACTTTGACGCGACAGAAAAACATTTAACAAAGTCATGGTACTAAGTGACATTACATTCCATCCTGACAAAAATTGTATTTCAGATGTTGCTACCAGGCTGCTGGTGTGCTTTTTTTTAGATCGGTTCGATTACTCTTTGTCGAAGCATCACTTAATGTATTGAAGTATTTCAGTATACTTCTTTGATACCAAAAACCTGCTCGGAACAACTTAACAAATTTTATAATGTTTTATTAATTAATTTTTATTAATTTTATATTTTATATGTATGTCAAAATTTGATGTAGGCGCCTAAAAACTCATATCTGTTTTTGATGGAGACGCCTGGTCTTTCGTGGAATATATGTATTATAAAAGCTTTCCTGCTTGTAAAACAAAATCTTGACGATGTTCAATATCCTGAATGATTGCATGAAAAGTACAAAACAATTTGACTTTTTTGTTGCTTGAACAGTAACAACCGTCATTTCACACAGCACAAGCAAAATGGAAACGCATGTTGCTTCATACAAAAAGTACATGGCAGTAATTCTTTCTCTATTTAGCGACCAAAATTTCACCTTCTTATAGAAAAAAATTCGATTTCAAGCTTTTTGTACGAGTGAAATAATCAGACAGACAAATAGCAAGGTTGAGAATTTGGTTTTTATTAAAAAAGGAAAGGCAAATTTACGAAATAGAAACCCTGCGACAGTTAATGTAAAGAATAAAAATATGCATGGGAAAAGATAAAATTGATTATTGGTGTGAATTGGAGGAAAAAATATTTTCAAACGCATCATCTGGAACTTAGATCATCTTAGATCTGGAACGTATCATCTGGATTGAAAATTTAGAACGACTGTGTGTTTTTTGATAATTGGTGTGCATTCCGGTTCATATTACTGCTAAGCTGCAGGGAATGTGGTTTTGTAACGGTCATTCCCAAAAACATTTAAGAATGTTAAAAACATTGAGCTCGTATGATGTCAAGGACATCGGTTGCAAATAAATTCAAAGCAGGTATCAGTTTTCACACGAGTGTTGAGAAGATTTCGATTTTTATTTAATTTTATGTTAGCTCTCCCAAACGAACTGAGAATAATCTCTTATGTTGTATATACTACTTCAACCAGATTCTACTACTAGGTAGTTGTACTTCAATCAGATTCTACCCCTCAATCCGTAGATGTTCGCTTAAACTATATTTACTACAAATTATACCTTAAATGTATAAAACAAACTCCAACTAATAGGAGTTGAAAAACATTTTTTCTACTAATTTTTGCTTTCACGAGATATAAGTGCTCAAAACTTCTCCTACCTTAAAGTGATGATATTCTTTATGCATTTTAAGTGCGATTCAAGCTCAACTTCATCAATAAAGTATTGTAACTCAATTCAACATCTTCTGTCTCCTCTATTTGCAGGTATGTGAAAACCAATATTCTCCCGGTTGAACACCCAAAAACTGCACCAGAGAAAAAAACTGGCGCATGAAAGGGTATTATTCTCCGTCTATCCGTCGTTACCGGGCTCCGGTGTAAGTAAACTTTCTGCCATACTGCTTACCACACATAGACAGGGGTAATCTAAAACTTGACGTATCGAAAGTTTTTTCACGGCCCCAAACCCGACCCAGATCTCCCAATTCCATTGAACAATCTTCCAATCGCTTCGGAACGCAAACAATCAGAAGAGAGCACGAGAAAGCATTGGGTAATATGGAAAGAATTTCCCAACGAAGTTATCCGGCTCAACCGAAACGTAACCCAGTTTGGGCCGGTAAAATAAACCAAACTTCTGTTTAAGGGATGACAGGAAATGTTTAACTTTTAGAAACTCTCCACCGTAAGGCGAAAAATCAATCATCGTTTCTTTAGTTCTATCTAAAAGGTCAAAAAAAAAACTAAAAATGTTCATATAGCATTCGCTTTTCTCCTGTTCTTCGATACACGATAAAGTTACTTCATTTTTCTAGAAGGAACGGTGAGTTTTTGTAAAAAAATCTCTTATTTGATCCAAAATTGTTTGAATATCGTACTTCTATATAGGTGTTGAGTAATATACCTTAACATTGTTCACATGTTCACAACAAATCAAGCAAAACCGAATGAAAATAAAATGCTATTGCTATGTTGTAGTAAATAGCATTATAGTACAACTTTTGGCAAATAGATATCATGTTCATAACTTCATACACAACCATTAATACACTTCAATGTCCTTGAGGAACCTTGTATACCAATGTTGGTGATCTAAAATTCAAATTGTCCTTCCTGGGGGGCCACTTCGAACCTTTTGCCCGGCAACGTCCGCCTCGTATCCCAGAGGCGTACACCTCATCTACATGCCCATTCTACGCATCATCATTGCGTTTCTCTGGACCATACATGCATAAACCTTAAACTGAATGCTCTTTGGTCCCTTTTGGGTGGCCTAAAATCACCACCCACCATACCATTGGGGCAGTGTATCGAACCGAAAATGTCTCACAGCAGCACGAAACATAATTAACGTCATGTTTGCACATAAATTAGAACTACTGCGATCGTGTGCGTGTAAACATGGCTCATGGAACACCCCCCTTGTGTTCTCCTGGCTTTTGCTCTTTACTTTCTCTCTGCCATCTCGTTCTCGCTCTCTGTTACTCTATCTGTCTCCACCCAGGTGGGCCATGGCCGAATAAAATAAATTACTACTGGAATCGAACTTCTCGCCAATGTCAATAAATCTCGTCCCCGTGGAAACGCTCCCCGGGATGCGAACCCAACACTAACGATCGGCAATCGGCATGAAACACCCCGAAACCATAACCTTTGCGGTTTAGCACCAGCTTTCGCCCGAAGCCTCGCTCCGGTTGCTTGCCAGTTGCGACGAGCGGGCCGTACCGGTGCTTAAATGGATTCATTCCGAGACATTGTACAACGAGCAATTATGCGCAGTCAATCCGAGCTTCTGGTAGCGCGTGGCACCGAAATTCAAATCAGATCGAGATTCGAAACCAAACACAGGGCGGGTGTTTTGGGCACGCTGCGCCATGCGATGGCCGATGCCCGTAAATAACGGTCTAAGTATGTAAATGCTCTCGACAATCCAGTCACACTGCTACCGCCCATTCGAGGCCCGCTGTGAGGCTCGATTCATCGAGGCCACAACCGGGAATGGGGTTGTCAAAAATTATCACCTCTGTCAAGGCGGCCTTGCACGGGACCCAACCGCACCAAGCGAAAAGGTCGCCACTGGGCTCGATTTATCGGGGTAGACACCGCGTCTCGTAATGTACGGCGCTGGAACGTGATAGCATCTTCTAAATGGAGTAATACGCTCGGATGGCACCATTTCACTCGGGCCCATTTTCACGCATTCGAAATGGAAATGGCGTCGGATTATTGCTACCGGGTGCACATAACACGCGCTCTAAGCGGTGAATTTATTTCACGGAGGGAATTAAACTTAAAGGAACCTTCGTGCCAGCTGCGATGGCAGCGGGGCACAACTTTCTTCCAGACGGGAGCGAAAATTTTTACCCCCTCCCAAATGCCACAAGCAGGGTTGATGATGTTTTCCCGCTGCATTGCGCACGTCATGCGCTTTGCCTCGCGCATTTTCAACCCACGGCCACCGTTTGGCAAATGCAACCATGCACCGGTACGGATGTTACACAAAGACCGGGTACGGCCGTACTTCAACTTTCACCGGTTTGGCTCAGTGGCTTGATTTCATTTTTTTCCTATTCCTTTTTACGTTCGAAAGCTGCTGAAAGTTATCACCGATATGCCGGGCGCAAAATGGCAAAAGTTCCGACCCGAGCAGCGAGAAAACGGTGAGGCGGGATTAAAAGCCATTCCCACTTTTAGTTTTGGTGCTTGAATTGTGGAGAAAAAAAAAATTGAAATAAAAGGACGAGAGCACTGGAAAAAGGAAAAGTCATAAAACAAATCTGATCTCCTATTTGCATACCAGCTTGATCCCGGGGGCTTATCGATTTCGAGCCCCAAAAACTCTCGCCAGCACATGCATGCCGTCCTGCACCGCACACCGGAAGCCATACTTGCCATCCGAATTCCGGAAGAGCTCATTTCAATTAGCCGGCACGAAATACAACCCGTGCTCGGGGAAAGATTGCGAGCGAGCTGGTGGGATATTTCTTTACCGTGTTCCGTACCGGTAAGCCTCAGCTTCGACCGTCAGCAACTTGTGAGCCATGCACCGACCAGGGCTTCCCAGGCTTCAGCAAACATAATATGTTTGGATTAACGTCTGCCACCTTGCACCGGCACGTCACCGTATGTGTGCGCTTGTAATCATCACACTTCAGGTGGATTTTTGTTTGTCTACTCGTTAATAACAGCACCTGACGGCGTTCACTTTATCTTCCTTTTTTTGTTTAAAAACCACACATCCACGCAAGCGCTTTTCGTCTCTTTTCGCTGCAAAAGAGTGAAGAGTTGCGATCATTCCGACCCCAGCACAGGAAACGAAGTGCCAGAGCGATAAATCGCACCCTGCCGTGATTGATAATAATTCACGAACCACTGCAGCATGCGCAGCAGAGTGACTCATTCGTAATAGGATAGCACAAATCCAGCATCCGGCAGCGCAGTTCTACTCCCCGAAGCAATATTCGCCACCTCGCGGGCACTCGCACACCCAGCTCGTGCGGGAAAAACATCCCCTACCCATGCCGGCAGGTCTGACAAAACGGTGTTCATCTAGGTGTAGGCTACGCTCGAAAACTCATCACCAAATATTGTACCCAGGTGCAACATTCGGAATGATGTACGTCCGCCCAGCGCTCCCGACAGGAGCGCGTTCAACGTCACGCGTGTGGATCTTTTGCTGGTTTTTTTTCTTCTCTTTGGTCTTTCTTTACGCGTGCCAAACTGACGAAAGATCAAACATGTACTCTTCCACCGTTGGTAAACCCGTTGGCTTGTCCTCCGAACCATGGCCACACCCATTTTACACCGAGCGCTGAAACCAGCGCCGTGAAACCGAATCCTTCTTCCGGAGGCGGGCGAATTAAGCTTAAAAGTTCCCCGAGCAGCTACGCAACCACCTGCGCGCTTCATTAGCGCCGTGTTCTGATTACGTGCACACCGTAGCACGATAATAGCCGTTGGCCTGTGGAGTCGGTGTACATTTGCCTAATTCAGGCCAGTTAACACGCTCGCTTCCCGTTGCTGCTGTGGTGCATGAACGAACAAACCCACCAATTTGCCACCGCAACACGGCGTAGATTGGCTCGTTCGGTACCGGATCAGGCCCAGACCAGCGTTTGGCGGAAAGCTCTTGAATGAAAGCCTCTTTGTGAAGATGAAAGAGGTGAGTTGAACTTTAAAAAACGTGTTTTGGTAAAAGCATAAATGTTTGATACATGCCGCATTTGTCAAGGGATAGCTTTGCGATGTTACTTTCAAATGATATTTTATTTAAACTGTTTTCAAAAATTCCTTCCAAGCGTTTGTGACGTTTGACAATTCTTCTCCAATGTACCCGTAGTTTCCAGAACGAACCTCACCCAACTCGGGATAATGTTAATCAGCTTGAGCGCGTGCATGGGTAGCTTCAGCAAACCCAACCGTAAACGAGCCTCCAGCCAGCGGGTTTGTGTGTGGTGTCGTTGTAAACCTCATTAGGGAGGTTCCACCTACCTACTCGATACCTGGTCGGGTTTCCTTATCAAACATTCATTGAAAAGCCCCGACATCATCAACCGCAGCGGTGATGCCACCGGCGACAGCACCGTACGCTAGAGCGAAACTGATATTTCCGTCCAGCCAATCATCGCCATTTTGCCAGTTCGTCCACCCAGAGCCGGGCGGGAGATTACAAAGCCCACCGAAAGCCCGCAGGTGTAGCGTTGAACTCAGTGAAAAAGCGAAAAAAAACCAGGTCCCATCGGGTCACAATCCTCCGGTGAACGAGCGTGGGTCATCGCCGTCCAACGTTAAGTAGCCTGAAGCTACAAACGCTAGCACGAGTTGCATGGAACAGACGCGATTACGACGCTATCAGCGCATCAAGCGTTTTTGATCGTTGAAAACTACTCCGCATGCAGCACGGTGACAAGCAGAACATGATCACTGGCAAGCAAGATGCATTCATTTCCATCATTCGCGCGATGTTTGCCCAAAACGCTAACGTCACTAAGTTCGTCTAAGCGTGGCAAACTAGATTTGAACCGAGCTCGAAACGCTTTCAATACACACCCACACACACACACACAAACGAAAAAGCTCTCACCAGAAATTTCCACAATTTCCAGCTCACATCCTTTCGACGTTTTGGGTTGGCGGGATTCCGCAAGAAGCGTCCCATTTTCACGTGCCCACCGGATTCGATTACGAGCGCCGGATGCATAAACAATCGCCATGAAACTTTCCGAAACAGCACCGATACGGATATCACGCGGTTTCACCCACACGAATCCGAACCGGGCGTTTTTCCTTTGCGCGCCCCGATCGCAGCCGGGATCTCAGTGTGTGCCGCAATTGAATAGAATTCTCCCGGCGATTGCACCGCACCGGAGGCCGCACCGTGGTTTAATAGCGGCGTGATCTGAACGGAATTCCAAATCAGCCCTATGATACCGGCCGGCCGGTGCGATCGAGCACGGAAACCGGCCCGCACGCACACGGGGACGCTTCGGAACGGCTTTCCGCGAATATCCGTGCCCATGCGGACGTCGTTCCCGGCTTTCGATGGCTTCGATCGGCGTGTTCCTGTCCAGTGCACGATTCATCGCCCTGTCCGGATCGAGCCACCGGAGAGCCATCAAACGTTGCGGTTCCATAATTGATCCGCAAATTCCCAGCCCACCCGGAACGGTTCGCAATCTCGCCCGGGCCCGGGTTGGACGGTTGTATTGTTCTCCTCGATTTCTCGATTTCGATGATTCGTTTTCCTTGCGCAGTTATTAGGCAACGTCTCGTGGACGAGGTCACCGGCGATTTATCTTCACCGGACCCGGCCACAAGGGGTCCCAATTTCCCCGATCTAATCCGCCCGGTGGACGTGGGAAACGGCACCGAAACGGCTTGCTCTAAAGCCGCAAGCGAAATACGGGAAGAGTTTTTCCGGCCGCACCTCGGGGGAGAGAAAGCACGTGCCGGACGAAATCACGTCCTTCTTAGAGCCCGGTGAAATGAGTCCAAACCCGTGCTGCAGCAGTCGGCGTGGATGGCCCAGGGATGCCATTAGTCTCGCACGGCACACACCAACACACTCAGACGGCACGGAGAAAGGGCTTTTGGGGGCCGGCCAAGGGCGCAAAATTGGACCGCTGGGGCGTCCGAATGGGGATGTGCGAGGATTTTTCTTCAGCCATTCATTAAAATTCCTCCACGCTCGGAATAAATTTTCATTAGACACACTTGCGGGCTCGACGTAGTCACGTCTTCGTTGTCGTCCTCGTCGTCCTCGTCGTCGTCGTGAAAGCTGATAACCAGGACGAGCGTGCATAGAGGACGATATTTCGACGCGCCAAGCATGTGAAGTTGCGCCGTACGAGAGTGTCGCAAAGGGATTTTACAGTCAGTTCTTTCTTTTTTTCTCCTTTGCATCCTCCTCCACATTGCCAGCGCGTCACAATCGGACCGAGGGCTTCTGTTTGGGTTTCGGTTCATCACGTTTCTCGAAGCGCCTTTTAGCTGCGTCTCGGTCGAGGTATGCTTCGAAACATTTCTCAATCCAGCCCAGGCGCGTTGCAGCCGTTTGCTGCAAGGTTTTTCTCTCCGGGGTGCGAATTTCGTCCTTTGTTGTTTCGCTAGGTCGCACCGAAAGAAACAACACGGCACGCGCCAATGGTGTCCCCTGTTTTTTCCACCTGAATTATACCCTTTGCGCAGGCGGCGTTGCTGTGCTATCGCATTATCAAAAGAAGAAGTTATGATCTCGCAGTTTCGCTCCGCGATATTCTCTCATCCACTCGCCCGGCATTCGTGGCGTTTCTTCACGGCTGGTAAGGATATTCTGTGCACAAAATTTCTCTCCCTCGCACCAACCCTTCGGCGCGGTCTCTTTCATTCCGATGCATTTCGCCTGCTCGAAGATCATTTGCATGCTGGCGGCCGTATTTGCACACACGGCGAGGTGTCCCACTTTGCCAGTGCAGCACAGGCATGTGTGTGCCACCCTGATGACCTCATTTCTATTTGATGCGTTTTCTGGCCGGTGTGTCTCTCCGTCGAATGATGTGCCACACCACCGGCGAGTGAGGGCAGAAGACCGGAAAGTAGTTTCATTTGCGCCGAAAGAGCGAAAGCCCTTTCTTGTACGCCCGCAACCCGTGCAGATGCAGCTGAATGTGGCTCCTTTTGCCGGTGCCGAGGACGTTTTCGGTTGGACTGCGGTATCCGTGCACCACAAGGCGTCATTCATTCGCGGTAGGAGGTGTTTTGTTTTCCGTGTTTTCCCCATGCCGGTTGCACCATAATGCCAACTTCCATCGCTGTTCCCGCAGCGGTGAATGGGGTGCGTCTTTTGTGTTCGTACGGGGGTGGAAACTGGTGATGAACGCGCCGGGAAGCTAGGCGCCCTTTGCTGATGGCCCGTTCAGCGCTCCATCCAGCGTCAAGGACAACACTTCTCTAATAGAACAGCGCCTTTTCGCATTTCCCAAGCCGTAGCATTCCCGTGCGTCAGCGTACGTCAGTCCGGAAAAAGGTTGCAAAAATTGAAGCGTTGAGAGCGTTTTGGGGCTCGGCATAGATGCATCGCAGCAGACGAGCCATGAATACGATTCCTCATTACTGTGAACTTTTAGCACCATCTCCAATAGCACGGGGAAAGCTCTATTCAATAGGTGCGCTAATGAAGTGACATTTTCGCGAAAGAGTCTTAACAAAAACTGCTTCCACTAAATGGTTGAGAGCGCAACTTTTCGCACTGTTTTACACGCAATGTTCTAACGGGTAACGCAGTGTGAACTGTCATAAATATTTAGTAGAGCATTTGGAGATGAGCTAAGATGGAGGTATACATAAAAGATTAAACATTTAGATCATTAAACAATCCATCATTTATTTTAGAAACACTATCTTACGTACTTGGTGAAAGTACTTTACCTAACAGCTAAAAATTATCCTTTCAACTTAGCTTAACTCTGAGGCAGGAAAACTTGAACAACCAACAGGAAGGATAACACTTTTGTATAAGACAAATTGTAATCATAACATTACATCATTATACTCTTGCTACCATCATCCACTCAATAAACTTGTCATCGTCATCGGGAAAACTCATCGCAGAAGCGAATGCACGCAAAATTATTTCTGCTCTAAGCAACTCGATGAGATCCTTTTGAACGCTTTTGTGCCATTGCTTGCTGCGCTATCCGAAGATGTCGTTATCCATTCAAAGACAGCATGATTGAACCGTGGTTCAACGACAAAATGCATGTAGTCCAAAGCATCCATTCGTGCGATGCGCTATTCTTAGGATTGTTATCTTCAACTCTAATGATCCTGCTTTGCAAGGAATTTCGTGCTCCATCGGTTTGCTGGTGTGTGTGCCTCAGCTTCCAATCGCCATTATCCTTATTCTTTCGCTCTCCCAGAGCACGTGCTGTGTATGTGTGCGTGTGTTTGATTTAATTTTGATGAAGTAAATAAACATGTTCAAATGTTGATGGGACAAGTTTTACCAACTACCTCGGGCAGGAAACCCGCAATCATTACCACTAAACGACACCTGCATTGAAGACACTCATCTCCGGCCCGCCAACCAGGTACGATGGGCCCATATCGCGCGATTGCAAACCATAAATAAAGCCTCAAAACCCCTCCGGGTATGGGGCCGTAAACTTTGACCAGACAAATACACACCATGCCCCCAGGAATGCACCCATACGAAGCGGGTATTTTATGAGCCGGTGGCCGCTCCCGGCTCCGGCAGGCCAGTAATAAAGCTGCTCCGCTGCGGAGAACCACCCCGTAATTGATGAATAAATTTATTTAAACGTTTCAACTTTTTAATTTCATTGCTGCACTCAATTCCTTCGGCCGGAACCGGGTGGCCATCGTCGGGCTTGCGGTACAAAATTAGTAGCATTAAAACCCTTCAAAATATCCATCTCACCGGAGGACGCCATCTCACCAAAAGGGACTCGAAACCGTTTAATAACACATGACTCGTTCGCTCGAGGCCGCACCCTTTGCGAAAGGAGTAGCTCGCCCGTAATGGCCGCGGGCGAATGGCAGTCGGTGTGTTTTAAGTACCAAATAAACATTACGACTATAACTGTTTTCTTTCGTTTACTTTCGCTGCCAAGCGCCAAGAAAGGCATGGCCGAAACAAAGCTGAATAAAACAATAACTCGGAATGCCCGGGCGAGCCCGACACGCTCGTGCGTACCAGGCTCGTCCTTTCTGCTGGGATGGATCGGTCCATCCCATTCCCTGGGGTCGATTCCTGCGGCTAGCGTGTGCAAGCAACCACTTTACTGCCCGTCGGTGAAAAACCCCACGACGGGGAAACGGTCGCGTTCGAAGATGCACGGAATCTTCTTCGTTTTCACTCGTTCGCACGTTTCGCGTTCCGAATCGTGGATCGAACGGTGGCATGAAAGGAACCTCGGCTCGAAGGAACCGACCGAATGCGCCGGGTTTTATGGCACGGAAAACGGCCATAATGGCGAGACCTTTTTTTTCACGCTCCTCACGCTCGAACGGTTGGCATACTTTTCACCGATTGCACGATGGTTCGGTTTCCTCCAATCTGTCGTCACGTGGTGGTCGCGGGTTTTCAAGCAGGACGGGTGGTGAGCAAGCGGATCCAAAAATCCATACCCTTCTGGGCCAGCGAACCGGCTCATTCTAGCGGTCAATAAAAATCGTCGGCCTCGCGCGCACACGGCCTCCCCCCACGACAGATAAGAGGAAAAGTGCAATAAAACGCTCGTCCAAGAAAATTATTTGATGGATGTTGACGTTTCATTTGCCACCGTAAAACGATCGGGGAAAAGTGGGCGCCCAGTTTTGGTGACTCGTGTGTTTGTGTGCTTGTCCACGTGGGTGTGGTCGATACGGGTCGCATATAAATGATCGGTTTTACGACCTGAATTGTCGCTGCAATGGGTCTTGCTTTTCTCACAAATGTACCAGGTGTACAGTTGCCAGAAAGAAATGAAATCTTAAAATCACACGAAGGCTCATTTTAAACGCTTTAAGCTTGATATTTACACACTCCTTCGATCGTGCATTTGCAAATGATCTGTTTGATATCGAGCAAACATCCAGCAAACACTGCTAAAGTCTTCGGAAGGTCTACGTTTGCAGCTTTCTCACCATCACGCTGTTGTTGCAAGTTTCAATATTCATTTAGCCCTCCCAAGCCCGCAACATTCAATATCGCGTCCCGCGGTGAACAGGGAATAAATTCAGAGGAAAAATCATTTTGCTTAATTAATTACTCAACCCACAAGCCCAACCATACCGCGTGCGGTGCCACGGCTGGGATTTTACCGTTTCACTGTGGAAAACGCGACCATACCAATGCTTGCTTCACTTCTCCACCGCGAGATGGCGTGCTGAGTTGGATTTGCATTTCATATTTCACACGGCGGTGGCCTCCAACCCGGCGTCACGGTCGCCTTTAATATTGCTTCATCGAGCTGACGGTGCCGGTTTCGAGAAACCGGTCGGAAAACGGAAACATTCCACACCACCGCCAGATGGTGCCGTCGGTGCTTCTGACCGCGGCCCGTTCTTAGAGGCAACACCTGGCCGGAGCAAGTCCACCACCGGAGCCGTTTTGGCGAGGGCAAACTATAAAGTGAAATTCCTCCATACCTGGGCGAAAGCGTAAAATATTACCGCCTTAGATGGAAGAGATACTCCCCACGGGCTCGGTGGCCGAGAGACCCCGGGGCCCCGCGAGGGAATTGTAAAAGCAGAGCGAGCGGCTCCATTCTCCGTTAACGGCCAAATGCACGCTCGTTCGGTATTGCAGAAGCCGGGGTGTGTTGCCGGCTGGAAAGGGCAGTAAAATTTTATTAGTTTCCCAGCAAAGCTCCACCAGGAAATTCATTTACCACCCGCACAGGGAAGAGCCCAGGTAGCAAACAATGATGGTAACGGTCAGGTGGGACGGAACGAAGCAGCCTAACACACACACACATGCATAGACAATACTCGACTACCAGGATGGGTTCTTTCAATACTGATTTTATTAATAGCTTTACTTCAACTTACTTTAACGTTGTTTTCAATTCGAGTCTTTTAAGTCTCCATGGTGAGAGGGCTTTTTCCGTCCCCTTTATGAGGCTGGTGACCGTTTTCCGTGAAACACCAACAATGTACATTGCAAACAGTGTGTCAACAGGCAGACATTAGCAGTAGAGTAAAGAACACACAGTTTTCAATCAGTTTTAAACAATACGACTAGTGTTAAAATGTATTTTTAGCTCCTTCCGTCCTGCTCCAAGGGCATCAGCTTTTGCACTCAATGAATCGAGTCCTTCTAAGAACGCCCAATAATGGGGCTAAGCTGGTAATGGAAGGATCTGCTGAGATCCGTTTCGTTTGAATTCCGTCCGTTCCACACAATCTGGGTGTGCGCATCGCAAAATTGCTCGGAAGTAATTCAAAGCCCCAAACTTTGTTCAAGCAGTAAGTTGCTTAAGAAAAATATACGCAAACATTTCCAGTAAGGCAGTTTCCAAAATGTTTGCTCCAAATTTCGCCACTCCGTTTACAAAAGTTCTGAAATGCTCGGAAAGCTCCAATGCCTCTTACTCAAGCACTAGCCAATTAAAGGAAAGCTGCTATCGTTGGGTATTTTAATATGCTTCCACTTCATTCCATCCAACTGCGCCAAGGCATCGGCCATCCGGTGCCCAATAAGCCCATAAAGCTACCGACCAAAGATTGTCCGATTGAGCTACCCAATCAAATTTCCCGGGCATAAAACTTCCAATCCGACCGTCCCCGGATCCCCGTCTCGGATAGTTTTGGAAACCTATCCCGTTCGAGCGATGGGTTTAATGCTGATGGCGAATACAAAGCCTCGTGATGGATCGGAACGATATCGGGGAATGAGCTGGCATGTGTTGTGCGAAAAAAAGGGAACGATCTGGGACACTAGACGTAAAGATGCGATCGCTCTTTTTATCACGCCTCGTAAAACTAACCGACCGCAGCTTTTTTTCTTCTTTGGGCAGGAGCTTCCCGAAAGCAAAATACCTTGCTGCTTGTAGCTTTCGCACAGGAACGAAACGCACATTTACAGAAACAGTAAGAGCAGAAGCTCAAGGAGCTAGAGATTTAAAATGTCCCTCCCGTCATCGTGACTTAACGGCGGGCCTTAAGTAAACCTTGAGTGCGAGCATCCTTTACTTGTCTCGCCAGTGAATTACTCAACACACCGGCCCACGTTGCTTCCAGCAAACCGTCGCATCATGCACGCCTTCCCAGGACAGCAAATTGATACGGCCACCGGAACGACGAAGGCACCGGCGTGGCCAAGGTCAAAGAAAGTGGCTACGCTGTTAAAACCGGCTGCAAAGGGACTCCGAAAGAACGAACGAGGCTGGGCCCTTTGCCGAGTGAACTGTAATGAATCACAATCAGCGTAGATAACGGTAACCGTAAACTTGTTTTATGACAGTCCAAAAAGGGGCCAGCATTTTTCTGCCCGACTGCAAGCAGCTCCCCTTTCAACGCGAACCTTTGTCTTTGTCAACGGTTTGGGCTTGAAACGATCCCAAACCTGCTTGCTTACGTGAGGAAATCGCTCCTAATTGGTACACGCCTTATCGTAGCAATCGGGTGAACTACGAACCCCAGACGCTTTCCATTCAGTGTAATCACAATGAATCGGATGCACCATTACTCTTCGTAATATAGGGCCTGGAAATGAGTAGTTTCTCAGCCTGAAAGCTTTCTCGAGAACGCTCTAAAGCATCAAAGGGGTGCCACTCGCTCGCACCATCGGCATGATACAAGCTTTGACTTTCCAAATTCCCCTTCTTTTTCCATAATTTAATCATATTTTTACTTCGCTTGCGTAAATTCCTAAACGCCCAACGATGCTCCTGACGTAACGTTCCTGTGTCAGAGAAGGCGGGAAAAAAAAATGCGCCGGCTAGCTTCTGTGCACCTTTGCGAAAACATTCGAGCATGAAACCACACAAACGATGATGGCAGAATGAAACACCACCCACCGTTCGGGCACCACCCCTTTTCCGAGGCCAACCACACGCAGCTACTCCCAAACCCGGGTGTGGCTGGTGAAACTTTCGACATTGAGCCGTACTTCCGCATGCGAAGCATGCTTTTTTGCTCTCAAAACCACCCACCCACGTTCCAGGGTTGAAGGTGAGTTTCTAATCGTAACCATCTCTTGCGTTTTTTCTTGCCTCCGCCTACGCTGCACGGTGGTTGTGCATAGTTTTGACGCAACCACAACCTGCTGATGGGCCCCCGTTGGCGCAGCAGTGAAACGATGCAGCGACCCGGAGTTCGCCCGACTGCCGGAAACGGCGTGTAATTAGGATCTGTGCACGGGCACCGCACGGGGGTGGAATTAATTTTCCCATTTTTCTTGGTCCTGGTTCCAAGCCCGCATGGGCCAACCGCGTGTCACCGCGTGGTGGTAAACGTCCAGGACTGCTACCACCTGGTGCCACCGTGCGACACCCAGGCTTTCCCAGGTTGGTGGGGGGGTGGTTTTTTGGAAAGTTTCCTCCCCGAGACCGTCAGACCGAACTTTGGCAAAACTGCAGGTGTTTCGAAAATTAATATCATCCATTCAGTGAAGCATACCGGGCACAAAAGTTCCAGCGTAGGCATACATGGCTCGGAAGCTTTCGAATTGAACACGTCACATGGTGATGCTGGAGGGTTTGCTGGCCATCACTAAGGTTGCGCATTGTTCGCAGCATTTGCAATTCCGGCACAAAAGGGTGCTTGCTCGCTACCGGGCACGAGACGACAGTTGCGTGTTCGAGAAACTGTCCGTTCGCATACGAAACCCAGCGTGATTGTGGTGCTTCAAGTAACATTGATCACACGTGACGAGTCTGGGACTAGTAGGGAATCTAGGTTGGGATCTCTTGCCACTGGCCAAGCCTTACAAGAACATGGTTACTTCCACACGCGCGCAAATGGTTCTCACCCACGAAGAGGGTGGAATTCACAGCAATCACACCTATATGGGAGTGCATTCTGGTGCATTCGGAAGATCGCAAACGAGTGCAACGAGACAACGTTACCAACTAATCAGAATCACTGTCCGGGCTTGTTGCAAACACGCTACACAACGTTTCAATCTCGATGCATTCGAGGAACGCAACGTTGCCAGCTACACTTACACTGATTAGTGCCCGAGGAGGCAGCCACGTGAGGCTGCAAGGACACGTTGCCATCGAACAGTGGCTTTGGAATGTCTCGATTCATTTTCGCAATGGTGAAAGTTCCCTTCCGGTAACGGTTACCGGACAACCGGAAATAGCTCACCAGCATGCTGAAGGCGCCGGATGTAGTATTTATGCCGTTCGTATCCTTGTTTGGGATGGAAAGATTTCCGCAGAATGGCCTCCGGATGCAGAGCACATGTGCAGATTAAGCTATACAATGGCTGGAAAATAGCGCAAGAGTAGAGGCAAGACCTTTATTTAACTGGAACCAACCGGGAGATAATCTCACTCATTACTCATCATTTGTTGTGGCATTTGCACCGTTGGTCCAGACGGCTGTTGGGAAGCTTACAGTTGATATCCTTGCCCGGGACTTACATGCTGCAACATGTTTAAACCTGCCCGCTCAACGATGGCCTTTCTGATCCAAATCGCCAAGAAAATGCACGATTTAAACGGGAAAAGGCTCGGAAACGCTCTCCAGCATTTTTTTTTCCCATTATTCATCACCGCGTAAAACGGAAAACAGTATGCAAACCCAAATACGCTGCGATAAGGCAACTGTTTACTTTGGGTATTTATCAAACCTACTTTCCCAAATCAATCCGACCATGAAAAGGCCCTTAAAGGGCACTACCGAATTGCTAGATTTTTTTTATTGTCTTTCCGCACCGGAGTTGTGCCAGTATTTCCGGATGGAAAAAAAAATCCAACCACGGAATGCCGACTAGCACAGATGCCTACAGCAGCGACCCATCTTGAGAGGCACCTACGATTTTGCCACCATATACAGGCAGTTAGTGTCGTTGGGCGAAGTGTTACGTGGCACGAAATACAGCCGCGCACCCGGGAAGCAAACACGCAAACCCGTCGAGCACACAACGAAAGCCCTGCTGAGTTTGGGCAATAAATTTGGGTTCGTGATCGGAATGCGTACCACGAAACCGTGTGCTTGGGTTTCGCTTTCGTAACGTTTTTCGACCAGGGATAGATGGAATTTTTGTTGGAACCACGCAGATAATCGATTGGCAGGCGCGGTGAAATGGAAATTCGAGCGACCGTTTTTCATACGCCCTGCAACGACTATTGAGAGCGTTATACTACAGTTATTCATTGGAATGGCTTCAATGGCAGTACATCGGTTGTAACAGAAAATTGTGCAAAATAAAGCAAACGAAGCTCTCAATTGTCTCATTTGATGCAAATATTCAACAGAGCTTACGGAGATTGTGCTTTATATTCATTTGAAAAAAAACAAACATGTGTTACAGTACGTTCTACTACAATTCATCAATATCAGAAATGAAACATAAATAATTTTGGTTCATTGTACTCTGGGCATACTGGTATCTAAAAAAGGGATCTATGGCATTCCATTTTCTTCTGAAAAACGTTGAATTGTCAGTGGTGACAATGTTTCTCTGCCTACGTATTCCTTTCAGAGAAAAGTTCGTTCATTCAATTATGTTATGGACGGAGTTCTAATAATAAACTTCCTTTGAAAATCGTTGAGCTAGTGCGTAGTACCAATTGGAAAATACAATAAAATTGTCCTTTTCAAAATTTGTAGCAAAACCTCAATATTTAAAGCGAAATGATAACATAGTTTCATGTTTTTCCAACTAGATTACCACCAGTTTACTCAAATAATTCAATGTGTCCTAATAAAAGTGTGCGCGCATGAGCACCATCTAAACAGAATGCTAGGCTAGACTAACGACAATTGTCGTGTTTATGTAGAAACGATTATTACGAAAATGCTGTAACTGCAGCTCGTTTCGTATAGCGAAATTTCTGTAACCTAATGTTCTCGATATGCAAAATACCCTGACGCCTAGAAAGCACCCCCTTCGTGAGTCCTTTTTTTTTCAAACACAACATAACCGTGGTTGAACCCTCACACCATGACGATTCAGAAAAACAGGCAAACAAACACAAAAGGAAATATAAACTCATCCACTGGTGCGCTACGAGCCAAATATTTATCAATCCCGCAGGCGGAACCACACGGGCACCGCAATCATTTGCTGGCGAAAAATCGTTCCCAATTCGCCCCCGATTCCAAAGAACAATTTCCTCCATAATGCTATTATACCGGTTCGGTTGAGAAGTCAAGGGTTAGAGTTCTCCGGGATCGAGGTGATTCCGGAGTGGAAGGTTCGGTTCTCCTCCCGAAACAATCGGGCGCTACCCGGGCAACTCACTCAACGGGAATTTTATTTCTTTACCTTCTGATTGGAGCCGGTCGCCCCAAAAACCACCCTGAAATGTGGCCACTGGGCATCGCCTCAATCGAACCATTAAACCGCAATCCGATAGAGCAATTTTAAATCGATCTACGCCGAACAATGGCACTGCCCACCAGGTTCCTTTGAGCAGGGTGATTTTGTGAGAGAAAAAAAAACACTTTAGCTTCTTGGAAATCGAAAACCACTTAGAAGATGGCTCTTTGATGGGTATCCGAAATGAAGGCTCGTCGGAAAGCTGTCATTCGACGTTCGAAAACTAGATGATTTTAGTGCAGATCGATTTGGCAGATTTTTGGCCTCAGATTGTACGATATTGCTTAGAGCCGACGCAAACAAAGTGGTATTCAAATTCAGTATTTTATATTAAACAAAAGCTGCTCGTTTAACAATGACAAAAAAACACACACACTGATGTGATCAACGACCAGGGCAACCTGTGGCAATTTCAAGTGACCATTCGACGAACCGTTAGCTGCAACAAGAAAGAAAGCAGTAAATCTTGTCGCCCTAGTTCATCGGGCAGGTTTTATTGCCACCCTGCGCAGCCACTCGCCACACTGAATTTGAATCTAAACACACTCTCGAGAATAGTTCGATCGGTCTGGCTGCTCGGTTGGGTCCATTAATTATTGCCCAAACCACAGCCGGCCCGCAGCAATCAACGTGCCTGCGTCCATGATTTGTGGCGTGCCAGTTGAACCGTAAAGTGTCACCGGGCCAACAAGCACATTCAAACTAGACCCAAAGGCGATGGTTAGAATTTTATAACACCCATGCCCGATGGTCCTTAAGATTGTGCCCCTGATTTGCCGTGCACAACGAAGCGCTCGGCGGCGTAATAAAGGGATTTCTTCGTAGAAAACTCACACGTCGTGAGGAAACCTTAAGTTAAACGCTTCGAAAAGCCCCTCGTGGTGCTGCTCTTATGTTGCTTGGAAAGCATGCAGTAAATATGCTTCGTTCAAATCGCTCGAAAAGTCAGCAAAATTATTAAATCTAAATGATTCCGTAAATTTGACAATGTTCGGATACAAAAACTCCAAATAAGAAGGATCAGCTTGAGTTTGTAATTAGTTTACGGACGAACTTCTACTCTACACGAAAGAACCTTCACCCATGCTGTATTGGATTGTTTTCATCAATCCGTTCAGTTGTAGGCAACAAAAAAACTCCTAATTCAAAAGGATTAGCTCGAATCTGAGCGCTACATCGTAAACAGGAGCTGTTTGTTGTCCGCCTGACTTTGCCTGACTGCCTTAACTGCATATTCATAAACCAACGACTTTACAGTTTCCAGATTTCATTAATACCTCGCTTCGCCTTTACGCCCCCGCGGACTGGTGCGACCAAAATGATTGCCATCGATGGGAAAATTTAATCATTCCTACACAATGCGAAACGTCCGCCATCAGCTGCGCCTTCGCTTTCCCACCACAAACTGCTGACCAGCCTTCATTGTTTCGCCATCTCCGAGCACGCCCGCGTTTCGATTCTGCCATTCCGAGCCGATCGGGAAAATGTTGGTGAACTAATTTGAATTCGGATATTACGTCCGGGGCCGCTTTTCGTGGCTGTATTTTGTTTCTGGCGTGCCTGTTTTTCATCGGCTTTCTTCTTTTCTCGCCAATTTTTTACGTTTTTTTTTTCTTCTTTCGAGCGCCTGCTGGCCAAGGTCAACGCGCCAAGCTTAGGCTAATGAAACGTTGCTTTATTTATGCATCACGAGATTTTGCAATTCAAAATAAGCTCAAGCAGGACTCCATTTTCACTCGGCCAGACGTCTTGGCGCTGGGAAACTCGCGCTTCGTTTGGAGGCGCGGTTAAAGCGCAAGGAAAGCCAGAAAAAAAGTGGCAAAAACTCCCGCCGAATGTGACCGTGGCGTGCTTTATGGGTAGTTGGAAAAGTTTTCGCTCCCCAAATGCGATCGGTAACGAGGCCAGTACAGGCCGTTTTCTAGCCCAACCACGTCAGGCGCTAGAAACCAAGCACGGTGGCTCGGTGGAAAAAGCGACTGCTCGAAATGGAGCTCGCGTTAATGAACAACGGCAAGTGTTCTTCATCAGCCGCGTAAACCCGGGGTCAGTTGGGTGGAAAATCATTTGCAAATTGACGCCGACGGAAATAAACTTCTCTGCCACCGAGGCCGTGCGCTTGGGTTAGGCTTTCGTCAACGTGCCAGCTCACATCCGACGGTATCCGTGCCACTCGGCTGGAAAAGATGCACGATCGCGTCGCGTCGCTAGGACGAAACCACGACGCCCCGGTGACGGCTAATGATGTAAGCCATACCAGTCCAAGCCATACCAGTCACGGAGCATGATGCTGTCGGGCAAGCATACGACATTTGTTTGCATTACCCCGGCAACGCTTGGCTCGATGCCTGGCGATCAAAGGGAAAGCGAGACACAAGCCATAGTGCGCTCGAAACTTACTGAAGATAGCCTAAAAGCCCTGAACCGACGCGCGAGCAAGTTGCCAACCCGTTGATGAGTCGCCGGCAGAAGCCAGGAGCCAATAAATGCCGAACGCCGTGTGGTGTCTGATGCCTGACAAAAAGTAACACGTGTGGCGTTTTTTGGCATCAATTTTCCCACCTCCGACCCACCTTGGTGGCGACGTCGGTGGAGTGAAATATTGGTAGCGTGAGTAAAACACGACACCTCACAGCTTGACGTGACGCTTACTGGCAGCGAAGCGAGCAGCAACATCGGTTGCCTGGGGTGCCGTTTTGTAGACACTTTGTACCTTTTCCCTCATCAACACTGCTGCCAAAAATGCCAAATAAATCATCTTCTTCGAGGGTTGCTCCTTCTGGGTTTCTAAGCTGCCCGTAATCCACTTAGCAGGTGGAAAATCATTTTCAAATAGACGACATTTGCCACGAATCGCAGTGATTCTCGCCACAAACTCCACAAACATGCAACGCTCCAGCATGACGTGGCGTGCGCCTTCGGCATCCAATTGAATCGTTTACGCATCGTTGGTGTGCTTTCATGATTTCGCTCAGCCCCTGCAAACCGTAAACTATCAAATATTGCTCGGCATCGACAATCCCTTAAGCTGCATCAATTCCGCACGAGCTTAGCAACGACACAGCCACCGACACACAACACACACAGCTCAGACAGCGAAACACTTGCCGTTCGTGGGCTGGTGTGTGTTGCCCGCGAGGGCTTTTCAATTTTCACCATTCGCACGTCATGAAGGAAATGTACGCTTCGGAAAATTTGGCGGAGAATGTGACGCGCACATATTCGTCTGAGCCAAATTCCATTCCGTTCGCATATGCTCAGCACCCAGCGCTTCGGTTCGCAACACTTTACGACACACATGAATTAAATTACAGCTCTTCACTGTCACGCGTTTTGTAAAGGCAGCGAAGAAACAAATGGGCGTGCCGGGGGGTTTTTTGGGATACGTGAGGCGAGCGAGCGAGAGAAAGAGAGAAAGAGATAAAAATGGCGATCGTGATCTTCTCGGCTTCCATCATTACCCACCCTGTGCAGCATATGCTTCGAGGACGGAGGTTTGCACTTCTTCCGTGACTGATATTGCTCCCATAACCCTTTGTGAAATGCGACCACGATGGCAGTGCTCCCGGGGGCAGATGACACCCACGAAGGCGACCCACCCGTGACATATGAAACTATTTTCCGCCAGCGAAACGCGGTCGTTCGTTTGCTCGCTGTTTGCCACGAGTCTTCACAGTGCTCCGAGAAAGCTGAGCTTGTAAAGGGCCGCCACGCTGGAACGGCTTGGATGGTAAAGCTGCTGTGGCAAAAACATAACACCGCTTTGCAGAGTGCTTGTAATGCTTGGTGAATTATTTTCCTCGTGCATGTGCTATGTGTTACATGAACCGCGCAACAGAAACAATTAAGGCTTACAGAGGGAAACTTATTTTGCTTTCGAAAAAAAACGTCACAAAAACCATGCTAACAAGCACCCTTTGGCTGGTAGTTGATTAAATTTCGTCTCACATGAGCTGCTTACTGGACGGGTTTGCTGGAACAAGCTAAATTGAACGAAATCTACCCTTTTCGATCGCTTTTACAAATTTGATTTTGACATTTTTCTGAGCTCACAACGAACCGGCTCTGCGCCCAATTTTTCATCTATCCAATCCTCCGCTCGTCCGTATGCTTTCGTTTGCATATATTATTACCACATTACGATAAACGGCCCTGCGAAAGGACGGAACGGGCCAGCGGGTTACGCTAGATTGAACGAAAATCGAAAATGCACAATTTAAGCGAACGGAAGAAAGCACACTCACGAAAGTGCCTCAGAGTGCCCTCCTTTTCCTGGTGCCATTTCGGGCGTGCTGAAGTACTTGCGCAAGCAAATCATACAAATCCGATCCGTGTAGCCTTGGTGGAACCTCGAAGCGAAGCCTTGGAGCAGATGGCGCTGTATATCGTATATCGAAGCGTGGTATGAAGCAACAACAACAACGAAAAAAACCCTGGCAGGCCGATATAAACCGTCCTCGCAATATGTTTCCCGAGCAAGATGTATCTTCACCCGACGCCCCGAGGGCCACATGTAGGCCGCCTCCCGACATAAGGCACCAGTTACTCACTCGCCAAAAACGGGGCACCGTAAAACGCGTGCTTCCACGAAAAAGTTGCTCCAATTTGGGTTCGACTTTGATATACTTTATCCAACAAGCGCCACCACTTGGGCCGCAATCCACCCTTCCCAGGGTGGGTGTTTTCGGTCACCTCGTCCCCGGAACACGATTCGGCCTCGCGAAATGTGGCTCTCCGGGGCTGGCTTTTTGAACTGTGCAAAAAGATTATCTCACGCCTTAAAAAGATAGCGCACCGTTCGTCCGTTTGCGTTCCCGTGTCCGTCTTGTAGCTCTCGGTTCCGTGGCCGTGCTCCATCTTCAAAGCTCGGTTCCCTCGGTGGAAAGGGAAAAGAAAGGCCTTCGAGAGGCGTTTTTTTTGTTGTGTGTGCGCCTGAGCGCTCCGAGCATTTAATCCAGAATTTACCAACTCCAATCAGGGCGGGATATAATCTTGCCGCAAAATGCCCTGCCGAATGGCGGGAAGAAAAACGTTTAAATGAACAAAAAAAGAAACACTCCTCAGCAGAGCCGGTGAAAATTCGTCTCACGGGTTGCGGTCCAAATATCAGCCAGGCGGAAAACTGGAGATTTGCGGGGTTTTTATACATTTTTTTTCGCGGGTACGCTGAAGAGGAGAGCTGGGCTCGAAGAATATTTCATAAGTTCTGTAAACGAGGAAAATAGCTAGGAAGGAGGAGCTAAACGGCCTCACCAAACCAAGCCGCGTTTGTGACGGACGGGACCGGGGCAAAAGCTCTGCTCGCAAAATGGGCACACAAAATGGCGAAACGCTGTAGAATTTGGCGCATTTTTCCACCGAGATACCCCCTTGTGCAAAATATAAGGTGGCGATTTCCCTTCACGCTCTTTTTTTTTTACATCAGCACAGCGCAGCATAAAGCGCTCGGTGTCTTCGCTTTCATGGGAGAACTTTCCCCATTTCCCGGGGCCATTTGTTTTTTTCCTGCAACGCACACCAACCGAAGAACGGCGCAGGGCGGCACCCTTAAAACACAGCTGCAGACATAATTTTTATTTGCCGCCCTGAGTAACATTTCTGAAATTTACGAATTTCGATTTTTATTTACTCACGGAGCATAGGTTAGGGGTGTCTTTTGTTCTGCTTCGGGTCGTATGTGTGTGTGTGGGGTGGGGAGGGTTTTGTTTGATTTTTTTTTTTGCTTTTTCGCTAACACCAATCCCTGTGTCGCTGTAACATCTTCGACAAACAGCCCTTCGGAATCGCTCGCAGGGCGTCACCGTACCCGAGAGCCATACGTTTTCCGACGCCACCAGCAACCAGCGCTTTGAAACTTGACTCGAAAAAGGACGCACCGGAATCGTGCTGATCGGAAGCGAACCCGGATCGAACGGCGAACGTACAGGAAGGCTCATTCGCGAAAGCTTCCCGGCGAAAGGAAACCGTGCCAACAGCAAAGGCGGAAACATCGTCCCGCACGTTCATTTCCGGTTACCGTTTGAACCCGCCCCGGGTTGTGCTTTCACCGGGCGCGTATTTGTTCTCCACTTTTGAGCTGAAACCCCATCCGGTTGGATCGTTACAGGTGAATCTCGTGATTCCAGTGCCGCGAGACATCGGAATAACTCGCCTGCACATAACGGCGGCATCAAAGGGATTGTACAAATTGTGCCCTTCAGGTGCGGGTTATTATTGTGCTGTGCTTAGGCCGTGCGTTAAATCGCAACAATTATCGGTTCTCAATTTCATGTTGAATCGATGTTTGGAAAGTTGAGTCTTATTGAAAACAATTTCCCAAGAGCACGCACACGCACACGCACACACAAAAAGGCAGCTAATGTCACAACACAACACAACAGCCAAAAAGGTGCCACACGATAAGGGACTTAACTGCGGTAATCTATGATGGGATCGAATAAAAACGCGTTTCTCGATGGGCCCGCCGGTTGGAGGCAACCGATGAAAATCATACGCTACTCGCGCATGGCACAATCATCTAGTAGGTGCTGCTTTCCTATCGCAGCACTTCACCACCCTGTGAAAAGCCTCATTACGGAGCATCCCATTAGTCGGCCCCCCACCCGCGTGGAAAAGCGAGCGTTATGTTTTCGCTTTCAGCAAAACGACACCTGCCAAATCTCACCTGTACCCAAGCGTCGTCACCACGCCTGCCATCGATGGCCTGCCTATTCGCAGGTGCCCATGGCTCAATGGCAGCATCATAATCATAATCATCCCGTAGACACCGCCGTGTGGCACGATGGTTTCCACGCGTCAACGTTTGGCGTGTCTCGAGGCACGGCTTTCCCTCAAATGGGTGCCGCTTTCGTGTGCACAAACTGGCCAAACGTGTGGGAAGCAATTTCGCCAATTTCCTCTTTGATGCCGTGCCGACGCACGTCAAATCGGTGCTTCTTACGTTGCCGTCACCAGGCCACCGTGTTCGTTTGCCGAAACCATCGGTTCCGGCCCGCGGGCGCATCAAAATTACACCGGCGGGGGATTGGTTTTTGATGATGGATATAAAAGCGAACCAAACCGGCCGCATCGACACGTTCCCGGTGGTGCCACCGCGTGACAGCGACATGGTCCAACGCCGGTTGGTGGACAAAATGGTGTCCACTCCGAACTGGTCCAGCGTCCCGGATTTGTGCACGGGTCAGCAGATGATGAGATCAGCTGACCAGCCTCTTCCCGCACCAGGTCGACCAGGGTGTATCCCGGATCGTATTCCCTCGGCGCTAACGATGGCTTCAGCTTCGCCAGTTGCCATTTGTGGCGCAAAAACCTCAAACCGCAAGCCGTGGTGGAGGCGCCTGGTCGCGCGTGACATGCGATTGTCGGTGTTTTGTCGGTGGGTATTATCATAATGGTAATAACCGTATAAAAATAATTATTTACCAGCGTGCTGTCGCCGCACCGTTGGGTCGACATGATGCCACACCGGTCACGCTTTAGTGTCGTGACAGTCACGCTGTGTCGGAGGGCTCCCGGTATGGTGGACATCGATACTCATTAGCGCGCCACGACGATTAATGAGGTGTTGCCGGAAATTTGCGCGTGACATGAAGATGTAACACGTGCGTTTATTTTTTACAAACAACGATGTTCCAAACTAAAACACTTCGAGCTGATTTGAGTATCAAAATTTCCATTTCGCGATCCGCGAAATCAAATAAGCGTGCTTTTTGGCTCAACCATCTTCAATATCAAGTTTATTTAATTTTATTTTCGAAGGATTATCCAACAGCAGTTAGCATTTGGTGGTCATAGTATGAAAATCGTTCTTGTCCCATTCCAAATTGAAAGCGACATTTCCTATAATCTAGTGAAGCTGATTTTTTGACCGAAATGAAAACTAGTACGCGTCATGTTTTTCATCTCCCACACCCGCATGGGTTGTGGTTTTTGCCTGCACCAGCACAAGCATCATGAACTCTATAACACTCCATCAGGGCAGCCGCAGTCATATCTGCAAACCAGCAAAATGCACCAGATGGTTGATTGGCTAGCGCTGTCGACTTGACTCTGGATAAATGATTATTTTTTTTGCTATGTTCGGTCAGCTTCAAAATCACCGCACGAAAAAAACAAAAGCTGAGCTCCTGCCACAGCGAATAAATCAATCGGTTTTATTCGGTTTGTGTGTTCTTTTCTGCTTCTCTTTGCATACTGTACCCGTCGTGTCACACGGTGTATTTGTGACACAACCGCTAAAAATAAATCCCAATCGCATCGCCACTCAACTCGCGCTGGCACTACACACGGATGTTAATTTAAATTCCATCCATTTGCAACCTTCCGGGCACGGGTTTGTGTCTCGGGGCGTTCGGGGAGACGTGAGGCTGAGTGAAAGGGTCGGGTGCGCGTGAGCTAATTGAAAAGGAAAGAAATATTTTCAAACCAAATAACTCATCCGGCGATAATGTGTCCGTGGTGCAGCCCTTTGAAAGCACCTCGGAGCACCGAACGACGCGCCGTCACACGAACCCTGACACAAAATGCAATTGATTAGCCTCTATTCATGGCAGCTAGTTGAATTCATTTTTATTGTGATTCATATCCACCGTAACGACGTGCCACGGACGTGCGTAGGGCAGGCGTATCGGTGCGATAATTTTAAACAACGGTGGATTTCAGATTTGTGCTTTTCCGCTTTTCCTTTTTCATCGTTGTATAATTATTTATGAAGCATTGATTAAAGGATAACGCTCCAGTTGCTGTGTTCTAGGGAACGGAGCGTAAAATGAGCTCGCTTTGCGTCGTGTAGACCGTGTGCAATGAATATCATTACGCTAAACATCAAAGGGTGCCATTTTTAATATGATTTCTGCAGTTCTTTCATGTGATTTATGTATGAGAAGAATCAGGTACAAATAAAAAAGCCTTGTCAAGAAAAAATGCCACTATAATCTGGTTGAAATTGGCCGTTTTTGCTGTTGTTTAACACAATAACGAGCATGTTTTTCTTTTCCTCAATTTTATATCAGTTTAGAGTAGCATATGTGAAAAACCCCGTAGCCATAATTAAAGCGTATGTGAGAATGAAACAATTAGCAATTTTTGGACCATGAATTTGAAACTTTTTCTTTATACATCAACTAGCAATAAAACTTTTACACATTCATTTGTGATGTAACATATTTTTGAGATAAATCTCAGCTCAACAGTGCAATATAAAACCATGTTTAATGAAAGGATCACATGCAATGATGAAAATGATATTTTATGCTCATATATTCTACAAACACCTCATCTCCACAACAACTTCAGTCATTAAGTATTGCACAGATATTAATCAACACTGTGGCGCCCCTATCATCCTAACGATGGCCATTTCCTTCACCTAACGAAATACAAGAAGTTGCTTGCCGTGATTTCCGATCCCTGGACCGAGGTCCCATCACCTCGAAGCTTCAGTCTGTCGTTTTGACAGTTTCCAGAAAACATTGCCATTCTCGTAACGAACTCGTTCGGAAACAAATTTGAAACCAATCAAAACTGCTATCTTCGGTTGATGCGGTTCCTGCGCCTGTTATGGGACTAAGCTGGGTGTCCCTGCCCGAAGTGTATTGCGGTTATCCCGGATCGAAGCGGCAACAGAACGTGCCGTCTAGGTCACCACGTTGGCCGGATCGACCACCGCATAATCCTGTTTCCAGCTAGCAAACCCCGTTCGATTTATCCTACCGATCGTTTCATCCGCATTCTCTTCCGCCTTTTTTTGTTCCAGATTTAGTCCAACCCGTACGCCGTCGCCCTGGGACGGCATACGGATAGCGGATAAGTTTAGCCCGGTCTGTCCCCAGCGACTGCCGAATGTAAATAACGAAACAGCAGCTTTAGATAAGATGCCAAAAGGACGACTGGAGTACTTGAAGCGTTTGCTACCTTTTTTACAGAACCAATCGGAGGACTGTTTATATTTGAATGTATTTGCTCCAGTTCACGGTAAGTGTTCCAAGCCGAGGCTGTGGATTTAGGTTCGTGCGACAAAAAAAACAACACCAGGATTATCCGCACTTTTCGCACACACTCCTAATGCATCCTGTGGCGGTACTAATGGAATATTCTCTCCATCTTTCTCTTTCTCATTGTGTTTCCCTTTCTTTTACTTGCTTCCAAAAACTGTACTCAAACTTTGCAGCCACTCAAAGTGACAAGAAACTGCCTGTTATAGTATTTTTACACGGAGAATCGTTCGAGTGGAACAGCGGCAACCCGTACGATGGCACCGTGCTAGCCAGTTACAGTGATTTAGTCGTAGTTACGTTAAACTATCGGTTAGGTATATTGGGTAAGTTTCCAGCACTCGCGCTTTATCGTGCGGAGTAGTATTTAAGAAACGCGGAAAGATTAGATTTATGCTCGATTCCTCACCTCAGCGCAGCACGCGCTACTGTAGCCCTTAAAATGTCCTCACCCAACCAAACACGGGCGCTGGCGACCCATTCATCAATCTCGTCTGATAATAAATTTGTTTGCCGAAGGGTTTGAGTTTCGCTTTAGCTTTCCGTGCCACTCGCCCCCAGAACAGTGGAAAAGATTTATGAATCCGAGAGTGCTGCACCATCGGCCGAGCCTGAATGCAACATGCGAAACGGTGGCCACTCGTCGGTTGAATTAAGGATGGCCCTAGAATTGAGGCAACTCCACACAGTGCTATTTTGTATTTGCTTCTGTCACCTAGGAAAGCTAGTTTAATCGATTCCAAAGTTTCACCCCTGCTGGGAACCGTCGAGGTCGGGTGTGATTTATTGGACTCACAGTTTTGCCTCCAAAATCCATCCAACACGTTCAGGCCGAGGCCAAGAAAGCCCTTCTGGTATCAGACACAATCGTGTCCTTAGGGCACAATTTGATGGCCGCAAGCCAGCTCTCACCAACACCCCCCGGTTCTCGATTCGATTGCAGGTTTTCTTAACGCCAACCCCAGTCCACAGCTGCGCGCTCGAGTCGCCAACTACGGCCTGATGGATCAGATGGCCGCCCTTCACTGGGTGCAGCAGAACATCGCCAAGTTCGGTGGTGATCCGGCGACGGTGACGCTGGCAGGTCACGGGAGTGGTGCGGCATGCATCAACTTCCTCATGACCTCACCCACGATGGTGCCGGGTTTGTTCCATCGTGCGATCCTGCTATCCGGTTCAGCCTACTCGTCCTGGGCCCTGGTCGAAGATCCGGTCGTGTACGCGCTCAAGCTCGCGAAAGAGGTGAACTGCTCGATCCCGGAGGACCTGATCAAGAACCACGAGCAGATTGTCGACTGCCTGCGGGACGTACCGCTCGAGGAGCTGTTTGGGGCAGATATTCAGCCACCGAGCTTCCTGAGCGCATTCGGTCCATCGGTGGATGGTGTCGTGATCCGACCGGGTCGTTCCAATCAGGACATCGACGAGCTGCCAGTCCGGGGCACCTCAAAGCGCTCACAAGGTGCGGCTGGCCGGTACGACCTGCTGTTTGGTGTCGTAACAGGTGAGGCACTGTGGCGCTTTAGTGCCGCCGACATCCAGAGTGGTTTTGAGGGTGAACGGCGTGATAGGATCCTGCGGACGTACGTCCGCAACGCGTACACGTACCACCTGAGCGAGATCTTCTACACCGTCGTGAACGAGTACACGGATTGGGAGCGAACGGTGCAACATCCGATCAACATGCGTGATGCGGCCGTGTCCGCACTCTCCGATGCCCAATTCGTCGCACCTCTCGTACATACGGGGGATATGCTTGCCCCACCACCGCCACTGCCCGGTCAGGAACCATCCGGACCGAAGTGTTTCTTCTACGTGTTCGACTACCAGACGAAGGACGGCGATTATCCGCAGCGGATGGGTACCGTGCACGGTGAGGACCTGCCGTACGTGTTCGGAGCACCACTCGTCGATGGGTTCAATCATTTCCCGCGGAATTACACCAAATCCGAGGTTGCCCTTTCGGAGGCGCTCATGGTGTATTGGGCCAACTTCGCACGGACCGGGTAAGTCACCCTTTCGGGGGGGAGGTTTTTTCCCAATTAAACTTTCCATGTTCGGGTTTGATCTTGCGATATGGCGTCACCCGTGCCATGGCCACGCGCCTTTCATCCACGTGTGTGACGGAGGGGACTCATTATCGGGCTTCTCGTCCGTAACACACGCCTCTACACCCGAACCGAGGAAAATGACATTAATTGGTTCATTTCACAGCAAAGCGCCGCACGGAATTAGCTTCATTAACGTCATTTAAATGTTTCTCCCCACGTTCTCGGTGCGGCCACATGGAAATGGAAATGAAAATGAACACACACAAAAAAAAAACCATCATCCCCATAGGAACCCGAACGAACACCATCGGCAGGACTCGATCCTGGCGGCGTCGCGCGAACGGAACCGGTTCCGCAGTATCAACTGGGAGGAGTACGATCCGGTTCACCAGAAGTACTTGGAAATCGGTAATACCAGCAACCCCCATCCAGGTGCTTGTCACAAAACGCTAACGCTTAACTCTCTCTTTCTCGTTTCCCTGCCACCGAAGGCATGAAACCGCGGATGAAGAACCACTTCCGGGCGCATCAGCTCTCCATCTGGTTGCGGCTGATACCGGAGCTGCACAAAGCCGGCATGGAGGACGTGATAGCGAGGCACAATCTCTTCAAAAACCACGACGACATGGACCTGTACGAGGGGCTCGTCAAACCGGACTCGTTCGCCGGCCGGCTCAACTACCTGGAGGACAATCTGAAGCGCCGTGGAATGTTGACCGGAGGCGAGCTGGGCCATGCGCTGCATGCAAACGGTAAGTGTCCATGGTACCTGCGAGCCGTAGTCGAGAAGACACGGGCCTTGACTAAAATGTAGCACCATTCACCGGGGACCACTGTTTGCCATGCACCTACGGAGTGATGCAGCGTCGATGGCAACGTGGATGGCAACGTTGGCTCAGAGTGGGACCACATCCGCTCGACAATTAACAATGTATTCGGGCTGGTTTCTCTCGTGGTGCGGCATAACGCTGGCTCGGTTTTAGTGAAGCGTATAACTGAACTAGCGTGTTGGGTGCAAAATCACATTAAGTCGAACATACCTCTTCATATGTGGGCACCATATTGAGCCACTAACAAGCGCATATGTTTTGTGGGAGTCCTTTTGACGACGCGCATCGGTTGCTCGAGTTATTTTCGTAATTAATTTAGCAGCCCTCTTTGGACACGTTGACGAATTACACCATTTTGGTGTGCTGTGGTAGCTGTGAAATTGTGATTTATTTATGTCACTGCTTGCAAACACACGCTTGTGAACCATTTTCCATGTATAATGCCCGATTGCATTTGAGACTCTGAGATCAGAAACAGAATCAGATCAGAAGCTTTATGGCAAGGAAAATTACCTTTGTAACATGATGATCACATTGGTTTTTGATGTGTTTAAACAAGTTAGATGTCTTTAACACTCTTCCTTGCAAATAAACGATAGTGAATTGTCTCAAAGCGAGCAGAATTGCATCGTTCCTGCCGTATTAGAAGCTAAATTTACTATCATAAACCGTACACCTCCTTGACTACAGTGCAGTAGAGTGGATCCATTTTGAACACTCATCCTCCAGCAGCACGCGTGATGGTTTCTTCCTTTAATTTTCTCACCTTTACGCTGCTTTCCATTCTCACCCCAGCCGTCATGACAACAGCCGAACCGGTCCTACTCACAACGTGCATGCCAGTCGGCAACTACAGCGCGCTAGTACCGACGGCCACCATCCTAAACGCGACGACGGACACACTGGCCGGTCTGGAAGCGGCCGGATACGCCGCCTACTCGACCGCACTCAGCGTCACGATCGCGATCGGCTGCAGCCTGCTCATCCTGAACGTGCTCATCTTCGCCGGGGTGTACTACCAGCGCGACAAAACCCGGCTCGAGGTGAAAAGCCTCCAGAAGCAGTACCAACAGCGAGGCGGTGGTCTCCACCAGCAGGGCCCGTTCGATCCGATCAAACACGCCCACTACCATCTCGGCCACTCGCAGTCAGCGAACGTGATCGTGGACGTCGAGAATCACGACACTGGCGCCCTCATCCTGGCCGGCGACGTCAAATCACCGCACATCTGCGCGAACGCGATGCAGATCAGCGTCATGAAGAGTGGCTCACCCGGTGGCAACGGCGGTGCCGGTGGTGGTGGTGTTGGAGGTGGTGTGGGTGGTGGCGGTGGTGGTGGTGGTGGTGGTGGTGGAGGCGGGGGACCTGATGGTGCTAGCTGTAACGTGCCAGCTCCAAACGTGGCGAAGATACCGCTGCAGGCGAACAACACCTCCTACGGTACGACGAAACATCCTTCCCGGACGGAACACATCGCCATCCCGATCAAAAACTCCACCTTCCTCGGGCCGGGTGGGGGTGTTGGGGTGGGCGGGGGCACCTTCGTGAGCGGAATGATGACCCTACCCAAGCCCAGCTCACAACAACAGCAACAGCAACAACAGCAACAGCAACAGCAGGTGCACATCCCGATGAGCTACAACCGGAACGAGTGCATGACGCTACCCCGAAACATCGGTGGCACCAATGGCGGCAATGCAGGTAAAATGAGACTAGACTTCATGACGACACCGATCTGAAACGTGGACCACCACTGCCACCACTAAAACCACACGCCAGACGATCCTCTCACACGACCACGACCACCAACGCCCGATTTTCCGGGATGCACGCGCTTTGGTTCACGCCAAACCGCCGAGTACGATCCAGCCCTCACGCTTCCCGGTGAGTCCTTAACGGGACGCTCGCGCCATTGTCCTGCCGATGGATGGAATGTCGGTCTTCGGTGTGACTGCGTCGTGAGGGATTGACCGGAACTTGACCTGCGCGAGGACCCTATTAGGGGCTGGAAAAACAGCTGGCCTGATTGGTGGGAGGCCCTTAGCTCGCCCTTCGGTTGAGCCCTGGGAGCTAAATGGTTCTCCCCGCGCCATCCTTTTGCCAGTGCAGCCTCCCCCCCTTTCCCTTTGGCTGCCACGAAGGCGTATTGTTCCATTCGTTACTTTTCCTCATTATCTGTTATCTGATTGATTGTTAGAGCAGCGGGTGGGTCCATTCGGTGCGCAACCATGGGAAAAAGGACCACCGCATGGCATCGTTTGTGTGCGAGCAGCCACTCGCCGTGTAAATCCCTCCTCTTTCGCTCCTTTGCTGGGTTCCCTCCCCCCGTCATCCCCATTAGCACCAACGTAACACGTGTATTCGATTGTTATTTGGAGCTCGTTACGATGGCCGTTTGCCGAGGCGTTTTGCGCTCGACGATGTGCCGAGTGGCTGTCGGAACCGGATGTGCGATAGTGGCGGTTTTGAAAGCGGTGCTGGTGAAACCGAATGTGTCGCAGGATGAACAAAAAAAATATAAATATATATATACATGTGTGTTACGGGGCGTACGTGCTACGGTGCTAACGCGAAAGCTGTACCTACGGGCGAATATATCAGTAAATAAACACGATGAAAAGACGTTTCAATCTAATACAACCGCCAGTCGGTGCCGTTGGGGCGTTGCGTTCGTCCGAAAGCATAAAAAAAGATGGGAATCTTCCTCCATTATGTGTTTGATGACAGAGAGAAAAAAAACATACTCACACACGCACGCGCTCGTACGAGGTGTTGGTTTCACTTGTCTTTCTTTAATTCTCGCACGGCGTGCTTTTTCATTCTTTATTACATCGATTAAGCTGCGCGCTTTCGTGACGTTGGCTTTACCAGGGTTTCGTAACGGTTTTGGCCTAAGTAGGCTATTTAGATACCTTATGCACGCGTTCATGTGTGTAATGTCAGGCGAAACTGTACGAAAAATGATAATGCTATTAAAGCAAACTTAAAGCTGCTACCCAAGCATGGTACGTTATTAAAACAATCCATGCGACACTCTGTTCGATTTTTAAATTTGTTTTTAATTCACCGTAAAACAACGAGCAATTATAATTGTTATTTATTTGAGAAAGCAATTATAATGTATAAAATGGCAATTTTTCAATTATCGTAAGCACTGAATTTGTCTGAACTTTTTGGATCCGTTAATTTTACCACATTTTCACGATGAAACGAAATTAAACACGTCCATCATGCCCGTTTGTCTGGTTAATAAATCCCACCAACTTCACATAATCCGACCGACGCTGACAACGACACGGGCGAGCTGTGTTTAACACCGTCAACAATGGGTGACCGCTTTCAAGCTTGTTGTAATTTATTTCCCGCGCGTTTTCCCGCCCACCATTCTGTCGAACTATTAACACCCCATCCCTCCCATTCGGTGGCTTTTTCCTACCCGTCCAGCAGCCAGGATATCTTTTCAACGAGCGCCCCCGCGTGGGTTGTCATAAAAGCATTACACATCGGTATGCCAGCGCAATGGTGGCTTTTTGTGCTACTTGTGTGTTAAACAATCTACCGACTGTGAATCAAATTAAACTCCACGACACCGGCACGCTTCCCTGGTCGCCACTCAACACGTATGGAAAAGTGGGGGCGCCATTTCCCGAACCATCACGCCAGGACGTGGCATAGTTCCTCGAAACGCCTCGAAACGGTAACCATTTGCGTTGGAGCCCTCCCCCGTTGGAACGCCATTCACTAAGACGATTATTTTGTATCAATTATTCGCAATAATATACTTTTCGCCTGACGTACGTCGTCCCGCCCTCTTAACAGTGCCACAGTGCCACATGGTACCGGGGTACGAAACACACATTCCAACGCACAGTCACACATTTTCACGCCCGCTTGCGTTTACGCCCGTACGTTCGCTGCTCAAACAACTACGCCAACTACAACCGGCACGGTTGGCGATGAGCACATAAGCGACCGAAACCCCAGTGCCAATGCGGGCACTGCGGACGAGGACGAGCGGGTGCAGGAAATCCTTAAACGATGCCGCTTCCGCTTCCGGCGGCTGTTCCGGTAACCACGAAAGATAAAGTGATTAGCGAATGGCTTCTCGTCGACGCCGGAAGCGCACTGAAACTCGCGCAAAAGGCAAATTAAATACATCCTCCCTTTGCGCCCTGAGCTGTTCACGTGTGTTTTCCGAAGCGCACCCGACCGACATGACAGCACAATTTTTAGAAGTGGCTCCTGCGCGGGCTCCTCGCCAGCCCCTTTACCGCCTGAGTGCGGCGCCCACGATGGGTGGGGCTTTAAAACAAAAATAAATCGCTCGCACGACAATCGGGTAAAGCGACGTTGAAAGTGGGAAGAAGCGAGGTGATTTGCCCCAGTACGAGGGCGCACCAGGGCGTACAGCTGTACCAACCACTTGCTGGCTAGGGTTCGGTACAATTTTAAGCACACATAATTTCCTTTTCCGCAACGAGGCGAACGAAAACAGAGCGAAAAAGGTAGAATAAATAAAAACACCACAATCCGCGAATGGGGATGGGGACGCGCTGGGCTTGGTGGAAGCGGCACCTTTCGGTCGGATTAAACCCGAACCATGGTCCTCGGGGTATGTTGAAGGGTGCGGGATAGAGCGGCACGGTCACGACAAATGTCGTTTTGCTCTCTACGGTGAGTTACAATCCCGGGCCGCACTCACACACACGTGGCCCTGGGCTGGCTGGGTATTTTGGCCGGGGTTTGTTTTAACTACTTTAAGTGAGATAAAATCTCAACTCTCGAGCGATTAGTATGCCCCTCGCAATGGGGGAGGGGGATGAAAAAAGGGACAACAAAAAAACGCATTCCCAATGTGTGGTGAACGTTTTGCGTGGAAAATGGAAATAAAGGACACATGGTGGTGTTTTCGAGAGTAAGGCTCAAGCCCTAGAAGTGTGTGAGCCACCCTTACAAATCGTAGGCTGTTGGGGGCTTTTTTTTTTGCTTTCTTTCCCGGCCCGAGATTACGTGGGTGGATCGAATGAACGCTCAAAATAGAAGCGACACACGAGGCATGCTGGATTTGACATTTTGAGCAGTTTCGACGAATTTTCAATATTAAATCAAAACGCCATGCAACAGCTACACAAAAAAAACGATTAGAATCGTTACAAGTTCCGTAAGCTCCATGGGTTATTAATTGAGTGCGGCTGTTCCCAGCATGTGCGTACATTTATGCGTATTCAATGGCGCCCGTTACTCGCCAATTTTTTTTCGCCGCCCCAAACAACGAAACGTTATTTACCGATAACCGGCAATGATGTTATAAAGCACAACGCAAACTCAATTACACGTACATTAAACTGAACGAGATACGCCAGCGCACCACAGCGCGCGGGTGAGTTGAAACGCACACAAACTGATCAAACAATTAATTACTTTATCGCGAGATCGTGGCACCACGCGCTACCAGAGATCTCCATCACGTCGCGGAAAAAGCGGTTGCATCCATTAATTGATTCATTTAAATCGATATTATTTCCCGTCCGGAGGTTGCGTCACGGCGGCGAATGGATGGAATGCGCGAGCACCCGTGTTTCTACTCAGCCTGGCCACCAGCACAGATAGTTCATTATTTTGATTGATTTATTGATAAGCGCAGGTCGCTCAAGGGCCCAATTAGTGTAGCAGTTCAACCCCATAACATTCCGAGCCATTGGCAAATAATTGTGCCCCCGGGCCGGCGGTCGGTTCGCATCCCAACGCGTGGTAATCGAATTTGATAATTACCAATTAAAGATTATTAGGACCTCCCGGTGAGCTGGCCTGCCGGGTGCGGTCGCAGCCCGACGGTTCAACAAAATTGCCACCAGGCTTAGGTTCCGCATTTTTTTTCTCTACAGCTGACCTAAGCCAATTTACATCATCGAGATTAGTTCGGATGTGTACACACAATAAAACACGATTTGTAAATTGGTCAAAACGGGCCCGAGCACCGACCATGGTGATGAGATAAGAGGCGTTGCGAGGAGAATGAGGGTTAATTTCGAATCACCCTGCTTACACCCTGCGCCCATGAGGGAGATGATGGAGCTACCCACACTAGTTCGCTGAACCACGTGATGCTTCACGCCTGCAGCCAGGCTTAATTCTCAGCGCAAACAACCGGAAAAGCGGTTCGCTCGCCAACACGAAACTAATCCTATTTGATTCCGTCCCACACCTCTGGCACCAGCCTTCCACGGGCAGGATACGCACAAGCACACATCAACAAATACGCAAACACACACACGCACACAGACGCGTGACGGGATCCAGAGAACCGGTTTGGGTGGGAGCTAAAAATTTACATTTCCCTTCCCATTATTCGATTGCTTTTCTAGATGTGCAACAAATTAAATTACCACCAAATGGAACCGCCATCGGTATCCACATGCGGGCGCCCCAATCCTGCCCCGGCAACTCGCCGGAAAACCGTCCCCTGCTCGTCTCCCAACAGCAGCAGCAACAGCAGCAAATGGGCTCCACCGGCCACTCCCATCATCATTCGCATCACGGCCAGCATGGACCGCAGCAGCAACAGCAACAGCAGCAGCAGCAGCATGATAGTTTAGCACAATTAAAATCCCAAAATCTCAAGAACAACGTCTGCCCCCCGCAGCTCCCTCACGCCGCGATGAGTGAGATGCGGGTCTGATTGCACAGCGATTGCGGCGATCTGGTCTAAGAGGCCGGTCCCGATGTGCGATGGCCAGCTGGCCACGACGCAGACGAATGGCAGGTTCCAAAAATCCGAGGAGGAAAGTAAACCCTTGTACGGCATGTTTGCTAACGCAACGATACAAATAGGGTGTGGTTTTCTTGATTTTTGCCTACGAGTTTACGTATCGTTGCTAGGGCACCCGTTTCATATTCCATCACTACTGCACTGGCTACGGTGACTAGATTGATGGAACTCTCCACTCACAACCATTGCAGTATCGAATGCGAGCTAGTCTGTTCATGTTGAACATCGATTTATTTCAATGTGCGTTTTCCAGTACTCAAATGGAGACGCCTGGTCACTCACGTGCTCACCATTTACCTGTTTCAATTCTTTCGCTTCCTCATCACTGTATGTGTGACGCTGCACAACCAGCCACTAAAATCGACTATGCACAACCATCACAGTATCAATAGTGAAGCTTACATTACATTTTGGGCACCGCGTTTTTGTTGACAAACGCCGTTCGGCACGAAAATGGAGACGCCTGGTCATTCACGTGGCCACAGTTTCTTTGCTGCAATACCTGTGTCTACTCATCATTGGCTGCAAAACAAATCACTGCAAACAGTTTCAGCTAACGAGTATCGTTAGGAAACCGGTGTTACCACCTAGTCGGTGTTTAGTTGCTCTTCGCTTCTTCAACTTACTTAGAAATTTCTCGGTTGAACCACACTTCGCCTCTCCGCGTTCCGCTAAATGGGTGCTCCTCCCCCACTACTCTTTAGAAACTGCTTATCGACCCACACACTTCCAAAGCAAATAGAAAACTTCACTACGAGTACATCCCGTCCCGTACGTGCTTCTTTTACAGTTCTTTTAGTTTTGTGAGTCAATTAAAATTCCTTCCGGCTTCAGTGCAACAGTGGAAGCGACTTGGGTAATGTCGCACATCGCACTCGATCGTCCGGAGTGTTGGTGAGTGATGTTTTTTGTTTAGATTCAAAGAAATCGTACCACATGGTGCACGTCACTTCAACTTTATTTATCCTGCTAAATTGGCAAACTTTTCCTCAAATAAGCACATTCCACAGCAAATGTCTTTACTGCGTGCATCAAAACTACCTTCAAGCTGCTCATATAGCCATTACAAGCTATATACAAGTTGATTGATGCTTCCTACATTTTCAATATATGATTCGTAAACAGTGCAAGAAAATGATTTTAAACATAGCAAGTTGCAGCGTACACAGACAGCTTGTTTAAACTATGTTAACATCCCTGATGAATGACAGTTATTTTTTTATTAGAACAATATTACCAGATTATATAATCAAGATAATGTTGCGATATAGTATATTTTTCTAGTTGCACATGATTAAACTAATCGAAAACATGGTCAATGTTGGGATCAATTAGCTGTACAAATTACAGATATCATTCTGTTAAAGCAAAGTGTTGCCGAGCAAAAACAGCACTCACGATGTGTGTTATTCAATCGTCTATGAGAATAATACTATCATTTGAATAATCCACATTTTTTCCATCAACAACGCTACCTACTTTTCCAGTTACGTTGCTGCTTTCCGTCTTGTTTTTCCAACCTGCGTTCAAATTCCATCAATCAAACAATAAAAACTAAACGAACCGAAATATGGAATTCCAGTGTGATAACGAAAATAGTAATCTTATTACCGTTTCACACCATATACTCCACCCCAAGCACCAACACAGTGAAAAAATTGACATGATTTTTGCGGAAATTAAAACATCAGAAAACTCCTTACTGAATCTGATAGGCGAACTCGGAAATTGAAATGAATACCAAGCCAAAGGTCAATCAAACAGCACTAAAATGGTTTATCCAGCTCACTGCTCCATGCCAACACTTCATTTACCATTGTGTATGCCGTACGGCAACATAAAATCTTTTTTGTCTAATGTTTTTCCCAAGCAATGAAATTAAATACGAAATGAATTCCATCATACATTGCTGCATCGGGTTTGTTCAGAAAAAAAAGTGAGAACGCGAATGGAGTTGAACATAAAAATCATATTCAATCAATTGGCAGGCGAAAAATAAGTGTAAAGGTAGGCGAAAAAAAATTAAATGTTGTATGCATAGCAGCGTAAAACCTGTGTACATTGTAACACGTAGATAAATATTTCAATTAGTCGTACCAAAGCGCACGAATCACTCAAACAGCGTGTTACGAGCAGACCGGCCATCAATGGATGCATTTTCACACTGCAATGGCTCTGCAAACATCGGCAGGATCGAGAACGGTGGTCACTCATGTGTGGAACGGAATAACCTGAGTGTAACGATAGCGTCCGATTTTGGGCCAAAGAGATATAAATCCAATCGAAGCTGATCTGTCGAAAACACGACTCACGAAGGCGAGCGAACGCCTACACGAATATCGTTGAACAGGCATGCTTGCGCGAGAATGGTTTGCTTTTCGTTTTGTATTTTCCAGGTGCGCACAAAAAATGTACAAATCATAAACTTCATCGTGGGTGAACGGTGCACCGACCCAAGCTAATATGAAACTCACACAACGTTCAATGTTACTTCGAAAACTAACGAAAAGTCACCCACACTGAAACACGGCACGGCACTTCCTTTACACGATGTTCAACTGACGCTCATGGCGGCAGATCCCAAACAGACACAAACATACACACACCCACAGATTCACACATTGCACAGGCATAGTAAATGCCTCCCCCTCGTTCGAACATGGGAATATAAGACTTTTAAGGATACGCATACGAAAATACGCCAATCAGGTGGAGAATAGGTTAAAAGAGAGGATAGAAGTGTTTTGCGTATGGAATCGATTTCAGCATGGTTCGGTACGCCGGCAAAAACCATAGAGTTTTACTCCATTTACGGTCACTAGAAAAATAATATAATCACAACAGCGGTTCGTGGGGTTTGTAAGATATAATGTAATTACCTATGAATACCGGCGGTGAAGGGTGGACGGAGTTCGAATAAACTATTTAACAAGCGATTGAGTTTATTTACGTGTTTCTCTTTTACTTAAGTTAAAAAATATCATCAAATATATTAATTACATTATTTATTAGACATATGTACATTTTATATTCGTTTTTAATTCCTCTAGTAATCTTACCGCTCTAACGCTTCAATAGTTTCACTATTTAAGGATCTCTATTATTCATAGGTAATTTATAGGGTCCAATAAAAAAACTACATTTTTTATATAAAACACAAGAAAACATCATAAAACTTGTTTGTTCCGGGATTAATTGCTTGGAAACGTTATTAGATTAATTGGTTGCTAAACGATTAGATAAACGTTTTTAGATAAATTGCTTGGAAACGTTATTAGATAAATTGTTTGGCAATGAAACGATTCCATTGAAAAAAAAATTACGAAGATACATGGCCTACTTAGCAAGGACCCTGCTTCAGGTGCGTCAACTGTTAATCATCAAGCAACACTCTTGAAATCATAGTGCACATTTGCGTCATCTGACCGCGCAACCTGTCTTCATTATAACGTTTGAGCTCGAGTATAACGGTAGTATTTCTTAGGGTCTTATTATACCACGTCCTGTCTGGGACAAGGAATTTTGTTGAGAAACTTTTTACTGGTGATTTTTTTTTTTGAGTTTTAATCTTTGAAAGCTATTGCATTCTCGAACCTACCAATGGAAGGGACAGTGGAAGATATGGACGTAAGTACTGGTGAATCTGGCACGTATTCATTACACCAATGCTAACTTTTCCGAATGATGGATGGTCTCTGTCTCATGCAGCCTCAGCTACCATTCCAGAACACATTTTTAGAAGACTTCGGTGAGCCCGTCGATGCGCACTCAAGCCATGTGATGCCATCTAAAACATCGCGCCGCAAAGCTTCTCCGGCACCAGCCGAACCTCACGGCGCCACGCGAGGTAGAAGCAGTTCTCGTCGTCGATTGACATCACGTGGTCGCCGTGCCGCTATGGCAAAATCGACAGATGAGCAGCCACCATCTCCGCGATCTCCAATGCGTCAACGGCGTGGTCGAAGCCGATCCCGGAAAGGAGAAAACCGTTCTCAATCCGCTCGAAGCCAATCACGTCGGCGTACGCGTAGCCGAGCCCGTTCCGGCCGATCACGATCACGTGGTCGCGGACGTTCTCGATCACAAACCCCAAAGCGATCAAGCCGGTCACGCCGGCGTTAGTATAGCTTCTGGTGCGGCCCAGCGCTGGAAAACCACCTCCAAATTGCACCGTTAACGATGGAAATTTCCTGTAAAAACAAGTCAGTTCATCTTCACCCGGAAGTCATCCGAGTCCCTTCGGTCATCTCGATACCATCGCGAGAGGCGAACTGGCAATTATGAGCCATCTTTGCCTCTGCAGCATCTCACATAATCATCCACCGGAGTGGAAGCACCGAAGCGGAACCCGTACGTGTTTCACATTGCACACATTTTAATACCACCAGATAATCTGCCGTACGAGTCGGGACGACCGTTGACCGGAAGCGGTGTACCGGGTTGCCTAGTGTGGGTGTGTTGCACGCCACCAGCGCTACTTCGCCGGTCACGCTCGCTTGGATTTGCATAACGGAAGGCGCGCGAGCAGAAGAAAATGAAAAGCACAAACGCTGCTGGTTGCTGGGAAAACGCACTGAGGCGACTCGAGAACAGGACAGAAGCGACAACGAGGGTTTTGCATGACTGTTTTTTTTTTTATTTTCACTATCTCTCTGCAATTTCATTGCACCAGTAATCCATGAATAAAACATTCCGGTTTCTCCCAACCCAGCGAGAGTGATATGATAAAATCATGTACTACGAGCCGTGTGCCAGCATCGGTAGATGGCAAGCGAAAGGAAATGAAACAAAAAAAGAAGCAAAAAAATGGTCGCTCCGCTCTCGATGGATGGGCTTCCGCGAGAGACCCACCGTTATCCCGTAGATCGCTGTTTCTTAAGCATTCCGTTCCGTTTCCCAGTCCACGGGATGGTGGTTTCCATCGAAAGATTTTTTTTGTGCTTCGTTTTGCTTCCTTTTCGGGCTCCAAAGTCCAGCGCCTAATCCAGGCGGAACCCTACGGGGGGAAAAAACGGCACGGGCGAGAGACCGAACGAACGAGCTTAAATTATCATGAACCCAAACGCCCCGGCTTGGTGTATGATCTTCGTTCGCTATCTACTACCGTCGGGCGTCCGAAAACCCACCCCAAGGCTCCGCTACGATGCAAAATAATGAGTTCCGGTGGCGTGACGGAGCAGGAGCGTAACGAATCGAACGGCCGGAGAAGGAACCGAAGCATGTGGGCGAAGTTCGCGTCTCGGGCGGCAGCTTTCGTTACTCACTGCAAGGATAGTAGCAGTACTGGCCGAAGGATTGCCTTTTTTTAGCGTAGAGGACTGGAAAACATAGCAAAGAAAAGAGAACATTCGCATGCTTGATATATTCCCGGCAAATCCTCCATTAGTCTTCCCCGCTGCCATTTTTTTTTTCATCTCGTGCCTTCCGGCGTGCAGCGTCCTTTGTGGCATTTTCCTTCTCGGAACAGTGGAACCTGAAAAAAAACACATCGTTTGAGCGGCATTCTAGTTGCGACTGTCCACACCAGCGGGCAGCCTGCTTTAATATTTGCCTCACGGAGTGTTACTCAACTTTGTGCGCATTCTTTTTCTGTGTGTTTGTGTGTGTGTGTGTCTCGTACTTTCCGCCCCATCTTCGATGGCTGCCGAGGGAAGAGTGCGAACGGGAAGCTCTAGCTTGTTCCGTTCTGTGCTCACGGTCGGTCGCTGGCCCGAGTCCCGGAATGCCCGCAGGAAGTAGGTATGCACACGTCGGGTTGCTGCTCATCCGCCGCACGAATAATTAGCAACAAACAAAAGGGACACAACACATTAAGGGCAGCTTGCGTGGTGGCCGCCCGCAGGTCGAGCGGATGACGAAAAGGCGGATTTCCGCCTGGTGGTAGGGCAAAAATGAACCGGAAAATATTTCTCTACAATATGAATGGCAAAGGATGTGGTGTGTTTTGATGTTAGTGAAGCAGTTTTCTCTTCGTCCCTTCGCTCGGGGTGAATTTGCGTTCGCTGTGGGAGAATGGGGTGGCGAGATAGCTCATGAATAGTACACTCAAGTGAGCTATGCTCATAACCTCACCGGTGTTTTTGAGCGTGACGAATGGAAGGACAAATTTCTACATTGTTACGTTACATTTTGAGAGAGTTTCATTATTTTCGCTCGTTGGCTTGAATAATAGATATTCAAATCGAGCGTGTTTCAGAGCGTGTTTTAGTGCAACCGAAATATTTAAATCAAATAAACTGTTCCTCTTTTGGTGAAATAGCAACTCTGTTTATGCCTGTTCGTTATTGTACGAATTATGTATCTACCGCAAATTAGTAGCAATTACATCACCGCTTCCTTGTGAACTCGTTGCATAAAAAAGGCACACTCTTGGCTTGATCAATTATGTATGCACATTTTCTTGGCTGGTGGGTTCTCGAACGGGTTCTCGAAAAAGCTGAAAGAAAAGTAAAACAAACAGCCAAATTCACGCTCGTACCGAGTCTGTGTTAAAAGTATTGTGCTTGATCGCCCTCGCATCAAACCCTTTGGTAGCCTGAATGGTCATTGAGTTGCCATTGAGTAAGGGGTCATTCTAGAACAGAACGACCCTGCAACGGATGCGGAAGGGCTTTCAAGCACCCAAACCGAACCTCGAAGCGCTGAATAATTGAATGGGTTGAAAACTCCTTTCACATTAACCATGCAAGCATTCGGCATGCCGAAAAGTTTGATTCACCCGGCTCAAACACAAAAAGCCACCCAAGCACGGTACTCGCTGCGAAACCTTAAAAGGAAGCAAAAATAAACCATCAACCACCCTCAGGTTGACAGGTTGGCTTGCATTTTCAATTACCCTTAAAACGAAAGCCTCACGGGTTCAACCCCACCGTTAGCACATTGTCTAGGGCTCGCGAAAGCCGCGCTAGATTAACCGAACGACCAAGCCTGCATGCAAAGCAGGCTCTGCTCCCACAAGAGCTTGATGCCAATTTTGATCGTTTCCTGGTTCGTTTCCTGGACGTCTTTTTTTCCTTCTTTTGTTTTAATTACCTCTCCATTGCCACCCGTAAGACGGCCCAATCTAAGACGCCCACGGCCAGTTCAAAGACCGGCGCGGAAATCAATTTCCATTCCGAGCTCGGGGATTTCATTTTATCGCTCCCACGTGCACCCACTGCCACCCACGCGAGCCGGTCGTTTTAATTAATTTAATTGAATTTCGCAAGCGCATTGTGGGAACGCGGCCGGTTGTATTGATTTATCCTGCTCGTTCGCTAGAACGCACCGCGCGTTTGGCGAAAAACCGTTGAAAAGGACCTCACCGAAAACGCACCGCAGCCAACGACCAACGGGACTCGTAAATGGGCAAGCAAGTAGCGATGGTTTTACGTGCGCGAATACAATACTCGAAACACCAACTCGGCGGGTAACTCTTTGCGTGCACTTGCCCGAACGCGAGCCACACACGGGCCGATGGAAAGAAACGGCCTGTTTGGATTTACTTTCGGTAAAAGGTTTTAACGGCGGGCCACGGTACGCGAACCCTGGAGAACCAAACCGAGTGTTAGAGCAAGAGAGAGAGAGAAAAACCCTCCCCAGTAATAATAAACCATACCGACCGGTTCCACGGCCACGCAAACAATTTAGACGGGCACGAACGAATCGCTCGACCGCGCTCATATTTGCCCATGCTCGCGCGGCAAAACCCCTGGCTTGAAGATCGCACCAACGACCCCTGCTGGGGGAGAAGGGGGTGGTACCGCCGTGGAGTGCCACCCAGTGCAGGGGGGCCAACATTATTTCATTATATTTGCTGTTTGAATTTCGCCTCGCTCCGTGCGCCCGTGTGCCAACGATTTTGTTTCTTTTCGCTTTCGCGCCTCCTTCGATGCCGTTCCGTTCGCCAAAAAAGCTCCCCGAATGTGTGGGGGTGGAGCGCTTTCCCGCTGCTAGGACCGCTGGGCGCACACAACATTACCCCAACCCGGGTCCCGGATGCGCCCCCGTTACCACCCGACCCCCATCCCTCCCCTCAACGTCCGTCTCCACGCTGCTCATAAATATTTAATGATTTATCGTAGCTAATGTTTTTATGTACATGCTTTTTATTTTATCTCTCCCAGTTTGCCTTTGTTCGCCCTTTGCGGCCCCTACCCGGAGGCCCATTTTGATATGCGCAAGCGAATGAGTGGCGAGAGCGCGTTTCCCTGCTAGTGATGTGTGTGGGTGAATGCTTCTTGTTCATTTCCCAACCAAGGCGAAGCGATGCCTACTTCGGTTTTGGGTACGTATTCGATCGCTCGACACACGCTGCCAGTTGTGCCAGTTTTCCGCACAAATCTGGCTCGTGGTTATCCTGATCGCGTGGCCGCTTCGGGTGGAAGGACACTTTTAGGACTCACTTATATTCACTCCGTTCGCGTTCGGCTCACTCACTCGTCGAGCCAAGCAAATGTCCCTACTGTGCAGTAACATTTCCATTGCGAAATTTAAATCAATCTGAGTTGCAAATTTGTCACTTGTTACCATAATTTTTTCCACCCCCAACCATGTACCATGCCCTGACTTGCCGGCTCTCGGTGGGAAAACTTTCGAGGCCCTTGGCCAGGCGCTGTTCTTGCGGCGATGTGGCGTATGAGATTCTAAGCAACTTCAACTTTTCGAGCCAAACAGACCACTTGATGGGAAGCGGCCGAAAGCTTCTTCATTAAAATGGAATTACCACCACAGGACGGATTCCAAGGGAGGGTGGGTTTTTTTTTTGGTTTTGTTTTGTACGGTCTCTCTGTCTCTTTCTCTCACTCGGTTCACCGTTTTTCAATCGCCTGCGGTGTGCAAAACCACTTGGCGAAACATTTCCCGACCGGTGCATTGCTCGGCCCGGCCGTTTTTGGCGTTCCATCCTAAGCCCGGCAGAATGTAAAACCGATCCCCGCAAAGTGCCATCGAGTGCGAGCGAGAGCGGAAGAACAAGGTGCGCTGGAGGGGTCGAAAAATGAAACCTACCTCAGCCGAATAATTAACCACGTAAAAACGAAACGTCTTACCTCAGGCTAGCAACCTCGGCTTCGGGCTTCACTTGTGGTCGAGCCGCCGGTGGAATGCTCTCGGGTGTTTATCCTGCATCGAACGAACGCCCTCGCAATCGGATTAGCAGTGGCAGGCACGAAAAAAGCGGGCACGGTTGTTAAGGCGTCTGATTTTTTCAAACGTCTTGTTTGGATGGCTTTAGTGGCTAGGAAGTGGCCTAAAGCGTGTAGCGAAGCGCTCACTGTTTTTGAAATGGCTCAGTGGTGACGGTACAGCGTGAAAAACTGGATGGAAAACGTACAACAAACACAAACGACCGCAAATAATCTGAAATGAGTATACCTTTGCGTTTGAAATTGACGAAGCTTTAGAACATTAAAAATGTTTGGTTGTGTTTATTTTAAAGCCATTAGTTTTTTTTTCGAATTATGAAATCGTTTCGACAGTCGTACGATACAAATGAACAAATTGATGTAAATAAATAATGTTGGTTTGCTTACACAAAAAAAATACACATGCTTATTATGCTTGGAATCAACGCTAAAGAAAAATGTCTATGAGTTTTGAAAACAAGTTTCTACTGCAAATGAGAGCGAATCTTGTTTTACTCTATATTCCTCTATATCTTTATTCCTCTATATATCTCTACATTCTTCTCTATTTTCCTCTATATATTGAATATATTGAAAATGAATGGAAAAATGATTGGCTGCACCCTCAAAGCCACAATAAAAAGAGCAAAATCTAAACCTCACACAGTTCCTCGTTTCTAGTTACCAGGCACTGTTGATAAGTGTAAAATTATACCTAAAGCAGCGATTGAGTAACGCAAAGATTGGCAACGCCGCATTAACACCCCTTCCAGCATCAGAAGCTCGTTATAAATTTACGACAGTTTTGTGATACTTTCCGTAACTGCCATTTTTGTTTTGCGCTCACTCTCTGTATATATAAAAACTTCCCTAGTTTTGACTCGTTTTTCCGCAGTAAAGCTCTCCATAATCCCAGGCGGTCGACTGGTCGCAAACCATCCCCTGGATGCTAGCGGCGAGTTCACCCATACAGCCTCGGTATCCACAAGCGGCCGAGACTCCCGGGGTGTATAATTAATTAATTATTTATCATTTATTTTGACGCAAGCTTCACTGCGCACAGCACAAATTCATGCCCGTGTCGGGAAGAGCGAGCCACTCCACTAGATTATGATCTAGCCAACCGGTTATGATCGCAATTTGAGTGAAATTATCCGCTTCCAACTCCATCGGTGGTCCCCCTTTTGCCCGGGACGATGTGGAATGTTTTATGCTTCATCGTTGAAGGTTAAATTTCCTATCCCATACAACCAACGCACAGGCCTAGCCAAGTGCAACGGTACCATTTTGTGGCTAGCCGGCCAAATATAGCCCTACCGGACAGGGAACGCGCTTTTTGGCGTTCGCCAAACCGGCGGCATCCTCGTCGAGCCGGGGCGCGTTATTAATATTCAACAATCAGGCCCGGTCGCGTGTGAAAACACACTCGCGGCCGGCGAATTGTTGCGAGATAAGGGAGCTGGAAAATGATAAACTGCTTAAGCCCGTCCTAATCCCGACCCGACACATACACAGAGCTATTGCTGCACGGTACGAGACTAAGCCGGAAGGATGACAGAAACAGGTATCTCGTTTATATCTCGTTCTCCGCTAAATTGCTGCAGTCATGAGAGTGCATTTGAAGTGCCCATTCACTGGTAACGGTGGCTGAAACCGGTTAAAATTGTTTCCCATTCGCAAGCTACGCTTTTAATTGTGCAGCATGTACGAACCACCAGGCGTCTCCATTGCCCGATGTTTTCGTGGCTCACGAGCAGGTAAGAATGTTAGCGCAATTACTTAATGGGACCTCTTGTGCGGTATCATTTGCGATAAAATGTCTTTTAATATGCTTTTGTTTCTCTGCTCCTCAAAACCAGTTGCAGATGGCATAATTGTGGTTTCATTTCAAAGTTGGAGCGCTTTTTTTTCCTCTTCAAGTGCTCCTACAAACCTATTGAAGCAATCATAGTAACATAGCAACGGGGATTATACTCGACCAAACGAATTCCCAGGTGTACGTGTATGTGTGTATATGTGTTGTCATTAAACAAACACCAGATAAGTGCAACTAATCAATGCTTGACGGCCATCATCGGATGCAAAATATCGTATGAATAAAGCTTTACTTTAATGGAGAAGTTGAAAAAAAATAAGTGACCTTTAATATATTCTTCTTCAATTAATTATATTGATAGCTTTATCGATTGGTGGTCAGTTTATTCAGAATTTTCACTCTCAGACAGGTTGGTATTGAAATCGATATGGAAAGGAATTATTTATTACTTTTAATTAATATTTTTATCCTCATGCTTCCGAACGTAAGTGAAAAGCATTTTATATTCGGTGTGGCGTTTATAAATATTCACTACAATTGCGTTTAACATTTCATTTATGGCTTCATACATCTGCACCCCCACGCCCACCCTTGACCATTCCAACGCTTCACCCAACATGGAATTGCAATCGCGCTTAAAGAGGTTTGTACGATTGCCTTAAAAGACCGGGATGCCACATTAAAACCCTTCCACGTTGCATAACCATCGGGCTGTTTTTTTTTGCACCTCAACCACAAATCAAATGAAATGTGTTTAAATTATGGCATCAGTTCACACCTACACCTCACCCACCCAGCAAACGGACGTTGTGGTGCAAATGTTTAACAACATAATGCGTTCGATTCACGCAACGGCCACAATCTGCCCTCTGGGCGATGTTTGCACGCGTTTGGTCTCGCCCTCGTCCCGTGGGCTCCAATTAGCGCGTTTGTTGGTCGAACGAAAATTTAAAAAGCCAAGCAGAACCGCTCTATCGCATCGCTCCACACACTTCAGGTGGAGCCATGTGGACGCGTTGGCCGTATCGATCTGATTTAATCTACGCGTCCACCATGGCCACCATTATCCCGCGCGATCCCTTATCGCTCGTGCGTAATCGAGATCTGGTTTCGATTCGTACGCACGCGTGCCCACTCGAATCACAAAAGGGTACGCTTTTTGGCCCGGTTCCACGCGGTTCCCCCCCAAGCGGACAAACCGACCCACTAACCAACGCTGGACACGCACGTGCACGCGAGACTCGACTCGATTTCGTTTCGATTCAATCACACGCGACGACTGAGGCCAACATTCGTTCAATCGGCTCAAAACGACGAATCCCTTAATCAAATTTCCGCCTTCATTAGCACTGGCCGGGCGGCGGCACACGACAAACAACTTTATTAAAGCGAAAACGAATACGACACCGGTTCCGTCCCCCAAGTGGCCGCCAGTCTCCTCTCTTTTCACGCTCCCTCGCGCGGCTCGCTCCGGCGCTTTGACGCACACATTGCGAGCAAATTGCCACCCCTTTTTTTCCCGGTGGCTCCCTTGCGGATGGAACGTGCCAGTGAACGGGACTCAACGGGAAACGCCATGAAACGGCAACGTGACTATCGGGACCTTTTCCTTTTGCCACCGGCCCCTCCGAAGGATGCAAACGACCGGAAGCGTGCGTTGGGTTGGGTTGGTGCGTTCCTACCTGAGCCAGCCCTAGAGGGTGTGTGGCATTTTTTTTCTCTCCTTCCTTACGCGCGCTTTTCTTTTCGAGCTCGAAAGGAAATGGTTGCGATTCCCTGCCGATGCCAGGATGTTTACGTGGGTGGGAAGTAGCAGGCATTGCCGCACGGCTACTCGCATTCCGTCACTTCAAGAGTCCTGCCTATCCACCCACTCGTTCCCGGCCCGGATGATGGAATACCGTCCGAAATGGACGGCTGTGCGCGTTGTTTGAATTTCCCTTCGAAAGGTGACGAGCACGGCTGGGGGGGAGGGGGGGAAAGGAGCCAGGACCATGACCCTTGCGCGGTGCGTAGTAAACATGAGGCGTTTATTTATGCTGCGCCATAAACATAATAACGCCGGTTCGCCCCGTTGTCGATGGCGCCGGCGTTGATTTGCGGCTTCGTGATCGCTTCTGGAGCCGCCGGATTGCAGCCATGTTTTTTTTGTCCTCTATTTTTTGCTCTTTGCTTACGAATGAACGCTAGCACGGGGGAGATGGTTTGTTTGTGCTTTTCCACCACTCGGGGCGGGGTTTTCTTCCACTCGGGGAAAGATTTGAGCACACCGACGTGAGTAAAGCCACTCGGGAGCTGTTGCTTTGACGTGCTACCCATCCAGACGAAACGGAACGGAAGCGCCCACCGACCGCTTAACGCCTACTTTGAGCTTCCGTTACGTTATTCCGCTCTGTTTTGTTTTACCTTACGTGCACTGCACGTAAGATGTTGTGTTTTACTTCCGCACGGGGAATTATTACACGCCACCATTTCCTCGCGTCGGATGGTAGCTGTTTGGTAGGGAAATGAAACGCCACCCGAAGGACTCGCAAGCAACGCGAAGCACTCGTCCCGGGTTTTTCCGCTTCGATGAAAGGGCAAAAATCAGGGCAATCTCGCTCGTTGCTTTTTTCCGCCCGTCATATAAGTCTTCTTCACAAAGCAAACGAGGCACCACTCGTGATTGGCTTAATCCTGCACTCTCACAATTTCGTTAATTCGTGTGCATTGTTGGCACAAAGCGATCCAGTTGTTTCTCTGAAGATAAAATAAAACCACGCCAGCGTGCGCTGTAGTATGCCATTTAGTTTTTTTTTCGACGTGCTTCTCGTCAACCGGTTATTTTTTTATGACAACAGGTATGCAATGAAAGCACACGCTGAATTCAATAAAGTCTTGTGTTGGAATTTTGTATGTTTTGCAGAGCTATGCATGGAACTCTAAGCCCAAAATCTGTTTGATCGCTCAACGAACTGCACATACAGCTATAACCGCATTCTAAATGAAATACATCAACTCTATTAAAGTGAACTAACAATGTGGTTTCATCACTCCTTGTTCTGTCCTTGTAGTTTTATGCATTTACTGTTATTGTAAATTACACAGCAGGGCTAAGAAATATAACTTTTTATTGGATAGTTGAGCTTGAACTTATTCTTTTTCAATGTTTTCTGGAATCTCATACTAACCGAATCAGCCCGGGATAAGGATATCTGCGGCTGTTTGGCGGAAATGCTTTTCTGCTCACAAAAAATTATCCAAATCTAAATTCGACTAGATCGTTCTTAAATAAATAATAATAATAATGGAATCTTATACACGTTACGGTATTCGAGAACAATTATTCTATGATCATAGAACCTTATTCTATGATGCAAAATAAATCTTTAAGAAATTATATAAAACACTTTTATTACACTCTGCTGTTTTTGCTTCACGTTGCTTTGATGTCCTTCCGAACTGGCATCAGTTTGCTCTTGAGAGTTTTTTTTTGCTATCCTCCCATTTTCCTCTCTTTCACTACCACTCACCTCCTCACTCACTCCTGCACGATCTCCTGCATACATCGGCCAACTGCCCCGGTAGCACAAACCAGCCCAATCCGGAAGACCAACCGGGGTCGTAAATCAAATTATCGAACACTAAATAACCCGTTTTCTGGGTGGCGCTGAAACCGGCCAGCCACCGTAAGGACACGGCCAGGATCGTCGCTCGACCAAATTGAATGTTCATACCAGCTCCAGCTGTTTCTGGGCGTTTGCGCGCGTTGCTCTCGGACCACCTTCACCGTGCCAACGCCCCGGAACCAACGCCACGAACCAGCCAGCCCACAATGTGCGCGATTCATTTCACCCGAACCGTAATCAGGGGATTACATTTTCACTATCGTCGGAGTACGGAGAAAGGAGCACGCAAGGAAGAGCCGTTTTCTTGCCGTCCACGCTTGCTTCGATGAGTTCATCTTTCGACACCAGGTTGCTACGACACGCACCACCACCGTCAGGAGAGACCACCAGTCGGGGAAAATTAAGCCATAACCGAAGCCGATGGGAAACTCTAAAGAAAAAAAACAGAACGCCCCCTAAGAGCACCGCAGAAAGAGCGGCCTGTTTGCTAGCGGAAGTAATAAATTAAATAAGCCTCCCCCATGGCTTGCTGGCTGGCTGGTGGGAAGAAATTCGATCGCAGTTTTCCACCTTAGGGGATTTTTTCTCTTTCTCTTTCTCTCTCTCTCACACATTTTGCACCTTTGCCTTGTGCCTTCATGATTTGCTCCAGCGCCTTTCGCCTCGGATACGGTTCATTCTATTACTAGCAGTTTCGATTATTTGCCCTATATTTATCTCCCAAGCGCACCATGTTCCCTCACATCGTCGTTCCAATGCGATCTCTGCCTTCCTGCCGAAGGATCTGTCGATTTCTTTGCTCTGCCTTTCACCACCCCCCAAAGACCGCTCTCGTTCGTGCCGGCTTCACTAATCATCGTTGCGAAAGTTAATGTCCCTTTTCGGGCGCGCTACCTTTCATCATGCCACCCTGACGGTGTTTTTCCTCGGGTCGATTTTCCGATCGGCTGGAAGCGGAACGGAACGAGCGCACGACCGCGCCCCCGCTTCGTTCGACCGGTAATCTTTAAATTAAAGCCGACTTCGGAGTCGTGGTCAACGTCCGGGAACGGTGGGAGAAATTTCCCAACCCAACCCACGCCCAACGTCCTTGCAGCCGCCGTAGAACGTGGTGGCGTGGTATTTGCATGCACCAAAGGCATTTCTTTTCCGCCTGCTCGATACTCCACCCCACGGTGTGACGCCGATGGCCATGGTGGATAATTTATCGACACGCCGGGCTGGGCGCACCAGGTGGCTTCGGTCCGGTGGGACCGGCGGAAAATTGCAATTAAATCGATGCCGGTACGGGCAGATCAGGCAAATTAAATTTACTTTGGTGGAAAATACTGTTTGCATCTTTTTGCCTGTTCGCCTGTTAGCCCTCCCTTACAGGCAGAGCTATCCTGGGTTCGATTTGATGGTGTTCCATTAATCGAAAGCTTCTCGGAAGCGACGCTGAACGGTATGCTCCTATTTATATCTTAATTAATACGGCAAGCGCGTCTGTTTCATGTAAGCATCAGCCGTTTGATTTATGAACCGTCGTGAAATCCTGCCTGCCAGAAACGAAACCAGCGCAAAAATCGAGCACGAACGCGTCCCTTCGCGACACCGGCAAACGACTAATCCTTGTGAGCATTTGCGTACCACGAAGTCAGCACAGAATGCATGCCAACAGTAAGAATGCCCGAAAGCAAAGCCGCGAGCCGTGCACTAATTATTGCTCCACCCCGATTCACCCACAACCGACCGGATGCGTGCCCATTGTGCTCGGTCGATGGAAAAGAAATTAAGACACATTTAATCCCCGAACCGTGTCGGTGGTGCAGAAAAATCAAAGGTCCCAGCGAAGCGTGTGCGCATGGCGCAAAGGACGATAGAGGGATTTTCCGGGCCCCGGAGCCGCATCCGGCCATGTCGGCGAGCTGCCGAAGCTGGCAAAGAATGCGGAACAGGCCCGGAAAACTTCTCGCCAGCCAAGCCCACCGGAATGGAAGCGCAAGGAAGCGCAAGTGGCAGCAGCAGCTGCAGCACGGTTCGGTCATAATCGCCCCGAGAAAGAAAAGCGGCCCACCGATAATCGCGGGCGGTGGAAATTGAAGGCGAGCCGGTTTTAAGCGCTGCTTAACGAAACATCACAAACTTTTGCCCCTGAGAGTGGAAGCGAAGATGCGAGCGAGAAGACAACCGAGGAGGCGTTTTCTGGGGGTCCTTTTGGTGGTGAAAACTTTGGCTTTGTTCCACCGTTCCCGGAGCAGCGTGGGCCCCTCGCGGAAGCCAGTCAAAAGTGAAATAGTTTAAATGAAAAACTTCACCCAGCCAGTTCGTTTCCTCTTCGGGTGGGATACAATTTATTCGGGTCGTGTATTTTTTTTCTTTCATTGAAGCTCTTTTTTTGTCTTACTTCCTTTCCGATTCTTGATTCCGTCTTGCCTCCTTTCGATCATCAAATATGCTGATCTTGCAATTTGGCCCTCCGTAATGAGTTGCCGGCACCGGTGCTCGCGGGCGACGGGAATCAAAATTAAACACCTAGGTCGCAAGCAATTAAAAAACTTTAGCTTGGGATTCTTTTTTTCTCACGCTAGTGCTTGGGGGTCGCTGTAAAAGATAAGCTACATGAACAACAGGCCAAAACTACCGTGTATACAGGGCGTTAAATTACTTTCTTTATTGGAGCTTGCACGGAATTTTAACGACTTCTTCTGGGAATACGTCAATCTGCGTGAAGTGTCCTAGCTACAACTATTCAATTTCATGTGAGTACCTGAGTTGCAATATCAATTTAGCACACGTACACAATATAAAGCAAGGGTTTGTGATGCATGCATGCAAGTTTATAAAGCACGCTCCATCAACATTTCAATCAGCAGCATTCAATTGATGTAAACATATTTCTAGGACAAAGGCGCATGAAACACAATATTAGATGCTGTTGTTGGTGTTCTCGCAACCATACAAAAATCAATGTCTCGTCACATATGCATGTATGCATGGATGGATATGGAAAGATAATTTCGTAACGTTGGTGTTTTCGGAATTTCAATTCAAACCATACCTGACGCAACTATTTACCGTTCAAATCAGTTCCCCACCAACTGTCCGAAGATAGGTACGCTATAGCTTCGCAATGGCCGCTTTTACGACGCCACGAAGCGATGGAATTAAAACTCAACCACGCCTCAAGCATGGCAATAACAATGCACGCCACGCTGCAAAGGAATGGCGATGCATTCCTGCCAAATGACCCAATTGCGATGCGGCCCCATCCAACGCGAACGCACACGTGCCACCAGTCCCAGCTGCCCAGCAAGCAATCGGAATTGCATTTATCGAGCCGCGACAGAATGTTGCTTCCGTGCCGGATTTTCCACCCGGGGCACCAAAACCGGGGGCTTTACAGGGGCCCAATAATGGCATTGTAATGAGACGCGCTCGGTGTTTTTCGCCCGAAGAAATCAATTATCCATCGCACGGTGCACCTGCGCTGCTCCCAGTGGCAACATGGCACCATTTTTCAGCGTGCCAGTGCTCTATTTTCCCACCCACCCACCCCCAAAACCCCGGCCGTTTTCCCTTGGCCAGTCATTAATTCACGCTTGCCAAGCGCCTCGTGGCTTTTCCCGGCACCGGCACCTGTGGTCCGGAAGCGGAAGCACAGTCTTTCTGCATTTCGAGCTGCACATTTTTGGCATTTCTACCGTAAGACAACGCCACACCACGCGCAAAAAAAAAGGGATCGTGTAACTTAAGCACACACCACGATGATAACAATCGACCGGAAACAGCTCGCCTCATTAAACTTCCGCGAATGCACCACCCACGGTCACCGGCTACACACCCCCATCGGTTGTTTGATTGCCGGAGTAAACACGCGCATAAAACATGCAACCGAGCGGGCAGTGGTGGGTTTTATTTGCCGAGAAAAAAACACACCTTATCGTGCAGATTATTTCCTCCGCTTTCCGATGGCCGCTCGAATGTAACACAAAACAAAACGTGAGCGCGCTCGTGTTTGTGTGTGTGTGTGTGTGGGCTGGGGGGAAAAATCGCTTTCATTTCATTTCGAATACGCCAAAACCAACCAACCATTCACCCGGCTCGCCCGGGAAAACTCGCGAGAGCCCAACACGGCCGGGGCGCATATGCTGTGTGGCGCTTAATCAAAGATGCAAATTTTCACCGCCCACCACCGTACAAGGGGTTATTCAGCTTTTCCCAGCGTATGTATGGTTTGTTGGGTTTCCCCCCCCCCCTCTTTTTTTTTCTCTCTCCTCCCTCCTCTTTCTTGACGTCCATCCCACCCACTCTTTATGCCGTATTGCTCGCAGGGTGTAGAATGTGGCGTATTTTGTTTCACCCACCCGAGCCCATTTCCACGGACACGGGCCCGAGCGCGGAAAACGTACAAATAAAAGCACACATTCAACACGGCGCTCGGGGCGCTCCGCGGTAAATGTATGTGTGTGTGTGTGCTTGAGTGGGTACTTCTAAGGCAAAAATATAAAATATAAAAAAATGAATACCACGCCCGGCAGCCATCATAACCATCGTCCTTACACCGGTGCAGCGGAAAAGTAATCTTTCCATGGATAAAAATGAACCGGAAAAGCTAAAACGAAAAAAAAAATTGCCCGCTTTTGTGAGTAAAAAAATCGACACTTTGAAAGGTGCAAAATATGGGTCCGGTCCGGTTGCGATGCGGAAACTAGCGGCGAAAATGCGAATTCCTATTCAATCACACCAAAACGCCTGCGATGCACGGTGCCCACGAGAGAGGTCCGGAAAATCGCGCATCACATCGGAGCAAAAAAGCGACTCCCCGTGCATTATTACCACGGCGTCCAGTGGGCATCAAAGACGAGGCTCATCCCACAAAGGGTCAAGTCATTTTCATCGCGCTGTTCCGAAATTTGATCACCATCTCGCCGCAAAAGTTAATCACGTTGCCGAAACCGCGTGTCGACGTGATTGTCACAGGTTCCGGTCACGGGGCACGATAAACATGGCTCTCTGTGGCTTTGTTTTTCGTTTTTTTTTTGTTTTTTTTTGTCCCACATTGGGCTCAGCCGGGGTGGAACCGTAACCACCCCCGCGATCGATCTTTTTACGGCTTCATAATTGACACGGAAGCCACGCAAAAGGAGCTTCCGCAAAATGGGACGAACCGCGAAACATAACGCCACCACGGGCGAAGGATTCGCGCGCGTGTGGGAATAAAACAAATGGACCCACGGTGGTTTCCCGGTGGGTTGGTTCCTGGTGAGGGGGGGGAAAGGCACGAAGGTCACCATCCTATCGGGTGGTGGAGTTTCATTTTTTAACGCGAGATCATCAAACTTTACGCTGCCCCTTCGGGATTTGCTGTTGCTCGGTTTGGCAAATCGAGCCAACAAGAGATAGGAGAGAGAGAGAGAGAGAAAAAGAAAAGACGGACGGGCTAGCTGGACGGGGTGGTTTTTATTTTATCATCTCCGTCCTCCCACCAACACCCATTCCGTTGGTTTTCCTTCCCCTCCACGTCGCCAAAGGACGTGGCCAAGCTTTGGCCGGATATCGAGTGTCTCGATTTTATGTGCGTTGCTTCCGGCGGAAGCAACCCAAGAGAAGAAAAAAAAATCCCCCTCCGAACGGGACTCCATTACCAACGGAGGTGCCAAAGCAAAGGGTTCAAGGGAGAACCGTGTCCGGTCGCTTCGTCGGCACGGAAGCTGCTTCACCCGCCGGGCTGTAGATACAATTTATGCTAAACAAATTAAAGCCATTAGATTTTATGGGCTCAGAGGATGGGGCCAGCTTTGAAGTGGGCGATTTTCCTGGCGTAACGGCGGAACGAAGGCGCACTTCTTGCGAAAAGGCCACGCGGTTTGATGCGTTTGACCCGCACCACTCGCACTGCTTCCCCCTCCCCCTCCCCCGGACGGATTAGAGCAAGACATGGCCCGAGGATGGTAAAACGAAAAACCCGTCAATAAATAACGGGAGATGAAGAAAAATATACACCGAACCAGCCCGACCCGGCTCATAAAGAGTTATGGAATAATGACAGCCACCGGGTGGTGGCTTGGGTTTTTATAACGGCCTTTTTTTTTTGGCCACCCAACCCTCCCACCCTTTGGCGGCGTCTTCCCCCGGCCGGGAGGCAAGAGGACGCGGTTTCGGTTAGCCGATTGTGCCGAATCGGATTCCGGACCGGACGGAGATTGATGTTTATTTTGCCCGCCAGCTTCCGCGACGGCTGCGGTCCAAGTGTGGCAGTTTTCCCGGGAACTCCTTCGAGTTTGTCTTCAATTTATTTTTATTATCATATTTTTTCCGTAATTCTCCTTTATTTGCTCTTTGTGCATGGGCCAGCCGTTTCCGGTACGCGGTTCCGGGGGAAGGAGCGCATAATCTACTGGGGGGGGGATGAAAGGATGCTCCCCGAGATGGTAGGGGTCTTTCCCCCGTTACATGCACCCTTCCCCGGGCGGGTTCGCCGTTTTTGTCGTGCGTTTTTGCCGCATTTATTTCGCAGCCGCCTTCACGCTCGTCGGTGCAGATTAAATGAAGCTCATAAATATCGCCTAAAATCTCATCTCGGTGTCAGGCCAGGGCGTTCGTCTTCGGGTGACCAAGGCGTCGGTCGAACAGGGGCGAGGTGGTTGAAGAAGAATAATACCGAATAGAAGATGGTTAGAGGTAGGAATATGCCCACCGCGGAAGGGCATCCGGAAGCCGGAAGCGCGAAATAAATAATGCAATTCTCCATCGCCGCATGTTCTCGTAAAAAGGGGAGGACGGGTGCTTGTCAAAGTGGTGGTGGTACATACACACATACACACACCAGGCCCAGGCGTCGGAAGAACGAAGGAAGGTTTTTTTTTTCTCTTTCCCGGAGGCCGAAACCTCGTTTCCTCGTTCCCGGAACAGGAAGCAGAAACGTTTTCAGTTTTCTTTTTTTCTTCCCCCCAGACCCAAACCGGATTCGATTTCCGACGGGATTTCCCGACGGTTTTCCCGGGACCAGGCGGGAAAATAAAAACCCCACCAATTGACACGACAACACGCCCGATTCGGGGTGGGGGATGCATTTTTCCTTTACGCCACGTGCGATGTCGTTTTGGGGAGCACGCGCCCTTTCTTTCGCCCAAACGATGATCGATGGTGGGTGGCCGCGAAAAGCCGGTCGGTTCCAGGACACGCGTGGGAATAATAACCGCTCGTAAGCCGCTCGTCCCGGGACCGAGGGATAAGTATTATTTATGTGCCCGTCATCGCACCAAGCGACCAACCGAGGGTACCATTAGGCGCTGGGATTGTCACTCGCTGCGTGGCCAGCAGCATCACGAGCAGGACCAGCGCCAGGACGACGGACATGAGCACTCCGAGCGGTGGGACGCGAATTATGCGCATAGACGAGAGCAAAGCCGGTGTTATTAATTTTTGATGCACGAAATGTGGTGCCTTGTACCGGTGGCGATGGTTATTACTTTCGGCGGAAGCAAACCCACAGGTCTTTGGCGAGTCGGTTAACGGTTCCGGCTGCCGACATTCATCAGCGTAGCTGTTGCGTTTTAGCATACTTACACCCACCCATCCATTCGTTCGTCGCACCACGCAGCTAATTACATCACGAGATCGAAAGGCATTGACGCGATACCGGTTGATTGGTGTAACTGAATTAGTTGCATTATTATTACTACCCACCCCAGCCTCTTTCACGAGTGCCCTTTCATCATTATGCACATGCCAGAAATTGCACGGTGGTGGAATGGCCATACCAACGGACCTGCAAAACCACTCGCTCAATTCACTCGCTCCGTTCTTCCGGTTCGTCGACTCGATTAGGCCGAGTTTGATCGAATGATTCCGCGGTATGCAGGGCATGGAGGGCAGGGGGAGGGAGGGGGGGGGGAATGGTCACTACTAATTTGCCCCCTTCCCAAAAGCGGGTCACATTCCGAACGGGGCCACACACGGCCGAACTGCGGTCGTAAATTACTCCTCTCACGGTCATTAACGAGCGCACACTTTTTTTTTTTTGAAGCGCTCGATCCCACATTATAACCTTTCCCCGGGCGGGTGGAAAGCGCCAACCGTGGAAACCGACCAAATGCAAACCACCGGATCTTCGCATCCGGTGACTGCTTCAATTCGAAACAACCGAAACCTACGCATTAGCTGCACGATTGGTGCGGTTTCGGTGCCACGCATCCTTCGACCGCCCGCCGTTGGGCATCAACATGACAACGTTGTCGGAAGCTTCCGGGGCCATTTTTTATATATTTTTTTTTGATAGCTATTGTTGTGCATTCCACTCGTCCTTCGCCGAGCTAACCCACCAAACTACGGGCGGCTGTTTTTCTATGACAAATAGTCAATTAACCCGCCGCCGAACGGTTGATTTATGATATTAGTGTAGCTCCGCTCTCCGTGTGGCCACTCGGTGGCTGTAGATGGATGCCAAAGCACACACACACACACGCTCATTAAAACATGCGCACTCCCATAAATCAATCCCTAATCCGGTGGGACGGGACGCCAAGATTTGGCTCGCCGGTGGGTTGGCGCGATCGAATCACGGACCGGAAATGCGTGTGATCATTTTGCGAGAGACCGAACCGAAACCGGGTGGTGCTATAATTGCTGCCGTTGCGATGATTGCTCTCGCCTTGATTGGTCCCGTGTTATTTAGTTAATCTAACTAGATGCATCCCCGGACCGGAAGTGTGGCCACGGTAGCGTTTGATGCGGTAGGTATATGCGGAAAATGGGGCTGGGGGAGGAAGAGAGTACAAAAAAATGTGCTAGGGCATATTCATGAGCAGATGTTCGAACGCTTGAATGTCGATTTCATGTCGTTTCGGTTCCGATGAACGGTCCTTTGATTCCCGTTTCAAATGAGCGTTTGCTCCCAGCAATGATTTAATGTTCAATCGCTATTGCAAATTATGATTGCTGGCCAACGCAACAGCATGAATTTAAATCGCTCTTAACAAATTCAATTGCATTTTGTTCGGATTGAGTGGATTCGAAAATGATGGGCATATTTGTGAAAATAATAGCTCATAAAGTTTACCATTCTATAATATTAGTGTCTTTTCGTTTTTCAGGTACAGAAAACATTGCATATTGTGTGATGTGTGGTGCCGAATAAATTAATTAACGTTATTTACTTCTAAAGATAAGTTCGAATGAATATAACATTAGTAAGTAGATCATTTCATTGATAATAAAAACTGTATCCAACCAATCGCAAATACGCCTAAATTTATTGATATGTGTCTACAAAATCATCCATTTCCGATTACCATTCGTATGTACTTTAAAAGGGCAAAAAATATATTGCAAATAAAATACATAATGTACCAGACCCTTAAATGTGTTTTTCCAACATTTTTTAGGTCCCTCCCTGAACGTTGACTCCATTATTTGTTCAATTCGACGCTGAAAAGGATTGGGTTATTCATGCCAAATCGCCTAAAATGACAGAAATCATCCCATTTTCTTGCGGCCTTCGTTCCACCTCCTGCTGCTCCAAACTCTCGCTCAACCCTATAAATCTCCACCTCAACGTAAACCTGGCTCCGGATCGAACCCCGTTCCACCCCTGGGACGAAGCCAAGACGCGCCGCACGCCCAGATCGGCGAGTTAATGAACGAAATGAATTGAATGGAATATTTCTCCATCACCTGATCCCATCGGCTGTGCCGCAACCCACCGCACGGCACCGCAATAATGCAAGCAAAATGAATATAAATTTCACTTCATTTTCCCGTCCGAAAAAACTTTCAAATCCCTGCACCCGCCGGCCGGACCACGGCACCGGCCTGGGACACGTCGCCAAAAGGAAATGTCAGCTCGTTTGCAGGCCAATGGGTTTTGCTACCTTTCCACCCGTTTTCGGTTCTCGGCCAGCTTAGGGCGTCCGGGAGCGCAAAACTTTCACCCTTACCTGTCGTTACCCTTGTCACCGTGTCAGGGTGGGGTGGCGTGCGTATGCTCCGAGCCCAATAAACACTGATTTCGCTCCAGCCCTCCGAGCGGCGCGATGCTTTGACTTTTCGCCGGCGCGCAAAGCGAAGAGGAAAAGATTTTCCCAACTACTGCCGGGCGAAGGGCACCAAGGGGCCAGGGCGAAGCCATTTTGATGGCCAACGAAGTAAACCCATTTTTAACAATAAAGCCACGGCCTGGAACCTTCGCACCGTTTGGCCCAAAACCGCCCGGTTCAACGGTAATTCATCGGCTAACGAGGTTTTTATTCTAATAATGCGCCCAGTAATGGCAGTTTAATGCGCATACGAGCCGTGCAGAGCGGCATCGACGTGCGTGTGCTGCCGTTACATGGACATGCTGGGGTAATTAATTTTCCGAGCCACACAGCGACGAGAGATAGGGTTTCGGTGCACAACTGCTCTCTTGGATGGGTGGGTAAATTTGTCATCGTACCGTCAACTTATTGTGGGTAATTTTGTCAACCTAGCGTGAAATGCCCGCTGACAAGTACCGATCGCGGTACAATAAGGAGACCCATGTGGTAATTCAATTAATGTAGTTTTAGTAAAGGGATTCTTCGGAAACTAATCAACTGAAAATAAACGAAAACACAAACTTTATTATTTTTTGTTAAAAGCATTTGTGAATGATAATGGATTATCAATTCCAATACTTGTGGTTGCATCAAGAGAAGAAAACAAAACGTTTAATTAAGTTTCAAATTGCTTCCGTCCGCCGAAATGAGATAATCGTTTAGGTGTACCAATCAATTAGCAAAACCACTAATTGCTGATCAAATATTCATTACGCCATGGAAGATGGTTTCTTCTGTTTTACCCGTGGACGCCTTCGGTTTCGCGATATATGAGTGGAGCTAATGTTGTGCTGGGTGTCATGAGGCAGCTTCGATTTTGTATATGATTGAAGTGATCTGGAGAAATGATACGCTGAGACGACGAAAGAATGGTACGTTGAGAGATAAACTGTCCCATAGCAGCATCGTTCAATGATCCAACGGCATCCATTTACATTAATCTCAGATCTGGTACTTAAATATAATATAATCTTATCAAATGGGATAAGATGGAATATCTCGTAAGCTCTATAAAATTGAATTCAATACATTCCGAAATTACGACCGCTTGAAAATCAGAAACAGAATAGGAAGCCGCCCGATATTTATGAGAAATATGTCAAGTAAATTTCCCTAAAATCCTCAAACATTGGTACGTTTTCTATCCGATTATAGCCCCCGTTGCTGTTGGATGTAGAGTAGTGCATTAGTGGAAAATTGCATAGTGTGAAACTGAAATAGTGCATTCGCATCAACACCTCCGCTCACGCCCTAGCGCCGATGCATTCTGCGAAATATGTCAAAAGTCCTGAAGCATGGGCGTATCCACCATATTATGCTATTTTCCATACAGTAAAACATCAGTCAAACCGTCTACCGCCTGCGCAGCTTTTAATTTCAGTTCGTTTGACCCTCGGTCAGAAAGGGCCAACCCACCACCCACCCGAAGCCACCCCATCCGTTGCACTGGCTGGAATGCAGGTGAGAGTTCGCCGACCATTTAAGGCTCGCCCACGTGCTTCGTGGAATGCAACCCGACACCAGCTGAGCACGGTTACGGTGTGCTGGTTCCGCTTAAGACCGTCTGGTCGGGTGCCCCTGGACCAAATGTGGCCCCAATTCACCCCGCCTGAAAGTCCCGGGAACGGTATAATTTATTTGAAAATTTAATAAACCATAAACGCTCGTTTTCCACGTCTGCCCCCCACGCGCGCGCGATCGGGAAAACCGTCGGTGGAACAGCAGTTTTCCCTAAAACACCGAGTTCCAGTGAACCTGGCTTGTGGAAAGCGTGGCGTCACGAGGGTGCCACCCTTCCGTATCGTCCTCAAACCGATCGTTTTTCCGCCGTACGGCTGAATGTAGAAGGCTTCCCACATTGCAGCATGCCAACGGCGGTGGCTCTCGGAAAATGTCCGCTCGAAACGGCACACGTCCGGCGCTGGTATCGGAAAGGGTGAATAACATTTTGTATTTTCAGGAACAATAATCTCGAAAATGATAAAACACAAATACGCCATCGAAAGGGGAAGCTAATAAATAAATTCATTGCTTTTTTTGTTGCCCCCATCGCGCAAAAGCTTTTCCATCCCGTACACCTGTTCGGTACAGGCATTGAAAAATCGGAACGGACCGGTAAATATAAATATATTCAAATTGCGCTCGTGCACCCCGCCCAATGCTAATTACATTCGATTCAATCGAAAGCCCTTCCCAGGAACCCGCGAGCTGCGTGGTTTTAGAGGCAAATCTTATTTATGGCCCACAACCGGCTGCACGTTTCTGCCACGTGGTGCGGCGTGGTGTCTGATTTGATACAAATCATTCAACGGACGCCACGTGCCGGAGCTCCCACCACGGATATGACCCTCAACCTCGTGGGTGACTTGGGAACGCGGCCCAGCCCAAATGAAGAATAATTGAATAATTATACATGCAAATTCACCCGCACCAGTGCCGGAGGCGTACTGATATGCGAGCAAACCGCCGAGTTCTCGATCCTTCAAACGTGGTAGAACGCGGGATCCTTCGGGGGAGAATGCCAAATGTCACCCACGAAAGCAAAAAAAAAAAACAAACGAGGACTCCCCACAGAGAGAAGGATCCCGGCACTGGCAAGGCCGGTAATTACGTAACCCCAAGACATTTCCGCCTACCGAACGAACGCAAGCATGGTGATGTACCGTTTATCAGGCGCGATGAGTAAAGCACGCAAACGCATGAACTCGCCCACGCTGGGGGCTGCGAGTGTGGGAGGGGAAGTGGGCCGAATAAATTCGTGATGGAAAATATAAATATAGGAGCGAAGTGTGGGCGAAGCGGTTTCCGAAAAGTCCAACGCTTGGTTGATCATCGTGCTTGCTAAAGATAAACTGCAAAGTTCAACAACGGCATTGATAAGAGCAAATGTGATACTCGCAGCGGCCATATATGTGTGTGGGGGAGCTAAGCGTATCAATTACGGCTGGGACGAAAATGGGAAGTGATTTGTCGGCTCGCTGGTTGGTTTTTCGTTACAGGAAAATGAGAGAAATTTTCAACTATACGCAAGAAATACACAGTTAGTATAGAAATGTTAAATGTTGCGATTAATGCTTTTCTAAATTATCATACAAAAACCTTTAAACAAACCACTCCTACTAGCGCGAATTGTTCATTAAGCATCCATAAAAAAGAGGGCTAGAAATGCTTGAAACGTTTCACGAAAAAAAAGCTAACATGTTCATAAAACCCACGAACGCCATGGACGAAATGATTTGCAATTTCTGACCCCAGGCCTACGGGTGAGCTGCGAGATAAATGGTTTAGCCGAAAACGGTGCCTACCACCAATTTATTACGATAATTTTTTGACCCAGCAAATCATCCCAAGAAATGAACCGATCAATTGGTCGCTGGGCGCAACTGATTGGATCCGCTGGAAGGTGGCCATTCTAAGATGGCGTACAACGGCGTTCTAGGACTTGGTCGGCAATAAAAAAAACGCCCTTTGGTGTAGTAGCCATTACGTTTCGGAGCTGGCTTCCGCATCGTTAAAGCGAGGAGTGAAAATTAGCCCCTTCAGTTTTCGCTGCGTGTATAAAAAATAAAAGGATAATGAGAGAAAATTGGGCGATGCTCGAGATTGATTAGACAGTCCGTTCCCCTGGTAAGTGTGGTAGGGCCTTGTTTTGATAATTCACTTCAAAATGCAATATTCTTTTCGTAAAGGTCGAATAACCCCGAATAATAAATTTTCTTTTCTTTTTGCTAGAGTTTTCAGCAAAATACACCATCTTTTTGCGCAATCTGCTAGTGTCCATAAAAACAAAACCTTCAAAATCACTTTACGATTGGGAATCGAATATAACAAAACAAGCAACAGGAACTGCAACTGGCATAGTTCTGTCGCAGGTTGGCTCGTTCCCCTAGCAAGCGGGCAACCAAAAAACCAACACGCTTTTTCTCAACCACCGAAAAAAAAATCAAACGACTGCAATAAATCCATCAGCGTGTTTGATCGCCCGAAGCACCTCGCCACAACGCAAATCATATCGAAACAAAACCTCCGAAAAGCCAATTCGGCCCACCAACACACGATAACCGCTCAGGGGAGGTACGTGGACGCTTTCCCAATCCTTGGTGCTGCAAACACAAAAAGGGGAGCTTCCGGTCCTTTCCGCGGCACTGTTTGCGTTAGTTCGCGGCCACAAAAAGGTAGCGCGACCGAACCGAACACGCACCACCGGTCCCGGGGTTAACCGAAAGCGAGAAGTGCATTTTTGACCCGCGGATGATGTGGTGCATCTTTTTATGCATTCGGTACGCCAAGCGACCACGTACCCGGTTCGAAAACCAGGGTGGTACGCGAACGGGCACAAACGCGGGTGTAAAAGCGAGCACATTAATTCCATTCGATACGAGCGGCCTTTCGTGCGATTTTCTCGCCACCGGGAGATGCACTTTTCGACGTGAAGCGAACCACTGCGCGTTACTACGATGGAGCAAATATAAAAAAAAACACAAAAGATCCGATAGAATACTCCAACGATGCGATGCGTGCACATTTTTTGGTTTGTGTGTTTGTCGGAGCATTCTTTGCGGGTGGCTTAAATTGTAAAAGCAAACAATGGAATGCGTTTTCAAACAATGCACTTTCATCGCTCGGGGAAGCGGGAGAATAATTGATCGAACCGATTGTTTGCATTTGTTTTTCTGCCCCTGGTTGAGTGCTGGGAGTTTTTCAGAAGGCGCATTAGCGCACCGTATTGAAAATGGGAAAAATAGTGGTTAAGTTAATACTTGAAACGGATTTAAAATTATTTTATTTACCCACGATGGACTCCGCTCATCGAGAGGTGGCTATGATACGCGGGATAATAATACTACACGCTCATAGCACCAGGAGACAGCTTTTAGCGATTAATGCGTGATACAGGACTTTGCGGATTTCTTCCGCTTGTACCCAGCAAAACTTTAGCAGTGGGCGTCATTTTTATGCAACCATTTGTTCAGCAAGGATTGCTGGACAGATGGGAAGCAGAACTGTTGTGTATTACGTTCGATGTGCACGAATATTTGCCATGCCTTATTACGCTCATTGTTTTCAATTTTTCCAGTGTTTTGTTTTTAATCGATGTTTGTACATGTAAATGCTTTATTTTTCGTAATTCGTGTGTGGAGGCGAATGGATTAAAAATTGTGCAACGAATTTCATACATTTCAATCTCCAATGTTTCTGTTTCATTTATTGCTTCAATCATTCCATCAAAAAAATTTATCGAGATTTGACGAGAATCCGAAAAGCAACTAAGAGCAATATCTCCAAACCAAAAAGCATACGCATTCTGGAGGAAAAAGGAAGTTATTAGCTAGCGCAAAATAAATACTCCATGGCTACCATTAGCTCATCGTGAATAATAACGAAACAAGCTGGCACCGAAAATCATCTCCACCGGCACATCGCATCGAATCTCAAAGTGAATACATTTTAAATTGCACCCAAACGTGTCACTAGTACGCGCAGCTGGCTTCACTTACGAGCAGTACCGCGATTGCAGCTTTCAGCCAAAGTTCTACCATTTCTCGACAACGGCGAAGATGCAACTACTTCGCAACCCATTGTCGGTGCTTCCGGGACAGGCCGGAAGCAGGCTCCGTCGTAGGTCGGTGGCTTTTGTTTCAAGCCGATAAGCCGAAACGACAATTCGTCTTTGGAATCAGCGCCCCGGCAAAAAGGACACGCGCATTGCACGAACGAGGTTTGCGGTTTCCGATGTGCTTCCCGACGAGAGGGCAACTCTGTTCGCAGCTTCCCAGTCTTGCGGGGATTGCGACTTAAGATTGCGGGACTCCGTGGCAGCCGTGCATAATTTAACGTCCTTCCATAGTGCAACGGCAACGCTCGCATATAGATCGGATACGAAATAAAGCGAAAGGAATAGAGAAAGCGAAGCAAATGTTTCAAAAACCTATAGAAATGCTGACATTTCGGCGTACTCCTGCTATTTAAAATAGTTCCATTCCAGTACTCAGCGATATGATAGCATAATGTGAAATGCATACAAATTATGCTTAAAACCACATTTAAATTTTGAGGAGCTTGTGTCGCACCAAAGCATTTAATGTACTTAAAGGCCTGTGTATTGTGTAAATGCACACAATTTAATGCTAATATTACTTGTAAGGCAAATTCGTCACATCAAATGTATACAACCAAAATAGTTTAAGACATTGCTCTACAAGGAGTTAGTATGAACATTGAGTTAGTATGTACGAATGAATTGATATTGAATGCGTTATTAAACAAGCTCAATAACGAATCTGTTACCAATTATACGAACGATCCATTCGTACGCACAATGTCTAGCATCGTCTTGGACGTAAGTGTTATATGTAAAGGTACTATTAATTCCTAAAAATCATGATATTGTATATAAAAGTACATAGATATTTTGGCTTTCACTGGAATTAATCTGAGAGGGTTAATGTGTTGCTTTAAAAGCAATTTTTAGAAAATACATAATTTTGCGTTGAAATGTACGAATCTCAAAACGATACTAGCGACATCTATCGCCAAATAGTGAGTACCAATATCTATTTGCCGTCATTCACCATTTGTTTCAAGGAAATATTAAAACGATTTATATTCAATTTGAGAACTAATCTACTATATCTTCAAATTGATTGTTTTCCTGATTCATTGATTTCATTGATTGTACTTAGTCAAGCCGTGGGTTGTAAGACATGCAACTGATATCATAAACTGCAGATAAGAATGGTACAAATTGAAACAATTTTCTCAAATTTAGTGAAGAGTCAATCACCAGTTTACTTCAGTTAAACTAATGTAATTACTTATGAACAAAATAGATTCATTAAATAAACAATACTTTAAAGTTTAAATTGTTTGCAATACGTATCAACTTCATTGCATAGTATGCTTCATTGAATCGATCTGCAATTCAAACATGAATAATGACATATTTGTACAAATTTGTATCAATGGTTTTATTTGAAAAGAATGTATTCTTGTCCTCAGGATAATTGCTTCAAAAATGAGATACTGTTTTGGCAAGCATGAATTGATATTTCATTACATAAATTTTCATTGAAAAAAACGAACGGAATTGTCAGACAGAACCGTCATGCATCGTGCCTGTGTTGCTGCGCGAAGCCCAGTGTGCTTCTGCTCAATGGCCAACTGTCAAAACATTCATCGGCCAGATCTGTCCGTGTTCCTGCACGGTTCGTGTAAAAATTGAAAAGGTAATGAAAACGAAAAAAAGTTTTCAATAACGTTCTATCGCAAACAATGTGACATAACACCGTGAATTAGTGCCGTACCGACGGTCGGCCCTCAGTGTCTTCCCTTGTGCTACGGACAAACCAAAGAAGAAGGCAACCCAGGAAGAGTAGATTCCTGAAGACTCCTGACCACGGCCCAGCGTCACAAAAAAGAAAAAGAAGAAACGCAGTGTTGGTGTTGGGCAGGTGGAGGCGTTTAAAGTTTTGCAAGTGCCCCCTGGCTCGGATCGCGTTGGCTAGCCATTCCATTCATTTTCCGTTCCTTTTCGCGTGCGTTGATTCATTCATCGAAAATCGAAGTGACAAGTGCCCGTGGATGAATGGCAAAGGAAGCAAAAGGTTCGCTTGAAGGAGTGGAAAGCAAACAAAAAGCATCTGAAGAAGCAATACCTCCCGCACCAACACACGGGCGCGCGCGCACACGCCAGGGCACGCACATCTAGTCGCGTACGGGCTGTCATTCTCGTTACGCAGGGTTCCATTCGTGCACGCCGTACGAAAGCGCACGCAGAGTACGCAGAGTTCTGACACGGGAAGCCCCAATATCGCTGTGTGGCAGATTGCACTGGTTCCGCAATCAGTGTGTCGCAAATGGGGGCCCAAATTTTGCCATTTTGTGCGACCTTGCGTGTGCTTTGACAGATGCGGTTGTAACTCCCGTTACGTGCGCTCAGTGGTCATCGTCAGTACCATACAATGGGTCGATTCGAACGGTTCTAACGGTAGTGTACAACGCGTAACCGCGTGTGACAAGGTGAAAAACGTCCCGAAAAGTGGCCAAAAGTGTTACCCTAAGGAACATAGGGATGATTGTGGACAGTGTGCGTAAAATGAGCTGGTTCTCCCACATTTTGCTCGCTGTTGTTGTCTGTCTCTATGTCCACTTCGACGAGATTGGGAGGTTTTACTATTTACCCGCTGTTCCCGGGGCGATTGACACGAGTGCGCGAGTGGGGTGGTTGGATGGGGGGGGGGCGGGGGTAGGGGAGATTGAGAAAAGTCAAGTGCGCCAGTTGTGTGAACCGCGAGGGTAACGGAAGCGTGCAACACCCGCGCGCGATGGCTTGCGTGGGTTTTTGCGCAAATGCGCGAAAAGTAAAACGTTTCCAGCGCACAGAACGTTTGGCTTCGTTTGTTTTGTGGGAGCGAGAAGAGGGCTGGTTGGTGGTCGCCCAAAAGCGAGTGGGGGAACGGAAAACCGGATGACACAAGGCAAATCAAACACACACGCACACACACACAGGCACAACGGGGCTATCGCGCCGTGGATGGAATGTTCTTGCCGTCGTCGTCGCTGCCGCCGTCGTCCACTTGCAGCCACACGCTTATTCTCCGCACGCCTATCATTCGCTCTCGCTCGCACCTGTGCGTGGGCCCGCGAGCACTCTCTTCTTCGCGGTGTGTCGTCCCGCTCTCTGGTGTCTCCCGCGAGAAACGGGAACTTGTTTTTGCTGAGCCGAAGAATAAGAAGGTGTCCGAGAAGCAGCCACCAGCGGCAGCGGCAGCGTCAGCGTTGGTGGGAGCGGGCGGCTGCAGAGTAACGTGAAAGAGAGGTGTGTGGATGCAGCGACGGCGGCGACGACGACGACGGCAACGACGGCAACGACGGCGACGGCGGCTAGCAACCAGTATCATCAACATAGTAGGCGCAGTTTGAGAGTGAGCTTTGCGTTGTTTGTGCGTTCCGTTTCTGGTGGGCTGGCACTTTGCGCTCGAGGGCTCTGTGCCCGCTTGTCGTACTGGCGTGCTTTTTCGGCACCCAGTGTGCGTGTGCGTGTGTGTGTGTGTGGTGTGTGTGCGTGTGAAGCAGCAGCGGCTGGTAACATTCCTGTGCTCGGCAACATGAAATTACCTCAGCGTGAGAACGCAACCGCCGTCGCATGGATGGAAGGACGCAAGGGATAAAAAGGAAACAATACCGTCCGCTGCACTTGGCTGGGTCCGATTTTAGGCTGTAACGGCAGGGGGGTGGGATGGAAGGTAAGGGTGCGATGCATCGAAGCGAACAAGCTGGACAACAACAACAACAACCATCCCGTGGTGTGTTTGTGCGTTGTGTGCCTACGAACCTCGGATTCAGCCCAGAGAGTGAGAGAGTGAGCGAAAGAGAGAGAGAGAGCACACATAGGATAGTGAGCGCGTGTGAGAGAGAGAGAATGGGGTGAGAATCGCTGGTAGAGAAAACCCACCCCCACCCTCTGGTCATCTGCGGGGTGCAAGGGTTCAGGACGTCCGTGCGTGCGTGCGTGCGAGCGTGTGTGTGTGCTTATGTGTGCGGTGCAGGTTTTTTGGCCAGAAGTTTGCTGTTGTTGCACAAAATGTGTATCCGTACGACGTTGCCATCATTCGCCTACACTACGAGCTGAAGTTCGCGTGTTTGAAGCACCTCAATAAGAGTCCGCTTTTGGGCAGGAGGTTGTTAAAGGATGACACAGCAAGCCCACGACGACTACGACGACGAATGAGCCCCAGGTCGTGGGCAAATGGTCACCCTGTGATAAAGGTAAGTCCATTTCAAGCAAACGCATGTGACCAGCGATCGTGCCGAGCGTGATTTGTCGGTTTACAATTGTGTGGTCAATTTGAAAAACACATGCACATACACACACACACACACACACGAGAACGACCGGCTCATCCAATTTCATAATCATTAAGCGAACGGGTTCCAGCATTCTTTTGCCCACATCAATCTTGCATTCCACTTGCCGCCGCTGCCCATCGTTGGTTCCTTTTTCCTCACATTGCGTCGTTGGTCACGCGTGTTGTGGTGGTGTTTGGGAGATGGATGGAAAAACGTTCCCATGATTAGGCTTCTTGCCGGGTTCCGGCGCGTACGCAAACGCACATTCTGTGCACAGGGCCGCCCTGTCTTGTGTGGCTCTGGAAAAGGAGGCGAATTCGTCAAGAAAAGCCGTACGCGCGTTCCCAAAAGAAAAAGGGAAGAAAAAATAAATATGCTCTTCACTTTTTTTTCATGCTTTGCTGTGCTCCATCCGCACATTCGCACAGAACCTGAACGATGGTGGGCGCATTCACGAGCGCCGCGTATAAACCACGGAACGCGAGGCTCGCAAGTGGGTGTGTGCCAGCGTGTGTGTGTTTTCCAGGCACATGATAATGAATGGTACATGCCGAGAGGCGCGCATGTGTTACCAGCATGTTGTGGACGCTTTTGCGTGCGAGAGAAGACCCCGTGCGTGTGCAAGCAGCAGCAGCCCTGTCTCGCGATGATTGCATGTGACAAATGGAGGTTGCCAAAAAAACAAACAAACAAACACACACAAGAAGCCCCCTTTGCCAAACGTCAAGTACTCGTGGAAGAAGCGAGCTCTGGAAGCTGGTAGCATCACAATGCGCATTATGGTAGAGAGGTGCCTTTTCCTTCATTTTGCTTTAAATATTTCCATCCCAAATTTGTGCCTTCTCTCTTTTCCCCCAACTTCCCCCCGTTATCATGTTGTATCGGTATGTTGACCCATTGCGCTGACTCTCGTTGTTTCGCGAAAGCACCAGGGGTTCTGTTCTGACAGCTTCGTGGATGTTGTGGTTTTTTTTGTTCTTTGACAGGTGAGGTTTTAAGGTACACCAAACACCCAAACGACGGTGCTGATTGCTGTCGGGAGTGTTTCTTTTTTTTGCTGGCTTATCGCTCTCTCTCTCTCTATCGCTCGCTCTCGTTGCACGGGTTTATTGGATCAACTCCAATCAAACCGCAGGACGAGTTGGATCCTTGAATCGATCCTAGCTGCGAAGCATAAATCGCTTGACATTAGCTCCCCTCAGCTGGCCAGTCTGGTTGTTGTTTTTGAGGTGGGTTTTCGCTAGTGTGTCCATTGTTGTTGTTGTTGTGTCGTGTTGCTGTTGTGTTGCTGGCTGCCAAAGCCCTCCAATGGGGTGTTGTTGTTTTGCTTGCATCCCAATCTGGAGCGCACGCGCACCGTATCGTGGTGGCTCTATCTCGCGTCGTGTGCCTTGCTCTCTATCTCTCTATCTCTTTCTCTCTCTCTCTCTCGCACCTTCTCTCAGAGTGCTGGCCTTGCACGCAGCATGCATGCACAGCAAAATACACGGGGCGTTCGCTCGCGTTTACACCGTCCTAGGTTCACAATGAATCCGAGAGCCCAGGTTTTGGTTCGGTTTCGGGGGTGAGCCGCGTTTTTTGCTCCCTTTGCACCCCGTGGGACACCCCCTCATACACACACACACACACACACACACTGGCAGCACGTCGTCTTACTATCTGCTGGGTGCTGTGGTTGCTGATATTGCCGCTGTTACTATTTCTGTGGCGTAGCTTTCGGAGAAATCGTACATCGGACCAGTCGAGAGCGCATACACACACACACACACACACACACCAGGGCCGTGTATATCGTGCTCTCAGAATCGCTAGCTTTTGAGCATGGTTTCCAATCAATGAATTGTCCCCGGGAGTGTGAAACCGTTTTTTGGAACGCGCCACACCATTGCTCCTTCAGATCCTTCGCTCACGAAACGAACCGATTCCGGGATATGTCGAGTACAGACGCGTCATATAAAACGTTAAGAAAAACGAGATGGTATCGCTTGTACGCAAAAGGTGGATGTGAGTTAGTGCAATGGAATCGGGGGTAGCTTTTTCATCAACCCCTTAACGTTTTTTCGAGGAATAAACGTTACGTTTTGGTTTTGCATTGATTTGCGCTTTTCCGCGTCGCTCGTAATGAAGAAGAACAGAGAGAGAGAGAGAGAGAGAGAGAGAGAACGAAAAGAAGACACGTTCGAGAAGACGATTTTTGCGAGCCATCACTTTTTTCGGCGTACGTTCGTTTGTTTCAAACGTGTAAACATCGCCCTTTCCCTACGGGGTGTAGTGGGTCGAAAACATTGCAACATTGCTGTTTTACAGTCGCCTATCCACGTCTTTAACCGGTCGTAGTCCCTCACTTTTTTCATGTTTTCGTCCCTCATACAAATTCAACCAGTGTGTGTGATTGTTTTGTTTGCACTTTTTTCCCCCCACGTACACCTATTCATCGCCCCTTATGGTGTTGTTTTAAGACTTATGGCTTTTTTTATCGACAGCTCGATTGTTTTTATTTCGCGTAGCATTGTTTTCGGTGTTCGGTAATGTAAGAAAACTGGCCGTCCAGCCGTTAACTTCCACGCTTCCACGTGATCGCGAGTGTCAGCGCGGTGGCGTTCATTAACCTTATTCCCATAGTTGGGGTTTCCTTTTTTGTTGTGAAAAACATGTCCCAAGGACTTCGACGAAGCCTGCCGTTCCCTTTAGCTCAAAACGCCCGTCATCCAACTCGCGGCATATTCCCTTAACAGCGGGTGTACGTCGGACTAAAAAGGGATCAATCTTTTATCCTCCCAACGTTGGTGCGCAATGGGAAAAGCTCCTGTTTGCGGAAGCGTGACAATTTCTTTGTCCGATCGTCCAACACGGTGTGTGTGTGTGTTTTATTCTTCTTCTTTTTCCCCACTCTACCAATGACACACGATGTTTTCCGATTTTTCCCTGCACCACCACTTCCCGGTGAACCGTTTACGTTTTAATTTACACCCGCTGGTCTTCACCGTGCGTCGTCTCGTGTAGAAGGAACGTTCACACCAAAGCGGGGTCTCAATCCAGAAAAGCGGACCCTTTCACAGCTCCCGAACGTCCGTCGACGTTCCGTTCGTCCCCGAAAGGTCCCAGATCACCGAAACCCCTCGAGGAGAGAAAGATCCATCTAACACACCATCCGTGTGTGTGTACGTCCTCGTATGCATGTGAATGGATGTGTGTATATGCCGCCCCATTAGATCGCCATCGCTGTTCGTGCGTATGCCGCTGGTTCTCGCAACAAGCTCCCCACACCCTTAGAGGGTGGAAAATGGAAGAAGGTGAGAAACGCCTGGTAAACGTCCAACAACCGCTCCATGCTCCGTTCTTTGTCGCGTTCCCTAAGGGTGGTGGGTGGGATAGGGTAGGGTATGGAAGGGCGTGATTCATCTAAATTGCCCAGTTCGGATGGGCGAAAGCAGCAGCAGCAACAGCAGCAGCAGATGAGTACGAGTGAGCTCTCTGGCGTGTGGGCTATCGTTAACGTATAAACTGGTTTTTTACTCCCGCCTTCCTTTCCAACGGACACCACCCGCTCGTCTCGTCCGTTCGCGGGCCTTTCCGTCCTCGAGGTTGTTCTAACCGTTTGTTTTCTTTTCGTTTTTTTTTCGCACATCGCTCCAACACACCAGCTTCCGCTGGGACACACGGGCAAAACGAAATCGATCAATCAATCGAATGTGTGAAGCGCGTTCTGTTGGTTCCCCTTTTTTCGAATGGGCCGTTCTTGATGCCAGACGACTGTCAAGGCGTCTCCGGGGGCTTACTCACGAACCCGCTAAGCCCCCATCCCCTCCCCGAGTGTGTGTGTTAACTCCATTGACTGCTTGGACACCGTCGAAGGGGAGGGGTGAGTTCTAGTGGAGAGCGGGGGGCAAGCTCTAGAAGCGCAATGACATCGACCCCTCCCGGAATAGCCACTCTGTGGAACGTACTGTCACTGAGCCCCACCCTCCCCCTCCATTGGTGTGTGTGTGTGTACACTATCGTAAGCGATTTCCATCGATCGTGGGGAGCATTTGCTTGCAACCATCCGTTTTTTGAACCATTGGAAGCTTGTACTTGGCTTGCTTGGCACACATGAGAGGCTAAACTAAAAAGAACAAATCAATCCCTGGTTAATCATCGTGTTTTTTTGCGTGTATAATAACCACCTATCTTTCCTTCATCATGCCAGCGATATGAAGGTTGGCATTCGTACGTAAAAACTAAGTCCTAACCAAAGGGTTTACCCTCAAAAGTTTGACTGGGGTTATAATAAAGGGTAGTGTACTGCCAATTGCCCTCTGCTGTTTAATTGAGCGTTCTTTCGTACTCTATTTAATTTTTGTTTTCTAAATGTATAAATGCCGAATCATACTGTATAACGAACTGAGCTGTCAAACGCAGCCGGAAAAGACTGACACAGGGTGACATTAGATAGAAAGGATACAACTGTCCAGTGTGATATCAACTGAATTTCGTTCATGATTTGCGGGGAAAAATGCCTCCAACATCGGCTCGCTATAATCGACTAATTATGTAAATATTTAAACAGTGTTGAAATTTGCCCACCCATTTTATTATCAGCGTACAAAGGTTGCTGATTCAGCTGACGTAAAAAAAAGAATCAACTCCCTGATACTGCTGAGGGAAGACCATCGGACGGCGGGTACGGGTAATCCTTGTAAGGACTCTCGGCAATCCATCAAACCTTGCGATCGAAATCAAAACTCCTAATGGTTTGGTCGTTAATGGCGAGTTCGGTACGCGGACCGAAATAGACTGGCTGCGGTATGACAACATGCCGATTTTATTGCTGCTGCGAAGATTGCGGTAAATATATATATATATATATATATACGCTACCTTAACTACGGATTCCCTGTCTCCTGGGTGTCCGTGTCCCTCCTCCCCTTCGTGTGGCATTAAAAAACAAACTAATCGAGAGAGATGAAAAACACATTAATATTGCCATCAGTAAACTCGCCGTGGCAGTACATTCGAGTACCTTGCGCACGGTTCGACAGGCGTCCAAAGATGGAAGGGATTTTTCGCCCGGATTTCCCCGGGACGGTTCGGTTGGAATCGTGTTGGAACCTAAAAATACGAATTTTCACACTGCGAGACGACATCCTGTCTGGTAGCGAGGATTTCTATCTCTGCTCTCGCCTCCTGACTGGTACAACAAACTGTGTGACCATTTTTTTCCTTTTGTTCGTCCAGCATGGCGCCGGAACGAATCTTCGATTAAACGCCCCCTCCTCCCCCCACCCAACATTCATCGATGAACTGTCGATGAAGCGCGTGTTGGCTCACCTGTGCAAAATCGATGAACACGCCGGGCAAAAGCAGCTGGCTTGGGTGCTATAAATAGCGCACCTTGCAACAGGATGCCATCTCACGCCGGTGTGGCGCTCGAGTTTCGCGCGTGTTGCGTGGAAAGTGAAGTACTTTGCTTTACTGGCCGTGGTTCACTTGCCATCGTCAGTTGGGGGGCTGTATTTTTGGAATCCACCCTCACCCCTTTGTTGGCGTCCCTTCTGCTCTTGATGGAGAAGAAAATCCACCGAAACGTTGGCGTGGAAAGTGGCGCACTTCGATGAGACGACGGGCGTCGTTCGATTTGGTTAATGTTCCTAAAACAATCAAATCGGTGACCCCACAAAAAAGGACTCCATCCGGTGGCTGTCCTTTTGTTTTGTACATCGCACTCTCGAACACCTACGCGAACAAAATCGCTAACACGCCCATTTGGCTGTGTGGGTTTTTAGTGTGCTGGAAAATCCTCCCGGGGGAGCTGGAAAATGTTGTGGGTGTTTATTTTTTCATTTTGAATTTTGCTAATGAAACTCGATCCCATCGAAACTACTGTGCATTGTGTTGCGTGGGCATTCCAGAAAAGGAGAAAAAAATATTACAAACATGTTTTATATGTTTTCCGCATAATTTCCTGCGTTCATATTCATTTACACGTTCTTCAGCGTATTGAGTTAGCGCATGAGCTCATGAAGCCTGCAAAGCTTCGCTATGCCCACACTCTATGGTTGTTAAAATGTTGGCTTTAATCTGGTAAAATTCAACACGAAATTCAAAATCAAACAGCTAATGCTAATCAACGCCACCGAATGGTTCACATAAAATGTGACTCATAGGGTGTATTGCAACGGTTAACCCGATAATGCGAGGTCGAACCCAGGTTCATTGCCATTGGGGAAAACGGCAGCGGCGGCCGGTGGTGGTTGGAGAAGGCAAACCACGCCAGATTGGTGAGGACAATGAGCGGAGGTAGAATGACTTCTAATGGCGTTACATCATCTGGTCGGTCAGGGGAAGAAAAAGGGCACAAAAGGGGATGAGAGCTGACCGTGCAAGCCGCGCCCTCCCGTCAAGGGCTGGAAAGGTGACATCGTGCATACAAAACCCAAACCCCGCCCGGGAGAGAGAGAGAGAGAGAGAGAGAGAAAGAGAGAAAGAAAGATAGCACGCGAGCTATAACGTGGCCATTGTGTTAGCCAGGGGGGGGGGGGGGGCACACGACAACGGCTGGATTTAATCGACAAATGACCCCGTCGGATCAAATGCTAATTCAGCGCTGATGAATCATGTTAGCCAGCGTAATTTACTAGCCTGGGAGCTCTGCTTGCAGCGTAGATAATGGTGTATTAAAAAGGAAAAAAAAGCAACTCTCGATCGTTCCAGGTGAGAAGGAATGTATGTGCTATTTATTAGCAGATTTATTGCTGCAACCAATCACTTTTTTGCCTGGTGAAGAAGACTGTATTCGGTTGTGTGACAAGCTTTTGTTTGCAATAAACAGCAAACAGATTTGGCCACACAGATATCTGTCAAATGAAGTCGCGATCCAGCGCGCCGTCAAAATGACACCGATTAGAAAACGCGCGCACCTAGGGATGGGCCAGTGCATCGGGTCTTGGTATTGGTTTTAGTTGGCGTTTTTGTCTGATCCCTCGCGTAGTCGCTCATTTTGGAAGGCTAGTGTCGCGAAACTGATGCAAAACACCGCCACACCGGTCAGATGGCTAATTTTAGTTTTCCCGACTTGAGTTCCCAAACAAAGAGCAATTTATTTCGCGCCAGCGTTTCAGCGTGCGCCAGGTTTTCTCGTATTTGTTTTGCCTTTTTTGTTGCTGTTGCAGCTCGTTTCGATCGTACGACGACGATGACGACGACGACGAGGCTGCTCTTGGATGGGTTTCAATTGCACCCAATTAGCGGATGACTCATATGTGTGTGATGGTGGTGCTGGGTAGAATCCATCCGTCCGGTGGCGATCGCTAGCCGGTAATTAGAATTAATCGCATCGCGCACACTACACACGGAGATTACGCTTTTTAGCGCGTGCTTTTTTTTCTCGCGTATACGCTTCGCGTGTGTAAACGACTGAAAACAGGCGATTAAAAAAAAAAGTGATGGGAAAAAATACGACGCTGCCCCGCAGAACTAAACGCATGAAGGTGTTTTGGTTCTGCGGGAAATGTTCCTTCGAAAGTGGTGACGGCAACGAGGCAAGCAATCCTGCCGAGAATTGTTATTCGTAGGTACGCTCAAGGCTTACATAATATGGCCCGGGGCTGGTAAACAAATTTCGAAACGGCTGCAAAGAGCGTTGCGCTTCGATCGCGAGTTCTCAAACACAAATACTCTCACATTCAGTCGCGCCCCGTCGTCGGGCCCTGTGTAGCGGCATCAATGGATGGTATCACACATCAGCCAACGTTTCCTTGCTATTGCTGCTCGACCCTGGGGGGAGCCATGTGGTTTTTATCTGAGCAGGAAAGTAAAAATACATAAACGATGGGGTGGTACCACCGGGTTTGGCTGATTATCTTAGTCTGATAGCTCCCCCACCCCAGCCAGCGGCGGCCCAGTGTTGTTTCACCCTCCGTGGTTCATTCACAACCGTCTGGCGTCTGGTGTTTCAGTTCATTGATATATCGAGCGTGTGCGTTTGTGTGTGTGTGTGTGCGTGTGATGGGGTGTTTTCTTTAAAACTCCTTTTTTTCGGGAAGCGTAACACTCGCGAGGGTGAGTAGATTTGATCGTCCCAAAAACATGATCCTCAGAATTTCGCCAGCAAATTTTTCGATCATACACGATCGATGGCAGAATGTTTGACAGGCGAGGATCGGTTTGCCCATCATCACATCCTGCTGGAGAGCAGAAAACTCGAGCAGACGGTTTAAATTCAAAAATGGCGATCATGCCACCCTTATCTTCCTAACACCCGGTGTTGTGTGCCATCTCATGTGCCGCCTGTTTTTGGGTGGATAGTGTAAACAGTGCCAGCAACACATAATCATCACCTAGCGAATTTGCGTAAACTTCAAGACAGACAGTTGCGTGAAATGCCTTTCGCTTGCAAGCAGAAAAGCTAAGTGTTGTTCGGTTTTTTTTTTCGTGCGTTCTATCCTTGCGTAAATAGAACGATGTTTACCTTATCGGATACTGCTGGTGTTGTATTCGATATTAGGAAGGGTATTTGTAGGAAGCTGCTTTTTTTTGCGTGAACACCTTTCCCCAAACATCAAAACGATATGCGTGTGTTTGCCATGGCGTTTGTTAGTAAGAGTTATTTCTTCGTACATAAAACGCATCGCTTTGCTCTGGATTGATCCTTTCAAAACTAATCACCTGAAACCTTTGGACTGCTGTCTGGAATGTGAAAGAAGGATAAAAGAAAGGAACACGAGCCCAACCTCCCAGACCTGCTGCTGGACGCACGCCACGTAATGCCCGTCCATTTTCGCGAGAAAATGCACGAATGAGCATACGAAACGAAAGCAAAAAGAACCCATTCGCGTAACCCGTAAATCGTCGTAACCCCCCCGCGAGAAGAGCCACCCCTCCCCCTCTCCAGCTACCCACCCCCAACCCCCCCCCCCGTCGAGGTCCACTTGATGCCAGGTCAATCCAAAATGGCAGCCTTTCCCGCACGAGTGGTCGGTGGGTGGTGGGTGGTGAGGGAAAATATCGACCGCGAACGCGAACCAAAAACCCTGACACTGAACGGCAAGCGCGCATGAACGCGTGTGTGTGTTTGTGTGTGTGTGTGTGTACGTTCCTGCAGCCGGGATTGTTGCTGGTTTTGCTTTCCGTTGTAAATCACATGCAACAACAAAATACACCGCTGCTTGGGTGGTGGGTGGGGAGGATGCAGGGATGGGGTCAGGAAAAAGGGGTGGCCGTTGTTGACAGAGCGCGCCCGATCGTGGTGGAACAGAAATGCAGAGCAGCAAGCGAAGAGAGAGAGAGCGATAGAGCGCGCGCGTGCAGTAGAGATCACTCAGGTAGAAGCACGAGAGTAAAAGAGACAGAGTACGGCTGCAGCGAAGGGCAAGGGAGAGTACGACATGCAACAATGAATGGTGTTTAGAATGAATGCGTACACGACGACGACGACGCGGCTCGTAGTAACCAAATCGGTGAGAGCGAGAGAGAGAGAGCGTACGTTTTGTTTGCGAGAGAGACAGATCCAGTGGCTGCTCAACAAAGGATTGTCGCCTGGGTGTGGGGACTTAATCAATGCTCCCGCTTTACCGTGGTCTCTCTCTCTCTCTCGCTCTCGCTTTCTTTCTCTCTCTCTCTCTCTCACTGACACGTCGTCCCCATCGCTTGCAGGGCGCTCAGTGTTGTTCTTCAGCTGCTTTTTCTTGGCTCGCGGCTTTCATAGATATAGTGCAGCGTGTTTGTTGCTTTTTGGATTTTCTTATCGCCGACGAGTGCGTGGAGTCCTTCCCCTTCGCGGGGTGCGGTGGATCGATTTGACAGGCTCTCTCCTCGCGCCACACTTCCACCGCGCACCCCCTTTTCTCGCTTTACGTTGTCGATCGAACAACGAAATCCACTGTCAACACAAAAAGCTAGTCGGGGAGGGAGAATGATATTGCTGTTTTTTTTTCTTCCTCGGCACAAACGCCACCGATTAGATAAACCAACTGGTCGAGGAAATGCTCACAAATTCGCAAACCGAACAATGGAAGCTTGTGTAAGAAATTCGGCCGAATGTATCAAACATTGCATTTGGTGTAACGAGACACACACACACACGCACGTCCATTTTAAGACGCGAATTTGTTGCTCCATTTGCGTGGAAATGCCACCGATGGAAAATCGCTTCGCAAACGGGAGCCCTTTGAACGGGTGCAACCCCCTCCCTCCCAGATAATAGGAAAATGCATGAATGGGGGGATAAGCGAACGAGAAGTGTGCCGTGTGCTCCCATGTGTGTGTGTGTGGGTGTGTGTTGGTATGGCCTCTGGTTTCACGACCAAACCAATCGTTTAGCAGCGTAAGGGAGGACATGAGGGCTACTCACCCCATCAACAGCCCTCCTCTCTTTACGTGGCCATCGCGTTTGTCACGCGAATATCTCGTCTTCGCTGCCCCATCTGATCCTCGCTTCCTCCCCCCTCCCGTGGGAGGGGGGTGGGGGTGGGCCAGAAAACTCACCCTTGTGCAACGTTCGTTCTTGTGTCTGTGTTCGAGGGTTTGTACGTGCCTTCGGTGTGTAAGTGCGCGTGGAATCATCTGCTGCAGTAACGGGGGTAGGGAGATGGGTGGGTTTCGAGACGAGGCATCCAAGGCAGGGAGCGTATATTTATTTATTTTTTATTTTTGCTTTAAACCTCCCCTTTCAACTCCGCTCGTCCACTCCCCTCCCTGGTCGCTTGCTTTGGGCACGTTTTTCGGAGTGTCAATGGCAAGGACGCCGCCGCCGTCGGTCGTCGAGGTTGTTTCCCATTTGGGGGTGAAGGGTGGTGCGTGGTTGGGTGGCCGCAACCCACTCCCCGAGCCGCACGCTCCGTTGTCTCACGTCTTGAATTCATCGCAAAAATCTTCCCCATTGGGTGGTGAGGTGAGGTATGCAGGGGTGCTATTGAAGTTTGGGGTGGAAGTGGGGCCATTTTCTCTCTCTCTCTCTCTCTCTCTCTCTATCTCACCTACCTTCTCTCCATCATACGCTCGCACACACACACACCCCATCGTAAGGCTAAGGGGATGGGGTTGTTTATGAAGGGGAGGGGGGAACCTGGCAGACGGGTGGATGGGTGGGTGGGTGGGTGGATGCATTACGTTCGTACGTTTATTTTAAGGGCAAAAGTAAATGAACGGAAGGCGTTTGCCAAGCGAAATGGGCAAACGCGAAAAGGGCAAACGGTCGTTTTTTGGGATTGTGTTTTATTATTTGTTTTTTTTTTTATTTTGCGTTTCCGAATCGTGAAAATCGTGGAAAAGGTTAACCAATACGGTGAGTAATTTCGAGAGTTTCGTGAAAGTTCTGTGCTAATGTTATCAAAAACTACGAACACGCGAGATGATTAATCGTGACTGGATATTTGTGCAGGGTTATTTTTAGAATAAAAATTTACCAAACAAAAAGAAACCCTTCTGTCTCAAATGCATGAACTGGTGTTCACCCAATTAGAGCAAAATCGTGTGCAAATAATTGAAGGGATTGATTCGGATGTCTCGATGGAGCTTTCTTCACTTCCAAACACCACCCTCTTCCCAATGATCTCACCCTTGCAGAATGTAATTTCGGATTCAGGGTGTGGGCTGTTTTTTGGTGCTAAAATATTAAGCCGACGTGAAAACAATACAACAACATACACGCACACATCGATCTGTGCAAAAACGAAAACCGGTTGTTTGACCCGTTCAGCGAAGAGAGGGAGGTGAGGTTTTATGCAAATATATCGAGTGCAAAGTGCCTGTTTTTGGGGGATACATTTGTTATCATAGGCCACATCAAATCGCGACATTCTTTACGACATTCTCTATAATGGATAATATGTACCTTTAATATTTACTTAAGCTATAATATATTCTTGTATTTTTTTATACAATTTATGCATTCTTAGCTTAATGAAATGCTTTTTGTAGTATTTTCATTCCGGACAAACAGGCCAAAGATTAGGTTGCAATCTTAAAACCCATTTTTCATAGATAGTAATAAAAACAGCCATCTATCGGAGTGTTTTGAACGATAACTTCCGCCGCCCTACGTTATCGTTCACTAAACCAAATGAAATGATTAGAAATGGCACCCTTCGTTGGCTGCAGCACTCCCATTCCCAATACTGCAATCGGTGTATCATCCCGTTCAAATCCTTCACGCCCACTAACCCGCCACAACCCTTCCTACTAATGAGCGGTAGTACCTTAATTGCCCTTTCGAGAGATTCGTGTTCCGAGCTCCATTTGCTCAGCTGTTTCGATGGCACGCCAAGCTAAAAACGAGCTGAATTTGCAAACAACTCAGCTACTGACACTTTCGCCATTATTGCATCCCCTTCATCTGCGTGTGCGTTATCCGCGCAACCCCGTCTACTGCGAATGTCGCACAAACGCAGGGCTCTACAACGCTCAATGAATTCGATAGTACCACCGGTGGCACTACTACACCGTCCCTATGCGCAGCTGCTACTAACGAACATCCTATCAGCCCCACTAAATGCGACGACAGTGCAACGATTTGCAATCTCACTCGCGCGCTAGTCTGCATGTCTGCGGGTTAGAAAACAAAAATACACATCCACGCCTCAATCCCCCGGCAAACCCGCGTGGTGTTGCTATCGCCCCCCCCCCCCCCCCCCCAAAAAAAAAGATTCATCCCTCTCGCCTCGGAGGGAGGGTTCCGGCTGATAACACACCCCACAGGGTGGTACAGCCGATTCCCCGAGAGCCAGTTATCAACATCGCCAACTGACAGCCGTTGCCAAACACACGGAGTCGAAATGTCAAACGGCGACAACGTCCGTGGTTTGTTGCTGTGAAGTGAAGTACGTAACGCCCGTTTTGCTTATCACCCACCACTTGGTGTTTGATTAGTACCCGCGGGGTTCTCCCTATCTCTCGCTCCTTCCCTTCTGCTGCTTCGCGGCGCCGCGTGTGTGTTGGTGTGTATCGATACACACTCAATGAGTGTAGGCGCTTGTTGCTAAATGCTAAACATCAACTCAACTCGCCCGCCTGCTGAAACGTATATATTTTAATCAAATCTGTCACACCACACGGTGCTAAATGGCTCGACGATCAACCCCTCCGGTTCCATTGTTTAACTCTGCTGTGTTGTCTGTCGTCGTTTTGGTGGCCAGGAGGTCACCTCGGTGCTACTTGTGAATGAAATGCTACTCGCTTTCGCATACAACGACCACACACGGGACCGTCGGTTTGATGTATCGTTCAGACCGTGGGCGATGTGGAGGTGGTGTGGTTAGAAGTGGTCTCGTGACACGAGGAAAAAAAACCAAGCCGTTGTGCTATTTGAACCGATGTTAATTCAGTCATCGATTGTGCACGGGCGCGCGCGCGTGTGTGTGCGCTATATTCGCGGTTGATCCGTTCTTTGTTGATTGGATTGAAGGGCCTAATACATATTAGGCCCTTATGTGCGCTAGAATGTATTGCTGGATTCTTATTAACGCTTGCATGTGGGCGTGACGTGTGTTTTAGATGAGCTGCCAGGTGGAATGAAATACTTCTCTCTGTATCCGATCCGTCGCACTAGCTCCCAAAAGCCCCACCGTCCTGTTAAAGGCTCGTACGGGCTCTTTTGACATTGGTATTTTGACATTGAAAGCGTCCGTGTCAGCGAAGCGGAGTAGCCACCAAGCCAACAACATCCATTTCGGTTGTTTGACCTTAGCGTACACTTTACGGAAAAAACACCCTGGTGTATGTGCACCGGTTACTAATTGTGTTAAATGGTGTTTTGTTTCACCCAGTGCCTCTCTGCCAAGGATTCTTCCATCCCAAACAGGGTACTAACCGATTCATTACCCCCCTTTTCCGGCTACCGGTTTCTTTCGCTTCCCCATGCGGACGTCAGCGAAATTTTCGTCTTTCTGCCGCCAGTTAGCTCCGTAACAGAGGGTAGCAATTTGCGTAATAATATTAGGCATACGTACTCTTTCACCGCGCGGTTTCCTTCTCGGACTGGGAAAAATAATTTAACACTGACTCGCGCCGCTTGTTTCGGTGAAACGCGTCAAGACGCAAATAAACCGCAAAAATTCACCCGCCAGTTGACGGAGCACATTGAAAGGAAAATCGTGTTAAATGAGATCCTTTAATGCTTCGGTGGGTGTTGCAGGTGTTACGTACAGGCGAGCAACTGGCGGCTGTATAAGAGCTGTTCATCGGATAACGACAAAATGGCTTTCAGCTTACCCAAACGATATCTTTTCTTTGTACATCTTGTTTGAAGTGGATCCAAAAACGAACGACATCAAAACACGGTCCCTGCTAGCGCGTTTATACTCAATCCATTTGCGAGCTCAAATAGCCAACGACGATCCTGGCAAATCATGCCATAACTACTTGAGCTTCTTGTGTCGGAAGCTTAAATTGTGCATCCCACTGCAAACGGCACACGCACAATGGACGTGCCCTTCTTGAGGGCTGGAAACAGGGGAGCAATTAAATGGAACCGAATTCCACCAGCGCGCGCGCGCGTGTGTGTGTGTGTGCAGGTACGCCCAGTCCCAGATGCCGTGTCTCGATGAAGTCAACCATTTAATCGCACGACTGCTTGTATATATTAGGTCGATGTTCTTCGCTCTACCTTTTTGCCTTCGTCGCGAGATCTTTTCTGGCGAAGAAAAGAAAAAAGTAACCCATCAACCCACCCGCAGAAAGAAATAGAGATGCGCAAGAAATAGAGCTAAAAATCGTTAACACGCGCCCCAGAGACATTACAGTGCGTTGCAATTTAACGTAACACGGCGTGTGCTGTTAATGAGCGATAAAATGTAGCCTATATGTGGCCGTTTGTGAGCTTCTTTTTCTCATCATACCTTTTTCGTTCTCTATTTCCAGATATGCCGTGTTCGTGCGAGAATTACACAGTGCTGCACACACACACAAAACAAGCAACAAACGCCAAACGCATCGTGCAACACGGACCCGGGACCGGTAGTAGTCATTGCGATGACAAAACACCGTACTCGGGGGGCCACACTTGATGGAAGAGATGACGATGAGAGAGTGCCTTAATGCCCGCGACCAGAAGCCAACCTACATTCGTCAGAGCGGGAAAGGGCTTTTCTCCAGCTTAAGAACTCCGGTGCCTCCCGTGGGATCTCTGGCTGCGATGGCGTGTCCTGTCTGCAGAGCAAAACCGGCCCACGGGACGGGGAGGAATTCGCTTGATTAATTATTAGCGTCTGTCTTTTTGCGCGGACGAGAACCTGGCCGCGAACGAATGCTGGCAGAGCGTTGTTCATGTTGGTGGCGTTGGTTTCTCTTGATTCACGGGACCCGCACGGATGAAAGGCACAAGAAAGGCGGAGATTAATCCGACGTGACTCGGTCGTGGATATTAGGTCGCGCGACAGTTAGGAACCGATCCCGACGCGGAATCCTCCGTCCATTTTCTCGCAGGTTACCACTCCCGTGGATGGATGCGCGCGGTGTGTACAAGCACACACACACACACACACGACTGGTGTCCCTTTTTTTTTGCTCTTCATTCGACATTCCAGGGCACGATGATGGCGGAACGTCGCCGGTTTTAGGTCCCACACCCGGGAACGGCGATACACTAGCAGCCTCTGTGCGGATGTGCTGTGCATCGAATGTGGACGAGTTTAAAATTATCTCCTTAGAGTAAGCATGGTGGCATTAGCACTGAGAAATTTGAGTCTTTTACAGACGATGCAACATACTTAGCATGCTCGTTATGCTCGTGCTTATTGGATTGGCACAGAGTTTAGTTAAGCGGCTAGGTACCACTTTTTGAGTGCGCATGCATTTTTTATTTCGTTCTGTGTGTCCTTCAACCGCTTTCGAATTCTAACAAACCAGCCATGCCACGTTGCGTGTGGTGGCTAACTAAATCCCCCCATTTCAAACCAACAGCAGCTTCTATTGAAGGCAAATCTGCATGAAAATTGAAGCTAAAAGCTGCATATTCAAGAGGCACTTCGCGCTGTTTTGGTTCGCGCAGTGTATTGTTGTCACATCCATCCATTTAGGGTAGTTGAAGCTGCGAGGAGACAATCATCATTCCCTACGCTAAGGCTATTGTTCGATCGGATACGAGTAGTACCGTTCTACGGGTTCGCTCCCTTCTGCTCTTCTACCCTTTTGGTTACTCTGCACATCTTTGGGGGGGGGGGGGGGGGGCTAAGAAGTGGGCACCACAAATGTGTGGTGTGTGATCGCGGTCACGATCCAGGTGTACGTCAAGCGTTACTAACAATCCCTTCTTCACCCTTTCACCCGTGGCCCAATGGAAACGAAGCATTACAAGAATGAAAAGACACACGTGCGAGCGAGAACGAGCGAATGATCATCGGACGGTAGCATCGCCGGAAATACATACTCCCGCGGGGGAAACCGTCAAGGGTCGTTGTTTCGTTTGACCGTTTTCAGTGTCTAGTGTACACCGTTTGGCGAGACACACAAGCACGCGCGGTTCACTACTTGCGATCGCGACGGTGTAGCGTGGAAACGGCACTCATTTGACAGTTGGTTGTTTTCAAGCGAGAACACCTGACAGCCACACCTGTCTCAGTAGGCAGTTTGATTGCCGCGAATGCATCGTAGCTCGCTGTGTACGCGTGTGTAAACACCAGCTCCTCCATTGCAAGCTTGATCCCTTCCTTCTCGCCTGCGCGGACATTTATTTTCGTCGAGCCGAAAACAAATTCGCACGTGATTCATATGGTGTGCGTTATATTTATAAGTTTGTCTCTCCCGTATGTGCAGATTCCGTTTACAACCCACCCCTAAACGACGAACCAGCGGGTTGTGACACTGTGATTATCGTGTTATAGTGCGCGCGTGGTTTGTTCTTCACGTACGCACCTCTCCAGCAGTAGTTGCTCACCACTAGCGGAGTTCCTGCACGCGTAGGAGATGTGCACATTCATGCGAGCTATGGTGCAGTGGATTTAGGTGTGCATGCACGCATGCCTTGTTTGTGTGTCTGTTGTGTTAGTGCCCTCCCTTCTCCCTCCCTCCCTGTGATCCGACAGTGATGCTACGCCCAGCAGTGACCCAGCAATGGTAGAAACGGTTCCCGTGGCGGCTGTTGGCCCTCCGCCGTACGGAACCACCCTGCGCTGTCATCGGCGCTGTCAAAACGATCGACTATCGGCCCGTCGAACCGACTAATCGATTACCACCAGTGTAGTAGTAACCAAACCTTGGCACACGATCCCGTGTCGTGTCCAGTCGGGGTTTTCGGGTGAGTGCGATCGTCAGTGCGTTGCCTGCCGTAGATGGAATCTGGCCCCACTCGTGCGTGCACGTCCGCGAGCAGCCGTCCGTGATCGTCTGCGACAATGGCCGTGCCTCGTCGACGGAGACGGTGCGTACTGGCGTTGTAGCTGCGGCCCGTCACCCGTGCAGGAAGAGGTGGGCCAGTGTATCTGTATATGTATGTGTGTGCTTGTGTGTATGTTAAACGAAAGGCCCAGCATCGATACATGGTGGTGACTAACCGGCCACACTGAAAAGCGCGTTTTTCCCCAGCGTTCATCCGATCGTTGTCGGATTGCAACATCAACGCATCAGATGAAAGATCATCATCGTACGTATACGTGTGTGTGTGTGTGTGTGTATGTGCGCGTACGATTGTGTGCAAAGAGCAATGAAACCGGGAGTGTGCTGGTGGAGGCCCTTTTAAAGGCAGACTGTTGATTATTGTCGCCGGTCAAACGGGGAACGAAACGAATTCAGCCGTGTTTATTCACATTTGGCGTTGTGTGCAATTTATGTCGTGCATGTGTATGCTCCGTGTAGGTGCAAATCATTCACGTTTGAAATCGCGAGAAACTAAACCACAGGCAAAATTCCATCACAATCGCGAAACCGCGCCGCGATCCTTGCGCTGCTGGCTTGACAACAAATAAACAAAGTCGAAGTCGGAAATCAACCCCTGGGTTGCACCAACGAACGGAACTGACAGCGGTTTAAAAAGGGTTTTAAAGTTACACAAGGAAAGCGAGAGCGACCTTTGGAGTATGATGTGCGGTTAAGGTGCAGGAGATTGGCTGCGTGCTGCGTGCTGTGTGGCTTTTCTTACCCCACTGCGAACACGTGCGCGGTGGCTGCGTACACTGCATGTACCCCAAGGATCGAAAGGTGCGAGTTTTAATTAAGAAAAAAAGGAAAAAAAAACCATGCATCCATAGGATTGAAGGTAAGTTTTATTTCATATTGTCCGTAACAACGATTAGGGATTTTTTTGTTAGTTTTTTCAGTGTAAGCATTCATATAATTTTAATCGATTATCGCTGGGATCGCAAGCGATGTGACTAGTGCAGACGGATTAAGTTGATCATCGTAGAGTATTATTCTGATGTAGTACGCTGCTATTACGATTATACTGCCACAGAACTGAAGTGATTAAATGGCTTCCCGTGTGCCAATTTACAGCTTACAGTAATCTCGAAATGGTACTAAACCCCAACGAAAATGGGCTCTATAGCAAAGCTTCTATTCAGTGCTAGGGATTTTCGTTGTTGCTATGCAGTGCGACACACTTCCTTGAACCTCTGCTCCGAACTCGCTTTTCCCCAATACAGCTCTCGCCCAATCTTATGTGAAGGGACGGTGGGGAAAAAAGCACAAAAAATGACATAAAATTCGAAAGGCGGAGAGATTCCTGAGCGCGGCGGCGAAGAAAGAGCGAATGGCCTGTGTAAACACATCGGTTGGGCTATATTTACTTAAAATTTATATTTATAAACCCCATAAACCCCTCCCTCCTAGTGGGTGCGAGGTGGCGTTCTTGTGTTGGCTATGCTTTGCCTTTGGCGCAAGTGTGTGTGCGACCGTGCCAGGTGGACGGCCAACTACGTACACCTTAGACTCCTTGTTGGTTAGAACAGGATTCGAATAAAGCTTGGTGAGAATTACGGCGCTGTAGGAGTACGACAAAATGGTGAAAAAGAATGCCGAATGACGCCAAAGTATCATTGCATTTTCAACGATTTTTGAGCGGAAGAAAAATTGGTATATACGTAAAAAAAATAATCATAACGCAACACATAAGAGCCAATCTGCACTGCGTACCATCCTATTGGTAACCAAGCTAAACCAGATTTTTTTTAAATACGCAGCAAGCGTTATGGCAACACGTAAACGAGTTTTTTTATAGGTTTTCATTCTCCATTTTACCCAAAACGCAAGGTCGTCTGAACGTGAACACAACCTAAAATGTACGGCAAGGGCCGTGGGATACAAACACGCACTCTTCCGATCAATATACGTAAATCATGCATCAGCAAAGGAGTCACCTGTGTGACATATGCCGAAAGAAAGGACACACTCTTTGGGTGGGGCGAAAAAGGACACGTGCCTTCCAAGACGCATGGAATTCAAAACGCCTCGCTTTTGCTTCTTTTTCACGCCCTTTGTGGTTTTGGCCTTTGCTTGCACGAGTGTTTCTGTCAAGCGTATTCATATCATAATTGGACGTAAATGATAAATAACGGATGTGGATTTGTGATGCTAATAATACCGCACCTGAGAAGCAATTAACGCAATGGAATGGTTTTCAGTTTAGAAAACGGTGGCATTTTCCAGCAAGACGCAATTCGTATGGTGTAAGGACGTGTACGAGTGTGTTGGAATGTTTTTTTTTGCTGCTGCCACAAGCATGTGTTATATCTTCACATCGGAACATATATTCATATTTTTATCGTGCCATTTTCCCCTATTCAATCTTCTCTTTGAGTGATCACAAATTCAAACCCCCGCTGTATGACAGACAATCGAAACAGATGTGAGGGGTTTTTTTTCTTTTAAATCGCAAACACCTGTTCAAATGCGAAAACAACCAGCACTCGCAACTCCCGTCGAGTCACACGCGTACTGTACTCTCGTTTGGTTTCGGGCCCGTATGTACAAGGGATTTAAACATAAGAAAGCTTCCTTTTCACGCGTGACATCGGCAGGGAAAAGTATGCCCTTTTGTTGCTGTCGCGATAGCAACGCCTCCGGTAATGTATCGCGAGCTACTTCAACTTTATCGGGCGTATCACCTTTCTCTTTCTTTCTCACACACTTCTTCAAGAGAGCAAAAATCCACGCGAAATAAATCCATCTTCCATCGCACGGACGGGGGCGGCTAATACGTCACAAAAGCTCTCACGAGTGTGGCTGTAACTGGAGGCTCTTCTTTTCTTTTTCCTCATTGCGATTTGTTAACCCCCTGTTGGATCCCGAGCGCCATTGCACGTTCGCGCATTCTTGTCCATAAATAGATGGACGTCCTTATGTGATGCTCGTTGAAGTTGCGGGCATATTTTTTTTCCTCCCGTAGCTCTACCCACGCGCTCTTCTCGTGTAAAGCTGTTCGAAGGGGACTCCCTCATAGTGTCTTCCCTTCATTAGGTCCTCTTTGGAACATGAGAAGAAATTTTGCGGCTTCGTGTTCACTAGAAGAGAAAAAAAATGCATTTCCTCGATACCATCTACACCCGTATTGCAGCCAAGATGACGCAAGGGGAGGACATTTTCGTCATCAGATTGCAACTGATGATTATTCACCCTTAGCAACGTGGCCACCCCAGCTATCACGCATGATAAACAATAGAATATGCCTCAAACCCCTTCCCCCCCTCCCCCACCTACGCGCTAAATATGCCATCTTCAAGCTGCAGCATAACGCCTTTTCGGTGGCTTTAAAAATCGTTTCATGTTGTGCGATCCGGTTAGGGTTGTGCGTTTCTTTTTTTTGTTATCCTCATAATTTTCTTGCTGAGAAAGAAGGTTCACAAATCGGCAAACAGGTTCTCTACCTACACGTTGGAATGGAAATGACGAAGAGGGGTGAGAAGGTTTTTCAACTTCGCTTACGATGACGAACAACCCCTGCGTCGTACGGCGTCTTGTGGCCGCTTTTTTCGAAGGGGGATGCATTTATGCCGGTTACGCTGAAAGGTACGCCACACGTTAGAATGAGTGGGTAGTCCGTTGCCCTACTGGCAGCATATATTTATGCTCGCTACGCAACTCCAACATCAGCTGAGTGTGCCGTGGTTTTCAACCTTCGACGAGGTTGTTTGCTGCTGGCATTCATTATGGGGTTTTAAGGGGGCGAAATAATTCATCTTTCCTCCTGCAGTACTATCCCCGTGGGTTAGAATAACCCTCCGACACGTTAACTTATGTCAAAAAATCATTCGTGTCATCAGATTTTCCAATTAAAAATCATTTTTGTGAAGGTCGGTATCTTGTCTGTTGGTATAAAACAAGCATATTTTAATTTCAAGGATATTCAATTTTAATGTTTATAGCATCCCAAAAACTCGCTGCTTTTTGACATCATCAATTGGTGTGAAAGTGAACAACATTGTCAGGCTAGGCATGATCTATCGATCTAATCCTAATTGCTACGATCTACGGCTCTCAACGTTCACCGGTGCTTCAATGAGTAAGCTATGAATGCATTTGCAAGATTTCCTCCACACACAGGGTGGTCTCCGGATGTACCGGAACGTGCGTACAATATTTGCATATCTCACACGAAACGCACCGGAGTGGGCGGAAGGCGCCACAAATTGTGGGATTGTAGATTGGCTGGAAGGTTCAAACAAAAAAAAAGTGAAACAAAACCAGATTCTCCATTTAATTAGCATATTGCTCGAACTCGATGATAGAGGACGCAAGTCGGCTACTTAACTATGCCCCGCTCGTAGCTAGGTCCGATTTCCCGCACAGGACCGACAGGGCAAAGTTATCAGCGGCACACTATCGGACCCCCGGTCCCATCTCATGCAATGGAGCTATGTTCGGATCAGCTTTCTGCCCTGTAAGCCCTGCTGGCGTGGGAATAAAACGGACAGACACGGATGAGTGAGGAACACGATCGTTCGAGATGCTAAAGCGATTACAATGCACGAAAGTAATTGAATAGAAGGGGGCTGTGCAATTGGTTGCCGTTTGTGCGAACCCTTCGAAAACATTCCGTTGCGTGCAAAATGGGCCCGCTCATTAGCGCTTCATAATGCACGGCGGCTTCTCACAGGTTCGATCTGATCGACGATATTGTTTTGATAACATTGCTTGCTTTCTATCACCGGGAAAAGGCAGTGGAAAGGTGAAGGAAAGCTGTGCTGGGTGTCCTCAATGTGTAGGGTCGTGTTAATTGATAGGCAAGTTGGAATTCCTTGCTTGGAAGTTGGAATTCCAAAAGTTGCTCTGAAGTGTTATGCAACAGCCCAATGCAGCTAATTTTTGTATAAACAGCTTCGGAACTTATGTTTAAATGTCGTCATCTAACCCATCTGACATAAGTGGAAATGGTTGCATACTTATTTTTACCGTTCCACACATGTTCTTGTCAAATTTTCACATCCACTAATATGTATTTCTTTTCTTTTATTTCGCTTTCTCATTTATTGCAGGAATCGATCAATCTAACCGAACGAACGAACAAGCAAAACGTGAACGTGGAAAGTAGAGATTAGGAGTGCGCTAGAGCAAAGAAACTCTAGAAACAAAACAAACACAAAACGAAGCACGAGTCACAGGACGCAACCAGCGGCGACGTGCATGATCGCGGGCATTCGAATCGAGGACATCGGAAAAGCAGCAGCGGCTCCACGGCGGCCGGATCAAGCATGGCGGTTTTCAGGCGAAGGATAACACCGTAGCACGCCAAAGGGGCCGAAAATCGTCGAGCCCAGGCGCGAATCGTCGCCAACCCCCGGAGCCAGCGAACCGTGCTCCAAAAGAGTGTCCCCACGGATTGATGCAGCGAGTAGCCAATCCACGGGGCAAGGATGATACCGCAAAAGCAAGCACCGCCAGCTACATCGTCCTCATCGTCAGCGTTACACCAACAGGCGGTGAATGCGAGTCTCAGTGTGGCCAACAGTAGCAGCAGCAACATGACAACGACCGTGGTCACCGTGAGTACCGGCGGTGGTGGCCCCGGGAAAACAGCCGTGACGCCGGTCGATCGTGCGGTGCCACCAGAGAAAAGTGTCCACCAAAATGCCACACCTCGGCAGCATCCGAAGAAGCGAAAGTTCGACCTAGCCGAGCTGGAGGAGATGGAATCGCACCGACCGGCACCTCCGCCACCACCATTGGCGGTTGTTCCGGCGCTGCCTGCGGGCAAACCAGTACCTCAGCCCATGGACACAGGTGGTGGAGATGTTACGGAGGCGGAAAACGACAGCCAGAAGCGAATGCTGGACGGTTCGGGAACGACAGTGTACAAAAATGGCACCGCAACTGAGGGAAACGGTGTGTACGAGGCGTATCAGTTCAGCACCACCACCAATGGCGGTGTTGTTGGTAACGAGGGAAGCAGTAGTAGCAGCAACTCCAGCAATAGCAGCAGCAGCAACCATCATCCAGCTGCCGGATCAAGAACGCACAGCGGGAATGACACCACGTTGGTGGTTAGCAGCAGTTGTTCCGGTCGCCGATCGGTTGAATCATCACCCGCAGGAAGCAACTCGAGCGGATCCTTGCACCGTGCGAGTCCAGGAAATGGTGCAACGGCGATGCTTAATCTTACGTCCGGCCCAGCCGCGGCCACGCTGCTTACGATGGCTAGTAATGGGAGCATCCCGCAACCGCAACATCTGCAGCAACGCCCCGTAGGGTCGCTCTATACGCCGCACCATCTGCACCAACCGCACCATGCTGCGCTTCCGGTTCAGCAGCACCTAACGACAAGCGGCAGCAGTATCCCGGGCATGAGCATTGCCAGTAGTAACATAAGTAGCACTAGTAACATTAATACCGGTAGCAGCAACAGTAACGGTGCCACATTGACCTCCTCCTCCTCCTCCTCCACGTCCTCCTGTTCCTCCACCATCGCGACGAACCGATCTCAGAGCTTCACCATTTCCACGATCACGCTGCAGCAGCCGGTGGCCACGTCGGTAGCGACGTCGTCACCTTCAGGTGCCATCGATCCAGCAAATTCGCTTCTTCTGCAGCAACACACATCCCATCCGCCACATCAGGTGATTGGGCACAATCGACAGGTATTACTCGCAGTCGATCCGGCCACGATACGGCATTCACAGCAGCAGCAACAACAGCAACAGCAGCATGTGTTGCGTATGCAACAATCGTCCTCGCCGGCCGAAACGTACTACGTTAGTAGTAAGAAACTCTACACGACTCCCGCGTACGGGTATGTATACGAGTGTTTTCGAATTTGGGACATTGAAGTGGTCATACTCCTCACGTGAAATGAATGAATATTCCGTCCCCCGGATGTCGGCTTCGCGGGCATTTGAATTACTAAACCCACGGTGAATAGACAGGGTCGGGGTTTCAGGCAGAGAGAGACAATTAATGCAGTTGAAAATGCATTGGGCAGTATCCTCAGTGCGTCCTACTATCAGGCAGCAGTGCCAGGATAATCGTTGCAGCATGCATAACATATGTGTCATTCCGTAAGGAGGTCGCATTTCATGCTCGAAGGACCAAATTTTGCAATGATAATCATGTGAACACTAGAACCTTTTGAAGGACGGTTGTTGGTTGGTTTCACTGAAGCAACACGTCGTATTCCATGCATAAACATCATTCATTTCATGTACCAGCGAGGGGATACATCATGGAGTTTGTGTTTACACAAAGTACTCACCTTGCTTATGCTTCTCTCGATTTTTGTTTTTTTAGATCGCCGGGAAGCTACAAACCTTCACCTACGCCTCCATCGTCGGGTGGCAGCAACAGAGTGGTCACGTCGACACCATCACCCGTCCACCAGCATCCGGTACCAACATCGTTCTCCGTGCCACAGCATCATTATCAACCTGCCCATCATCATCATCAGCACGTTTCGCACCATCAACAGCAGCAGCTGCGATCGCAATCACCACCGCCATCCGCTTCGTCGTCTTCCGGCACGTTGCTGGACGCGTCGCATGCCATCACCGGTGGTCAGCAGCAGCAGCAGCAATACGGTGGTGCTCCTGCGACTGCGTCGTCTCCACTGATCGACCTAAGCGAATGGATCAACCACCGGGTGTTGGCACGCCGGAAAGGCGTTTACGATTCAGGTCGTATACGGGCAACTACGGCACCGGGTGCGATCGTAATCGGGTTTGACCATCCGGAGGGCAGCCACCAGACGTACGAAGGTGTCCTGGATGATGTGCACCGCCGACAGGACATCATAGATGATGTGTGCCCAGCGCTGGCCGATTTACAACCGGGGGTGCGGATTTGCGTACGAGCCACGTGTGTCCATCCACATCCGGCAGCAACCAGCGGCGGTGACGTGTTTATCGAGGGTTTCGTGAAAGAGGTGCACGCCAATAAGAAGCAGTTTTCGGTGCAGATTATTGGTGCTGACGATGGCGACAAGAAGGAGGTAATAAGCGATGGATTTGAGGGAAAAATGTTGATTGAAATCAGTTCTATATTTACAATGTTTTTTTCCCCCTACATTTCATTCTCTCGACAGCTACGAATAGTAAAACGAGTTGATATGCGCCTGCTTAAACCACCATGGTGGGACGAGTTAGAGGACGCCTTGGATGGTACTAGCAGCCATCATTCCATGACCGCTGCTGAAGCTGAAGCGGACCGCCGAAATACCATGGCAATGGAACCACACCGTTCAAGCCATCACCATGCTGACGTGGGCATCGGCAAGATACAACAGCAACAGCCTGCCATTGTAAGCTACGTGCTGACACCCGCTGCCAGTAGCGAACATCTTCACGGTGGTTCCACCGCTAGTGGAACGCAGAGCGTTTCCAGTGCAATTACCGGCCAACCCTCGGCCACTATCATCTACACCGGTAGTGCGGCGTACAAGAGCAACATCAGCATAACACAGGGTCGCGGAATGGCCAGCGCCGGCATACGGTATGATCCTCCGGGAAGCTCCGGATCGCTACTGCACGTGCTTCCGGGTTCGACCGGTGACGACCAACAGCATCATTACCGAAGTGCCGCCACATCGCCCTTTCAATCGACACAGTCTACGACCGGTGCCGATCGCGAACGGGACGCATCGTCTGGTGTTGATATGGGCGTCAATCATTACGGCGGAAATGGATCGCACTCCCGGTCTAATTCGCAGCACCATGCTGCTCACCATCCAACGCAGGTCGGTGTGACTCCTGCACCGGCGCACATTGGAAACGCGGTTGTTCCGCTGGGGGTGGCTTCTAGCAGCACGTCTGGGCCCATCGGAACTATCGCGAGTACTAGCGGTTTAGTATTACCGACGCTTAGTCCGGATGATCTGCGCATCACCAACCGTAGCTACGACAACGAAAGCGATGACGAAGTCCGAAGCAGTTTCCCTATGGATGGAGGTGGGTAATGGAGATGATTCCGCTGTGCAAAAGAGTGCAGTTGCAATTTTATCTTATGCTCTAATGATGTCACAATTATGCGATTTCAGAAACGGAAAAATACTCAGGCAGCAGCAAGCGAAGCAGCATGCAAAGTCGTGGAAGTACCTCAAGCTTACTAGACCAACGAAGCACACCTCGATCTCAACCAGCAACCCCAAGGTAGCGTCGGACATGCTGTGCAATAAGCAAGGCTCTCGACCGAGCGTTTTGTGGGTTTTATATTTTATCTTTTTTGTCTGATTTGTAGATCTCAAGCGACAACACCGCACCGGTTCAAGAAGGGCGACGTAGTGTCAACACCGACCGGCATACGGAAGAAGTTCAATGGCAAGCAGTGGCGCAGGCTGTGTTCGAACGAAACCTGTTCGAAGGAATCTCAACGAAGAGGCTACTGCTCAAGGCACCTTAGCCAAAAGGGCAACAATACACTTCGTTCTTCCACCAGCTCGGTGACGAATCATTTCAATAGGTACGTGGTCTTTTTTGGTGTTTCTGTAAGATGCATCAAGGGGAGACGTGTTAAGTATCTAGCTTGCAGAAATGAAATAAATTCAATCCTTTCGTTGCGTATTTCCGCAAAACAGCAGCCGGTCGAGCAGCAAAACACAGCTAGATGAGGAAACGTCCAGAGATTCCGAAACATCTCCGCACTATCGTGTTGCGGGACGATTCGACCAGGACGAAACCGATGCTGCTAATATGCTTGGTGAGTTAATGTTTAGTACTTTCTTAGGTAGCTTGTAATCTTACTTTACAACGTCTTTTTTGGATAATAATTAGAATCAAATGAATGCAAAATAATACCATTTTCTTTCTTCCGATCTTTATCGTTTCTTCTTTTTGTTCGTGAGCGAAAGCCGATTCTTATCGCTATTTTTTTAAAGCAAAAATAATTGTCTTTATGTTAGCGTAAGGAAAAAAAGTATTTTAAGCAACACGTGCTATGTCAAATCGCAAATGTGAGAAAGTTGCGGAATTTTCTAGCTTAACTGTAGCACGATCTGATTTAGAGTATCAAAACAAAACTTTACTAACACAAACCTGCACGCAACGGTGTTTGATCTATTTGGGCGGATACTAAGTTATGTTTTGCGATAAGATCAGCCAGTCATTATTTTTGCTATAGAACAATGGAAATAGTAGTTTCTGCTGTAAATTGAAATGAATTCAAATCGTTTTAACTTTATGTCATTCGTCATAACCAACTAATAAAGATGAAATTTATTACAATTTTCTGAAATACTACAATTAGTAGCATTAAAACATTATGAGCTGAGAACTCGAGATGTTTTTCTTCCATGTGAAAATAAATACTTCCAAGAATGATCGCCAGCAGAATATTTTAAATCCCTCATGCAGAAATAATTTTGCAACAGTGCAGCTTTTTAATTACTTTCTGTTTCATCAACGAGACACAGGCATGAAATCTATACTTGTACAAAAATTGTGTCATTTGCCGTTAAGGCATTTTTCCATTACAGTCATACGATCATACTCATACGTTCATATGAGTCGTTATTTAAAAAAACATTTCTATTCAGACAAAGACTGTCCACTCCCATCTTCTTGTTCTTGAAAATGTGTGGTAATGAGTTGCTAATCCTCTGTGTGTAGAGGTTCAATCACGGACGAAGGACTTTCAAGCCAATGCAAACCGTGTGTTCAGTACAAAGATCGAGCTTGTCGCGTGTAAAAGCAACGCTGCAGCAATTGGATACCCGTGGTGTTGGTACAATCAAACGCGACCGTACTGTTTTAAAAAGCTTTTTTCTTCTAGAATTTGATTATTCTAAAAATATTTACGAGTGATAGGTTTTAGTGCGTAAGATCGCTGAAAATCGCTGAAAATCGCTGAAAAGATGAACTTTGTGAATATGAACATGTACGATCTGCAAAGTGGTGCCGAGCTGTACATCAAATGTCTTCGTAAGTGACTTCTATTTCAGTGACGAGTGAATTTTTCGATCGCAAACCACGTGTAGTAGCATTTTTCGGAGTCTTTAATTTGTAGTTGAATAGGTGGAGTTGAATAGATCATATTTATTATCTGCATTAAATACTTCAATGAGGTGGCGTGCGATCGCCATCTTGTAAGTTCGATTCTTATGAGTGTGAGTTGGATTGTATAGAAATTAAATAAGTTCTCGAGAGATAAAATATATTATTGTTGGATGTAATTTTTCCCGCGTTGTACTCCTCTGAAAAAGACGTGCTGCTTATCAAGTAGTTTCTGCATAAATTCACCAAAAAAATGTGTCAATAGTAATAAAAATATCACTAGTGCAAAATAAAATCACTGCTTTCAAGGTCTATAATTGCACAATAAATTAATGCTATTTTCTGCTCTCTTTCTTCTCTCTTCAGTGTCCCTGAGCAGCTCCCGTTCGGCGACGCCGAGTAACTCATTCTCGTCGCCCACGGGTCACGGGTCTTCTCCACTGGCCACACAGTCACCAGTAATGATCGGAAACCGACAGAACCTGTTCCTGCCCATTGGCAGTCCGGCCCCATCCAGCGAGCCGCACGGCAGTGTCGGTGGTGGTGGAGGTGGTGGTGGTGGCAGCAAGTACAAAACCAACACCCCCAGCCCAAATCCCCAGCATGTGATTGGCGGTGGTCTCGGTGGTGTAGGAAGCGTGGGAAGTCATGGTGGTGGCGGTTCCCATCACCATCAGTTAATTCGTCCTGAACTACTACGCCCCGCGCAACCGCCCGTGTCCGGTGCGGTCGTTGCCCCACCACCGACTGGCCACGCGACGAGCGTCATTCGAATGTCGCCCCTCTATTCGCAGCATTCGGCACACCCGTCGGCCATCTACGCAACTTATCCGGCCCAAGTGAGCAGTGGACCAACGTCCCAGCAGCAAGTGATCGTAGACTCTTCTCCGCCATCTAACGGAGTTGTGCAACTTCAGCAGCACCAGCAGCAGCAATCGCAACATCATTCGATGTCCTTGCAACAGCAGCATCCCCAGGCATTGGTAACATCCGGCCGGCTGCAGATTGCCACACACCAGCCTCCACAGGCTCATCATCATCATACGATCATGCAGCAGCAGCAACAACAGCAACAACAACAGCAGCAACAACAACAGCAGCAACAACAGCAGCAACAACAGCAGCAACAACAGCAGCAGCAGCAGCAGCAAGAGCATCAACAACAGCAGCAACTGCAACAGCAGCAGCAACAAATACAGCATTCTCCACAGCAACAGCAGCACGCAGTGGTACTGACCAGTCAACATCAGCAAACCCTGACCGTGCCAAAAAACGGAATTAGCACGGGTTCCACCTATCAATGGCATGCATTGCTTCCGATCATACACAGTCCGTCGGCGATCGCCAAGAGCAACCATCACCCTCATCACCAACACCCGCACTACGCGCACCTAGCGCAAAGCTACGGACCACCTGCAGCAGGAGTAGTAGCAGGACCTCCATCATCAGCCGCGTCATCAGCGGTTGCCTCGCAACCGCCACCGATTGGAAGCGCCTCCACCGTAACAACCAAGCTGTCCTCGTCCGCATCGTCGACGATGGGTATCGCACCGTCGAAGATGTACAGTTCACCACCACTACCACCCCAGCAACAGCAGTCAGCCCAGGAGGAAATGGTATCGATCGACGACGACGAGCAGGGAGACGATGATGTCTTTGAAGCAGAGCCCGTGAAAACAGTAACCACAACGAGCAGTAGTGCCGCCAGCGCACCAGCCGGAGGAGGAGGAGGAGGAACAGTTACAGGAGGTAGCCATCAGCTTTTGCGAGGGATGGACATTGAGGCACCGGCCTCGGTAGTACTACAATCGACAGCGGGGAGTAAGACAGGGTCGACGGAAAGTGCCGAATCGATCGCAAAGCGTCGCACCCAATCCTGCAGCGCGGCGCTACAGGCGGCCGCCGTTGCGAACGGTGGTGGTGGTACTGGTGCGGGAGGCGGAGGAGGAGGAGGAGGCAACAGTTGTAGCACGCCGAAAGAACCACAGAGTCCGCTGGGGGGCAAGAAGGACGCAAAAATCCGACGGCCCATGAACGCGTTCATGATCTTCTCGAAGCGCCACCGGGCGTTGGTGCATCAGAAGCATCCAAATCAGGACAACCGAACAGTCAGTAAGATCCTGGGTGAATGGTGGTACGCGCTAAAGCCGGAAGAGAAAACCAAGTATCACGAGCTGGCAAGCGAGGTGAAAGAGGCTCACTTTAAGGCGCACCCCGAGTGGAAGTGGTGTTCGAAGGATCGTCGCAAATCGTCCTCCTCGGCGAAGGACGGTACCGGAGGTGTCCCACCGACCAGTGCCGGGCTGGTGGCATCAGGAGGCAGCAACAGCAGCCGTGGGCGGATCGATTCATTCGATGGCAACGATTCGTTTGACGAAAAAAGCCCGAAAACGCCTTCGGAACTGTCGATGCTTTCGACCGCAGCGTCGTCGACGGTGACTGGAGCAGGCAACGATATCATTCCGTTGACCGTCGCACCGTACAACACGATTGACGAAGCTCCCGAACCGTCCATGATGATGCTGCCGCCAGTGACAACGGGTAACCACGGGGCTGCCCCACCGTCGTCGGCCAGTACCGGAAATCACACAAATCCGGAGGCGATGGTTGTCGACGCTCCAAGGACGACACCCTCATCGGGGCGGTTAGATGAAGAGGAAAGAGAAAATGACGAAGATCGAATGGAGATTTCCATCGCGGACGAACAAATGGACCAGAGCGACGGTGGTGTTGCTGGTGACGGCGTTTCCGATGATGACCAGCAAATGGTCATCGCGGAAGACGAGTCCGCTGCACCACCGTCGGCACCGATGGTGCTGCAGGACGAGGAGACCGAGCTCGATCTGAAGTGCGCGGAAAAGGTAAGCGACTCGGACATGGAAGACATCTCTGGCACCGCCAAAAGCAGGCAAGACCATGGGGAACTTAGACACAAAGCGGCTGCTCCGGCTACTGGTGCAAGTTCTTCTACCAAGGTACGCTTCGGCTCGTTGCGTTCACGGTTATTATTTTCCTGATGGGTACCGGTGATGTCGCTCTCGGATAGGGCTCTCATTTTACGTTTTGTTTTTTTTTCTCTAAAGGTTTCAGAATCGATGGTTTCAAGTGACTATCACCATGGTAACAATGGCGATGTAGCGACTGATTACTCGATAAAAGCACTGACAAGCGTCGGTAACGGAGGAACTGGTGCGACTCCCGGTGGGTCCAATCCTTCCTCACTGGATTCGGCATCTTCGTCACTGACGTGCAAACCTAAGCCCATCAAAGCGGCCGCGCTACGACAGCAGCAGGGCACACAAAGTGGCACCAGTAGTAGTGGAACATCGGTTGGATCTGGCGGAAGTAATGGGACCGACGGAAACGGTAACGGAAACGTCGCTGGAATCAGTAGTTCCGGTGGTCAGAGTGGTAGCATTTACCAGCATCATCATGCTCTTCCGCACCATCATCATCACCATCCGATTGGATATGCTTATAGCAGCCCGAAGAATCCGGTTGGCGTGTCACCGTTCCAACCGACGGGTAAGCATCATTAGCACGGTTTACGATACAGCAGTGAACACGGTGACGGCTGTTGTAACAGAAAAGTACAATTATCATTTATACATTTGTTTTACCTCTAGGAGGAGCATTTAAAACTATGCCACAGAGCCCGAAAACCCTCGGAAAGCAGGACCATCCCTCGTATCTGCTTTCGCCGGCTCCCTCGACACCGACGGCCGCCACAATCAAGACGGAACCTGGCGAGAATTTGACCACCGGCAGTGGTACGCGATGCAGTATAGACACGATCTTCAATTTTTCCACTGCGGCCATCAAGGAGCAACAGCAGCACCAGCATTTGCAAGGTGCACCGCTCTATCATGGTACCGAGCAACAGCACAAGCTGCTGGTGGCTGTTAGCAGCAACGGCAGTGAGTCCATGACGACGGCGGCAGCAACCTCAACGGTGACGGTTACGCCACCGAGCAGTAGCTGCTCCTCGGAGGGCGGTGGAACCAGTCTTGGCAGTAGCAGTGGAGGCAGCAATGGCAACAAATGTAAATCGCTGTTAGATCTAAATCCCACCATCTGTTACACGATCTCGAATGTAAACGGTAGCCACGCGACCACTAGTAACAATGCAAACCTTAAGCCTAGTACTAACGCTATAGTGATGAGCATGAAACAAGGTAATCTACCAGTGGATGTTGTCAGCCTAGCTACTCCTACTACTTCTACAACCACTACCACCACTAACATTCGCGTGAACGAACTTGGTACTCATCAACCGAGTCGTACTAACTCTAACAATATCGAAAGCAATCATCATCTAACTCATCTAGATGTTGTTCATCCTTCCAATCATCAGCCTTCATCTTCCACGACACATAGCATAAGCAATACAACAACTTCTACTGCTACCGGTGTTGCCACTATCATTGCTAGTGCTAGTACTTTCATAACTACTTCTACTACTGCTACTACTTCTTCTACCACGACCTCTAACACATGTTCCGCTACCGTCAAATCTAACCGTTCAGTTGATGTTGTAAATAGTGATACTGTTACTGCTTCATCTAACATCTTCACCACCAATACCATTGCTCATGCCACAAAGAAATCCCTAAATGTTGTGAATGTCGTAAGTGTGACAGCCAATGCAAACTCCTCGATCTCTACGGCCACGATACCCGCCAACCAAACATCGCTACCGGCTAGTGCAGCGACCGCAGGATCAATCGGCGCAACGACGTTCCTCATCAACACGACCGCGGCTGGTGCAAGCACTACGCTACGTTCAAACCATTCTCACCATCTTCCATTGTTTGCCAAAACGACTCACCTACCACCGACAGGCGCAATGGCGCCTCCATCACATCTCGACATCGATGAGTCACCGATCGCGTGCAGCGGTCCGAGTGTCCCGACGTCGCTGGTTTACGAAACGATCCTGATTGATCGGCCATCTTTGGTGAAGCAAGCACATCAGCAACATCAGCAGCAACAACCAGTATCGACGGTCACGCTGCCAGTCAGCAGCTGTGTCCCTTCTAAAGGCACCAACGGATTGGTCTTGGGAGCACCATCTGCCACGTCAACGGTTACGGCCAACTCGCTGCCAAGTGGGAGCATAATTGTGTTGACGCAAGCTTCCCTAAATGAACTGCTGCTGCATGGTTCGTGCACGACATCCTCGACAACCGCCACCCAGCTGCTGCCCAGTGTTGAAACGAAGAATGGCGACGGTCTGTCGATGACGGGGAAGGATAATACGAAGAAGATCCTGATAACCGCTGGTGGAGGCGCCACTAGGGCACATACTAACGTCGTCAATCCCACCGCGAACATCCTCACTACCATCGCCTCCTCTGCTGCTAGTTCTAGTGTAGTCAATGCGAATTTGTGTACCACTAACAGCATCCCTCACTTTTCTGACTGTGTCATTGTGCCTGATCCCAACTCCTGTGCTACTGTTACAACCACTGCTACCAATACGATCCCTACGACTGTTGCCCTAGGTGCTGGCGGGTCGAAGCTTTTAGCCTGTACCTTCAGCAAAAAAGGACCCAGTGCGGTTACCACCACCACTTCCTCCACCTCGAACCTCGATCATCTGCTCTCTCCCATCACAACCGCCACACATCACTCCTCCAATGTGCCGTTCACCACTGTACCAGCCGCAAGCAATTCAAACATCACCACCAGCAACCTGAAACAAACGATTATAATGATTAATCCAACAAATCCAACAGTTCTTCCCGTGACATCATCCCCGGCGCCACCACCGGTGTCCGTTTCCGCGTTGCCTTCGTCCCTTGCGCTGTCGTCGGTAACAACGCTACATCCGCTGCATCAACCATCCACCATCGGAAGTGGCGGTGGCTATCAGCTGCTCTCGTCAGCCAGCAGTTCCTCTGGCAACACCGGTATAGGAGGAACGGGCACCACCGACTTGACGACTGGCGGTGGCACCACGACGACAATCCTTGCATCCGCAACCCAACGTCTGCCAGGACGTCAGAAGCTCATGCTTTGCCCGCAGGTAAGCATTAACCGAGAGCAGACTGCAGGGCGTCCTGCTTCTGTTGCTGCTCTTACTGCTTGCCTTAAATACATAGCAGAGGCACGCTGCTTTAAACGACACGCTTTTTTATCTGTACATTACGCGTGCCATCGACACGCAATTGTCCTGTAATGCTCCGTAGTTTGGTTCGTAGTGCGTAGCTATTTGTAGAGTTCACATTTCGCATCGATCCATAGCTATCCCACATGGATATTTCATACTTATGCAAGAGTTGATCATGTGTTGCATCTCATCATATCACTTTATTATCATCTTCCATTTTTCCTCATCATCGCCCAAGAAGGACACGCACCACCACCCTCATTCCTCAATCCCTCAATTGTTCCTCCTTCTGCCTGCAGCAGCTTGGGAACGGACCACCGATCTTGTTGATCTTGTTGACCGATCTTGTTGACCGATGTTCCCGGGTTGCTTGATTTCCGGCCCTTCGAATACGACCCCAAATCCACTAAGAAAACAAAAACGCTTTTCATAAAAACCGGAAGCGTATCCTGCCTCCCTGTTATCCTTTCACCCCGCTGCATTCGGAATGCTGTAGAAATCGTCCTTATGGAGAATCACAAGCGACGGTTTATGCTTTTGTCTCCAACTCTTTCCCGGAAATCCCTTTAGCAAAGCAACCCACCCTCAGTAGTGCGCACGGTATTCAAAGTAATGTTCCGGGTTCCGCAGTGGCGCTGGCAGGAATACATTTTGTCTTTTTTTCGTTCGTTACTTGCGTAGCGTTGTAGCGGAAGTTTGCGTAAATTTTCTCTTGCCTGGAGTTTAAATGCACTGGTTAGCCTCGTTTTATCTTTCTTCTTTTGTTTTTTGTTTTTATTTCCTTGGCATCAGTAATATCCAACCAGGTTGGAACCAAGTGTGTACAAGCGTGCACGAAACGCTTCAGACGCTCGTTTTTTTTTCCTCCCCCTAGTAGTTTCAAGTAGTCGGTCACGTTCGATTTTCGAGTTTTTGTCGCGCTTCCAATTGCTTTTCGTTCAGCGAACCGCCCTTGGCAAACCGCGACTAATAATCACTACGTCTCTAGCTCCTGTTACTAACGGTTCTTCCCACTTACTTTACACTTTACTCTCAATTCCAGTTTGCCCTAGTCCTTCCCGATAACCAGCCATTCACGCTGAGCGATCGGTCAAAGATCTCGTTCGCCAACCTGTCCGCGGCGGCCCTTAAACCGGCCCAGGCCAGCACAATCTTTGCGGCCATTCCCTCCGCATCGCCATCCACCGCTCTCTCCTGCCCGGTGTCCTCTTCCTCCTCAGCTTCCTCTTCCTCCACCTCCACCGTTGCTTTCGCACTAACACCGTCATCTTCCTCATCAACCGCTGGCACGTTGCGGGCGGCCAGCAACGGAATCATCCAGCCGACGATGGCGCAAGTGAAGCTTGCCAGCATCCTTCCGACTGCGACTGCAGCACCATCTTCATCATCCACTACTTCATCTTGCTCTTCCACCTCCACTATTATCACCACCAACACCTCATCATCTTGCTCGTCGTCGTCGTCGAGTATGCCCAACAAACCGGCGGCGCTAGCGACAGTGGTTGCCAATGGCAACGGAGCTAATGGCACTGGCGGCAGCACCACCACCTCCATTCCCGTACAATATTTGATCCAAGGCAAGCTACCGAATCTTCTCATCTCCACAACACAGGGATATCCGGTGCAAATGCAGCAGCAGCAACAGCAGCAACAGCATCAACACCACCACCTTCAACAGCAGTACACGACGATCAAGCAGGAACCACCGGAATCACCCGGCTCCAGACATCTGCCCATAACGCCCAATTCCTCGACGAACGTCTCCTCGGCGTACGGTAGCAACAATCACCAGCACAACTCCGGCGAAGGCAGGCTACCGGTGACGGTGGCAGACAACGGTGGTCCGGAACCCGGTACCGATCCGTCGAACGAAGAGGACGCCGACGAGGATTACACCGGTAGCGAAGAAGCGGTCGGTGGAGTCACTTCAGAGAGCAAGAAGTTCATCCTTGCACCGACACCGGCCCAGCTCGGTCGGGCTCCGTTGCAGCGGCGTCAGATGAGCAGTAACAGTGGCGGAAATGGCAGCAGTAGCAGCAACAGTGGTGTTGCGACCCAGCAACATTCACCGGACGGTGGTGGGGATGCTGCGGGCAAACGAGAGGACGATACCAACCCGCCCTCGGGAGAGCAGAACAATCACCACCATCATCATCACACGTCGATGCCGTCCGCACTGCCTACACCGACGTCCGCATCGATAGAGGATTACCACAGCCAGATATCGCCTTCCGCGGCCAAGAAAGCCTTCTTCCGCAAGGCCAAACCGGATGACATGGATAAGTAGGTGTAGCGCGCCCTTTTGCGCGTGCCACTGTAGCGACTCACGAAGGCCGTATAGTTGCTTATTCGTACGCATGCATTTTCATTCTCGTTTACAGCGTGCTTCGGCAGGTTGACTTTGAGAAAAAGTTCAAAACCTTACCCCAGTTCAAGCCGGAAGATTGCCACTCACCCAGTGCCATCACGGCGTCATCACCGCGAGTGTTCACGCAAAACTATCGCAAAAAGCAAACCACAACCCACAAAACGCGTAAGTTCTGCACGGTCCTCAAACAATGTCTGCAGCTTTGAGGCTTCATGCATTCTCTCCTTCTCGACCAGTGCCAGACGATGAGCAGCACAATAATCTGCACTCGGATGGCAGCGCACCCCCAATGTCCAGCACGGCTACACCGTCCAGCTCGTACGTGATCGGGAATCGCTTTTTTGGACCCGACTTTAACATGGAACAGTGCAAAGGTACGTCAGTGTGCAGGCCTTCCGTTGCAGTTCCTAGTGGCAGTGGGGAACTCACGTGGGATCGCAGCTAATGTTCGAATGCGATAAACGTTACCTTCCGATCTTGTAGAAATGTCGGCCGAAATGGGACGCGGAGGAGTAGGAGGAGCTGGCACGGGTGGGACTGCAGGAACCGATGAACGGTCACCACGCACACCCAAGACACCATCGCAGCGGTCGGTCAACTCGGCCGAAGAGAAGGGCCACCGGAAGATTCTCGAGCAACGCCGCAATCTGGTGGTGCAGTTATTTAACGAGCACGGCATGTTTCCGTCAACGCACGCGACCAACAGCTTCCAGGTGGGTTGAGTTGCGGCGTGTGAACCCATTTTAAAGGAGGCTTTTTTTAATCACTTTTTGTCCTTATTCCAGTTGGCTCACAGCGACATATTCCCGAATAAGCAGAGCCTGCAGCTAAAGATACGCGAGGTGCGCCAAAAGTCGATGGCTCAGCAGCCCGGATTCACGCCGCAGTCAGCCGGTCCGATTACGCCAACCGAAATTAACAGTGGTATGTGGAATTTGGGTCGCGTTGCGTCGCAACCTCGCCGCATGGGCGCACCATTCTCATGTGCTCTTCTTCCAGGACAGTCCGACAGTCACCAGCAGCATCACCATTCCCAACTCACGCACCATCATCATCATCAGCAACAGCAACAGCAGCAGCAGCAGCAGCTGCAACATCAGGAACAACACCAGCCGAACTAGTAGTTGGTTGGAATAGGTAGAAAAGCAGTGACTAATATTTTGTGAACACGGGTGACTGACGAGCTGGTTTCCTCGCTGGGGTGGGAGATGTTGCAACAACTGAAATGAGGGCGGTGGTACGCTTTTGAAGGAATGTGGAAATGCGAATTTGTTGAACGGACGCACACATGTGAAGTAATAGTTTAAGTGACATAAAAACACAACTCAAGATATTATTCAGTCGCGATTGCAGATCCCATTTGTTTGATTACCTGTTTTCTTCCACTGGAATGAAAATCTGAGCCGCGCGAGGAGGTGCGGATAGGTCTTTCCGTTTGTGCGGTTGTGGATCACCATTTGCAACTTATGACCATATGATTTTCGCGATTATAGAAGTAAAACTTCACGCAATTTACAATAAACACAGATATGTTTCTAAAACCTTACAATACCAATACCTACCAATAGCTACAATAGTACGGTAAACTAAAGCAAACTTATTAACATATAAAGCTACAATAGTAATAGACCTTAAGCTGCGTTACTAAGCAGCTTACTACAGACAGCAAAATACCGTTACCAATGTAACGAAAAAAGTAGTCCCTATTCCCTGTGCAATGCACGTGTGGAAAAACAGATCCGTTCCCAAAATATGTGACACATTTGTTGTTACTCACGAATGAGATATTGGTCAAAAATGCAACCGATGCTTTATTGCAGAGGATTTTTTTCCTTTCAACAACTAATACACGAACACGCACCCCGATTACACCAAACAGCGTCTTTGATACGATCAGCATGCGAGTTTGTATGCATTCATGGGGGTACTTGGTTTTCGAAAAAAAAACAAGAGTTGGCCACCCATCACTTTGAATATAATACGGCGTTGGAGTTGGATGGTGGCCTCTTGTTTGCTTGGATTTTTTTCCAAAATGAAATACGATTAAAAACACCATGGTACGGTGTATGCCGTACATAATCCTTCCGGATAAAGTAACGCGATCATCTGCGTTGTGGAGGAGATTGGTAGAACACTGCAAGTGTGGGCAAGATGAAAAACATAATTATTCCCTCAGACTATTGAAACAGGACGAGCTAGCGAAGATAGGTGGTGTGAACTTTTGTACGAGGAGATTAATCACGCATCGTTACGAAGGTGTAAAATGAGCTGCACATGCTATTACATGTTACATTTCGGATGCTAGATATGAGCAGCGTGGCAGCCGATGAACAAAAAGAGTGCAATGGAGGCGCGTATCCTTATCTGGTAGCAGATCTAGGAGAATCCTTTGTTTTTGATGGAATCATCTCTCGTAATAGTGGCGATCAGCTGGTGATTTTAGTTTCATAAGCGCAAGAATATACATAAACATTTAAAAAGAACGCACGTTCTCTAAAGATTATTCCCTCGATATTAAGTTCTTCGAACGTAGGTGTAAAGAGAAAGATCACGGTATGAGTTATTTGTTTCTTAAAACAGTGTTTTCCGAAGCTAACAATTTGCTTGTGACGTGAGGAATGTACATTTTGGTGTATTAATCCGTGTTCTTCTTGTTGTACGACAGTTAGCAATGGTGCACCGACAAGAAACGTGCAGTTATATTTAATTCCTCAAGATCGATAATGGGAACACACTGCAGCCAGCAAAAGTACAATCCCCAATGGAGCAATGGTAGAAATTTTACTTTTTTAGAGCTTCGTTATTTGCTTGTGTGATAATAGTCGTTAGAAATCGGCTCACAAATGAATGGCCCTCAAAGGCTGAATAACCGAAGTTCCGTGGCTGACACCGTTGCAGCTTGAAGCGGATGCAATTATTATTTTATTTTTTTCTTAACTATAATCTTTGTTTTTGTTTTCTTTCTAAAATGTTTGTGCAGTAGTGTACTCCAGAGAGAGACATCTACCATCATCTCAAGGCTCTATTTACGATGAAACTGAACAAAACGCGGTGACAACGCTGCTAAGTACAAGTAAGCCTTTTTAATTGACTTTGGATGAGATAAACGAAATTAGCATCAATTAAAGCACTGGTGAATGACGAAAAGCTCGTCGTACGGCGGGCGTACGAGAAACAAAATGCCATCCTGCTGCCGCATGGTGCATATCATATTGGTAGTACCACCGCATTCTGCGGCACAGTTTACGTTTTCCCCTTTTCCGTTAGCGAAAGCTTTCTGTAGATCGCCACAGGCCGACGCCAAGCCAGCCATTCCCAATTTGTTTGCAGTGAAGTAGTAGCGCCGCGTGATATATACATACGCGCTTAATTAAAAGCACCGCGGAGGCACCGATAGGAATTAGATTAATGTAAACGTAGCAAAGAAGAATGAATAAGATGAAAATGTTAAGTACTCACCTCCTAAAATGTAAGCGCTATTAGAGTGGTACTGCTCCATCCAGCAGGATACGTTTGGCTGAATGGAAAGGACCGATAACACAAAAGCTTATTTTCTGCACTCACACAAACACATCGTAATACAAATGTCCTTACAGGAAACGAGATTTTAGCAAAAGCAAAGTAAAAGATATGATCTTTGAAAGGATGATTAGTTGATCGATGCTCGCGCACCGGGCAGATTCTGGGCCATACAAAATAAAAAAAGAACGTCCTTTCGTTGGTTACAAAAGGGAAGAAGATGCGTGTTGTGAGGCATTTGTTCTAATTAATAGTAAAATTATGTTGGTAGACGCAACAACTAAAAAGTGGAAGAACGTCGCAAAAGGCCGTAGTTCTTTTTTTTTTACTTTAATGTGTATGGCAGTTATGGGATAGCGGAGGGCTGCAAGGACGAAATGTGAGCACACTTTTCGCATCATTGAAACACACTATCGTGCGTAGGTGGTTCGAAATTTGGAGGAAAAGTTAGGCGCGGCAGTAACGGAGACAAATTAATCAGATAATAGAGTGAGCTATATCCTTTAGTAGTTGTGCATTAGTTAAGTACCCCTCCCAACCCCACAAAGTGAAGCTGCATTGTGAAATAACAATATCATATTGTATATGATTGTGTCGATAGGAGCATTGTAACTGAATGGTTGGTGGGAAGGTAAACGACAAAGCCGCTTATCCTCCCTTCCTTCCCGCCCAAACAGACAAACGGAGTAGCAGAACGCGTATTAGTCAAATACGACTCACAAATTAGCACCATTTATGATAAGCTCCGAAGGACGGACGGTAGATCAAATCGCAGTAAAAAAATCATTCTCATCACGGTCCTCGGGAGGGTGTGTTGCGGGGTGTACCTTATCACCATGCCACACACCCGGCGAGGGCGGTGAAGTGCTAAGATATATATACATATAACGAACGAATTTCTAAAGTTTTCCTCTCAAGTCACGATGAAAAGTGTATACACTAAAAACGAGAAGTACTATACGTATGAAAGTAACAACAAAAGGCAACACGATCACACAAAAGTAATGGTAAATACAGTGTTACAATGCCTCTAGGGCGACCTGAAAAATTTGATATACAACGCACGAAAAAAAAAAACAAATATATAACAATAACAGACGTGTAAAATTCCAACAAAACGTACTCCAGAAAGGAGTGATAGACAATTTAAATTCGATAGAAACAACATATTTTTACCCACAAAAATGAAAAGGTTTGTGTTGTTAGTTGAAATGAATGGCAGGAGAAAGGTAAGAATAAAAACTCCCAAAATACACAAATGTTGAAAAACGTGTATGTTGCAAAAGTTTTGTTCATGCTAGATGACTTATTTAGAAATATAACGTACAAAGACTATAAATAATTTTATTTCAAAGTGCAATATGTAACGGAGGCACATTCTAACAAAAAAGTAAATTTCTAATCTGGAGTTTCTACATTCATACATTCTTAATTGTATAGATAAAATGCAAATGATGTCTATTCCTGATTATTATAAATATTTCGTTTTTATGTGCTGAATATTTAACTTTCGACAAACTTATTCATTGGTAACCGTAAGCATCCGGATCGGACCACTCGTTTACTCCGGATCGGACTAATGTGCTCCCGGAGCAAAATGGTTCCGTGTCATCTCTTGCAATTCCTTCGCCCACCACTACTCCAGACGCCATTTTGCGGTAAACAAAAACTCGTAAGCGTCACAGTGAAAAAGCAACCTTAAATATTGTTGAAAAGCCCATGGAAATGGTGTCTCTGGGGCCCAAAAAGGATGGAAATCCTAACGCCGAGTTCTTCACCGCACCGGAAACACTGCAGGGGTTCGAAACGGTTCGCATGTGGTTGCAGAAACACTTTAAGAAGGTATGGCGTTCGGTGATGAGATCAGTTTTTGTGCTGCCCTGCGTGCCATTTTGTCCCATTGGCTAAAGTTGCGTCCGTTGCATTTTCTGTCGTATATTTCGCTACGACAAAGTGATGATGCGTGTGAATGGTGATTACCAAGCAAACGGGTGTTAAAAGTTGCGTTAACGACGATTAAGTGATGGTTTCGTGGTCAAGTGGATACGGGCTTTTTTTTGCTGAATCAATCGCTGTGTGGTGGCGAAGGGAGGGAAGGAATACCGGGCGAACACTGAGCTTGGGTAGCGGGAACTGTCAAGGGTTTGCTTCACCCTTGTCAGTGTACACAACAATCGTAGATGTTGGATGTTACGGGAAAAGTGGTAATAACCAATCTTTTTTTTATTATTTTGCAGTTTCTCGCGCCCGATCCCCCGACAAAGGAATCTCTAGCCCATTTAATCATTCAATTCATCCAATACCAGGAAGGCAAACTTGGCAAAAATTCGCAGGACCCCCCGACCACACGTTTACCGGTAAGTTCGACTACGTTTACGCAATTTACACGGGTACTGCCTGGCATACGGGCTTGGGACCATCGTATCTATACTAAAGATACGTTTTTTAACGTTAACACTTTCTTCTCCCACCAGATACGATGCTTCATGGATTTCAAACCGGGCGGTGCCCTCTGCCACATCCTGTCCACTATGTACCGGTACAAGGCAGAGCAGCGCTGGCGAAAATTTGACTTCACCGTGAACAAAAACCCGATGCGCAAGGATCCAATTGGACAGATGGTGCTGGACATCGAGACGGCACTGATCGAGGCGGAATGTATGCGGCTGCCGATTGTGTACATCCGCCCGGAGGTGGATCGCGCTACGGCAAACAAAATCACCGACATCGTCACGAACCATCAGGGTGAAATCACGGCCGACGAGGAGGAAGCAACGCACATCATCTATCCGGTAATTGATCCGCTGCCGGAGGATTACGCGCGACCCACGTTTCGACGCGATAAGCATGTTATGATCCACTGGTACTACTTCCCGGAATCGTACGATACCTGGGTGCCGAACACGTTCGATCTTCCCGACAACGTGCCGGAAAGTCCACCGTCGCCGGCTGAGCGCTGGCGCGTGTCCGCCTCGTGGGTGATCGATCTCGACGAGTACAACGAGTGGATGTCGGAGGAGGATTACGAAGTGGACGAGAACGGTCGAAAGAAGGTTCACCCGCACCGGTTGGGTGTAGAAGATCTGATGTCCAGCGGAGCGGGTGGTGGCGGGGCCGAAGATAAGGTGAAGAAAACACCCAAAGTGGTCAACTCGAAGCGTAAAAGGTCGCCTTCACCGGCGGCCGGAAAGGGTGGAAAACGCAAGAGTTACCGCTCGCCGGCGGCCTCAGCAGCGGCCGCGTCTTTCCAGAAGAAGCCTCGCGCGGACGACGAGGAATCAGAGGATCTGACCAAGGACATGGACGATCCGGCGCCTGAAACTAACATCACCGAGGTGAAAGCAAGTTCGAGCAACTCTGCGTCAGGACCGGCGACGCCGCAACCTAAGCGCCCCGATCCGGACATGATGCCGATGAAGTACGCCTCCGTCACGGATCTCGACGATGATATGGAGCGTGGCGCAAGTGCGGGCGGCATGGGTGGTTCTGGCGGGGGTAGTGGTAGCGGCGGTGCCGGCACGGGTGCTGGTGGAGACGACAGTCAGGCGGGCAAGACGAGCGATAGTAGCAATACGCAGGACTTCCCGGCCGGCGGCAAGGACGATCTTGAGGACAATGTTACGGAGCAGACGCACCACATAATTGTGCCGTCCTATTCGGCCTGGTTCGACTACAACTCGATCCATGTGGTGGAGAAGCGCGCGTTGCCCGAGTTCTTTAACGGCAAGAACAAATCGAAGACACCGGAAATCTATATGGCGTATCGTAATTTCATGATTGACACGTACCGGCTTAACCCGACCGAATATTTGACCAGTACGGCCTGCCGTCGCAATCTGGCCGGTGACGTGTGTGCGATAATGCGCGTCCACGCGTTCCTTGAGCAGTGGGGTCTGATCAACTACCAGATCGACGCCGACTCTCGGCCCACTCCGATGGGTCCGCCACCGACGTCGCACTTCCACGTGCTGAGCGACACGCCGTCCGGCTTGCAGCCTATCAACCCACCCAAAACGGCACAACCGTCGGCAGCTAAGAACTTGCTCGATCTCGATAAGAAGGCGATCGGGCTGGGTGAAAAGAAGGACGAGTTGGCAACCGGACCAGCGGCACTAACTGGCGCAAACGGTGCTCCCCTAATCGGTCCCGATGGTATCAAGGTGGAGCAGGGCAACGTTCCGACGGCAGACCCGAACGGCCAGTTCGGTCTACGATTGGACCAGTACGCGAAGAAACCGGCGGCGATGCGCAACAAAACGGCCGCCAGCATGACGCGCGAGTGGACCGAACAGGAAACGCTGCTCCTACTCGAGGGTCTCGAGATGTACAAGGACGACTGGAACAAGGTGTGCGAACACGTCGGTTCACGCACGCAGGACGAGTGCATTCTGCATTTCCTGCGGTTACCGATCGAGGACCCATACCTGGAGGATGACAACACTTTCCTGGGCCCGCTTTCGTACCAACCGATTCCCTTCAGCAAGGCAGGCAACCCGATCATGTCGACGGTGGCCTTCCTAGCCTCGGTTGTCGATCCGCGAATAGCGGCCAGTGCCGCCAAAGCTGCCATGGAGGAGTTTGCCGCGATCAAGGTAGATTTAGCAGAGTTTGTTTCTCAACTCATCTAACCCGATGGATGTTTCGTTGGTTTTACAGGACGAAGTACCGGCCTCAATGATGGATGCTCACCTGAAGAACGTCGAAAAGTCCAGCTTCGGTGGAAAGTTCGATCCCAACGCCGGGCTGGCGAACAGTGGCATCGCAGGCACGGGTCCAGACAAAGAAAAGGAAGAAGAATCGGAGAACAAAGCGTCTCCTGCGGTTGCGGCCGTTGGTGCTGGTGCTACCGCATCTACACCGCCCGCTGGTGCAGCGACTCCGGCCACCCCTGCCAGTACCACAGACGTGGAGATGAAGGACGTTTCGAAGAAGGAAGTAGACGCCACCGGTATGTTATTCTAATGTTGTGTGATGCTTTTTGTAAATGCATGTGTAGTAGCGTTGCTTTTTAGTTCCACTCGTAGTATTGGAACATGCTTGATGCTGCTGCTTTTAGTTTCGATTTATCATTTGTGAGAGACGTTGCGAACGTAGCTATTGTTCTTAATTTGTATTTGCTTTCTCTATCCCCGTTCCTTGTTCTCGCATGCGTCCCGGTACATCCCGGCCTGTTACCTGTCGCCTTTTGGGTTCTTTTGTTTGCAAATCGCACCTCTCTTGTGTGCGTGTGTTGTAGTAGATAAAGACAAACCGTCCGAAGAACCCTCTAAAGCGCCTGATTCCGATGCTACAGCGACAACCGATGGTGCTGCAGCGACGGGTGTCAAACCAACGGGCCCGGAAGGCGGGTCTTCGACCGGAACCACGGCCGCCACGTCGGCCCCGGAGTCGAAAGAAAAGGACGGCAAGGATGCGACGGCAACTGGTGGGCCTGGTTCGGCATCCGCTGGCACCGCGGAGACGGGATCGGGTGTCGTGGCCACGGTAACCGCGGCAAAGGAGAACGGTTCCACCGATCCGAAGCTGTTCAACGAGGGTAACCTGCAGGCGGCCGCAGCTGCCGCTTTGGCTGCTGCCGCTGTGAAGGCGAAACACCTAGCCGCCGTCGAGGAACGCAAAATCAAGAGTCTCGTGGCGCTGCTTGTTGAGACGCAGATGAAAAAGCTAGAAATTAAGCTGCGCCACTTCGAGGAGCTCGAAACAACGATGGAGCGAGAACGAGAAGGGCTCGAATATCAGCGCCAGCAGCTAATCCAGGAGCGTCAGCAGTTTCATCTGGAGCAGCTTAAAGCGGCCGAGTTCCGGGCTCGTCAGCAAGCCCACCAGCGTTTTCAGATAGAGCAGGGTCAGTGGCAACAGCAGCAGGCACAAGCACAGGCCCAAGCTCAAGCCCAGGCACAGGCACAAGCACAGCAACAGCAACAGCAGCAGCAACAACAACAGCAGCAACAGCAACAACATCACCAACCGCAACAACATGGTCCAACGGGACAACTACCTTCGGTTTCCGCGGCCACAGCAGCAGCAACAGGAGCACAATCGAACGTCGTTCATCCACCTCAACAGCAGCAGCTCGGTCCAGTGCCAGCCGGCACAACGATGCCGGGACAGCATCACCATCTAGCGACGGCCATGTCCGCCCACCCGGGAACTAGTGAGTCCGATATTCAAACCCATGCGACCGCCCTAACCCTTTCCCGCGAATCATCTTACTAATGCGAACAAAATCTCTCTTTTCTGTCTCTTTTGTTTTTCGTTCGTTTTCTTTCGCTCTTTCCGCTTCTTCTGTGTCCCCTTCTACAGATCCTCAAAAGCCGCTATCGACGCCATCTACCGCTGGTGGCCCGGGAGTGGCCACAATCAACACCTCCACCAGCTCAGTGCCGGTGCCGACGGTCGCTACACAACCGGGAGTTCCACCGACCACCGCAACATCCTTACCATCGGGCAACCAGGTCCAGCAGCCCACGGTTGCCCCCCTGCCGTCAGCCAACGGTATCCCCCCTACTACCTCCATCCCCATCTCTACCCAGCCGCCCTCTTCGAATCCTACCGACGGCATTACGCCAAATAATATCCCGCCAGTGGTCCCCGCGCCCTCTCCGGTGGTGATCACCCACGGCAGCAGCGGCATGCCATCGGGAGACCACCAACCGGTGCCGGTGGTGCCACCCTCGGCACCAGTAGTCCCGCTAACCGGTGTTCCCGGTGGTCCACCTCAAATGACCACGTCGGTGGAACAGGCAGCCGTCGAACCGGCGGTTCCGGTGCAAACCGCACCGGGAGAAACGTTACCATCGGTGGCCGTGGCGGCGCCCGTCCCGGGGCAAATGACAAATCCTTCACCAGCGGCAGAGTGTGTCCCGGAGCAGGGCTCTATGCCCGTGACCGATCCAGCGGTGGCGACGACACCCAGCGAACCCAGTGGCGAGCATCATCCGGATCAGGCCGGACCAACAGTGCCCGGCGAGGGTCCAACGAACCCGCCACCCGCAGCCGTTCCCCCAACGGTGGGTCCGGCTGGAGCTCCTCCATCATAACTCCGTAGGAATAACCTCCCTCGGAGGCAGCAACAGCAGCAGCAAGAGGAAAAACCACCCAGCATCGTCACCGCACGCTGCGCACGTGGACGTGGCCGGGGAGCGGGTAGGGCTCGGCGGCGGGGTAGTTGAGCATAAGACGGATAGATGGTAGGAAGAGCTGCGTTGAAGAGCCACGTAGGATACGCAAAGGAAGAGGTTTCTTTGGTCAAACTTGACAGACATCCTTAGGCAATGTACGCAGGCTTATCACTAGAATCAAGGGCACAGGAGACACGTTTTGGACGGTGGGCTGCCTCCTGGGAATACGTGTCGCTTGGATGTTTTCGTGAGTGTATTTGTGTATTGTAATTAGTCTCGTGTACCACCCGTGTAGCAGTCCTTAGAGCAATAGGTAGATGTTTCTTCTTCCTCCCCCACGATCAGGCTTCCCTACTGTTGCGCACCCTTCGTAGTGTTCGCTGACTGACTGGGGGTTTCCCTCTCACGATGTTTGAACTTCACCCGCGTGCCGCTATGTCGCGGGCATCAACAATCTCATTAGTTTCGCTTCGAACAATCTATTTTGCTCTTCCCATTCACCGCGAGGGAATCGTGTGTGAACCTTCCCCAGATCGTGTTGCACCGATAGGCCTGAATCGTTTCCCGGCAATCGGTCACTTTTGGAGTGATGCGCTCTTTTATTTCATTATTATTAATATTATTTTATCACGACGATACAAAGAGGAACATAATTATGACATTTGAAACGCAAACGCGAGGAAGAGGCACATTTTTAGAATGTGACGACTACATTTAAGCAGTACTTTATCTTAGGGACAGTAAGCCGAAACGTAAAATATAATGCATAAGTAAAATAAACACATAATTAAATTTCCCTTATCCTACCACGCGTGGTAGTTGCGTTTTTATTTTCCGCCACTTGTGAACATTTCAAATAGTCCTTGAACATCACTTGATTTAGTTAAAAATTAGAATAACAAAACAAACATCCCCTCCCACGCTTCGTGAAATGTCACGTGCTTTTCAAGCTGGCTTGAAAGTTCGAAAACTTCAACACGGATCGAGTTGAAAGTACTGTTACCTCCTGGTAGCATGCTCTCCTGTTACTTTTGCGTCGAAATTTGGTGCCGCAACGATTTGAAAATCAGGCTCCGAACACACAAGGCGGGTTGAACGAAGCGTGAAGCGTTTTTTTGAAACCGGCTTGAAATTTGGGAATCGGAAACACAGATCGAGTTGAGTTGAGCGAGCGGAACTTGGTTTTAACGTTGGATAAGTAAATAAGTAATGCATTTTTGTTTAACTTCTAGCAATTGCAGCGTACAGCATAACCGGAAATGCATGGAAATTGTACAGCAAAAAAAGAATAAACTTACACATCATTCGCACGTGCTCATGAAGCCGCAATTGACGATGGCGGTGTTTGCTACTTTGATACTTTTTTATTTGTTACCTTTAATAGTCGAACCATACGCCCCATCGGGATTTAGCATGCATAGGATGATGGGAGGGTTGCAGAAGAAAATATCGCTTACTACCGCTTCCTGGCCGAAGAAACGTGCCTGTATGTTATATGTCGTTGCGCGCACAACAACTAATTATGTTTCTCTCACGATCGGCTACGTTACACGCTACGAGCGGAATACATTGAATAAACTGTCGCTTAAAACTAAACATCGGATACCCCACCTCGCACAGACGTGGGTGTGGCAAACTTAATGAAAGTAAATCAGCACACCCTCATCGACAACATCGTCGTCTCGGGCTTCATCGAACGTCCGGTGGTGACCACCCGGGTTGGGGGGTGCCATCGCACGAAAACCATCACGCACCACCGATCGTCATGTGCTGGTCGCTGTCATGTCCTTGTTCAAATTCACCTCGATGTCGACCCGGCAGATCGGGCAGTGCTTGTTCGTCACCAGCCACTGGTCCACGCAATCCTTGTGGAACAGATGCATACATGGCAGGCGCCTGTAACAACGGAACCAGTTCCATTGTGGTTAGATTCGAACAACCCACAATCATCTGATTCAAAACCTACCTAACGTCGTTGTCGATCTCGAACTGCGACAGGCAGATGGTGCACTTTTCGCTATCCTCATCCGTTTCGCTGACGCGCCTCAACCGCTTATACTTGTGCGGGAACGTGTTCGTTTCTATCATCTCCTGCGAGAGGTGGAACGAAGGATTAGAAATGGAATAGTTTAACGGAGGGGGCCGCCACATACCTGCGTGGCACCGTGAGTGGTGCAGGAATCTTCGATGACTCGCACGAACCGGTGCAACGTGGACAGCAGGCTTGGGCGTAACTGCTGGAAAGAGGGAAGTAATTTTTAGTACGTGACACACAAAGACACCAATGGCCACTCTCTCTCTCTCTCTCTCTCTCGACTTACCGGGCTTACACCCAAGTTGAACTGCGTCGCCAACCCGAGGAAGTTGTTCTGCGACTGCAAATGATGGAACATGTGATGGTGCACGTGCTGATGATCGTTACGGCTGTAAAACGGCAAACAAAAAACATGACATGACTTGTGTGCCGTAGGAACGGTCAGCGAAAGGGTGACACACTTACCGAACCAAATAGTTGGCATCGCTGGCGACACGCCGAACCGGACGATGGACGCGCTGGATTTGCGCCAGTTCCGCTGCGGCACCCGGATTGTTACGGATGAACGATCGATAGTACGGCAGCAAACCATTGTTCCGGACCCACATCGGCATCCGTTCGTACTCCTCGACAGCCTCGGCAAGGGTCGCCATTCCGACGGGGCCCGATTGCGTGGGCGCTGTTGTAGAGGACGAAGCGTTCACTCTCGACATCAACGGGGATGCTGCTAATGCTGCTGCTGCCGCCGCTTGTGCTGCTGCTGCCGTTTGCAGGGTTGCGGCCGACGATTGGGGGCAACGTGATGAACCTCCCCTTGCCGTTCGGCTTCCAGTTCCTCCTCCACCTCCGGTCGATCCGATCGATGCGGTTGATCCTGCCGTCGACGGTGCTGTACTCGGTTGGGTTGAAGTAGTAGTTGCCGCTGGTCGTGCCGGTCCAATGACGGTCGGGCGGTGAACCGGGACCACGGGTCCATCGTCATCGTCGACGAGTGACATCATGCGTCGTTGCGCTTCCTGCGCGTGATGCTGCCGCATCCAGAGGCTCTCGTGTGGAGCGTACGGTAATCGTTGGGACCGTATCCGGCCACTTGCGCTGGCCGTGTTGCTACCGTAGGACGGAGGTGCGGCCGTAGTGGTGCTGGTGGCGGTGGCAGTGTGTTGCGGTGCGTGTTGTTGCGGCTGCTGCCGCACTCGGTGCTGCTCCGTGTTGCAAGGAAACACGAGCGGTGGTGGCGACTGCGAAATGGTGGAGGACGGTGGGATGGGGGCCGCACGAGCGTCAACGGACGTCGATGGACCCCAGGCGTAATCCGTGCCTCGATCCGATAGAGGACAATGAAAACGTAACAGTGCTGGCCCCGATGAACCATTGATGTTGCTGCTGTTGATCGGATAGATCCTGATGCCGGTGCTTCTAGCGGTGCTGCTGCTGCTGCTGCTGTTGTTGTTGTGGTCATTCATCCGCCTACCAGACGCTGGTAGTGCGGGAACCATCACCGGTACCGAGGGAGGAGGTCCAACAACGGAAGCTCCTTCAAGCACCGGGCGTGAACAGGGCGTTGTGGTGGCTGAATAATCAATCGGACTGTCGCTCACCGTAATAACGGGAATCGGATGGACGGGATCACGTCTTCGCGTCGTTGCCGTGCCGGAAGCCACCGCCGTTGACGACGTTGATGTCGCCGTTGCCGTTGCCGCGGCCGTCGACGTCGTCGCTACTGTCGATGAGGACGTGGACGTGGTTGTCGGTGGACCCCACATGAGATTTTGCCGTGAATTAATAAACACCCGGGTGCTGTTGGCGAAGCTTCCAACGGACGTTTTGTCGATGACGGTGCCACCGCTGTTACCGGTTGTGGTCGCGGTCGCAGTTGCAGCAGTCCGGCGCCCCACGCGCTGCTCAGTACGGCGTGGTCCAGTTTCGTCCTCGTTGGACGCGAGATCGACGATTTCCAAGATGGGATTAAAGGGAACGGAAGGACCCTCGGGATTGTCTGGTTCCACCGACCGGTGTAAACTGATACGACGCGACGGATAAGACGTCGATAATGTCGGTGAGGCTTGCATCGTTTGCTGCTGCACCGGAGCTGGAGGGCCACTGGTGCACTGTTGACCAGCTGGTGATCTTGGTTTGCTCGCGCACGTACCGGTCGATGGTGGGCGGCCGTTGGAGTTGCCACCGGTAGCCGACGAACGGGATGATGATTCCGCGGATCGACGGCTCCACGCAGGACATCGGGGACATCGGTGGGACCGTGCACCCGTCGACGATGCAACGCTTTGGTGAACGTACCATCGTCGGTTGTAGAAATGTCTCATCCTCGGTGTCATCCCATGGTGGTAAAGATGATGATGGTGATGATGGTGGTCATCGTTCGGTTGTTGCTGCGCCGTTTGCTCCACACTCGCCGTCGGCACGAGACTTGCGTTGCCTGCTGAGGACAACTGCTGAGTCGTAGTTGGCGCCGTTGAGTTCGGAGCGGGTTTATTATGCCGACACGATATGTCCTTGTGCACGTATGTTTGCGGCAGGTGACCCCAAACGGAGTCGAACGATTCTTGAGTGGGTTGAGTGCCAGTGGCGCGGGAGTGTTGTGGGTTTGCCGTCACCCGTAGCGGCGATGCTATCGGCGGGAGCTCTACTGACGAATCCATCACCCAGTCGGAGGAGTCTTGGTGTTCGGATGACGGCATGGGCGGTGACGCACCGATGAGTCCCCGCACGGAGGATGGCGCCATCGCGGCGTTATTCTCCAGCAGAGCATCCATCATGTGCCGGCGTGCCGTTGAGTTGCCACGATTCATGTACATGCGGTTGCGGTACCATGAGGGCCGGCGAGAACCGTTTCCGGGCACGGAACGCACTTCCAGATCGGTTTCGTCGTCTGAATCGTTGGTTAAATCGATCGGTTCACCACGGGCCGTCGCCAGTCTATCTCTGGCCCGTCCTGCTCGCCGTGACACGGTCGAAACGTCGGTGATCGCGGACGTATTAGCCACGGTCGTTGACGGTCCTGCAACCCGACCCACCATGATAACATCGTCGTTGTCGTCACTGATGCTAATGCTGCTCGAATCCGTAATCCAATCGAGCTGTAAATCCGGCGGATGATCGAGTGACTCCATCGTAGATGCAGGTTCGTTTCCTTTCTTCGGAGCTGCGGCAGATGTCGCCGTGCCCGCAGGTGCACCATCGGACACAATCGTTACCGGGCTTGTGTTTCGACTAGTCAGCTCCACGATACAGCCATCCTCGTCATCGCCGTCCTCCACCAGAATCACTTCCTCCGCCATGCCGTCAAAACTCCAGTCGGTGATTTCGTGGATTCGACCATCGCGTTCCTCCCTATCGCCAAAGACGTCGTCCTCGTCGTTATCATCCACATCGTCGTCATCATCTTCATCGTCGTCCTCGTCGTCATCGCTCTCATCAGTTTCGTACGGCAGAAAATCTCTTCTTCGCCGGAGAATACGTTTTGCCATAAGCAACTGACGAGTGATCGCCGCGGAACTGAGACCGGACCGCTCGCTTGCGCCCGGACCGGACGTGATCGCTCGATTCAACCCGCTCGGTCCCGGGATTGGTGGTTCGATGCCACCGTCTATCAATCGTACCATGTCCGTTACCGGACAGTTGAAGCTAGACTGCTTTGAAACCGTGTCATGCGCCCTGAACGGAAGTTCCGTAATCGTTCCGTTGGCCGGCGCCGGCGCCACCGACGATGAGCTGACGGAATGATGATCCTCAACAATACACCCTTCTGCCGGGGATATTTTAACATCTTCTTCAGGCGCGATCGTGTTGCGACAACAATCCGGAAGTGTGCCAGTGGGCTCCTGCTTGACCACCGGTGCCGCAATCGGTTGCTGTGATGCCACCGGCACTTCTACCGGGGACATTTTAACATCTTCTTCAGGCGCGATCGTGTTGCGACAGCAATCCGGAAGTGTGCCAGTGGGCTCCTGCTTGACCACCGGTGCCGCAATCGGTTGCTGTGATGCCACCGGCACTGCTACCGGGGACATTTTGACATCTTCTTTCTTTATGATCGTGTTGCGGCAGCAATCCGGAAGTGTGGCATCATTAGCGGGCTCCTGTTTGACCACTGGTGCCCCAGTCGGTTGCTGTGATGCCACTGGTATTTCTACCGGGGATATTTTGACATCTTCTACAGGCGCGATCGAGTTCCGGCAGCAATCTGGAAGTGTGGTATTACCAGCCGACTCCTGCTTTACCACCGGTGCCGCATTCGATGATGCCACCGGAACAAAACCACTGGGACGAGGTGATTCACCAGCCGGTTCCTGTTTGATCGCGACGGTTGCCTTTACGCCCGGTGCCGATGACTCCGGTACTCTTGTCGTCGCCGGGCTAGCAGGAACCGGTGCAGGAGAGCACGAACAACATTCCCTCTTGACGGCCGCGGGACTGGCTCCGTTGACTCGTTGGCCAAGGCTAAGCGAGCATTCTGAACATCGACACTCTTCCCCGAGACCACCTCCGTTCGAAGGTGCGCTTTCCGTTGCGACTGGTTCCCGTTTGATGACGGCAGGTTGGCTGCTAACGGACGGTTGTACTGGACCAAGTTCCGGCTCTTGAGCACTTCGAAAGACCTTCGACGTCGACGGCTGGCATCCGTCCGTTCCTGTATTGGGGGGTTCGATTTTTATGCCTTGAACCGGCGGAACTGCTGGTTCATCTCGTGTGGGTGTCGACGGAGTACGCACCCGTTCACGATCCGGCGTCGCTACCGTTGAGCGTGGTTCCGTTTTGATGGCCACAGTTCCGTTGGCGGGTTGACCTCGGTTAGAGTGCGACTCCACTGGTTCTACTTTTGAAAATCGATCCCTCTTAACTCCGGCACATCCGCCGGCTTGCAATCGTGAGAGTTTCGCGCTACTCGTTCCAGTATCACCATTGCCGGAAGTCAACTGATCACAGTGACGATGCTGCACGGTGCTGTCCTCATCCAAGCACCGCTTGGGCGTTTGCGTTGCGAGCGGTGTCATTTCGGCATCGTTGCTGGTGCCTTGATAGGCGAACGGAGTCGTGGCCGTGTGGCCCTGGTGCCGATAGTGCACCTGATATTGGTGCTGATTTGGCGCGGGTGTGTCGTTCGCGAACGTCCGGCCACCGTGGCTGGCGTGGGCACCGAACGTACTGGATCTGCGTCCGTACGCGTGGTCTTGGTCCAGCTGGTAGTTTCGGTCCATCGAGCCGAAACCGTTAATGTGCTTGGAGTAATCGTATCGCACCCGCGTCCGGGACGAGGACGCCGATGGGAATACTGCTGCGGGCGGTTGTGGCATGATGGGGGTCGGAACCGGTGCCAGTCGGTACCTGTTGCCGGGTGGAACACGCGAACCGTACGGTTCCGTGTCCGAATCGTACATGTACGGCCAATCGTCCCCGAAGACGTAGCACGGCAGAGTGGGGGTTTCTCGGCGCGGGTTGTCCACGTTTTGCACCCCGTGGGTAAACTCCCTGTTCGGTCGGGCGATGCGCAACGGCGTGGATGGGGCGGGTGCGTAGTCGATGGAGTTGATGCCGCTCGCAAACAGAGACTGTTCGATATCGTCGTTCGATCCTGTGGATCACGAGACGAAAGAAAACTGACCGTAAGTGAGGTGCGTCGGAGAAATGGGAACGTGTTTGAATCAGGACGCTTACCTGATGCTTCCGGAGCAGCATCCACGTTTGACTGAATGGCGGTGTCAAATATGTCACGCAAGCTGTCTACTTCCATCCACTCGGGAGGGCTTCTTAGCGACGACGTTGAAGAAGAAGGCATCCTCGGATGGGCAGAGTCTCCCCCGCCGCTGCCCTCATCAACGTCGTCGTTCATAGGACCGGTTTACCCGGTCGAAACAGGGCGAAGGGACCTGCGATTGAAGAATGATGTATCACAAATTAGTTCGTATGTTTTGCAACAAATGTCAGAATCAAATATGACATATCGTAAATCGCTTAAATTCCTCTTTCTTTTCACAACTTCAAATTTCGCCACAAATAAATATTATCACTTACGGGTATTTTAGAAAATTATAGGTTAAGAGATCCCAGAAGGATGTTATTATATAGAAACCAAACTCTTCTATAGCGTTATATGTTGTTATTATGTTAACACTTTGTTTAACTTTTGGTCAAACAGTTCCAGAATCATTATAAAAATTGACAATGGAAAAATAAAACTAGAACGTGTTCAATTTGCACGCCATTCACCCATGCGCTTGCAGGACTTCTGCGTTACCTATATCTGCCCCGCTAGCTGACAGGGGTTACGTTTCCCGAATGCGTTTTCTTCAATAGGCACTGGGCGATTTCCGTCCAAAAACTTTATTATGAACTGCAAATGTCCGCTGCCTCATCACTTTTAAAAATAGACAACATATTTCTTCTTTTTTCAGTTTCCTATTCTGTACAAAACGCTTCACTTTCTACAGCTACATGTGATAAGCGAACAATTTGAGAGCAACTGCAGCACGGGGGGGAAGTGTTTTTTTTCTTGGAACGCTCTTTGCATGCACCTGTCGGTGGGTGTGGGTATTACTTCCCGAAACGAACTACAACTGGTGTGGAAAGAACGTGAAAACGGATTCGCGTGGCCATGGCCAGCGTAGCTAACAAAAGATGTTCCATAGAGCTTCTTTTCCGAATTTTGAGACGCAAATGCAAATCGCTATGCACCGTGTACACAAACACACACGTTCCCCATCGAGTCATACGAGGGGCGGCTGCAGAAGATGATTGTTTCACCTGTCCGATACGCGAGCCTCGAAAAATGTTGAGCCCATGCGTAATCTTACTTCAAATTGCAATGAAAATACTGATGTCGAGATAGAAACGAACCTGAAACAAAGCAATTTTTCCTACAGAGCACACACAATTTAGCCAGCTATCACATCTGTTCTTTGATTCTCTTTTATTGCTTGTGTAGGCAGCAGCGTCAAACCCTGACATTTATTTGCGCCGATGTGTCAAAGTTTGTATGCGTATACGAAAACGTTTGACATTGCTCTTTCTTGAATGAGGCAAATTTTATATTTTGGTTGAGAAATGCATAGATAAAACTACATAAAACTGGTATGTAACGTTATCGAATCGTTTAAAAATAGCGCTGTTATAAGTATTTCCTCACTTCATTTTCCAGAACTACTATTTGGTAGAAAAAGTAGTGGTGCGTAGAATGCACAGTATCGATTCAATTATTGGCCGGACCACAAATTCGTACCAGTCACAAAACAGTAACAAACATGATAGAAATTAAGGCGAAGCTGTTGCGTGATCAGAGCGCTGTTTTCATGTGCGGCGAGGTGGTTGAATGTTTGATCGATTTTATACACCCTTCGCTACCCGAGCATAAAATTTCGCAGAGTAACAGGTTGGCGCACGGCAGACGACGGTGTGTAGCACCATCGCTAATGGCCTTGTTTCTTAGTGATATTTTAGAGAATCTCGCATGGGCAACGGTCCAGTTACACTGTTATTGCAACGTTTCTGTTAATGAGCGAGCCAACATTGATACTGTCGCGAACAGAAACATTGGAGGCACCACATCTCTGAACGCTAGTAACCAGCTGAAAGGAGAAGTACTTCACTCGACTGAACCCAAGATTCTGTTTTGCGACCTTCGACTTTCTCCCGGAGAAGCGAAGCAATGTGAGCGCTATAACATATTAAGTAATTGCGCGACTCCCTTAAGATCTAATGGTTTGATATTCCTTTCAGTTCTTTACCGTGAAACCGTCCCGCTGAACACCCCACCAACGTACCGTGGGATTCGTGTAAAGTATTACTACAAAATAACGGTCGCAACCCAACGATTGGGATCTACTGTGCAGGCACTAAACATTCCAATCCGCGTGCTTCCGCTTCCCCTGCCGCAGAGCGACCTCGATGAAGCCATCACGCTGAACGATGAGTCGAATGAAGACTTGGCACCGAACAATCCTTTTCTCGAAAAGAAGAGACCCCCGTCTCGGATCGAATACGCGTTACATTATCTGCGCGGAGTTACCGCTCGACGGCGGCCAAACTTTTTCATGATCAACAACAAATGGGGAAAGGTGGGTCGCTTTTGTCTGTTCAAATCGGCGTACAAACTTGGCGAAGATATCGTAGCGACGATTGATTTTAGCTGCGGCACAGTAAAATGCGTGCAGCTTTCCGTCACATTGCAGTGTGAGGAAGCCAAGCTGAATCGTTCGACTGCCTCGAATGCGCCAGCTGCCAAAGTAAACGAAGAACTTAGCTCATCCGATAGCACGGATGCTGGTTCATCCAGCCAAACTAGTGGCTCCGTGGTGTCAGCTGCTGTTGTTGGCGACGCGGATCAGAAGAGTGTTTCACGGGTGACGAACTACAGCAAGCACCACGAAGTGTGCCTGGGAATGCTGCAAACGCAGGTGATTCTCCCTATTCCGCTGCACGTTACTCCCACCTTCCGCACCGACCTGGTGCAGGTAAGCTGGAGGTTACACTTTCAATTCGTCACTAGCACGAATCCGGAACTGAGTAGCGAAATGCTTCTTGATCGCTCCAGCGAAAACGAAGCGGATCTAGAGTGGGTTGCACCGACGGACATTGCCATTGAAACGATGATTTGGAGTCTTCCGATTACAATCTACCCAACGGCACCACTGCAAATACCGCAGCCCTGTGGAGAGTATGTACTTCACATTAAATGATAATCGTCACGTTGCAATACACAGTTCATTATTGGAAAGCTGGAGCTGTTTATTCTAATCCATATCCGAGCTCGACCCCATCGCGTCGTCCAGGTCGTCCGGAACCTTGCTGTCTTCTTCCTCGTCTTCTTTGTCCCATCCCGATTTCTTCCCTGTTAGAAAATCGGCTCGCAAGGCACCCCACGTGGATTTCGGTTCCTCGTCTGAGTCTACTTCTGACTTGACGTCATCTTCTTCCTCCTTCTTGACCAGATTGTCCACCAGCTCTGACTTGGCGCGTGGCCCATTCATGAGCACGTCGAGGAATTCCTTTTTGTTGAGACTTTTAAGAACCTTCTCGCGTTTGTACTCCAGTTTGCCGGCTTCTTCCAACCGTTTGCCAACATTTTTCTGCTGGGTACGCACGGCATTAAACAGTTGCACCGTTCCTCGGGTGGCTACCTTGCGCAAAGTCCGTTCACGCTCGTAATCGTGAATCGTGGGTTTCATGCGAAGTCCTAGAATATCCTTTTGGCGTTCCTTCTTGAGTAACGCTTTTTGCCGCAGCAACTCTTGTGCTAGCTTTAAATCACTCGGCTTATCTTCCTCTTCTGTCTTTGTGGTGGATTCTTGCTTCACTGTACCTTCGGCAGAAACCACATCAAATTCGTGCTTTTTCGGCTCATTTTTCTTGCGCTCCTTCTGCTCATCTGTGATCGCTTTGGAGAGAATCTTTCCATCGATGGTCTTGCGCAAAAATTTTGCCATAGCCTTGGCCCATTTAGTGGGTTCATCGGGCTGTTCTGTTTCTTCAGCAGCTTCATCATTGCCATCGTCGAGCTCCACGCTACCATCGTCCTCCGACATTGGGTATTCTTCGTCGGAGAGAAACTCATTGCCTTCACTGTTATCGTCTGGCAGGGAATCGCTATCACTGTCTGTAGTGGCTGTAGGGTTTACTGCACTTGTTCAATTAATAATCGTAAACGCCAAAACGTAAAAAACATACTTATTTAAAACGTACCAAGTGGTTTTCTCGCTGGTTTCAGCATTTTGAGGTGGCAATTTAAAATAAACGGCGCGTGAAACCAATTTTCGATATACCGCGCGCACGTGTGTTGACAACAAATGAAACATAACAAACTAACCGCTCTGACACCAGTGTGCCCAGAAAAATATAGTACAGTGCCACAGGTGATTTGAATATTCAAAAAACTTTATCAATATTTAATTATTTGAATTAAATTCAAACGTTCGATGGTGGTGTACCCTCCAGGTGGTAGATTTTGGCATAAACATTAGTAGAAAATTGTATAAAATATTAGAAAACAGTTATTGAACTAATCAATTTGCAACCCGGTTAGTTCTCTGTGACTGTAAAATTTCTCCATCTTTGTCGATTATTGTCAATCGGGAGTATAGTTTTTTTTCTTTCCAATCATCTATAATTAAATTTTCATTACCTTTACCAGCAGATGAGTTGATAAATTCTCGAATATCAACCCTTTGTGACCCAGTAACGTCGCCGTTGAGACGTCAAACTCGTTCTTCGCTCACTGACCAACCGTACTAGATAACAGCAATGGCCTTTCATCTGTCAAAACATGGTTGATTTTCAAAGCGCTCGCACCCCACAAATTTCGCGTCTTTGTTTTGCTGCTCGCTTCGAGGCATAATCTCGGCATATCGATCAGTGCCCAAGGGCAAAAGGCAGTGTCCGCCGTCTAGCGGTTGCAAGTGAAGTCCATTCTGATCGTCAAGTTCGCGCGTGACTCGTTTCGCAGCCGCCGCGGGAAAGCAATCCCCACGCGAGCAGTGCGGGCGTACAGTGAACAAACCCCGTGAGAAGAAGCTGTCGCGCGCGTGTCCAGCTGTGTCGTGCCGTGTGTACCGTGAAGCAATATTGAACGACGTGATAACGAAAGAAAGCTGCAGCAGTGTTGCGACCCGGATTCTAATTGCTGCAGCCTCCCGTGCTAGCATCCTGTATCTAGGCCATTAACCTAGCTGGCAGAGCTGGGAGCAGCTTGCCGAGCTGAAGTGCATCTGTCAAGGGGCTAGCAGTGGCCCTCGTGTATCGTGAGCGCAGCGCGGTGTGGCCATCTGGAGTTCTGTGCAGTTAAAGAAGAAAACGCACATACACATACACACAAGCACAAGCACCCCACGGCGCCCACTCTCAACGCAGCGTGCCATCCTCCGCCCAACCTAGGACACGATATCATCCCTCGGTGCGAAGCTGGAGAATGCCGCTAGCCAACTCGATCGACCCATGGAGAGAGAAAGTCCCAGTCAGTATCGTCGGTATCGAGGTACGTCGCTCGTCTTGGTCCTTTCTGTGCGCCTTGTGTTACATATCGCAGCTCGCAACGACGGCGACCGGAACCTCGGATGCGCTAGTTCCGGTTTCCGTCGTGCGCCACCCCTCTCCCTCGCTGCGCTTCTGTTCCCATTTAATTACAGACCCATCCCCGTTGACACTTCTCTTCTTCTTTTTTTTGTTGTTCGTACCATTTTCTCACGTTCCGTTCGCTACTCCAGTTCCTTTCGTGCTCTCGCTATTGGTATGATTTGTTTGGGTTCCGTTCACGACTCTGTGCGTTGGTTTTTCGCTGTTTTTCTTTTCGTTTTCATGAAAAATAACTGTCGTTGCTCGTACGTCTTATTTCATAGGCTACTTTTCTGCCGTTTTCTCTACATATCATCCGGTGTTGGCTTTGTACGTTTGTGGGGGAGCGTTTTACGGTTTCTTTTCTCGTTTCGTTTGACCCGATTCGTTGGCTAAAGATTAGGGAAACTCACAAATTATAATTTTATTTGATCGTTGCATACGTTTTCTTTCGTTTTGAATTTTCAGTTCCTCGCAGGCCGCTTCTCCAAAAAGTACTAAAGTAATACATGTAATGCTGCGATGCATCCGTCTCACCGCTTCCTAAAGGCGCTTTTTATGTCTCCATTCGTCTTGTGCTGATAGCTGCAACGCTTTACGTTGTTGGCGTTACGTAAATTACGTAAATCGAACAGGGCGGTCGTTCGTTTATCGTGGTTTTGTCATACACTCGCTTATCACCCCGTATCGATTAGTTTTTCACGAGTTATCGCCAGCACGGTCATCAGGTTGTGAGCTAAGCTTCCATTCCTGGAATTCGGTGTGCCTGTTGGTTGGACTTTTCCTTTTGCCACTACGCGAGAGAACGCGCGAGCGTTTCCCTTTGCCTTTGTGTCGGCATCATCCAACCATCAGATGTCCTACGGCGCTAGCGGAAGTACCGTTTCGGTCGCGCGCCAGCCAGGAAAACGAGAAATGCTAATTTAATTTGCCTTCGCAACACAGCATTCCACTGCTCGGTTGGAATACTTTGTTGCAAAATTCCACTGAAGCTGCGGTGCAATGGAAAATGGCAGCACCGTACGGCCGGTCGGTAGTCGGTGCAAACTTCAGCAATGCCTACACCTTATTTCATTTCATTTTTGCGTCATTTCTGCAGTTAAACAAGTTAAGGCCTGACAAGCATCTTAACTGCTAAACGAACGTGCCTAACCCACCGAAAGGCGCGCGCGAAACATCGTTTGATAAATGGCCAAAAACAATATCCAACCAGCGGCGGGGGAAAACTTTTGCCTCCGCAATGTCACCAGCAATTTTCCTCCCGGGGCTTGGTATTGCTGCGTTCCAACCCCCACCGGGATCCAGCAAAGCCCCATTACCGGGCTCGAGCCCGTACAACCATTTTCACTTTCACACTCACACCCACCTCCCTGCATGGCCCTTGCGATGTGCCGACAGTGCGGGGGGAAAACTGGGCGCTTTTTCCCGGAGCCCAACGTCACCGCCAACGTCTCCGGGCGCGCGTAGGTGTGTTGCATGTCGTACGGGTTGCGTGTTTCGATATTGATTTTGTCCACCCACACGCGTTTGGGTCGTTTCCTGGCCGCTGGTGTACGACCGTGGCTTGCATGATTCTTCATCTTGCTGTTGCCCCGAAACACGGGCTGTGTTTGTTTTATTTTTGTAGCAACCGTGTACGAGCAGGAAACGCTTTCTCCTGTAACGGTGATGGTGGGTGGCGATGGTGGTGGTGTTATAAAAAGATGGCAAAATTATCGTTTAACAGTTTCACAAACACCCAACAGGAGAGCTTCCGATTGCATGGAAATGGTACAAAATTTAAGTTAACTTCCACCACCAATCAATCAGTTGCGCGTAACCGAAATTCTATCCCACGAAATTTGTTAACTTTCTAGGCAATCCATTCAATGGTTGCGTGTGAGCGGCTTATCTATTAGGCTCCATTTTCCGGGCTGAACACGTTTATTGTGCGGAAAGCAGGCCACAGGCGATCGATCGGTTCGTACTCGGAAAGATAATCACCCTGGACGGATGCCTCGGATTACAACGACGGGACCTGTTGCGCCTGTTGCCGAGGAATCGGACCCGTGCTAATTCGTTTACAGTGCAAGGATCTTTTTGTCGGAATTGAAGATAATTCTTAGATCAGGTTTTTACTGCGAGTATATCAAACGCTACAAACCATGGTGGGGTTTATTTTTCCCTCCTTCTCCTGGAAATATCCTTCGAGAAATGCATTATGTTTGAAGTGCCCTGTAAGTAATTCTGATTCTGTTGGCTTTTCGGTAACCGTGCCATCATCCCCCAGTGGACGCTCAGTCACGCTCAGTTCCGTTTTGGATCGCTGAAAACATTCCCTTGTCAACACTTGAGCAATAACCACACCCACCTATTAACACCACGATGGTGTCCTGTCAACGGCACTGTCCACGGGTTCGTAGAGATCAATCAAAATTAGCTGCGAGATACTTCCGGCCTCGGGCCCCAGGAATCGTCACTCGCATCTCGATCCTGATCCCCCCCTTGGTCCGGGGGATCGATAACAGTCCGTAATAGAGCGGAACTCGTTTCCCAACCCCCAAGCCCGGGTCCCTTTCATCCAACGATGCGAAGCGATGTTTACCAAAAAAGGATCACCGGGGGTGTGGAATTGTCTATGGCGGTATTTCCTGACGTCCGAAGCGTGCTTCAGTTGAGGCAGGAATGAAAAATGAACACCACATCGGAATATCCTTCGGTAGGGGATTTTATTTTGTTTTACTCCTTCTCAAGAACCCCCGCCCTGCAGATCAGCTCCTGGTAAATCCTTTCCCCTCATCATGGCGAATAATTCGCTTACGGACCGATCCGCCGGTCGATGGGTGGGAAAGGAAGCAAAAAGGATCTGCCGGAACCAGCCCATTCGCCCGCTAGCATTGGTGTTCTGAACCGTTTTCACTTTTCTCTCGCTCTCTCTCTTTTTCGCTGTGTTCTGGGTCGGTGAAAAAGTCACGTTCAAACAGGAGAGGCCCTGTTTTATGGTGCTTCTTTGCATTTGGTTTGCCTTCGCCGCGTTTTCCGCGCTTCACTTCTCATGCGTTTTGACGGGAATTAGTTTATCGGTTGAGCTGATTAGAATACGTGGTGTAACGGGTTCCAGCGTACCTGCCAGCATTCGTATGCTTCTGCCGCGTTCAATGATGCGGCATGATTTTGTGAATTTTGACGAGCCACCGCAACGGTTCTGGGTCAGTCTTTTGTGGGTCGGTACGGCACGTGTATGGGGCGGCTTTCGTTTTCTCTCGCACCTTGAAACACACACTCGCTGGATGTCCTTGAAGGAGAAAGTTTTAATTGATTTTTCTCCACTTTATCATACACACTCCTAGCGGTTGGAATTTTGGATTGCCCTAACCGGATCCATATATCGTCAGCATTGCTTTTTCATTTATGTTTTAGGCTATGAGAAGTTTAGCTTTGATTTGATGTTTTAAAACCATAATCTTCCTTGGATTTCGCTTATTATGTGGGTGTTCTTGGCAAGCAAATTGATGGTATTCATATCGAAGGAAAAAGGCGACACGGCGCGCACAAACCAATTGAATATCGCCGTTGTTGCATTCCCAATTACTCCTTTACCCATCGGTTTTTCCCATTCATTTTAGAACGTCGCGAAGCCTTATTTTTGCCGCCACTTACCCATCTGAGACGTTCATACCCATCGCAGCAAACGAGCAAACAAAATTAACACCCCAGCGCCCAATTTTCACCCCCCTCTCATCCTCTCTCTCTCTCTCTCACTCTCTCTCTCGCTCTTCTCGCTTCCATTAATTGAACGCACATTATTCCATTAATCCAAAACCCACACCCCATCGCACCGACGACGACACGATCGGTCGGGAAGTTTCTCCGATTGCTGTGGCCCCCAACCCTGGGCAGAAGGCGCGTGTGCGGTTCCGCTTTTCCGCTTTCCGTCCCACGGTGGGGGTTGTTCAATTTCAATTTTCATTTCCCCCTCACTGCCCTCACTCGCACCGGCCGTTTTGGGCCGTTTTTCCTTGTCTCAGCGGGCGCGTAATTGTGGCACATTATTAGCAATTACTTGACCGCTAGCTTCCGGCCGGGAAGGGTACCCATACTGAGTGGTTGGGCAGGAATCCCCGCGTGGTACTCCCCTGAGCGAAGCCCGCGAGTTTAATGAAAACCGACAATCTAATTGCGCCCAATGGCTGTTGTGTGAGACTCCCGAGGAGGCAGGGGAAGGCTACGAGGCGTCCCGCTGGGGGAGCGGAACGATGGCGTTCCTTTTGTACGTTCAATCGAACGCCGCCTTCTCCCAGGACGATGTAACTGAGCCCGAGGATTGGATTGGTGCGCTGCCAGTTTATGTTTGCGTCTCGTGAACGATTCCAACGATGTAAGCGTACGAACGGGCGAGTTAACATTCCATCCCCCTTGTTGGGGAGAACGAACGATGGGGTGGCGGAGGGGTCACGGGCAGGTCAAACCTTCCCGGCAATCCTTTGCATACGTGGCTTATTTTCGTTTAACGACTTCCTGCGCGCACTCAGAAACCCAACCCAAGATGCTAGATATGGGTAATTCTAGACCCCGGCTGCTAAACTTCTCCAGCAACCGGTCTCGTTCCCAGGGTGAAAGGTCAGGGTGTTGCCAGCTGGTACGATGCCTGGGCTGGGGCTTAAGTACAATGTAGCACCAGCTGGTGTCTCCTTCATTGCCCGTGGTTCACAGCTTCCATGTGTAACAATCTCATCTTGCTCATCGGTTTCTTTTGCTTTACGAAATTTGAGAGCGTTTGAAGTGTGGTACATGTACATGAATGGGCTCCATCCGAGCCACCCCCGGAGGGTGTGTGATTGCCGTATCCGGGGAACCGGAGGCCAGAAGTTGACCGCATCGTGCGTTTGTCACCTCGCAAAGGGCACGTGCGCTCGCGTGCCTTATCGGTCAAATCCGGTCGTCAATCCTCTCTTGTGATCGATCGAACACCCTTGGACTTCATTTGGCCCATCAGCCCATCGGATATTATCTTGTGCAGGGCAAAGGGTGTTAATTGACGTGTTTAAAAGCGCCGATTGGCGTCTTGAGACGACGGTGTTGTGCGCACGTTGTAGTCCACCGGGCGCCGATGGTCGGTGCGAAAGCTCGAAATGGTAATTTAATTAAAACCACCACACGGAAATTCATTCGAGCGATGGGTGGCTGTTTTGGTTGGGTATTTTTTCTTCTTCTTTATTTTGTTGCCTCCAAAATACCCTCAAAACCGCACCGTTGGAACAGGTTTGCACGATGACCGTAATGGGATGCAAGCTGTAGCTTTGGTTGGTTTGGGAAATTTCGCAGTAGAACCAGCATAAATATTCCTCGGAACGACGAGTCAGGTGCCGATTGTCCCATGAGGAGGTGCGCGTGCTGCGATCATTAACCGGTCAGGTTTTTTGCAAATGAATACAATTGCGAGGGAACCATTATATGAAAATCTCGCCAAAAACGAACCCGGTTCTTCTTGCTTTTGTGCATATCTAGCGCTCCTTGTTGATGATATCAGGCATCATTGCATACAGGGCTCACCCACATGTGCATGCAGTTGGCTCATAAACCCTGCACTACTTTGACTGATTGGATTGCGCTAATCTGTCATTTTATTTCAAGGATTATGGTCGCTGTTCAGCTGAGCAATTAATTGCGTGCATTTCGTTGCTCAAGCGCGATTCTTACGCGAATTACGCTCATCATCCTGCATCGCGACCGATGTCGATTCCTGCCGTCCTTTGGTAGTGCAAAAGGTCTATTAGGGCAGTAGTAAGGAGTGTATCCTTTTAACCAGGCACAACCTCACACGTACCAGAGGGAGTGTCCTCATCGGCGGCGTTGCGTGTTACGTGTATAAACAAATGGATCGCTTTCGGCACGCGAGCCAAGGTACGTTCCCTTTCGTCCACGTTAGAAGCCCGGAAAACCCGTGCCATGGGTCGTGTTTTTACAGCGGGTTTCTGCTGCCAAACGGGACGTTGCTTCCCGCAGCAAAACGTTGGCGCATTAATTAACCACTTCGTTAGCGGTGATGGGCCAGATGCTGTCGCTGGCAACACGTCGTTCCCAGCATAATTTGTGGAACGCCTGAGTGTGCGTGTGATTATATTTATACACTTTTTTTTTAATTTACTTTCAACCATCAAATCACGGAGACAGATTCCTTGATTTAATGGCGACCACGTGTCACATTATCACTTGTGGGATATTCAAATCGTTTCGACCTTAATACGATGTCCGTGTTGCTGATCCGACCCTTATACGATTCCGTGTAGCTGATATTTACACAGCGTCACATTTGGCAGGGGCTAGAGTCATGTTCAGTGCTTCAATTAATGATTTCAGTTATCAAATTGAGATTATCTCCATCCGAAAAATCTATCGATGATGAATCTGAGACATCTGTGTATATCACAAACAATAATTCTAGAAGGTTTTTGATGTATCACTATTCGTTCAGAAGCGTTCAACTTTCTGCAGGTGGGCTAGTAACACGTGTTTCGACCGATCACAATATTCGCTCCTGTGAACATAGGCTTAATGTTTTGCAGATGTAACACGGTTGACGAAAACGTACACAAAAAATGTTAGGTTTCGACTCTACAGTTATCCCTTGGAGACTCAATACATGTGCTCGTTTTTTGTTTGTTTTAAATAGATCATTGTATAGACGAGTGAGCGAAAGTTTTCTGCTTTTGCTGGCAAAAAACATCTGTCCAAACGGAATTGCTACAGTTACGCTTGAAGAACTGCATCTTGCGGAACAATGTTGTTCAGTCTCTTCCTGTGTTGCTTTATCCTAAAATAAATACTAGAGCACTGAGGGGATGCATTATTTTCACAGACATTGCACATGTTCATTTATGAAAGGGACAGAACGAATTGCGGTTTTGTTCGTGGGCAAATTTTCGTGGAAATACAATTGGGAAAAACTAATATTTAGCGTTTGGTTTGCTGCTTTCGGTACATTAATTTTAAACCATCGTTCGACCCCGATGTATATATTTGCTTTTAATTCAGTTTCCCGAATGTTATTTTTCCATCATCGACAGTGTCGCATGATCATGTTAAGTGTAGGCGAATAGCATATGCGAGATGTAATTATTTTTTGTAATTTAAATCATTCAACATCGCCCCACCAAGCTATCGTACGGAATGGTTTATATGGAAAAGTTGATTTCTTATTGAAACAAATGAATAATTTCCTGTAGCGGCTATAATCTCTAAAGAGAGGAAAACGGTGCACTGCATGGAAGGAAAAGTTCACCATTCTTCGAGCAAATTTTGCCAACAATCATCTTTATATTAATATTTGCAGGCGGCCTCCGCCATGCCGTGATTCCGTCTCTAAGGACTTCGGTTGTTTCTAAAAATGCGTCGTGCGTTAGAAAAGTTTCCACCGCTTACGTGCCTGGGGTCGAAATTGTTTCTAACTTTGACGAGTTTTTGTCAGTGTCTTTAGCAGTTTGTCTAGCGCAGCTTATACGGAAAGTGAAAATGCTCCTTGCGCGTAATAATCTCATGTAAACCGAGGTATAGCTCAAGGAAGAGGATAAGTAATTAATTGCACTTATACTGTTTAAGCCATGTTCGTTTCCGTTCATTTTGCTTTCGATTTGCTTGAAGGTAATCTTTATGGTGTGTTTTTGTTTTTATTATAAAGATGTTTTGAGATGTCGCCTGCAAGGCCATTGTTTGATTTTAGAATTATTAATCAAGAACAAATCGTTATTAATCCAGTTGTGCTATTATGTCTTGAACTAAAACAGGGAATTACTCATAATAATAGATTATTATTGCGTTGGAAGCTTTTAAGCTTTGTTTTTTCATCGTTTTCGATATTGAGGTGTTGTTGAATTGGTTTTTTGTTGATGAAATTGCTTACCAATCGTTTAACCTCTTCCCGAGATTTCTTGCTCAGTTGCCAAAATTCCTTCACTTCACTAATATTTTTCTTACTTCCTCTCAACCTTAACGAAATGTTCGTTCGTTTACTTACCTTCCCCGACATTTTCACGATCATTTCTAACGCATCAACTTTCTTTCATCTCTCGTTCACTATTCTTTCTGTTTCGTGTTGTTTTTTTCTTCTTGCAGCGCACGGAGTATCTAACTCGATTTCAGGGCTCCGGATAGTTTCTGTACGTAGATCCACAAGCACGAACCGGTGCAAGTGCCGATGTATCGTGACACTTCCTCCGTGCTATTCACTCCAAACATGAAGGAGTTTTTCTTTTGACATTCATTTATTTTTGCTCTTTGTTTGTTTGGTTTTGTTTTTCTTTCTCGTACAACTTTTGCGAGATGTGGGTAACTTGTGGCAAATAGATGGAATTGGAATTGTCGATGCTTTCAAACCACACATTCAGTTGCAAATGTGTGGGGTTGAGGAAAAAAAATGAACATTTATCGGAGATACCGAAAGTCTCGCAAATAGTGTATCTTTTTTTAAATTTTTTTCTTGCCCATTGGATGCTCTGGAATGTGAAAAGAATTGAGATTGTGTCCTTGAATTGTGTCTTTCTATGTATATGTACATCTTCTGCCTTGCTCAATGGTCGTGCCAACTTAATATATATGATTTTAATTTTGATTCTTTTGTATGTTGTGCTTTTCCGGTCATTTCGTCCATAACATATTTTCTCTTACAGCTATCGCAGCGTGTGAATATTTCATTTATGTTTCCAAACATTCATCGAATTCCAATACAGCTTTTTCACTTTTTAAAATTTGTATTTGTCACGTCATGTTCATGTTTTATTTTAATTAGTAGCAGTTGTGTGATCATTGCTTGAACAGCATCCACATGTAAATATCGATCGATTATTAGTTAATGCTTCTTTACATTTATTGTTATGCTTATCGTATAGCAGGAATGTTAGTTTGATCAAACTACAAGAAGTATTGTAGCTATTTTTTGTTATGATTTGGAAAGAGAATTATTTGTATGATAAAGCATGATTCCACAGTTGTATACATTGTTTCCTAGCTATTCGTCATACAGAAATGAATTTCTACATCACTTGAAATCCAATAAACTTTCATATTAAGCGCCAGTGCAGTAGACGTAAGTAATAAGAATTCAATTAATATTACGTTACTAAATAACATAACATGATTGCGTTTTTGTGCCCTTATCGAAACGGAATGTATTTATAAACCTTGATTACCGTGAAAATGATACTGTAGATAAAAATGCACGCAATTTGAACAAATTACGTAACTCAAAGGTTTATCTAATGTCTTTTATCGTACATAAAGGCATTTTTTGTTTTACTTCCAAATGAGGTAAGCTACTTCGTTATCTCTTTTCTATCGGTTACGCACTCATGAGCAAACATGATGCGTTCAGATTCATAGGGTATCTAAGTTAGAAAACAGCCAAAATTGTTTTAAATGCCAATTAACTTGGATTGGATTTCAAATTACAGCTTTCACTTATAGCCCGATTGTTTGTTTCTCTTCAGGGATCGAATGTTATCCGTGCATGAAATTATCTTGCAGATTCTAGCTCGTGAGGAATGAAATTGATCCAGCACGGCATTAAGCTTTCCATATCTGCAGCGTTTGACGTTGCTCGTATCTCAATTGATCTATTTTAAGGTGAATGAGATCTCTCACATTTTCCCGCGTTACCGTGTTGCAGAATGTTTCGAATAGTAATACAACAGCCTGTTTGTTATTTGGATTACGGATCTGTGAACGGTTCTGTTGTGTCATGGTCGAATGACAATTTATTACAGCCCACCACTTTGGATAATATTATAATCCTTCAGAGGTGGCCTAGTCTACGCTACCAACTACCGTGTTGATTGCTGCTATATACGGCGTGTCATGTTGCGGATGATTTGATTGATTCATACTCTTACCTCATGTATCAAGTCAAGCCTTTTTTAATGGCAAACTGATAGCAGCAGGTATGTCTTCAGCCTATTCTAAAATGCGTACCATTAACCTATTATCAGTGGACTAATGTGCTTTTATTGCTACTTCATCCAATTTAATTGGAGTTTTTGTAATGTGTTATATTTATACGTATTCAAAAGGTGTTGTGATTAACACTTCGTTGACGGCTATGATTTCGGATTTACAGGATTCAATATTACGAACCGCTAAGAAAGGCAATAATTCATGGTTTTGGTTTAAATTTCAACCAGGAATAATTCTTGTATATAAATTAATTGAAATGACGCCAAATTGTCAGAAGCCAATACCATTTAGCCTTTGCACACCCAGGGGAGGGTTCACTTAAGATAAATGTGAGCAAATGGGTTTCCTAAATATCTCAACATCAGTAAGGTAAAACCACGCTGCATCGATGTGGAATTGTATCCCCTTGGATGTCCCTGGTGAAATCATGAGTACCCATCCACTCGAAAAGCTTTTCAAGGAAAACTGGCTAGGTTCGTGTGGTACGGATGACGAGATGCGATGCTATCATCATCCCCGTCATGATTTCATTCTTCTATTTTCTGTCGTACGGTCGACCTATATTGCGATCCTTTTGGACTAACTGAACTCTCTCTCTCTTTCTCTCTCTCTCTCTCTCTCTCTCTCTTAATTATCTATTTTTTTCATCCTACACCTCTCTATCTCTCTTTTTAACTAGCAATACTTCTATTTCGTAATGAAAACTCATTGGCATTGCTTTGTTTGGGTAGGTTCAATGATTCATGCTTAACTTTTATTTCCATGTTATGTTGATGTTCCATAGCTTTTCGATCGCATAACACATTCCGAACTTCCGGCAAAGTGCTATCGATTAGTTTTACTAACATTCATGGTACCGTAAATTTTTCAGTGAGTTTTTTTTAATTTTCTGGTAATCAATTTACTATTATATGATTCATGGCTCACAATACTTCGAGACTCCCAATGACCGGGCATAATTTGCTATTGCCTTCGAATGACCGTCAATTGCCATTTTCAATATAATGCTTATATATTTTATATCACATTCAATGTAACTAACCGTTAGGATCGTATCTCCCTACGCTATTTGGCGATGGAAAATACTGCAAATAAGTTATAGACGGACGCTTTGTTCAATTTTTTCCTCTGCTAGTGTTTACCAATACCGTTAATTAGCTTCAAGAAACACGATAGTTTCCATGCCGATGACGAGGCGTTCTTTATCATCACTATCGTGCGGCACATAATACGATAAAAAAAACTAGAACGATACTTGTGGAAGAGCCAAGAAGAATGATTGAATAGTTCCGCCACTTGAACGGGCTTCACTCGCGCTGGGCAAACAGTTTTCCAGATCGGCAGTTTTCCGAGTATTTCGGTGATGTTAGCTCACGGAAAGAGGAAAAATACATAACATCATTATAATCGTGAAGTGTCGATCTGTAACTGATGCTAAATCATGGCGTTTCCTCTTGTCAATCGGCGTATTGTTTTCCCCTGGCTTTTCCATAGTTCGTATTCTAGGAAGTGCAAGAAAGACAATAGAAGCTGATAATTAGTGCCGCTTTTTCCTCTCATGAACTGCGCATAGCATTGTCAATGGTGCTTCGTTCACTAGAAGTATTTTTTGGCAAAGTATTATTTATATAGAAAAAATAGCACGTATAAATATGGACAAGCTAGATCACTGATTTCCATTTGAAATGCTTATTGTTACATATAAAAAGACGAGTATCGACGAGTCTGAAAGCACGATAATTTATCGAACATTCATAACTCATGATAGATATTTCTGTGAATAGATTTGTTTTGAAGCACGTTTACTTTAGACTGGATTTTTTTTCCACTTCCGTGCCATTACGTTACAAATTACGAAAAACATATCAGCAAAATATCACCACACACACCATTCGCATTTTGATGGAAAATAAAACCCTTGGCACAAAATATGTAAATGTCGCTGCTGTAAATCATCGCGTTCTTGCTACCGAAGGTGTCGCAGAGCACTTTTCCTCCAATTTTATTCTCACTGAGTAATAGTTAGGATGTTTGGGATACGGCTATGGTCGAACGTAACGCCTGTTTTTGATTGATTTGAAAATATCACGTCTTATATCATTTTTCGAAACTTATTTTAAAACAGACATTCGGTTGATACGTTGAACAAGGAGCATTTCACTTGCACTCATCTTGCGTAAAGATGCTAAGTCGAACACATGTTTTAGGAACTACTAGCGGTGGTAAATTTTTCCCTTCAGATGTGTGGAAAAATCTTGAGAAAAGTAATTTTTTTTACGTAACAGGTGATTTCTCGCAATCGCTTTAGGGGACCAATTCTGTGTTGTAATTTTTTTCTTACCAATACCAACATAACGCTGTGAACAAGAAAATCAAAGCTGCACTCCTGTGCCGCGGATTATAGAGGTAAGTCGTTTATCTACCTGGAAAACCATCAGCAGTTTGAAGGGAACCTTCAAAAGGGGCCTCAATGATTTGGGAAAGTAAGGAAATATAAAGCAAGCGGAAAATAAAGAGAAAGAGAGCTCAATAGATAGATAGCCAGAGAGAGAGAAAGAAAACATACTCAAATTTTCCTACCATTTTTGTGCCTTGCCAGATGGAATGAAAATGAAAGGTCTTCGGGACGTTCTAAGTCCTGCTCTTCCTTGGCAAACGCGTCTTTTCAGATGTTATCGCTGTTCGCTCATCCTACAGCCTGATCTTGTACCTGAGAGCTGTGCGTGGGTGCAACTTCATAGCTTAGGATGGTTTAATTTGCTTTTTCTCGCAAGCCAGCATGTTGATAATTTTAAATTTAATTCAGCTAGCATCGTGGAGTCTATCCAACTTTCTGAAGTCATGCCGTGGTTGCGGTCCATTGCACTGGGATATTTCCACGAAAAATGCTCGAGCTAGCGACGCGTATCTGCTGTAACGGTAACAGTAGCAATGGAGTAATTCAAATTTGTGCTGTAGGTAGTTTTGACTTCTTATAGTTAAATTGTAATAAACTCGAGGAGGATTTGTAGTAAATGAAGGACACTATGGAGGTTAGAATTCGAGAAAGCGAGACTTTCACCACTGCAGAGAAAAGCAACGAAGTATCCTTGATGCTTACCTCCGCTTGAAAATCTCAATCCAACTGGTCCGAAGACTTCGAATGAGTAGAATCGTGCCCTTCACGTGAAGTGCCTCCGTTCTCGTTCTTTTCACTCCGGTGGAGTGACCGCGTCCAAGTCAGCTGTTGCTCACTTACCGTCCAAAACACCTATCCCTCGACTGGCGGAGGGTAGCTGATTAGCTCCCGTCCGAGCACGATGTCGGCGGATCCATTATTTACAGCCCCGTGGCATCCTGCCGTCGGTTGCTGTTTCCGTGTGCTGGCTCGTGGGACCACCATAATAGCCGTTTTCATTTGCGCGACTCAGCGAAAGCGTTCATTCTTATACCACGGTGCTTGTTTGCCCACTTGAATCTTTCAGTAAATATTTGACACACTTTTCGCCTTCATATTGTTCAGACACCGGTCGAGAGAGAAAGAAAGAGAGGTGCTTCATGCTAAAGGCTCCACTTGGACCAGGGAAGGGGAATTTTGTCGAGAAGGAGCTGAATTTTTTTCGTTCCTAATTCTTATTGGGCCTTTGTGCTGGGAAGGATTATTGAATGTTTTCGGAACACCGCTAAATGAATTGTTACGTTTGCGAGTGCATTTGGAAAGTGAAAACGTTTCATGTTAGTTGAACACTTCATTTAGCTAACTAAATGCCACGTAAAGGTCGCTAAAGCAAACAACTTTTATGAAAACCGTTACATAGTTTAGATTCTACACAGAACGAACGAGTGATACTCTTGTTATCACAGCACATGGGTGGGACATGAAATTTCACATCGTTCACCAACACAGCACAGCAACGATGCGCAGGAAATCGTTTACTTTGCTCGCGTATTGCCCTTTAGATGGCCGACGTTGCTGTATTTTCCATTCCCAAGGGGCGATACACTCCGTCTTGAGCTGACAGTTGGGCTTTTGGCTTGATGCAATGGCACGCAGGTGGCATTAAGATCGCTTCACGGACAGATTGTCACGATTCTCATCTTTTCGTTAAATTACGAATAAAAAAAGAACCAATAATCGCCAACATTGTCCACCCGATATTTTTCCGATAATGCTTTCTTGCTAGAACATGCCAGTGGAAAAGCAACGAAATAGCGGAATAAATTAATACACTTCGCTGTTTCAGGATTCCGTCGGTACTGCGAATTGTTGTGGAGCGTCGTATTTTAGATTAGTTTGTACGTAGAGGCACACAAATATTGACCTAGTATTTCTCATTTACTGCTTTCACTGCGCTGCGGGGAATGCCTGTCTAAGCGCTACCCTAAGTATGTTTTCGTCCTGGCCAGCGGAGCATTATCGATTTAGCGTGAAATTGTATACCAGCGCAAATTGTTTACGTCGCAATCAATTGGGAATGATTTAAAAATTCATCGCAATCAAGAAGAAACTCCCGCTGGGTGCCGTAGTCGAAGTGCTTTGTAACTAAATCCTTGGGTATCCTTTACGTCGGAAAATTCCTTCATTAAGACCTGACGAAATAGATTCTTTTTGCGAAAGAGAATTAATGATTAGAATTACATCGCCATTAGTATTCCGATGGCAGGCTGAGGCTAAATAGTAAAGTGCGAACGAAACCAAGGACGAAGAACAACCAAGAATTGGATTAAAATTATAATAGGATTAGGTTGGAACTGGCCGCTATACCTTTTGGGTGCCATTACAGGCTAAACCGTTACTTATTTTTAAGTCCATTATGTAGAAAAATACTTATTTTAATGATATTAACTCAGATTGCAACAGTATTTTTGTAATATTAACAACATAAGAGGAGATGCATCGGCATATTTGTATTCCTTTGAACCGGACGTAGCCTTTAACATAACGAAAAATATGAACTCGTCGATCGTTATCGTCGCTCGGTTTGATGAGCTTTTATGTACCATAAAAAGAAGCCTTCATCACCTCGCACTGATTTCCATCCTTTGTTGGTATGCTGTTTGGATTCCCAAGAAACGTTGCGAAAAGCGTCCACCCGTTTTCGACGAGCGAGGACTCGAATCGCTCGTTTATTGCGTGCATTCGCTTGTAAAATAAACAGCACAGCAAATGCTGCCTGCCCTGCTCACGAGCGATGGTACAATGGAGTACTGAGCGGTTCCACTAATGCATTATTTTTCTGCTGTTTGCCTTGGTACGATGGAACAACATGTAGAAAGAGGTTCGGTAAAACTTTCCTTCATTTCTTGCCGTTCAATCGACATCAAACGCGAAATAATGCGTCCAGTGGTGGGGCTTTTGCCTCCCTGGAACAAAACGCCGTGAAGAGTATCTTCCTCGGTCGCGATGATTTCGTGCGGTGGAAAAACTTTCCACTCTCTCGTTACATGCCAATAGAAGGCTTCATTTTTTCCTGCTGTTGCGCTTTCCAGAAAAAATAACCCAAAATGGCGCACAATGTGTCGATCAGACTGGTGGAACCGTTCGAGAACAAACGAAGCATACTGAACCTGAGCCATGGAACTTCCAGCGAGAGGTTACGAGCATCGAGATGTGCGCTTGTTTGAAAACTTTGAATTGAATTTAAATAGAACCACGGCACTCCGTGCTCGAAAAGAACGACTTCACGTCGTGTGTGAACCATCAGTAATTCCATCTGTTTCCAAACAAAAAACTTGTACCCCGATGCTTTGGGAAGCAGAATGTATGTATATGCTGCGCGTCCTTTTCTTCGACCATCTTTTGACCTTAGCAGCCCCATTTCGAACGAACGCTTTATTGCCAGAGAACATAAGAATTGAATAACTCCACCACACCGATTGGGTGGAAGCAACCTTTTTGGACCCTTTTTATACGGCATAACCGATCGAGAGCGTTGCGGGTGATTTTTTCTCCATTTGCCAGTGGAAATGTACTCTGCCAGAAAACGTGATTGCCCGTGTCCGACAGAATAGATAGGATTTAGAGAATGCCATACTGAGCAATGCAGTGTAGCTGTGTGGAAGTGCTCGGTGCTACTGACCGAACATCGGAAAAGGAATGAGGTTTTCCTTCCCCTAAATCGATCCTTTTTTTCTTCTTTGCTCTCTGTTGAAACGGATCCAACTGGAAGTGCTATTGATGATTTATCTTCTTCGTTGAACCGCCGATTGGGTGGTGGCAAATTCCTTCGCACGCCCTTCATCGCGGAACGGGCTTACTTTAGCTTGTGATACGATTTGCGGTTGATGTTTTTACGCTTTCTGTTGGGGTTGCGGTTGCTTCTAAGCGGATTTCGTCCACAGTTTTGTGCCGTTCGGCACTGTTAGAGGTAATATTTTTCTTTCGTAATTTTATTGCCAGCCAGCAATTTCTTTTTTTTTTTTCATTTAAATGAGTCCTTAAATGATGTGCCTCATACATTATTAGCTGCATTTTAAGCTCGCTAGAACGTAACACCATTTTCTAGAAACACATGCTTACACAAAAGCCAGCCTTACCACTTCTCCTATTCGTCGTGATGGCAAGCGATGAAATTTAATTATTTCTAGGCACCTGTTGTTATCGCTAGCGTGGGCGGGTCCTTAACTGCACAATCTGATAGGGCAAAAAGCGCGATAACAATGACGATGCTTGGTTCTATCAAGTTACATTGATTGCTATGGGTTCTGGTCTGCTGCTGTTTTGTCAGGACGACAGACTCACAAAACCTCACGACACATTAAAAGCTAGATTACTTTTTTATGTTAGACTAGGACGGGCCCCGGGTAGCCGTTAACGACGTAGCATTATCATAGGGTTACCATTTTTTTGTAATACCATTATTAATAATTTAATGTTATTAATAATAATAATATTATTCTTGGTTTAGTATATCAATATTTATTTTCTTCCTTACCATGAACTGTTCAAATGCTTGATTGCACTGCCGTACAAGGATCTCGTAAGCACTTATTTATGAGGCCATAAACAACCCTCTTTTGAGGTGCCCACAATGAGTCATAATATGACGATTGCTTTAGTGATATGAGCTTTGATTGATTTTGATTCTTGCGCGGTTTCGAGCGACGAGCCTCTATGGGTTGCTAAATGGAGGCGCCTAGTGCTTCTTCACGCATCGAGCAAACATGTAATAGAAAATTGTACTCACCACATCAAACGAAGGCGACAGAGTACGGCTTAATCAAATTCGATTCATACACATTCTTATACCATTTGCCTTGCAAGGTTGAAACGAAACGGCAATGCTAAGGTGCAATTTCCCTTACAATACCAGACAATTTTGATGGCCCTGCTATCGTCACCATGCATTTTGCGAACAATAAAAAAAATAAAATATTATACTTTCAAATGTTTTGAAATACAATGAACTTGGAATCATAACTTGCATTATAGAAGACTATAATTTTAAAAATTAAAAAAAAAAACATTTTAATAACTAAACATATTTGAGTGAATAATATTTGAAATTATGCAAGGTTCGTTTAATTTAAGATTACACTTTAAATTCCCTTTGTTTGTGGCATGCTTTTTCGTTCTTTAATTTCATGTTGCTCTTAAATACATTGCGTTGAATGATATTGTTTGTGTGGTCGATGAAGTAAAATTCTTTTCGATATATTTATGAAAATTCCCTGTAATAATGGCTGTAAATGGCCAATAGATGAGTTGACTACCATTTGTTTGAGGTCGTATGCATTTTCGTTTAAAAATGTCATAATTTTTATTTTTTTATTTTTGCTACTTTATAGTTAAAGCATTGTTTGCTGGTGTTGTATTACTAGTATATTGTGAAATAAATGTTCTTGTAGAATAAATGTTGCTCTTATTTGTTGAGAAACAAATCTCGTCTTTCATCCTTTTTTTGTTCCGGTGGATTTTGTTTTTCGCTCAGGTGCATATCTTTCATGGTCGTCATGTAGCCTCTGTATATATCGAGTCGTATCCCTCTTCCATAGGCGTAGCACACAGTACAATCCAATTTACAACCCAACTAATCGAATATGTCCTCGTACGTCACACGCCGGTGCGTTGTGGTGTTTCTTTCCGTTTGATTTATCTCCGTTCGCAGTCATCCTCGCAGGAAAACGTCGAGATGGTCGTCGACGACAGCTATGATCCCCTGCAGCACCACCTGACGCATGATCATCACCATCCGCCGCTGGAGCAGCAGAACCAGGCGGTACTGATGCGTCAACAGCATCCACACCAGCCACACCACCACCATACGGCGCACCCAGCGCCCCATCAGTTCATGCGCCACCAACAGCAAACGATGGCGGCTGCAGGAATGGTCGGCTATCAGCAACAACAGCAGCAGCAGTATCCTGGAAGCAACCAACAAGAGCCCATGCTCGATGGGGAGGTTGCAGCTGACAGCACCTGTCGCTACCACGGACGTGACTCGCCGGAGGCTGGCCTCGTCGTTGGAGCCGAGGAAGCCATGGATATGGACTTGATCGGGGATGGACCCGGTGGTGACGCCAGCGGTACCAGTGATCTATCGCAGCTCAGAGGCGATGCTACGTACGCCAGCACCAGTGGATGTGGTGGCAGCGGCAGTGGTAGCGACGAGCATGAGATTGACATTAAGGACATTATTCGGGAGGGGCACGAGAAAGCGGACCCGTCACAGTTCGAGCTGCTCAAGGTGCTCGGCGAGGGCTCGTTCGGGAAAGTGTTCTTGGTGCGAAAGATTGTCGGCATCGATGCCGGCACGCTGTATGCCATGAAAGTAGGTACCACCACACACGCCATTGTTAATGACGGACCATCACACGCGATGCATATTTCATTTCTAATTCCGCTTTTGCAGGTATTAAAGAAGGCGACCCTAAAGGTGAAGGATCGAGTGCGGAGCACGAACGAGCGGAATATCCTTGCGGATGTGGGCCACGCATTTATTGTTAAGCTTCATTATGCCTTCCAAACGCCTGGCAAATTGTACCTCATACTGGATTTTTTGCGTGGAGGCGACCTGTTTACGCGGTTGAGCAAGGAGGTGATGTTCACCGAGGAGGACGTTAAGTTCTATTTGGCCGAGCTGGCGTTAGCACTGAACCACCTGCACGGTATCGGCATCATCTATCGCGATCTGAAACCGGAAAACATACTTCTGGATCAGGTATGTTCCAAGAACGTGTGTAAGATGGCCCTCGAATAACGGTATGCCTGTTACTCTCCTTTCTAGGATGGTCATATAGCTTTAACGGATTTTGGTCTCTCGAAACAACCCCTCGATGGGTCAAAAACGTACAGCTTCTGTGGTACGGTCGAGTATATGGCACCTGAGGTGGTCAATCGGAAAGGACACACGTTTGCCGCCGATTGGTGGTCCTTCGGCGTGTTGATGGTAATGACAATTGCAAGCGCACGTGGAGGTACCGTTACTGCTAACTAAACAATTTGTTTTTTAGTTCGAAATGTTGACTGGAAATTTGCCCTTCCACGGGAGCAACCGGAACGATACGATGAATCAAATTCTTAAGACAAAACTTGGAATGCCGGAGAACCTGAGTCCCGAGGCGCAAAGCTTACTGCGGGCTCTGTTTAAGCGCAATCCACAGAATAGGCTCGGAGCGGGCCCGCACGGTATCGACGATATCAAGCGGCACGAATTTTTCACCAACGTCGACTGGGATGCGTTTGAGCGGAAAGAAGTACGACCACCGTTCATACCTGCCGTGTCGCGAGATGATGCATTCTATTTTGACTCCGAATACACAAACAAATCGCCAAAGTACGTATTAGCCGCTGCTTAGTGCAAAAACAGGCTTAACTAATTTGCAACGATCTTTTCGTTATTCGTTAAACTCTCGTTTCTTCATGCTTAACAGAGACTCACCGGGTGGACCGGTTAGTGCCAGTGCACATGAAATATTCCGTGGTTTCAGCTTCATCGCTCCTGGGTTGTTGGACGAGCAGCCAAATTTTGCCAACGGTAGCAATATGGTGATGCAGCAGCAGCCAGCCTCGAGGTCACCATTTTTAAATGAAATTCCCGGAGTGAAGCCGGTTGCATTCGGAGACGAGTACAGCCTGATGCAGGAGCTTGGTCGTGGAACATTCTCCATATGCCGGATGTGTGAACACCGCACGACAAAGAAACATTATGCGGTGAAGGTAACTATGCAATTTTGCAATTAACTACCAATTGTTACGCAGGGTTGAAATGGATATTAATTCTGTATTGGGATACTTGGTTTCATATGTCGGTCAAATTATCCGTCGCAAGGGTATTAGCGTTATATGGCCTATGTAAAAGATTTACCGTTTAAAATAAAATTGTTTGTTTATCATTTAAATCCAAACGTTGACTAATTAAATGTTTTTCTTTTCTAGATTATCGACAAGTCCTACCATGACTGCCGCGAGGAAGTGGAAATTTTACTTCGGTACGGCAACCACCCGAATATCGTGACGCTGTACGGTGTGCACGAGGACACGAGCTACGTATACCTGGTGATGGAGCTGCTAAAGGGAGGCGAACTGCTGGACCGTATCCTAGCTATTCACTTTATGCCAGAGTTAGAAGCAAGTGCGGTTCTCCGCACGGTCGTGTCGGCGGTTGCTTACCTGCATGAACACGGCGTCGTCCATCGTGACTTGAAGCCATCGAATCTGCTATACGCGTCTATCAATCACACACCGGAATCGCTTAAGCTATGCGATCTAGGATTCGCGAAACAACTGCGAGCCGATAATGGTCTGCTAATGACTCCGTGTTACACTGCCAACTTTGTTGCGCCGGAAGTGTTGAAGAAGCAGGGCTACGATCTGGCTTGCGACATTTGGTCACTCGGTGTTCTGCTGTACATCATGCTCGATGGCAAAACGCCCTTCGCCAGCACACCAAACGATTCACCGGATATGATCTTGGCGCGCATAGGATCGGGGAAAGTGGATTTAGAAACGGGTGTAAGTATGCTCATGCGTGCTTGCAGTGCGGTTTGCATCGTGCTAACATGCTTTTACTCTCTTCTCCATAGAAATGGCCAACGATATCGGATGAAGTAAAGGTGTTATTAAGGCAGATGCTGCACATCGTGCCATCTAGACGTCCGACGGCCGCACAGATCTTAAGGCATCCCTGGTTGTCCCGATGTGGTCCTCGAGTTATGTACAATACGGTAGGCACACAGCATGTCGTTAGCGAGCGGCCCACTGTAGTGGAGCCACAGGTAACGAAACCAATTAATGAAAATACCGAAGCCATTAAGGGTGCGGTACACGCAACTTTCCGAGCGATATCCTCGCCCCAGGCAGCCAATTTGGGACCGGTTGGCATGTCCGATCTGGCGCGGAGAAGAATGGATAAGATGAACCATTCGTAATGGCATAACAAAACACTGTGTGTTCGGTTGTGGTTTCTTTACTGTTCGCCTCTTAAAAACGTCTACTTTAACATTGTTCATTATGTTCTGCTCTGAATGGATGATGTTTTCAAATTGTTGATTTTTATTGTTTTATGAAACGCAAAGTGAGAGTAATTATTATAATTGTACATTAGTGCCAGTTAGGTAAATGCTAGCGCCAACCTTTTAAGTGACACAAATAAATCGTAGGAAGCGGACATCTGCTGTATCACGTTCCGAGCGCCATATTAATGTTGCAATTTGTGCACGACGAAGCACTGTAAAGAGACAACCGCGCCAGCGTCAAAGCATGGTCAGAACATAACGCTCACTGTAGAAAAAGAAAGGAATCGTAATATCCATAGACACTTTTATAAAGTGTGTAATTGTCGATTTACGTTTGATGTGGCATGTATGGTTTAAAGCTTACTTTAAAAAAACTCATTGTTCTCAATTGTTTCATATATTTTTATACCTGTACCATTTTTTTCTTCTATTGATTTTCAATTGTTTAACAGAAGATTAATGTTTAGTTTAACGGTTAACAATAATAGAATAAGTTAGACAATTTGTTAGTGGATTTAATTTCTATGGTGTTATAATAGTTGTTAAAGATCACAGTACTATGATTTGGCTACAATATGAAAGTGAGACTTGTAAAACATTTAAAATTCCAGCAAGACGTGTTAATCGAAGCATTTCAATTTTCTTGTTCGATTATGTCAGCCCGCGAACAAATGAAGCAGACACAACAGTAAAATATTGTAAAGCTTTGATTGTTCATTTCAATCTTGGCACGTGGAAAGAGTTCCATAGATCAATTAACGAATTGTTTAAATTAAGAATCGCCAGGGTGGGCAAATCCACTCCGCAGTCGGAGTACTAATAACTAACAATAACATGATTATCTTAAGAAACTTCTAGCAGAATGTAACAACAATATACACTTACTAATATGCATATATACTTGAATATATACAATCATATACATATAACGCAGAAAAGAGAGGAGTTGAATCGCTAACTGCCAAGCAGGATCAACTCGATAGGAAACAGAACTAAATCATATTTACAGTGTATCGTGCCATTGAATGTGTGAAGGGGATGTAACAGGAAGCATTTGGAATTTGGAAACGGAAAGCTTGAAGCTGATTTCTATTGGAAACAAAATATTGTGATAACCTAAAGAAAAACAAAACAAACACTAGAGACTATTACTGGCAGGATATGAAAACCTTTTGCCTGTTCCGGTTTACTACCGTACGGGTGAGCAGGTTGCGAGTATATAGACTCAATTTGATGCTTTTGGACGTTGCTCGTTGCTATACGGTCCCAGTTCGTCATGCTTTGTCGGTGTACTGTTAACCACCTGATGTGATGTATGTCGATGTTTGCATTGTGCTGCAATTGTTGCTTCCAGTGTTTCAAGAAATTCATTTTCTAATATATTTAACGTACAATAATGACATCGTCAGACAAAAAACAAATTCATGCTTCACTGTGCAGTACAGTGTAAAGCTCGACGGTACAATGTTAAGCTTTGTCGATAGTTCTACGGTTTTGAATTTTGTGATCAATGTCGTATTGAGTTGCATTTATCGGGTAGTAGGACAGATATCCTCGTTCTCATTCGTAATTCTTATTATCCCCAGCGAAGAAGCACCTAACATTTGCCATGGTGCTGAGCGGGTTTAATGGTTGTTTCTTGATAAAAAAAATACTTCGCATGCGCATTTAAAAAAGCGAGGTTTATGCAAAAAGCATACTAGCTAAAGAATGGTCGGTTAAAAGTTTCTTCTTAAAACGTCATGCCATCACTAGTAGACAAACTAGAATAGCAAATGTGTTTCTACAGCTCAGAGGAAAGACACAATAATAAACAAATAATTATCTTAAAAAGAAATTCAAGAGAACTAAGCGTACGAACAAAAAAACCAAATGTTTAAAAACACAATTGGAAAAACGAACAACGTCCTAACTAAACATAAATGATATCTACTAAACACAACTTTTCACTTTAAAACAAACAAGAGAAAAATCGACAAAAACGACAAACGATAAATAAAACAACTAATGTTTAATTCGATTGTGAAAAAAACTCAAACAACATGGACTAGATTTGGTTAAGGATGACAAAATTCTGCTTTATAGCAGAGCGAAAATTGTTGTAAATAGAGATCAATCCAATGGCATATTGATTTATTGATTCTAGAAGTACGTTAAAATTACGGTATTTTGTTTGCTGGCTCATAATTGGATCGTCTAATTAATCCATCCTTCTGTTGATTTAATTAACTTTCGGCGCGCCTATTGAGAAACAGAATTGTCACTAGGCTTGATAGTAAGGCAAGCGGAGGGAACTAATTGCTGGGTTCAAATGGGCAGCTGTTTTCGAACCAAAGTAAAGGGAATGCGTACTAAGGGCGAGCTCGTCCACTGTATCACACAAGCACAACTTATGATCGTTTGGTTCGTGGTGCTTATCGAATGACCGGGCTCGAAGAATGAAATTGAATTAGCGCGGCATAGCGTACCGGACACTGCCGCTGGGTGAGGTCAGCGCACACATAACCTTGAACTACGGACGAATTCATCCCGCGTGTAGCTCTGAATACCAGCATGCCTGTGGGCCTTCTTGTCGCGTGTCAGACCCGCGGGCTTCGCGCTGTCGCAATTTACTAATCTTGCACCGTTGCCCGCGCGCGTGCGCTCCACAACCAACGGGGTCAGTCCTTCCAAAATGGCTTGTGTCGTCTTGTGGCGGCAGACAGCTTTATAAGTAAATTGCCAAAATGTGGCCCCGGCAGTAAAGACAGATCCGAGCGCACTAGCAACCGGTTCAACAACCGGTGAAGTTTAATTTTGGTCGACCAACAACGAGACACGGATAACGTATGCAAATGGCCGTTACGGTTGAACACACCCGGTACCAGGGACGACGCGTGCTACCAGACCGGCCGGTTTTTGTGCGGTTTGCTGGTGATTTTTGGAAACCAGTAATTTCGCTTCGCAACATGCACAAATGAAAAACGCATTGGTTTTCCTCCTACACACACAACACGTTGCTTCATTTTTTTACTTTGTGGATTCCAGCTAACCCTAGAGGTTGCACACTGTATGCTATCAATTCGTTATGGCCTAAATAAGTGAGCAAGCGCATCTGGGAGGTCGTGAACATTCAATATGATTACTTCCGGTTTCCGGTGTGGCATACTATTGCCAATGGCAGCAATGAGCAGCGAAAGCATAGTAAAGGTTTTCATTAATTAGATATACCAAACGCATGGAAATTGCTTACACATTTGAGGATTTTATCAGGTTTGAGATCTTTTGCAATCAACATGTGCAAATTTAAAATATATTCACAAAAGAAGTGCGTTTAAATTAGTAGTCTAAAATAGTATTGAAGAAATGCCATCGCGACTTAAAAGTAACTGATGCTACAACAGATTGTTGTTGTATTTGCTAGTGGTACTAAAGGGTTACCAAACTGCGCCACATTCCTTTTCCCTTTTTTGAACGCCAACGCATTTTCATTTCCCGCCCTACGACAAAAGGGGGTTTGCGAGCAGCAACTTCCTCGCTTCGCACAGTGTGGTAGACAACTTTCCTCGCTTACTGCAAAACACAAAAAAGCGATGACATCGCAGCAGGCCTTCCCACTTCGTTGGCCGTAATCGTCAACGATGACGCCCGGTTAAATCTATCCTCCATTCGTGCTGTCGAGCGGTGATACGGTCCGGGAAAACAAGGCGAAGCTCGGCTGTTTGGTCTGGCTGTTCAGCTGGCCGTATCATCACTTGTCCGCCAACCTTGATCACTGGCGGTTCACCGTTCCGCTGTGCCGGTAGAACATCTCGTGACGAAACGACGGATAGTGCTGGAATTTCTTCTTTCAACATCGCAAGTAGTGTGTTAGTGTGTGAAAGTGTGCTAAGGTGTTTGTTGAAGTGGGGAAAACCCCGCGACAGGATCTAGTGCAACATAGCTAAAACACGTGAAGTCGGTAGTGCAATGACGGAACCAAAGGAACCAAACCGTGGAATCGAGTTGCAGAACCGGAACCGTGATGAGGAATCGGACACAGGTAAGGTAACACTAGTCAAGCGAATGCGAACTGTACGTGATTGTTTTATCAGTTTCTATCGATACGCATTGGTTGTTGTTTTTTTATAATAACTACACAGCCTCTGGAACGGAAGATGACTTATGTCGCTCACGTTCCCTTTCTAGCCTCGACGCGTGCTTCTAATGCCAAGATGCCGTCCCACAGATGCCAAACCAAATCGACCGTAGTAACGCCATATCGCACCGTTGCGATGAAATTAAACCTAATCAGCAAACAAACAAGAGCTCGCTTGGTGCATCGATGTCAAACGTAGTAGTTTCTTCTCTTTCCTAACGCCAGGCGCCATGCGCATGAGGACAAGCAAAGCAAAAAATCGTCTCCGTAAACGTTCTGGGTGGCTGTTCCGATGATCCTTGTCGCATTGGTTGTGCATTTTGAATACATTTTTTACCAGTGGAAGATGCTACCGATGCGTTATTCTGGAATTTGAACCCTGTTTTGGCGTTTCAAACCGTTCTACAAAGTCTTATCAAATGTAGAACCATATTTTGGGTGAAGACGACAGCGTTTTCACGTGTTGCATCGCTACACCAACCGTCGGGGCATTGAGAAGGTTATCAGCAGCATAAGTTTCGGTCTCGTAACGCGTGCTACGTGGATGGGTTGCATTCGGTTGCTTATCTCTTGGCGGTTGAACAGTTTCATTTAACCAATTAATGATTGCGACGCCTGTAGTCGGCTGTTTCGGTGTAATATATGAGCGGTAATTATCGAAACTATGCGCTGCAGAGTATGCTAGGGTATGCCTTATCAGGTTTCAACAATTAATTCTTCTATGGGAAAAATGCACCCGGCTCGAGTGGATGCAGGAAAATTGTGGGTTTTAACTGGACGGAAATGAGAATAGGGATGGAATGGATGAGCTGATGGGTCAACTGTTGCAGGACAAGAATGATGGACCATATCAAGAACTAGCCTAGACCAATTAAAAAAGTTTGTGTTTTACAACCTTTTTTAACGAGCATCCACAAAAGGGCATAATTTATTGCTGATGTCATATCCGTAGTTGTGTTTCTATTTTTTTTATTGATTAGCTGTAAAATCACTATGAGATTATTAAAATACACATTTTGTTGTTTGATGTTGAATCTTATATTTGGTACCAACAGTGTTAGGTAGCGGAATGCATTCAATGCGGGAAGAAATTGTAAGGATGGTAATCAACATTGATACTTGTTGGTAAACACGTAGGAATATGGTTGATGCCGTACTGTAATCTTCTATGTCTTTCGTCTGCACATCTTTGCGATTCTATCGATTAGCTTTAAGCAACATAAATTTTGCCTCACTCGTGACAGTCTTTTGAGTATCTGACGTAAATCGAAAACCCTTACGATCTCACGCGCGCACTAGCGATGATGCTCAACTCATGGCGAGTCGTAAAAATTATTTTCCTCCATCGCATATTTATCGCGAGGTGTCTTCCGATCGTAGAGAGTCGTCAATTCAAAGCGCAAGTATTTACACACCTTGTCAAACGCAGCAATTACGAAAGTTTAACGAGACGCCACAAAGTATGGTTAGCAAACATACCTTCAACCGCTATAAGTCCCCGATTCCTGCCCAAATGCTAATGCATTTGTTTTTGCCGGGAAAACCGGGAGGTCCCCGGGTTGTTGGGATGGGGGATTCTCCATGAACAAAAACGGCTGATTCTTTGCCACTCGAGCCATCAATTAAAAGTATGTTAACCGAGCGCGCTAACGAGCAGTGTACGCAAGCTCAGCCAGGGAAGGTGAGAAATTCCTGCCGCATGAAAGGATGATCCTGCACGCTTCATCGGTGGGAGTTGCCATGAATCATTCAGGAAGTAAAATCTAGCCCCACGTGACCTCTGCGACAAGCGCACGCCTTTTTTTTCTTATGTCGATTCATCTTTTATTGATCGTTCAAATATCGGACCCCCTGGGGTGCAAATGAATCGCATTGTACGCTGCGGTTTCGCTTGGAAGGCACCTGACTCACCCGTCGGAAGGCGTAGAGTGGCCCCAAATGATGCGTGACCTTGGCTCTACTCTACGAAACGCCCTAGTCCATTCTCCAGCGTCAATTCGCGCTTTTGTGCAGATTTGCACCATCCTTTCACTTCACGGTCAGAGCGGCTAGTTCTGGTACTACCGAGGCTCGCATTCTACACAAAAATAGATCCCCATCGTGTGACCCAGGGATTCAACAGTGCGGAGAAACGTGGTAGTGGGGAGAACACGATTCCGGTACTTCGAAACCGGCTGGAACCAGTTACCGGGGCTCGGTGATGGACGCGATGGACGATTAATGGCTTTGACGATGGAAATTTATGTGGCAACTGTGGGTGCTAGTCCCTTTGGAAGGCGCAACAGGTCGTGCTCGTATTGTAGACACTTCATACGTACATCGAGGAAGGTAATTGAACTCATTTAATTTTCAAGAAGTTTGAAATATTTGCCCTACTCGCCGTGGCTGTACGCTAAACCACACACGAGACAGGCGAAAGGGCACGTTGTTGCGCATGGAGTGCCGTATTTTCCAATTACTTAGCCATTCCCACACGCAATTGTCATCATTAAGTGCTGCATCGGGTAATGGATAGGATTGTGGTCGCGTTGCATTCTAGCAAAGTGACTCGGGTAAAATGATGTTGTGCTTCCGCGACAGTTGATTGTTTGGCATTACTACATTAAAGCCGATGGGTGTATACTCTTCTGTTGTTTTATACTATTCCCTGAAAAGGCGTTTTCTTGTGGTTTCGTTGTTTGCCGCTATAAATCGTAAAGCAAATATGCTTACGTCAATAAAGATTTCACACAGTTTTATGATCGTTCATAATGGAAATCTTGCTAAAAGTCAAAAGTCCCAAGATACGCATGTGTTTATTTTGAACGATTTTGCATGCATTTTTAGCATAGCGTTCTATCATGGATTGCGCCCCTCAGTTGGATGCATTTTACCAAATTACCTCTCGACCTTCACCGACTAGATAAAGTAATAGAGCATGTTTTTGTTTTCTGTTAACAATTTTCATCGGCCACAAACTATGGCTAGATGTAATTTAACTCGTTCCGGATAAGATAAGAACCGCATGCCACACTAAAACCAACTGTGCTGGCTGTAAACGAGCAGAAGAATGGAAGCTAATTGCCGGTGGCACGGTGCTTTCTTGCTCCCTACCGACACCGGGGCTGGGTCGGATTGCTCGTGTTATCCAACGTTTTTTATTTTGCGTGTTCATACGTATGCACGTGCACGTGAAGATCGACATAAAGCGCACATCTACCGCATCCGGAATCGATCAACGAACGACGAAAATAGAAAAAACGAAATGCACTTCATGTGGGAAGAATAATTGAGATGCGGACGGCCCTTTCGGTGGCCCGTGCCGTCAATCAAAACCGTTGCATAAGTGCGAGTGACCCCTTAATCGATCATACTTCCGAAGCACGCGCCCACCGTCAATCGTTGGAGTTTCCTTCAAACAAGCGACTTTCAACGTTTGGTGCGTACGGAAAGCGGTCAAAAAATTGCGCCAGCCGGTACAGGTAATTAAACATTCATGCTGGCTACAGCAACTCCCCAGAGGAGACGGCCCCATGGGAAATTCCCGCAGCAAATTTCCACACGCGTGCGTTTATGCTGGCCCTTTGCATCGACAGTCCTCGAGGCGCATAAATGTCGCGCGAACTGCCGAACCGGTCTACGAACTGTGAGCGGGTTTTCTGTTCGTTTACGGCCCCGATCGGTGGATCCAGTTTGCACACGAGATGAAGCCATCGATCGCGCTTGATCTTTCTTGGCTGAATGATTGAAAACCCTCTCCTTTCGGGAGTGGAAAACCCACTTTCCGGTTGACTTGCTGCAGGAAGCGTTTAGAACATCGTGCCATGTGGCTTAAAGATTTGTTTTGTCTTATAAAAAATTTAATTATTGCGCCCCTCAGATCGGCGATCGTTTGAGAAACCCTGAAGCCGGCTTTCAACGCATCTCAGCGCAGTTCTCTGGCTTTGCCCATCGCTGCTGAGAGATCGCGAGTCGTGAGTTTCGGTTTTCGGTTTATCCACGATCGACGATGGCTCTTTCTCTCTCTCTCACACACACACACTGTGTCTTACCCCACGCTAACGCACTGCTCCACATGGGGGGAATTCCCGAATGTGCCGAGCCCACCCAGAGCTGGGAGGCGTATAAAACCGTTCGTAAACAAACCGATCGTGGTCAGTGTGGCGCACGATCGCGGATCAGCAACGCGAACGTTTTGGCCTCCATACCGGCGTGTACCGGATCAGCAGTGATTGGAGCGTGCGCGTGCACGATCAAATCTGATCCATTTTCGCTGCATCATTTTTCACCCGCGAGGGAAGTAACGCAGCTGCTGGTGTAACGCCCTCCCGTGTGGAAAGTCGCCCGCGAAAAGTGCCAGCGAAGCGAACGGTTTTTTTTTTCTCTCGTGAAGGTCGCTTGCTTATTTTCGAGCGCGAGTGGTGCAGTTGTGAGAGGAAAATTTGCGAATTTTGCGGACTGCACGAGTGTACATTGAACAAGTAGCCTCCATTCGACGGCATTCCTCACTAAAAAGTGCAAGTGCTTCACAATTACCGGACGGTTTAGGTGAACGGTTCAGAGGCCCTCCCCAACCCACGAGAGCAAAGACCACGTGTGGGTAGCGAAAATGAAAAGTAAGTTCCCCAAACCGTTGCATTCGATGGAGCTCACAGTTGCGTATGTAAGAAAAGTACAAATTCACAGTTTTTTTTGTCGGTTTCACCACAAACCGACGGGTGGCTGGGTTTTGTGTAATTATTTAACTGCAATCATCTGCACCGTGCTGACCAAAACTCGTTACTCTTGACCCGAATAGAGATTAGGTTGCGATTGCCAGCACGATCAGTCGCTTCCACCGCAGGTTCCGAGGTCCATCGACCGGACCGTTCATTGCCGCTTTGTCCCTTTTTTCCCCTCCAGCTCGGTTGCATTTGACCCCCACAGACCAGAGGGAATTGATTTTTGTGGTGCTTGATTGTGCCCCCCAACGGACACGCCGTGACACACGGCCCCGCGGTCGGAGGACAGCGATAAACGAATGGATGAATGTAAATACATGCGGAACATATTTAACGGTTGGGCACGTTATTTTTGCCTCCGAACCAAAGCATCGCTAGCACATCGCGAGCACACGATGTGATGGGTAACGGGCAGAGACGGTTAAAACAAAAATCTGCATTAACAGATGTATTTCGTACATCCAACGGCATGGAACCGGCACCGGATTCCATTGCCAAGGTTCCCAGGAGCGGCAACCAGTGAGCCGGGGCACATGTGTTGACGTCGTTGGCGGTTGGTTTCAGCACCAAAAGAAAAAAGCAACCCCCTGTCCGAAACGGTCTCAGGGTCGTGGCTGCGCGTTCGACCCCGGGGGCCCGTCCGCGGGATCCAAAAATAAAGCGTTTTAGAAAGAAAGAAAAAAAACCAGCGAGGAGCAAAAAAATCGCAACACGAGACGGTTTTGCGTAAGTCACGTTAAGCGAAACGTTCGTTCGGGTGTGGTTCGTAGAAATCAAGCAGTTGATCCCGTGAGTGGGAAAGGCGTGTGGAAAACTGACCAGGGTGGTTCGATCGAGGCCAGACAAACGCCGACCGGATGCGAGGGCGAACAAATAAACAATACCGCAAGGCGCTATTTCGAACAAATCCGCGAGATGCGCGAGATGTTTCTTACGCACGCAAATCTACGCCAGAGCGCTCGCGTCGGCGTGTTTTTGCTTGACGTGGGAACGGAATACGGAATTTGAGGCAAAAATCGACCCGGACGTTTGCTGGTAATGTGGCCATTTTAACACCAAACCCGCGGGTTGGTTGCGATCGATTGGTGAAAAGTGAACCACTGCCCCTACTTGTGCCGGGTGTTGGGTGATTTGTTTGCCATTTACCGGTCGATGGGTGATGTTTCCCACCCAGACGTCCGATTCCTGAGAGAGGGCACGTTTTGACGTCAGATCAGGGTCGATATGTTGCGTTTCGCTTTTGTGGAAATGTGGCATGAAAACCCCGGTGCTGGCGTCACGCGAAAACTTCCCACAAGCGCTCTACCACCGTCGGGGTAGTTTTCCCTCATCAATCATCCGCTCGGGACGGTTCAGCTCGAGATGGTCTCGGCTAGTTTTGATCGTCCAGCTGAGGAATGTCACCGATTTGTTTGCACAGTAATCATTAGCAGCCATCTCGGGCCTGCAGCCCTGGCACGGCTCTCATTTTCCACCACGTGCGCTCGTGTGTGGTGGGTTTTTTTTATTTGCTCTTTTTATAGCGACATTGCTTCATTCATAAAGAGCGACCCAACTTCAGCTGATCAGCGTGTCTGGGTTGTTTCATTTCACACACCAAAAAAACAAACAGCACAAACGAGCGCTCTAACGACGCTCAGCGAGCAACTGATGTGCGCGAGAAAGTCGCCTAATCGATTGCAAACGAAACCGTTTTGTTAGCATTGGGTGAGCAAGCCAACCTCGCAACCTCGCATTCCCGCATTCACGATCGAACAGATCGATGTATATATGCGCGAACCGTTTCCGTTTCGGTCGGGAAAGCTCGCAAGGTACAGCACAAAACTTTCCCATCACCCGATAGGGCCCGCACCTGAGCAGAAAGCGTTGAAGTGCGGTTCACCGAGATCCAGATTGTATGATGGGTTCGTCGAGGAGGATAAGAAAAGCGCTTTCTTCGTGCGTGACGGACGGTTGATCGCACAAAACGCAACCCAATGTGGGTTCCTCCCCCAAAAACGCGAACGATTTTATATTTGGCACAATTTACCCCGGAGCCAAAGGCGCGTAAGATTTTTTTTTCTTTTCGATTACGCATTCATATATGCAACGGCCAGGCGCGTATGGTGATGTTGTCACCGAATCGGCTGCCAAAAACCGTTGAGAAACGTGCACCCTGTAGGCGGCGATGGATTTTCAAACACGCCGGAAACGGGTCAAGGAGCATGCTGCGTTTTTTTTTTGTTCCTCTCTCGTGCCGTGTGAAGGCTCGCTTTGGCGGGTTTGTTTTGGGGTAAATTCAATAGCGAGTCGATGGAAACAGGCACCTCGAATTGTTGCACGCCATACACCCGTGCGCGTTCGTCTTGATCGTGGCATTTACCCCTTTTTTCCCGCATCGAGGTAGCGTTCATCGCTGCGTATGATCTTGACCGCGTGCGTAACCGTCAGGTCGAATGGGGAATCGGTTTTGTACCAACCACGTTTAAATGGCGTGTAAATGGTGCCCAACAAAAACCGGCACCGGCATTTTAATTTAAATTAATCTCCCTGTCGGCACGTGTCAGCAGGTCGTGAGGTCAACGGTGCGAGTTTCGGTGGTTTTATGCCACCCTTTTTTTCGCTTTCATCTGCGCTGCCAAACCACAGGGGTGGTATTGATTTCGCTTTGTAGTGCTGTCTTGTACGCGATTTATGTGACACGTGCATTTTGCATGCTTGTCGTATTTCTGCCACGGTTACGAAGGGCCCGGCAAAAGAGAAACGAATGAAAAATGTGTAAGCAAAAGCACCACAAGCGAACGTCGGGCGATCGGACAGTAAGCGATCGAAAGCGAGATGAGAAGAATTAAAAGATATATATTAAAACTGCAAAAGGTAATCGATTTTTGGTTACTTTTTCTCAAAATAAAAACCAAATTCGATTTCCTTTTTGGTGCACCCGAAAGGGGCCGGTTGATGTAAGCTCGCAAACGGTGTGGAAATGCTTCATTTCGTGGTCAATTTTTGGGCAGCATAATTCCATTACGTAAGAATATCTTCCCAATTGGCCCATCGGGTGTCGAATTGGAGCGGCTGCTGGAAAACGCCCGGCTGTGGAAGTGATGGAGGAATGCGGAAAATATTGACCACATTACGTGGTCCTTTTCCGGGCAACTGTGTCAACCTGTGTATGTGTTCCCGTGTGGTGAGGTTTGAAAATCCGGTAAAATAACCGGACGCCTTGAAGCGTGTCGTTAGCGTACTTCGTGTGGTGAAAGCAACAAACCATTCCATCGCGCCTGTTTGTCGAGGCAATTTGCAACCAACCGGTGATCGGAGGTGATTGATGATGGATTGCACAAAACTGTACTATTCCACCGTGCTTCCTGGGTGCTCTAGTGGCTGCGGAATTGAGTGGTACGTTCGCGTGACTCAACATGTTTCGGTGGGCTTTTGGTGGAACCAACCGTCGGTGAGATCTGGCAAATGATCGTGGCTATCCGGAGGGTTGATTTGGTTGGTGAACATATTAGCACTTTCCGTGCCACGAGAAGGCAACCGGCTATCAATGATTACTGCAAACTCCCCGCGAGGAAGCCCTCAAATTGTTGTTTATTCCAGACTCACTATTTTACGGTGGAATGTAGAAGCAATTGGCGGGAAATGTTCGCCATCTCGGGATGTAGCGATCTGTGAGGCATTTTCTATCGTTAAGATATTAGAGGACGTTGAGGCTTTTTACATCCAACCAGTTGATCTTTCGAGCCCCAAAATGGTTTTCGAGTCCCAGAATTTGAGGGCCATCTTGCAGCGATCGCATACTGAATGACCTTCGCGCATGACACCTCGTGAAACAGGAGCTCAGGGGAACTTCTAAAATGGAGGTGCTAAATGCAGGTGCAAACTTTTTCGAACATAAAATGTCCCGCCGCTGGCCTTTTTTCGTCTCCAATCAACAAACTTCATCGTGTAGTCTTTGTTCTCCGTCTCGAAAGACAACGGATGGACATGGAAGTCATTTGGAGCCTCAGCAGAAAGGTGGCTCGTACTGAAACGCGAATGTCGACATACCCTCGAATTCGCATTCAGGCATAAATTTCACCAACCAACCGGCACGGTGTCATTTGATATGGATTTTTATTCCTGCAGTAGGGTTTTGCAATTCTATCGGCCTTCCAACCAGTTTCGTTCATTCACCCTCAGCATCTTTTGTGGATTCTCTTGTCGCTTTTTTGGGCGTTCGTTATGAATCTTAACGTTAAAGAACGCGAAAGATGGCACATTTTTGGCTCGCGTGGAAGTGCAAACTAAAGCTGGAATAGGCCCGCTAAACTTGACCATGGCATTCGCTGTAAAAGACGAGCCTCGGAATTGGAATCAATTGCTTGATTTGCCGCCAGCGACGCAAAACCATGCAGCTAACTCTATTTTGGTAACAGGATCGTCATCGTATTGGGGTGTAGTTGATGAGCTAATAAATTGTGTGATATTTCGGAGCTCGCAATCAATAAAACCCATCAAGAAGCGTATGCTGTAGAGGGTCCATCTAAATATCGAAAGGAACGATGTGCTTGCGGGGTTCGTAAACAGCGCGTGCTTGTTGTTGATGTGGACACATCTAACCGTTCAATCCGGTGACCTTGCCATCACCAGCAGCAGTAGCACGAAACTGCAACGTTGGAACGAATAATAGACGTTTTCCTCGCCAAGCTGAACAATCGATTAGAATGTGGACGGGCACCTATCAAAGCTGGTGACTTCATCACACTAACCATTATTGATGATTAACTGCACACTCACCGGCAGCACATGCCACCCGAGCTGCAATCCACGGGCTTTTAGAGCTCCTCTCAATAAAGCTGTTTTCCTTTCGGTTGTCCTCTTCCCCAGTGACGGCAGGTACGGAATCGGACAGAAAATGGAATCTCGACCCGATCCAGCGGGCGATGGGTCAACTCGGCTGGTGGCACATCCTTGTCTGTGCCGTCGTGTTCCCGCTCAAGTTCCCGGTCGCTTGGCATCAGATGAGCATCATCTTCCTGGGACCAACCGTCAACTACACGTGTGCCTCGGATCCGGCGCTGGATAAATGTGACAAAGCTTGTACGAGCTGGAGCTACGATAACAGCACGTTCCTTACGACCATCACGAGCGAGTGGGATCTCGTGTGTGCCAACGCTAACCTGGTAAAGCTGTCACAAACCATCTTCATGTTTGGCATCCTTGTTGGAGGTGTTCTCTTTGGTTCGCTCGCTGACAAGTAAGTACGAGGTGTTCGTCGTCCATCGGTTATTTGTGGCTTTTCATTTATGCACATTTTGGCTCTCCATCGTGCAGGTATGGCCGAAGACCTCCACTGGTGATAGCGGTCATCATTCAGCTAGCTTCCGGTGTCGGTGCTGCCGTCATCGGTAACTTTTGGGTGTTCGTAGTACTCCGTTTCCTGACAGCTGTCGCCACCGGTGGTACTATGGTGACCAGGTGAGTGTTCGCAGATCATCCAGAGTTTGTGGAAACGCATTACCAATCGCTGTTTTTCTTTCGCTCATCCTACGTGCAGCTTCGTCCTGGTGATGGAAATCATTGGCCCCAAATGGCGCGAGCTGTTCTCCGTGCTGTACCAGATCCCGTTCAACTTGGGTCACCTGACACTGGCCGGCTTTGCGTACTTCCTGCGCGAATGGCGTGATCTTCAGTTCGCGCTCTCGATATTCTCCGTGCTGATGTTGTCCTACTATTGGCTGGTGCCGGAATCGCCCCGTTATCTGTTCACGTCTGGCAATCTGGATGGCGCAGTGTCGGTGTTGGAGACCGCGGCCAAGCGCAACAACCTCCAGACGGACACGATCCGTGCCGACATCGAGCAGTACGCGCGGGAAAAGTCTCGTAACGCGTCCGCATCCGCTTCCAAAGGCAACGTGCTCGATCTGTTCCGCACGCCTAACATGCGCGCTAAAACGCTTTACATGTGTTTCAACTGGTTCGTTTGTGGGTTGGCGTTTTTCGGTGTGGCTCAGTACATTGGACATGCCGGTGGTGACATTTATACGAACGTTGCGATTAGTGCCGCACTCGAGTTGCCTGGTACGCTGCTGTGCATTCACATGATGAAGGCGTACGGCCGTAAGAAGACGCTGATTTTCTCCAACACGCTGGCTGGGATCTCGATGTTGGCGATCGCGTTCGTACCGAGCACGGCCAGCACACTCAACGTTGGGCTGGCGTCTGTTGGACTCATCGGCATGAGCATCAGCTTCCCGACCGTGTACCTTTATGCCGGTGAGCTGTTCCCGACTGTCGTGCGAAATGTTGGCATCGGAACCGCTTCTATGATAGCCCGATTTGGTTCGATGATCGCACCCTTTGTGGCTGGAATGGGCTCCATCGCGTACTGGCTGCCACCGTGCATTTTCGGTCTGGTTCCGTTGCTCGGAGCGTTGTGTGTGTTCTTCTTGCCGGAAACTCAGGGCCACCCACTTCCGGAAACCCTCGAGGATGGTGAGAACTTTGGCAAACGCTGCTCGGGAACGGTGGGCACAAACGGAACGGTGGCCGGTGTGGAGAACGGCAAGCATTAGCATGACCTGTTCTGAGGATCCTTCGGCGCAGCAGGATTCCGAACTTGTGTTAGCATTTCTAGTTTAGTGTTCGATCTGTTCCTGCCTCCAGGAATGTCGCTTTGCGGTAAAGGGCACGATCGAAGGGCGTCGCTAGCCTACCGGACGGCACTATGTGTCCGCCCCGAGCCTTACAGGGAACGGAAAACGTCCTCCATGTGGAGCAACTGCCAGGCAGAGCGTCAGGGCACATTGATGTATATTTTATTTTACCTTTTACTCTACATGTGTAAGTAGTGGGCAAGATTTTCGTTTCGCCGATGAACAAACCGTGCTCGGAAAACGTGGCCGCCTCTGTGACAGTGAGTAGTGGTAGATTATAGCTCAGTAGCATCCACCGATGGTGGCAAGTTAGTAGCTATTCATAGCGTGATAAATAAACTTAGTCCAATCAACAACCAAGACAGCGCATGGTGTCGTTGTTAAGCTTTATTTTATCGATTAGTTCCGAAAGATGAATCCGATGTACAAAGATGAGGTATTATATTGCCATACGGGAAATGTGTATTTGAGAATTTTATTGCTTTTTGCGGGTTTTCTATGATTGAATATGTAATTTTTCGGTTAATGGTTCATTGTCAACATGGTAATAAAGTAAGACCACGTTCTTATAGCGGAGAAGTAATGGTTCAGTCATGTTGACCATGAACTGCTTTGCAGGTCTTTTTCTAGGCAGTTAATTCTTTTTGCAATATCTTTAGCTCTTTCATGTTTTTGCTCAATTTTAGTTCGTTTTTGTTGAACTTTTAACTGCTAATAATCGAGAACATGTAACATGTGCAGCTCAACAATTATATTGCAATATATTTGGCAATTATTCCGACTCATGATTGTGACCAAAGATCACGTAATAATGTTATTTATTATTACTAATATATATGTAGATTTTATCCCAATGTATTTTCCACCTAATGCATACCAGAATCAGTAACCAGAAAGCATCCGCAGTTGTTTAAAATCAGGGCGAAAATCCATCTCCAACAACGCCTGAAAGTAGCCTATTTGTGATGCATGAAACACACAGTGGTGTATTTAATTATAATAGTAAATTTTTATTTATTCCACTTTTCATATTCGTCCCTACGGTGGGTAAAGATAGCGTAATGCATTTTCACGTGAAACACAATCGTACATTCGGATCAAACACAAAGCAATCTCACAATCTTTCCAGCCAATAGACCTTCGGGAGCTCAGGCAATGCACTTATCAACAATCAATCGAAACGCCTCATGGTGCTTCTCGTTACGATTGTTTCCACACTTGAAGAGCTTTCCTGGCACGTCCGTTTCACTCGTAATCTCTAAAGTTTGCCGTACAAGTGCCTTCTTCGATTGCGTTTCCTTCCTCCATTTTCAGCCCGGCTGCTCCATCGTACTCGAGCAGCAAACGACGTTGGTGTTGATTTGTGGTTAAAAATAGCTCCAAACCAATCTACATCGATCCGTTAAGGACACTTCTGGGTGCTTGGATGACTGCACTGGAATAGTAATAATTTCTACTCACCTGTTGGCTCGATACAACGGAGGGTTCGTTTTAGTTTACGAGCTGCAGCACAATAAACTCAAGTGCATCATGGATCCTTGAACGCAAGCAAGCATGGCTGTAGCTTCATTATCCTCTGTGGTTATGCTGTTGATGAATTCTCTCTTAAGGTCCTTTCGAAATATTCCTCTATGCGTGCAATTCTGATATTTTTTGCAAAACGCAGGACTCCAGTTGTCTTCAATCCTGTGGTAGTAACAACACTTGAGTGGAGTTTCAAACTGGGGTACTTCTTCAAATGAATGCCGTGCCGATCAGTCGAAACGTTCGATTAATAATTCACCCAACTAGCAACAGCAGCCTCAAATGTGAAGTGTAATGACGGCGTTAACGGAAATAGCACTTAGGTTGAAGACTCTCAACCGCGCACCTTGCCCTATTAAATGATGTTTGAATAATTAAGCCCCGATCAATGTTTCCAAATGAGCAGATGTTGTCTTATCATGTTTGCATTACTTTGAAGGTTTTGCCGACGGAATGACTGAAACACCCAAAATTGAGCGAACAGCTATTTCGGCTACAAAAAAAGCCCCCCTTTCCTTGTTGTATCGTAATTTAAAAACAAAAACAAAATCACCGATTGGATCGCCGCATTCCTGCGGCTTGCAGCAGGATATCGCGTGCAGACGCGAACAAAGAAAGGACGTGTGCAACAAAACCCCAAAAAATGACGCGAACAGACAAGACAAAAGCTTTATTCAAAACCACACAGCTCCACACATGGAGCTCCTTTTTTTTGGTTAATTCGCTCCCTCAGGCGGGAATAAATTACGATCGTTTCGCTCGTTCCGAGAGGCCGCGCTAAGCGTCCATAAATCAACTTCGACAACGGGCCCACAACCAGGCGGCGATCGTTTCGAAGAGGACACGGTTTTACACGGCACATCGCGCTACCGATCAAACGACTCGCGCCTGTAAACGGAACGATCGCGATCGCGAAAGGACAGGTGCGAGGCGGCACTAAGCTCCTCGCACTCGCACTGTCGATGCACCGCACTCGCAGGTACTATCGGCTGCACCACCACACCGGCAGCGGAAATGATCCTCGCACCCGTGGGCAGCATCCGTCCGAATGCGGCGCGCCTTGGCGTGAGCAGGACGCAAACGTTCGACTCGATCGCGACCGCATCGACCGCGTTATCGAGTGCGCGAAGATGTGGGAGAGAGTTCAGATCAGTCTCTCGGTCGGTTCGGTGCTCGCCGGAATATAGTTCCTCGCGGAAGGTATCGCTTGTCGGAGCGCTCGTGAAAATCTGCCCCGTATCGTGTTCGAGGTGTTTGTGCGCGCGCGTGTGTTTCCATTGTTTTGGCTAATGAATTAGCAACGCCACGGTAAACAGCCGGTTCACCTGGGTTACGCGATTTGACAAGTGTCACCTGAACCGGCGACCTCATGGTGTGCTGTGCGATCGAACGCCACCGCATCCAATTCGTGCCATCGTGCGAATGTCAGTGAAAATACAATGTCACGATTTGGATGCCATACGATTCCCCAAGCCGGTTGGCATCCTCGTGCCAAGCCGATTGACGGATAGGGACGAGACAACTCGAAACTCCGGTCTTCCTTTTTACGGCGTTATCACGCGTGCGAGCGAGATGCATCTGTCAAATGAATCCAATTATCACTAATTAATTGGTTCACTTGGCACTCGCTCGGTTGCGGTTGTTGGCACGTCACAAACGCGCCTGCTACGATGTACTTGCTAGCAGGCGCAGAATCAACAGGACCGTGAACACCACTCGATCGAGCGTTTCCGTACAGGGCAGTGGAACAAAATAGTAATAAAGCACAACCCCGATGCTGCCATTTTTGGTGTTTCACTTCCGCCCGAAAAACGGCAGCGATTTTGGTGCTGGAACACAAAACCCCGGTAGCGGGTTCCGTGGGCGAGATGAATCATAAAAACCGTACTCCGTTTGGAGGTGTTTTGATGGCCCACCAATCAACCCCATGTATGCAATTGTTTTGCGGCGAAGGGTGTCAATAGGAGGCTTCTAACACAATAGAGAGAAGAAAAAAAAAACAAACACATTACAAAGGAGTAGAGAGAGAGAGAGAGAAAGAGAGAGACTGAGGCAAAAATCATCATACACAGTCACTGATTAGCTTAACAACGGCAATGTCAAAGCACTCAGAACTGTTAACAGTTCGAGCGGTTCGCTTCGTCGGGCTGAACTGAACATTGCACTCTACGTGCCCCACCTTCCATGATGATAACATCCGCTGCGCAGTGAAGGGCACACCCCAAATCGCGAACCCTCCCACCCCACACACACAGGTTGAAGTGCTGTGAGAACGCCTGTGATATCTGACGCGAGGACAATAAGGGTTGGGGTCGGTTCTGGTGCTAGGTTGTGGAGTGGCCCCCATTCCCTTTCCGATGCAAGCCCATTGAAGGATCCCCCAACGGCAATGAAGGGCTGGTGGAGAGACACAAGGTGCTCTTCGTTGCACTACCCTACCACCGTACCGTGATGATTGATAAAACGGTTCCTGGCGGGAATGGCGTGCGAGGTCGATTACACCCCGCGTGGATAACGTTAATCGAATCGAGTGATAACGCTAATGCGACTTCGTTTGAGTGTGTGTTTGACGGCTTTACCGCGAGCTGTGGTTGGCATTGTGGTGGCCTTTTGGAAGCGTTTCGTTTTTGATCTTTTCCCCACCCCGTTTCGGAAAAACACTTACCGTAGCGTTAAACACAGGGTTAAAAAAAAACGACCACCGACGAGATACAGCAAGTGTGCGAGAGGGACGATCGTGCGGGTGACGAAAAATCACTTTCTCACCATTACATCTCCCTCCCATCAGTGAGGATCGAGATCTGTGTCGTACCGAAGCGATCGCGTGACCACAACGTCGTGTTTTATCGCGTCGACCTATCGATCTCGTTCAACGTCAATCGACGTCGGGCTGAACTGAGCTCCGATCGAGACACCTAAAGAGAGAGAGAAAGAGAACGTGCACAAAAAAAAATCGCTAAACAACCCGAGGGGACACCAGGAAACACCCGGGCCGCCCCATCGTGGTACGAGGGGTGAGGGTTGATTAGTGTCGTTTGTTTTTAATTAAATTCGGTTTTGTTTTCTGTTTACGTCGCGTGCGATCGCGTTGACGCGTCGAGAGAATCGCAACACCCGGCACTCGTTGCTGCTCCGTGGGCTTCTCCCTTAACCTCTCAGGCAATTCATTATTTCATCAGGCAAAGATCATCGCGACACTCATTAGTGGGGCTGTGAACTCGACCTCTTTTGGGCGCTGAAAAAGGGGTACAATTGGAGCAGTTCAATTAATGGAGACGGAAGCATGTACGTCTCGTTTCTTCGCCTGGTGTATATGCGCCATTTAGAGACACAACGTTTTACGTCACCAGCAATGAAGATCAACACGCTTTTTTTTAAATGTGGAATATATTCCGCTTTATTTACATGCTTTGTTATGAAGTGAACTTATGTTTCCGCAGGAGTTTCGAGCTGCTATAAAAAAAACGAGTTTACTGTCAAAAAAATGCCCCAAAACCATCATGTAGCTGCCGCCTATGTAACAGGGGTTGATTTTTTAATGTTGGCAGAAGAGCATTATTGTCCACTTACACATCCCCCTCCCCGGGTCGGTCATTACAAACAATCTCGCCATTATGCGTATGCTCAGCCCAGCATCCCTTCAAACACTTCACTTCACACCCGGCGATCGTTCGCGTTGCTTTTGCTGTCCCTCTTTTTCTCCTTCTTTTTTTGTTTGACGCCCTTTCTTACATCGCGCATCATCGCGACGGCAACTGGCGACGAGTGCATTCGTTGCATTTTGCATGCATTCGCACGCTTTGCACCACCCACCCTCACCAGGACCACACCGGCTAGAGTCGTGCCGTTTTCGTCTGGAATTTACATCTAAATTGCCGGTAATTAAAGTAAATCATCGACGCAATCGCTCCGGCTGGTCTGAGGCTGCCTTGCGGTCGTGAAAGGGCCGCACGGTGCTACATGCAAGGGGCCGGACTGGGCGGGAACGGCTCGGAACTGCTAATTAGAATATGGCAATCGGTGCCTATATTGCCTAGTCCGGCCACCACTGCCTGGTTGTGGGGCCAATTGGCGTGGCCCGGTGCATTCGCGCTCGGATCGTTTTGATCAAAATGACATTATTTTTCTCTTTCCCGGCAAGGCTCTGAGAATGGAGGCGTTTTGCCGGTTGGTGGACAATTTGCTCGAGTTAGGCACGCTCAAATCCCCTTTCAACCACGTCAACCCTTACCCGTCCCGGAAGGTTTCGGGCTCGAAGTGCACTTCTTTGCACGCCCGTAAACAGTAATTTGCGATCGTTCGGGTTTAATTGCGGCACGCGAATGCGGCAAGGAAGCGTTTCATTCACAGCATTGTTGAACACAAAAAAAATAGTCAGCTGGCTCTGCTGGGGCGGAATTTTGAACGATCGCGTTGGAAAACCCAACCGAGACAATCTGCGCCGGATAAGATCGCACAAGATCGTCCCGCCAGTTGGACCCGGATGGAGTTTAAAAATAAGCCGGTAATAATTCGAGCACACTTGTCGCGTCCCACTAAATGGAACCATTAGTGTGGGAAGCGTTTTTCCGATGACAGCCGACGACAGAAGGCGCGACGGACCGACCGATCATCGGCTAAATTTAGTCCTCTCGTGCGTCTCCCCGTCCATGGCTGCTGCTCCGGGCTTCCATTTGTTGCCGTTTGCCACTTGTATCGAATCGACAGCCGATACGAACCGGCCGGCACCTGGTTAATGACACTTGTGCGCCTCTCGGTGTCTCGTTGAGCCATTAGTAAAAACTAATGAGCCGAAAAAAGCGCCATACAGGGTGAGAGAACGAGATCAAGGAAACAATTTTAATGACGACAAGTGACAGCACCGATTGTGGAATGGTACTTGTTGTTTGGTTTGGTGCGCTCGTGAATTTTCACCCAAAAATCAGCAACAAAACGAGACACTTTGGGAGGCTGCTACGATGGTACGGTTGCGAGCCCGGATTTGGAAGGCTTGCCTGCTGAAAAAGCCGCCAAATCATCACTGTCACTCAATGTACACTGCGAACATCCGGCATCATCGCAGCACACCATGACGCCATGTGCCTGCAGCTGCGATTTGCCCGAGTGTTTATTTGCATTCCCAAGCTTTGCTTTACCGGAGGGAAGGGCTTTTTTTATGTTTGTTGCCACGGCGTGCAAATATTGATTGGCAATTTGTGTTCTCAGCTCGGCTGGACAAATGAGTGCGCTTGATTGTGACACAAGCTTGAAGCGTGCGCCAAACGGTGAGATGCGATGTTTGTGCGCATTTAAAATGCTTCCACGCCCGAACACCTTCGCTGAATGGTTTGGTGCGGGGTGTTTCGTGGAAATCCGGCGTTGATGCCGACGTCTATGCTATGGTGTTATCGTTATCGCTGTTTTGCAATTAGCCGTTGCAAAACAGGAAAATGTTGTTATAATAACAACGTGTTGATGAATGAAACGGTACCATTTGACGATCCATGAAATGGAAAACAAATTCAGCGAGCGGAATCGGTACAGGACCTTTGAACGTTTCGACTCGAATGGAACGAACGCCCAACACGGGCTGCAAAATTCTAATTATCAAACGATAAGAGGACAACACATTTTGTCGATTAGATTGTTTGAATCTAATTTAAACGAGAACAAACAAAACGCCAGCAAACAGTTGCACCAACTCGTTAGAATTCGCTTGCGAACCTGTTGGCAATCCAATCAAAACATTCGTAACGAGAAAAAACGATATCGATGCAAAACTAAATACACTTCTAAGTCGTTAATTTTTCGGAACTTCAATCATGCCTATTTCCTTAAATATCGACCTTGCGTTGGCTGGGGACCTCCGTGCAATCCATCATTCCGCGTGCGCGCGCTCGGTCTCAAATTCCGTCGCGAATCACGCCGTATCGCGGAGCATCATCGCGACTTCACACGCCTCGCGAACATCGCAAATCCAACCCTTTAACGTCTCTCTTGCGCGCGCAATCCTACGCCAGCTGGCGCCAACAGCACGCGGTCACGCAAAAGCGCGTTCGGGTCCGAACTACGGCGCGATCCCGTCCCGGTTGGTCGTGCGCTTCCACGAATGGCCATAACCGCGACAACGGTGACGACAAACGATGGCGACGAGCATGACAGAGTGGCCGCTAGTAGATCGCAGTTAGTCTGACCGCCGTTGTCGTACCGCTCGGTTGTGTGTGCAAGGAGGCTCTGTGTTGCGTGTGGAAAAAAAAGCAAAGATTCTGCCAGGAGATCGTCCTCTGGGCCAGGAACGTTACCTCGATGGTGTGCCCCCGGTATTTCATGATATTATTACATTTTTTTAAGGTTCGATGAAAAAGGATCTGTTAGCGCAAAAAAAGATTCAACTGGTCGAGGTACCTGCGCGAGTGTTTGTGGTTGTTTTCGTGTTCAGCGATCATTATCGCGGTGATCCCTGCAGGTGTCCAAAGCACGCGAGTCACGCGCGGAACGTGACATCTTCATCAGCGCATCGAAGCGTGAAGGCTTTTACTGGCCCACCTGGCGAAGATCGCTCAATTTTGTGCCCATATAATTCGCGAGTGATCATCGATCCCCAAAAAAGGGATGCCCTGTCTGATGGGCTCCAAAGCCCCGTGTCAGTGAAGGAACCCATTGCAGGAGAAGAGACAAATACACTGCTGTTTCGAGTGAACGTACTGGCGGATACCGACCTATCCGTGATCGTGCCAACCGAGCTGTATTTGCGGTGAATTTTGCATATCCATTACCAAGCGGCGGTCGAAGCAATTAGGCCAACTCAGACACTGCTCAGTACGTCAGCGGAACCGATCCCGTGTGACGCCAGCACTAAACACATCCAGCCCGAAAAGTGTCCGATCTGGCGCCATCTGATCATTAATCTGATCGTACTCGGACGTTCAAACGAGCGGCTTAAATAAGCTCAGACAATCGAAAGGAGCCTCAAACGGGCCAGAGCTCTCACACGCGTGTTTGTTAGTGTTCCAACCGTTCCAGTGTGCCAACAACATCCGGTCGGTGGAGACGACCTTCCACCTTACCCTCTGTGCCCAATCGCTCTGTCTCGCGTTAGTTCGTCCTTCAGAAAAAAGGCACAGGAACACAGCATCACGAGTCGCGTTGATCGTGAACCTAGCCGCCGTTCGATCGCCGTTTCGGGGCAGCATAGTTTCGCGATAGTGATCCACGCCCTAACCCAATGAGGTCCGATCGGCCAACGGTTGGGAACAGCTTTTGCCGCCACCGATGCGCGGAGGGGGTGGTCCGTCGCGCCATTTCCGGTTCAGTGATGATCAGTTTTGATTGAATCAGTGCCCCGAGCGGGTTTTGCGTGCTTCGTTTGTGTTGCGGTTGGTTTTCGGTGCGCATCCCATCACGTCCCTATCGCTGGTGCACGTGTGTTTGTGTGGGTGTGTTTGTGTGTCTGTGCGTGTGTACAACGGAGGGTGATTTTTCTCGCGGGCCAACGTTCCGGGTTTCGATTTGTGTGGTGTGAAGCGTGCGCGAATTCGTTGATCGCTTGAAAAAGCGAAGAAGCACGTAGGGAGAGAAGAATATAATACGAAGAAAAAGGAGAAAGTCCTCCCCAAACAGGGACGAGGTATGTCCGTTCGGTGGGAATCACCGGCTAAACGCCGATCCCGGGCCAGTGAGGATGAGTGTGAGATCGCGATGTTGGCGGATCCGTCGGCAACTTCCGGTGATGGTGATGGCGATCATTCGCGCTCGCGGAACGATCATGTAGGGCGGGAAGATACAGGCCGTAATACTTCCGGTGCAGGCAGCCGGTGCCCAGTGGCGAGGGTGGATACCGAGCTGAGCGAGGATGAGGAAGAGGAATGTGCAACAAGCGGAACGGGAGAGGACACCGAAGATATCGTTGTGCTGGATGAGGCGAGTGAGCGGCTGCTGGGAAAGTGGAATGGTAATCCAAAAGGTAAGAAGGGCTTTTTAAATTAATCTCTGAAAAGATGCTTAAATAAAGGCATTATCTATGGGTCTATGGATCAGGTATATAAGCTGTAAAAGAGAACAATACCTAGCAATATGGCGATCATGTTAGTTCCATGGTAGTGGTTTTTGATAATTATACGGATGTTGTGGGTTCGCATCCGGATCTGAGACTAAATTATATTACATTATCATGAAGAGGACACATCTTACGCTATTCTCGCTGTTTCACTAGAAAAGAGCTATCATGAAACGAAGCTTGTCTAGATTGTCGTGTTAGCACTTTTTCACTGCATAACCCCTGGTTATCACAGAGTAAGGGATCCACTGGGAATGGAATCAAATGTATTGTTTTTATTAACGATCACACAGGGACAATAACGCCACATTAAATGAGCCTATCTCTCTCTCTCGCCCAAGGTTGGCAGATTGAATAACTCCAACTGGCCAACTCGAAGTGACGGCGTGAGACGATCGGCTAGGATCTTACCCGCCTAGGGCTCTTAGGTGTGTCCTCTAGGCCTGCCTGCCTCTATCCTGTGCACTTTTCCACCCTCGCTTCGAACCATCCGTGCCTCGAGGCGGTGTCGCACAATTGATCGTTCGCTCCCGATGGACGGGTGTCGCGTTAATAGAATAAAAACAAAATCTTGCCCACTTTTCTTATTGAGCGTTGGGTCACCGCGTGGTTCGACTCCTTAGCGGCCAACACTTGCCAACAGGAATCTCAGAACGGAACGGAACGCCGTGAGACCAACGTCCAACGACGTGCGACCCAGCCACAATTCGCCACAGGCCACTGGGGACGGATGCAAATTACGAGTAAATTGCGTTGATTAGTTTCCTGTACATGTACATGTGTGCATGGATGTGTGTGTGGGCCGTATGTGTGTTAGAATTTGAACTGGCAGCAACCGTGCGGCAACGCGTTTGGGGGAAGAGCTCGTTTTTGTTTCACCAGGCGGGAATCGACCGTCACCCAGTGGCCCTTGGGTACCAATTTGGGGCGTATGTGTGTGTGTGTGTGAGGGAGGGTGTTGGGTGTAGAAACGACCGAATGATAATTTGGTGCGAATAACGAGTTTATATGGTTTAGCGAGTAAATTACGCCCATAAAGACGGCCGGATTCGTCCGCTTCCCTGCACGGAAAGACACACCAGAGCGCCGTTTCAGGAGCCGTGTGAAACACCAAATCAGCCGCCATGGTTGCTTCGACGTGGTCCGAGTTGGATGGAACATGAAGGTGCTATTTTAGTGACTAGTGTTTTGCATACTATGGGTACACAGTGAACGAACACCGACCGTAAGAAGAAGGACTAAGAACCCAGTCATTTGATGACATAATTTTAATTGTCTCAAATAATGTATACTCTTTCAATTTTCTCGTGTCTTGCGGGTCTGTTTGATCATCGTTTTGTTTGAAAATCTATCGAACTTAAACTTTCGCTTTAAATAATCAATCTATCTTTTGAGTTTACAGATTTTTTCGTTCGATTGCACAAGACATAACAAGAAAAATTACTCTATCGTTTGACGTACAGTGCACGCAAAATCGCTTAACCTTATCAGCAAACCAATTAAATCATCACGCCGTACACCGTTCCGATCACGTTTTCCGAACGTCCGGTTTCTTATTATCTGTTTCTCTCAGTGAGATTCGAATTCAAACCACCTGCAACATAACGGAACCGTTGCATTTCCCCACGCGATGTGACAGATGTCAATTGGCGGGCTTGGCTTTATCACACACGAGTGTCACAGCATCCGAGAGCGGTGCGAGTGTTGGGGCAATTTATGCGAGCTTGCAATCGTTAAAGTTTGCTGTATCTCGTATACAAATAGATCAAAGCATCGATTAAATAAAAAGCTCGTTGGAATGCAAAATCTGGACCAATTATCGTGTCAGATATTGCTTCAGAATCCATCGAAGCTGTGACACGCAACGGACGGATGCGTTCTCTCGCGTGCAATACAACTCTTGTTCGCTATCTTTCTCTCCCTCTTTCTCGTTCTCTCTTTCTCTTTCTTGCATACCTTGGAGTGTACGCTCAACGTTCTCACCTGCTCACGTTCTCCCCAATCTGGGGGCACGTTCGATCGTGTGTCTCGTCGGTGGTTCGAATGACAACTCCTCGTGGTGGGAGCAGATACTAGTTTTCCCAGTCCAAACGAACCACAGCATCCCTCCCTTGCACCCAAACCACCCTTCTCCACCCGGAGCGTGCGCTACGGCCGCTCTCTTCGTAGAGCGTGCGGGAAATCGGAAAATCCCCGATCGGTCCAAGCACAGTGGTACGACACCCAACAGCACACGGTAGACCTCCAGCTGTGCTCAGTCGCGGTTCGCATTTCGTTGGCCCCACAGCTGGCCGAACGTTTGTGTCGTGTGTTCGTGCTGCCGAGTTCCGTGGCGAGTTTTCCGAGTACGATTCCGGTGTTGGGATGCTGGCAAGTGTCCGCGATTTCACGGCCTAAACACGGGGTGGTTTTAACGTGCGTAAATTCACGTGCTTGCTGTCCACCAGCGTTTGTTTGTTTGTCTGTCCGTGGCTTCCGAGTCTGTGCCGTCGGTGAACAATTTCCCGGGCAGCTGTGTTTTCCAGGTGGGTGGCCAAAATCGTCGCCCAAAAACATGTCCACCTGTTAACAAACCGCTGCGAAAGGAAGCTCAACCGACGACGGAACGCGTGAGCACAACGGAAACGAGCGAGAGTTGCGTTGGAAAACCTCCCATCGGTGCGTTCCACCCACCGGTCGGAAAACCGGTTTCCGTGCTGGTTCGCGTTCGCAATGGAAAGGCGTTTTGCCGCCAACTCGGAGTTGCACGCCGCGTTTTGCTCGAGATTGATCGCGCTCGTGTGCCAATAGGTTAGGACGCGACCTTCACTCGAGGGAGCGTTGATCGAGCTCGAAAAGAACAACAAGCAAACCGGTGAAAGAGTTATGAAAAGTCGCCTCGTCACTGTCGTGCGGGCTCGTCATTTCAACACCTAACTGGCGGTTGGAGGCGTAGAAGAAGAATTAAAAATCAAAATCCGCACACAGACAAATCGAACGAGAGCGGGACAAAGTTTTGTGTTTTTGCCGCAAGCAGTTTGTTTACGGCACACCCTGTGCACCCAGCACCCTGTGCTGTCCAAACCCCCATTTTCCAGCCCGTTGTGCGTGCGTGTGGTAATTGCAAAAGTGCCACGGCCAAGACAAGTAAACAAGCAGAAGAAAAGTTACATTTAAATAGCAAATCACCATTAGAGAGCGGGAGTTGGGCCTCGGAGACGTCTGCACAGCCGTAAAGGTTAGAGGTAATGTGTACCGCATGGGGTGGGGATTTATTCATTTTAGATAATTTTATCTCAAACCCCGAACCAAACCGTGTGCGTACGAATAAATGTTTGAAATTTGCATTCATCGTCGAACCGTAACACGAGGATATTTGTTTTGCCGCACCCGGAGGAAAACAGATTCACCATTAGTATGCACGAAAGGGAGTTTTTCGTTCTTCACCAGTTCGCCTCAAATACCTGCTCCAGCAGACTCCTTAGCCAGCGCGTCCTTTAAACAGTTGCTTGGTGGAAAAAGCGTGCTCGAAAAAGCACTTAAACTCGGTTCACTCGAGGCATGCTGTTGAATCAATTCCAATTCAATCGGCAGATGGATGGATGGAGATGGCATTAAAATAAACGACCGTGTTTTGAACGAGTTTATCACATGCTTACGAAACGCCGAGCGCACCGGAAAGCTTGGCTCCGTTGCAGAACGGATCGGTACGGAAGCTAATGGCTCCCGGGGCTAGATTGTGGCTGATAGAGACATCTATCCGGTGCATCGTTGTGAGTCCTTTTTAACAACAACAACAACAACCACCCGGGGAAATTGTAAACCACCTGCTCTGGTGCATGCCGGGAAAAGCTCAGCTGCAGGACGGCACACCACGCACGGAAACCCATTCCCATTTTCCTCTTCGTGTCGGTCACCGAGCGCGTCCCTGTAGCACAGGAAAGCGGTTTATAACGATTCACCTACATTACACCGTAGCCTTCAAACAAACAAAACGACTCCGAGTGCTCCTGAACGCCACCTGATAGTGTTGTTTGTCGGTTCCGCGAGACCGATTCCGAATTCATTGGACGTTTCCGTGGAGAGAAAATCCGCTCGCGTCTGTCCGTTATCAGAACCAGAAACCAGTCCAGGCGTTATGAGCTGGAAATGCAACCTGTACCGGTTCCGATTGTCGGTGGCTCAACCACACGCATCTTGAGACGGTGCACTCGATCGGGCGCTTTGCACCGAGACGGAGATTTCCACCAGACCGAGCGGCACAAATCGCATTCGGAATAATAACGCTCGGGTAGCACGACCGTGGAAAACGAAACCCCAAACCAAGCGGCATGCAAATCCCGGGCCAACCTTGACCCCGTTCCACCCTTATCTTCTTATTGCGGGGCTTAAAGTCGCTCCAGTTCCATCCCATGGTTGCACTGCACCACGCCAGCCTGCATTTGAGAAGCGCTTTCGTCGCCCCCGTTTGGCGAAAAATAATCTGGAAATGGCTTCACTTTCCAGCAAATATCCGGCTTCCCGGGAGCGTTCTGGTGGTGCCGTTTGTCGATTTTACGCCAGGTCAGGTTCGGCAACAACTGTACCAGCTTTGCCGAACCATCTGCTACCTGTCGTTGTGGCGAAATCCGTTTTTCCGTTCCCATCATGACGCCTGTCTACCAACCACCAGGCGTCTCCATCGAGATCGAGGCGCCTCCATCGAACTTTTTTTTTCAAAGGACACCTGCGCGTTGCTTGTGTTTGTTTGTCTGCGTTTATCTCCTTCCCGACTACCGTTGCCCACCGCAGGCATGGAAAACGGATTGTATCAAACGAAATTTATTTTCCAATTCCACACCGTTTACGGTGTTCCTTAACTCTCATCCTTTCGGCTTGATTCAGATATATATACCTTTACGACAGATGGCATGATTTATCTGTCGGCACCGAGTAGTCAGTTGGGCTCGTGGTATCCCCCTCGCTGCCTCGCAATCCTTACTGAGAACGGATTGTGAATGCTTCTCCGAGCATGGATCATGAAACAGCCCCAGCAACATCCAGACGATAGCCACCAAGGAAGGATTGGGGTTTCTTTGCCGTCCACTAATTCATTTGCTCGGGGTTTTGTTTTTTTGTGGCTCCTGATTTTATGCCACACGCGTACCATCGACTCATTAGCTGAATATTCATTTCGAGCGCACGCAGGATGTGCACATTCACTGAGCTCATTATTGGTTATTTATTACTTCGTTCACGCTAGATTTTCTTGACGGTGCGAAATTCTCGGAAATTGTATTTCCAAATTGCCCCTCGAGTGGGTGGGATGAAAAACCGCTCCTTCATCGGGCTACATTCACCAAGTCCTGCCACAAGTGAACACGAGCCGACATGTCGACGACATGTGCGTTTGGTTATCTAATATGAGCGGCTTCTTTTTATTATACGGAATATCCTCATTTTGTTTGCATCGTTTAAAGCAAGCCATACAAGTGGGTGGAAATCCACGGCAAGTAATCGCATCTGTGCACTACTCGCTCCAGGCACAACACTCACCCACACACACACAACACCCGTACATTACTACAACATCCGGTTTCCCCGGGTGGCCCTAAACGAGCGCAATCGTTAGCAGATTGATCTACTGTTGCGCTCGCGAAATGAGAATTTGATGAAGATAACGCCACCGCCGGCTGCTCCGTGTGAAGGGCCGCGTTACCGAAGGGGCCGGGTTTCATTTTTTCTTCTTTTCACTCCCCCGTTTCATCCGGTCACGCGTTCTTTGGAAGAAGGTTATGGCATGAGCCCGGGAAAAGGGCACGATCGTGTGTGGCGTTTTCCATACGCGCTTTTTGCTCGAATCCCGGGGGCTCGTCCCTTGATGCGAATTGTCATTTTGTAGCGTAGCAATCGAGCTCGTTTTGTGCCGTGAGCGAGAAAGAGAGGCGAAGAGAGCTTTAACAAAAAAAACAGGAGTTTCCTTCCACGGCAGGTGAGTGAAACGAAAATAAAGGACATGAGACACCACCCCGTTCCCAAGGTCACGATGGCGGGTCGCCGTGGGCAATCTCGCAGGCAAACGAGGTGCTCGAAAGCCGTCGGAAATTCCATCAACACTACGCCACGGTGACATTGATTCGATGGGATCTCGAACCGATTGGGAGTTCATCCTGGGCGCGATACTGCGAGGTCCTTGGTTCCTTTGGGCGCGTTACGAGACACCCTCGAGGCAGTGCTTCTTTTGTGGGAGATTTTTTTTATATTCACTAGCTCTATTTGCCTCACCCAACTCGTCGAACGCAACCCAATGACGGTGTCGGGCGCGAGTTAAAAGAAACATCCCTGCGAAGATCTGCGTGACGATAACGAAACCACATGGCATGGAAAATGTGAGCGTTTGCTGATGGTTTTGAGATGATTCTTTAAATGAAGGCATCACATAACAAGTGCACAGTGAGGCGGCTTATTTCCCATACTAATGCTCAATGAGCTGCTGTATCAGGCAAATCTCACCTCTAGCTCATTGCGCGCAATAACAAACGGTGCTTGTGGGCTCAAACAAACGCCTCATTACGGATGCAACGATCGTGGCCCGCAATCGCAAAAAGCGCTCGGACCGGATTGACGGGATGAGAAATAAATAAAAAAAAAACGAAGCGAAGAAGGGGGTTGGTTTGGAAAAGTTTCCCGAAAACTGTCTCCCACCGGATGAGGTGGAGATATTCATCTGCCTTCATTTGAAACCCAAATGATGAGGGCAACATTGTGGCAACGCGCTGTGTATGTGTGCCCGGCGTCAACAGGGTTGATCGTACGATGAATAATCTCACCTGCGCCGCTGTTTAACATTCTACGCGTTGCGCGAGCCGGTTGTGAGTCGTGAGCTTAATTATACACCCTCTCCGGTACGTGCGCGACCAAGGGGTGGTTGATTTTTTTTCTTCGTTCCTTGAAACGTGGAGCAAAACAAAACCTAGTTAAAAAAAAAGCAAACTCGCAGTGGAACGCGCCTAGCGCTTAGTGGGGTGAACAAATCAATTACCACCACCCCTTGATGATCTCGTCATGATGTCTTGATAGGCGATCCGTGGGCTTGACATGCGTTATGGCGACATTACCGGTCGTGTGGCGGATTTCTCCTGACATCAGACACTCGTGGAGTGGCTCACGGATCGGATGCCGACCTTCTCGTAGAATTGATGATGTAATTTAATGTAAGCGAAAAAAAAAGGCACAACATGACTATTGGACTCATAATTGAAAAACGTTCGCGTTTAACACTGCGCTGGAGTGAGCGATAAGCTCACACGCGTCTTTTTACCGTGGCATAATACAGCGTCAACGCAGCTACGCCAGATCAGTTGAGGTCTTACCATAGCGCGTGAGTGACCTTCTTGATACTGTGGTGCCGAAAAGAGCGTCTTTTCAGCTTGTTATCAGCACATTTCACCAGCCATGTCGTACACCGCATGGCTACGATCGATCGTCCGTCAAGGTGGCCTGTCGGAAGTCGGCAGACAGCTATAAAAAGATCTCGATTATCGCCCCGTAACGGTATGGTCGAAATAATCGGCGTATTAGTAAACATTGCACACATTTCGGGGCGTGAATGATCGGGTGGTTTGTTGATACGCATTTTGTTTGAGGTCAGTGTGTGAGGCAAACGAAATCCATTACGTTGCAACCATTCGTGGTAGCGATTGTGAGCAATTTATTACGGTTTGCTAATCATTTTCTAGTAGTGCTAATGTATTTATTCAATTTTAACGCACCAAACACAGGGGGTGGTGGTGAAAAAGGTTCGGAAAATGCACTGAAAAGATCGCGTTCCATCGATATTGTTTTTTTATTTTCGTTCCCAAACAAACACCCGGATGAAGTCGTGTAAATCAGCTGTTATCTCGGTATGATGCCGCTGAGCTGATGGGATAATTCACTCAGCCGATTTCAGCCGAGCAAGCAAACGAGCAGTCCACCAAGAAACCTTCCACAAATCGAAAATTTCCCTTTGCACGAGGGTAAACTTTGAGCGAACCGGCGAAACAACTTTTCAAATCCAATGGGTAAAGGATTTGATTTCTTTTTCGTACGGATTTTTGCCTTTCCAGCGGGCTAGCCGGTAAAGATTTCCGCCAAATTTTCCAACGTAACAGAGGTACGCGCGAACGCTTATGAATAATCTATGGAACGGTGTGTTTTTTTTTGCTTCTCTCCCGCCCAATCTCCATAATCGTTCCACGGGCGAACCATCAGCCGGGTTTGGGGCACTTGAGAATGCATTCGCCATTAGAACGGTGAACGGTTTGAAGAAGAACGCGCGACGTTCCGCGCGTTTACGCCGCAACCGGTGTAATGATATTCGCAACACTTGAAAACATCTATCAATATGCAAATTCCATTTGCCAGACGGCTTAAGAGCTCAGCGTCGTCCTAGTGCGAAGCAGATATGGACCATTTTTTTGGTACAACCGTGGATGATAACGTGTTGCCGCTGTTTGTTGCTGGATTTTTTGTTGTTGCTTTGCCCTCTTCTCTACACGTACATAAACCAGATCTCACTTACGGGGCAGTTGGAAATGTTTTTCCTTGCGCCCGGTTGGTGAAATGAGCGCTTCCAAACCGCATCCGTGGAGAGGCGATTGAACGGGAGCAGAAAATACGAAACCATAAGCGGAGAAGGCAAAAGTCTGCACGCTTTTTTTCTAATCATTTTTACAACATACCGTGGTCAGCGGGTTCTTTGGGATGGGGCCGTGCACGCCATTTGCATAGCTTTCAGATGTCCTTGATGCTCGATCGGGAAGTGGAAGGAAGAGTGAAGCATTGATTCCCTTTGCGCTTCCGTCAACCTTTTCAGTATCGTTTTCCCGGACCAAAGGCAACCGACCGGAATGGGAGAGAAGGAAAGACAGGTACGGCGAGCGACCGAGAGCCGCTCCTTGGGAGTTGATTAAAAAGTTTTTTTCACTCGTTTTTTTTTCGTTGTTGTTCCTTGCTTGCCAGTTGCTATCTGGCTCGTTCGCTTTCATTCCCTCCGAAGCGTAAAGGAAAGTATTATGACATCTGTCTCCATTGCTGTCCGTTAGTCTGGAACCGTTGGTCGCAGTTTGTTTTTTGATAAATGATCACAGCCAAGTGGAAAGCCGGGAAAACCCCCGGTAGGGTATATGTTTATCTGAGCGAAAGTAAAGGAAAAGAAATTGAACAAAACTGTCCTCAACCGGGGGTGTCATTCGTTTTTCTGCGTGTGACTTTGCTGCTCTCACGGTTCTGTCTTGCACTTAGTTCTAATTTAGGAGATGCAAAAGGAAAATGGTGCAATGGCATGGAAGTAATCGCACCGTTACGGGATTACCTTTGTAAACGAACCAAACACGGGAGAGCTTTCGTTATTAAATAGCATGGACTTGATTAATCTCTTTGAAGTGTTGTCTACCTATGCTACCTACATTCGTTTAACTAAATCATTTCTGCAGAAAATGATGCGTTTTAGAAAATGATTCAGTGTGATACTTTTAAGTCCAGAATATTAACCGAGTCAGCCCGGGATAAGGCACTCTGCGGCTGTTGGGAGGAAATGCCTTTCAGCTCACAAATAATTATTCAAAATAAGGTCAGGCCGTTTCTTAAATAAATAACAACAACAAGTCCAGAATATTAAGCGTTTATACGGACCCACAGTACGTCCCTCGATTTCCGAAATTTTCTTACGAAAGTTCTTTCTATTATGGCATAGCTTATATAGTTTTTCTTCCATCATTACTCCCTCCAGGGCCAAGGATATTGGTGGAAATTTGAGATTATTTTTACCTCGTATCCAATGCTTTAACAGGTATAATTCGATTCTCCATGCGACTGGTCCGGCCCTAAGGCTTAAACGACCATGCGCCTCCATTTGGTGGTAGCAACAAAACGAACCAACCGATCTGTTGCAACAAAGTAGCCAGGTGGTCGATGGAGATGGTCATAGTAGGCGAGAATAAGCCCTACCGTCAACACGAGCTGCTCCAAATCGCTCCCGGGTGAATTTCCCAGGGTGTGTTGTTCTATTTTGGCCTAAACTGGCAACTTTATTGCCTTATATGCCCAGCCCCCTTTATACAGTTTGCCGGCGGATCGATCATTTAAGGTCATTTTCTTCGGTTTTAGAGCTATCCCTGTGGATGTGCGTTCCATTTTTTTTTGAGACACGTGTCGTTCTTTGGATCGACGCATCAACGCTGAGTGAAAAACCATGGGAATAAGGGATACACGTCGATCTGGGAATTGAACGTCACCGCCGGTCGCAACCGGTTGCTATATGCGCTCCAAGGGCACCGTGTATTGACACTCGTTTCGTAGTTTTATTTGAACGCTCGCTCGCCCTGGATAACCTTCAATAAACGGTGGTGCTTTCTCGCGCACGAAGGATACGTCGACTGCAAGAAGGCACAATGTATCACCGTGGTCCATTGCATCCTCGCGCTTATCGGTGAAAGTATCCACGGTGGGGGTGTGTTTGTGCTTGTGTGCTATCCGCTAAGGTCAGAAGGCATCCCATCTGCCGTCCCGTGAGTGTTCATCCTTAATGCCCGACATCGGGTGCTCGCGTGGGAATCGATCCCGCTTCCAGAGAGAGAGAGAGAGGGTGAGCCAATCAATCAATCAATCGTCCGACAACTGGGCAAGGATGTCGTCCGATGGGAGTGTGTGTGTTTGTGTGATTGTATGTGTATGCATCCCCGTGGCATTCGAGGGTGAAATGGTACACACGGAAAAGGATACACAACGTCCGGAGGCTGCCTTCGAGAGGCTGCGTCCAACGCGCACACGAGAAACACGGAAATAACTGACCTTTCGTAAGGCGCCATTTGTCGTGTCGGTTGGGGCTGAAGCATCACAGGACTTCATGTGAATACCAAACTGTTGCTTCCTCGCAGGAAACTCGAACACTTACACACACACATGGATACACACAGGGTAACCTTGCGGCCATCGATCCGTACGGATTAGCGCTACAAAATGGGCACGTTCGCTTTCGATGCCGTTTGCAATCGGGCACACGTTCGTAGCGCGTTTAATGTTCATCACCCTTAACTGTCTCTAAATGTGAGATGCGCTTCGTAGACAGGAAAAAAAAACAAAAAGCCAAACAGAATATAGGTTGTACCGCAGGATGGCATCACAAATGCATGAACCAACCCGAGCCAGCAGGCACATTTAATCATCAAATAGCTGGCTGCGTTCATCTCCTTTGGCTTTTAGTTGGCCGAAAGGGAGAGTCCACCAGTGTCCTTACGCTTTCAAATTTATCACCATCTCCGCGGTGATGATACGCGGCCCATAAACGGAACCCGTCGGTCTCGTAGCCACACTGGGGGAGATTCGCCATAAATCAGCCAACTTCGCCGACATCCACGACTCCCGGTGCGCACATCGTGACGAAGGCAACCCCATTGGGTTAGCTTTTCCCGGCAAAGTGGGTATCAAATTGCTTTCCGAGTTTCGAGTTCGGCGCTTCAGCCGACTCCGGGTGCGGGTGTAATTAAACTTCACCAGCTGTGGCTCTGGGACGCACCTTAACCCGGTCTTTCTCTCTCTCTCTCTCTCGCACGCGCGCATACCAAACCGTTCGTTTTAACCGCCATGCCGATTGGGAAGGGCTCATGGGTCCTTTTTCGAACGATGATGAATTTATGCAATGTTTTAAAATCTCAGCTGAATGCCGCTCAACGCTCGCGTTGTGGTGCAGTAAATCACGTTCATTTTGGGGGGTGTGCGAAAACGGGCCTACTTTGAACGAACACACGCCGCCTTGCGACTGGTGACGGGTTGTGGCTGTCGAAATCGAAATGAAATTTAAATGAAATTCATTAAACTTCTAGTCACTCTGCCAGCCTCACGGTGCACGTCGACCCGCGTCACGAGCCACGTCGGAGAGGCACGTTCCTTGATCCTTGCTGCTGGAGCTGTAACGCTCTCGAACAGCTGCCAGACGGCGACCAGAACGATGCCGAATGTGGCCAACCGCAACGAAGAAACTTCAAGCAAACAGGGCTCGAAAACTTGTCGCGAAACCTCAAGCAAATCGGCGAATGTAAAGAATGTGCCATCGCACTCCTTGTAACTTACACTGCCAGTTAGGGGATGTTTTTCCACCAACCCTCGAAGGAATCTGCTACGACGCGAAAAGCTCACGAGAGGCCTGGCCACGGGTGGAGTTTCGCGAAACCGCACCGTTCGTCCTGTGGAAGTGGAAGTGGGAAAGGAACTGCTTGCTTCGATGAAGTCACGTCTCAGCCAGCGCCAGACGATGCAGGAGCGTCACCATGGTAACGTTTTCCACCGAACATGCCCACCAAAAAGGACACCAGCCCCAGAGATACGCCTGGCGCGCTGATTACGATGTTGCAAAATCATTGCGGTTTTTGCTAATTGCTTTGGCAGTGCAAATAAATTCCTGCGCTTGCGAGAAAAATGAGAAAGTCCACCCCCTAGTGAAAAGGGGGAGGATTTCGTTTTTTTTGCTAGCAATGTTTACTTTGCTTAGCAGGAATGTTCTCGGTCTCGTGGATAGATATGCTTATTTATTTATGCTACCCTCCCGACCTTGTTCGATGCTTGCGTTTGATGTACGACGAGATGGGGAGAGGGGAGTGTTTCTTCTCACCTCCCTCCCTGCCTGCATGCTGCTCCCGAGAAGTCAACCATCTTAATGGGTTTCTAACTAAATTCCACACAAATCGGTTTAGGCAGCGGGAGCTCCAAAGCGAACGGCACGCCGCACAGTCGATGTTGCGTTTTTTTTTTCTTCCACGAAAAACCTCCGTTTAGGTTGACCGAGATTCGGGGTCCCCGAATGCTTATTAAAACCCCACCAGTATCCGCTTCATCGCAAGAAACTGCCACCCCTTGCCGGCAGGATGTGTGCCCGTCTTTTGCGCCAAGAACGTCGCCTCCATTTGGTCGGAGTCGGATATTAGTTTGCGACCAGCGGGATAACGGTGGTTCACCGATGTTAGCAGGACGAAACCGGCGTCGAGATGAACGTGTCATTGCCAGTATCGGAAGCTACCGGGGCGTTTGATGTGGCGGGACCGGTTGAGCGAACGCGGCCACAAACTCGAAGCGAACGCAAATTAAAAGTCAACATGCTCCGAAGCCAAAGGTGAGCCGCGGTTACCCCTCCCTTGGGTGGAGTGGGAGGAAGATAGGAAGGGCGGGGGGAGGAGGCACTCGCAAAGGAGCAAATGGGAAAAGAGAAGGAGAAAAAAAAACCCATCTTGCGATTTGTGACTGATGAAGCCATGCCAGTTCGCCGCAGGAATGTTTGCTTGACGAACCCGTTTATTCGCGAGTGCGATTGAGCCGCTTATAAGCCACATTACCCGCCCGGCAAGCAGCCTAAGACGAGGTTATCTATTTGTTTTAATGGATGGAAACAAGTAAAAGCATTCAGAAGATACATCCCTTTGATATCGGACCGCATTAGGATGTATCAAAGCGTGCTGCCGCTCGTTCAGCTCACATCTAACCGACGGGCTCCTTACCGCATCAACCGCGTGACTCGTATTGATGACTTCGTTTTACAACAATGTTGAGTGGTGGTGCAAAAAGAAAAAACGCAACAATCTCCAATACACTGGCGAGCCCCGTCTCCGGACTGGCCATCTGGTCGCAAATGCAAATGCATTCCAGCTGGCTTTTACACCGGCGAACGATCGTTAAGCCGACATTAGCGAAGGGCCCAATGCATCAGGCCCTTAACGGTGGAATTACGGACCGAATTAACCATGTTTGTTGCCCGCCAGATGGTTGGCCTCTGTTTGATGGACGCTCGTAATGTCACCCATTCAACCGTCCGCCAATTGAACGAAACTCGCCCAAAGTGGCCATTTTGGTGCAATTTTCACTTCAAAGCGTGGGGTTTTTCTGTGCACTTCTTCTCCATTTTTTTGTTGCACTTCTCCATTCAATTGGTGTGTATTCGGTTGATGTGAATATTTATGGCTTGTTTTCCATCACGCTCATCAGGATCACGCTGTCGCTACTCTCGTTACGCACACGATTTTTCTTTTTGTAGCAGTCCCTTTTTCACGTGTTTTTTTTTGCGCTTACTTTCCGCAACACCACAACACCTTCCCGGGAATGCGACACCGAATCCGTAATTGATGGCTTCGGCACCCAGCGGTATCGAGATCGCTTCGGTCGGCTCCAATTGGCACCTCGCACACACACCCTGATTGATGGATTCGTCGAACGTGACTTAATTGAAACATTATCCCTCCCGGCCTGGGAAAATGACTAACTTCGGTTCGATTTTTTTTTCTCCTCCTTTACCTTCTCGACCACTGGTGAGGTGTTAAAATGAGGCACCGTGGTTGTATTAATTACAACCAGCCATGAATTATTGATAGCGTCGGGTGGTGTTGCATTTTTGCCGCAGCTGCTTTGCGGGCTGCTTACCGAGGAAGATGTAATTGAATTTCCTCCTTCCGGTGTGTGTGTTCGTTGTTCGCGAAATGTGCACAATCTGCGAGCTTCGGACGTCTCGACAAATCGTGAAACATCTCCACACAACTTCTATCACTTCCCGTCGTGTTCAAAATTAGCTGTTGAGGCTTTTTTTTTCACCCCCTACTTTTCTTTATTTAAACTTTCGTTCCGGTTCGTCAGCACCGACCGAACCGGCCGCGGTCACGCCAATAAAACCGCTCTCGATCGAAGGTTCCGGGCACACCCGTACGCCAGCCAACGAGCACTCCAACAACCGTTAAATTGTTTCCCGACACCTCGACGGCGTGGCGGGCGGGCGAAAAAAATAAATAAATAAATGGAATCTTAATCCGGAAAACGTGATACGGCCGTGCGCGTGTCTTTCGTGTGCGACCAGCGGAATCCCTTCGACACACAGCGACGCCAAGGGCAAGGCCGTACCATCGAGGGTGAAGGGTGCCATCGTTTTTTGAGCTACCTTTTTTCCAACCAAGTGGGGCAGCGCCATGATTTGCCGCCTAATATTTGGTCCCCTGCAAACGGCCCACCGTGCTCACTAGCGTGCGAGAATCGATCGTGCTCAGGTCGGATCGAACGGGAACGGTGTCTTTACGGAGGCTAATTCCACGCCGAGCTCGTTTTCGTAACATCAAACCATCAAAGGTGCCGCCAGCGTGAGAGAAAAAAAAGTGCATCTCTACCCACGAATGGGTCAGATTGAAGTTGCAGTATGTGCGATGCATAAGCATTAGCGCCTGGGTCGGGGTTTTATGGCGAGTTTTATGCACCGGCACGATTCGCGCTACACTTGACCACGTGCTGGGCAACGGCTCATGGAATACAGGGAGGCGCAATTTCCGGTGCATTCCTCCCACGCAAGTGCATCTGCGTCGGTTGTTGTGGGCTTGCGATAAATGCAGCTTTTGACGGGTTGAATTCGAAACACGTGAAATGTGATTGGAATGGAAATTTTTCGGACGCCCTGAGTGAACGTGTGAATGAAACAAGCTTATTGATGTTTAAGAAAACAAAATCCTTTCCCTGTAATAACTCTCGTAAACTAATTCTTGCTCCCATTTGCCCGGCATCGTGCAGTGAAGATGTTCAAATCAAAAAGCGCCTCCCCGAGCGACCCACCACCAGCGGTCCCGCAGGATAGCACCGCGATGCACATCACACTGAACCCGTCGTCCCGGGCGGCCAGCCCTTCGCCCTCCGCCAACCCGCACCACCAACCGAGCGGCCGGAGCATCAACAACAACAACAGCAGCAGCGGTGCCAACAACAACAACACGGCCAGCAACAAACCCACCGCCAAGGGCGACGGGACGAAACGACCGAAGGGCTCGGACGAGGAGTGTGACGTCATCGGCGAGCTGATCGGGGACTACGGCAAGTGGCAGTTTGTGATGACGTTTCTGTTGTCCCTGTTCCAGGTGCCGAACACGTTCCACATCTACTCGCCAACGTTTCAGGTAAGACAAAAAGGCCGCATCCTTTTGCTTTCTCCACCCTTTTAATGGACGGCTGTATGTGTGTGTGTGTGGGAGTGTGGTGTAAGTGGCGATCAGCTTGAAGGCTACGCTTGTCCTGTCCCCTTCAAGTATCATTTATTGCAGCGAGCCTTTTCTTTTAAACCCACCAAGACACACATTAATGGCCGCCAGCTTACTACGACGGTTTTTCGTGCTACGGTCCTTGTCACACGTGGAGGAAAAAAAAACATCCACACAAAGCAAATGGAAAACCCGTAAGCCCTGTTCCGGAATAGGGGGGGTGGAAAATTTTCCCTCACACACGCTTTCATGCTCGCATTGGGCCACATTATCGTGCCAGCCAACCAACCATCCGTTCTTGTGGCTGCCTTCACCACCGGACTCGCAAATCAGGCAAACGCGGCGGATTTGCGACAACGGTCGAGAATTCGGAGCGAGATAATTAGACCAATTGAGGGCGGTTCCGTGCCGTGGCTTTTCGCGCAAAACACACACACACCCACACATCGTGGCCGTGTTGACGAGCATTTCAATATTCATACGGTGTCCCATTTCCGGTTAATGTCGCGCATAATCAATCCGCTTTCTTTCGACCCCAACTCCGACAGGCGGCAGATAAAAGCTTCTGGTGCCGGCGGCCAGCCCACCTGGCGGACGTTTCCATCGACCGGTGGCGGAACGTGTCCGGGTCGGAGGAAAATTGCCGGATGCTGAGCTACGACTGGAACGCGCTAACGAGCGCCCAACTGTCGCTGGTAAGTTGTCGCGTTTGCGCCCGTTTGCGTTGGCCCCTTTTAGCTGGAGCGTTCAAGCCGCGTTCTTTTCGCAGAGCAACTTTTCGCTACCGCCCAACATCACCGAGACGCTGGCGTGCAGTGCCTGGGAGTTTGACACGCAGGACAATCTCGGCAATACGTGGTCGTCCGAGTGGAACCTGGTGTGCGATAAGGAGCACCTGAAGAACGTGGCCGAGATGTTCTTTTTGGTTGGCGTCGCGACCGGTGGCATTATGTCCGGTGTTTTGTCGGACATGTTTGGCCGCAAAATGATGCTCTTCATCTCTGCCGTCCTGCAGTCGATTTTTGGTGCGTCGCTGTGAATGGTTTTTTATAGGTTAAGGACATGCCATCATTTAACCGAATTGGATCACTTTTTTTCTCAGGACTGGCGCTTTACTTTGCGGACTCGTTCGAGTTCTATCTCGTGCTAAGGGCTCTTCTAGGTATCGTTTCGGTGTCAGTGACGTACGCTGGGTTGATCCTTGCGATCGAGTACGTCGACGGAAAGTGGCGCACGATCGCGGGCATGTACAACCTGTTCCCGCTGCCAGTTTCATACATTATGATCTCCGGAATCGCCTATCTCACGCAGGACTACCGGAATCTGCAGCTGTGCATCGGTTTGCCGGGTGTGTTCCTGTGCTTCCTGTGGTAAGTAACCGTATCAACTCACATGATCACGTGGCTGGGCGATTTATGATCACGCCGTATTAGCTGCTTGCATTTCCGTGGGAGTGACGCCTTAAGACGACCGAAAAGTATCGGGTATCGTGGCGATAAAATACGGTGCCGCTTGGGTTCATCAAGAACGCTTAAAATAGCGCTTCCACACATCTCTTGATCCTGTGTCGTGCGGGTTCGCGTCCAATGCTCGTGGGAGCTCGAACACAACACGCGAGGTTCGTGGGTTTTAACCCGTCAAAACCCAACCAATTAAGCTCAGAAATTATCGCCAATAATGAGACTGCGTATGCTCACGAGCCGTCGATCGGTCTTCTTAAACACTGCATCTGTACCGTGGGTGGCTACGGATTTATGTATTTTTCTTTTCCATCTGCGGGAGTGCTTTCTTTGAGAGAGCGGGTTTTTTTTGTCGGGAATAATTTTGTCAACTGCTAACACGCACCACACGAGACTGACATCATCATCATCCGGGAAGATTGGCACCGCGAATACGATTGCAGGTTGGCCTTCGGATGTCGTGATGTTTACGGGAGTTTCACGGCCGAGAAGATGGCTACACTTCGGTAACGTGAAACCGGCCGTTGGGAAATTCTGCTCGAAACGGCAAATTACCAATTAGTGGTCGTGCTTGGTACAACTTCCCACCACGGAGCGCATCTGCTGCTGGGAAAGGGCTGTGGTTTGACATCGGAATGCTGGGCATGTTTGGGACACAAAATTGGGACGGAATGCCGTGCCGTTGGAAAGAGTGGGACGACATTGGTGCGGAATTCTCAGACATACCACGATGTCAACCACGTTCGACGCGTTTCGACGCGTAACTCACCGCACCTGAGCGCAGGGAGCAAATTAATAGTGAAATTAGCTTACGCCACCGGGGATGGTGTTGTTTGTTGGCAACATTGAGTTAAGCGAAATTAATGCTCGCCCCATTCAAGGTTCGTTCTGCCGGAATCACCCCGCTGGCTGCTGTGCAAGGGACGGATCGCTGAGGTGAAGGAAGTGATTCGTAAGGCGGCAGCATTCAACAACCGCCCGCTACCTGACAACCTGGACAAGCTGCTGAAACCGCCGATGGACGAGGAGCAAACGGCCGCCGGTGTTTGCGAGCTGTTCCGTTCGAAGTATCTGCGTATGGTGACGTTTTGCTTCCTGTGCATCTGGTTTACGATGAATCTCGTCTACTATGGGCTGGTGCTGAACATGAACAGCTTCGGGGGCAACATCTATCTCAACTCGGTACGTAACCAGCGGCGATTTTGAGCTGCACCAGCAGTAAACCGTACCATAATGACGCCACCGTGCCATAAACGCCTGAACGGTATGCAACACGTACAACACGCTTGCTGAAATGTCTGCGTCGATTGTTCGTTTCAGGCACTCGCTGGTCTGGTGGAAATTCCCGCCATCGCGCTGGCCATGTACATCATCAACCGAACCGGCAAAAAGTGGCTCTTCTGTGCGACGTTCTTTTTCGCCGCCCTTGCGTGTCTCTGCGCAGCCATCGTCGAAGGCAAACCGGAGTTTCTGTCGATGAAAATCACGTTCGTCATGATAGGTAACGTTCGAAACACGAGTCAGTGCGCTTCCTGCGGGTGTTTAAAGTTCTCGCGGCACATTTATATTACAGGAAAGTTCACCATCAGCGCGGGAAACACCATCATGCCGGTGTATACGGCAGAACTCTACCCAACCGCCATCCGGAACGTGGGTGTTGGTGCTTGCAATCTGGCCGCCGGGTTTGCCCTCGTCCTTACGCCCTACCTATCGATGCTGGTGAGTAACGAACGGACCCGGCCCGCGTTTGTCCGTGGGTTGACCTTTCGCGGGTTATTTACGTGAACCTGACCTTTACTATTCACTCGCGGTGCATTTGCAGACGAAAATTGAGGTCCACCTGCTGATGACGCTGCTGACGGCTTGGTGTATTTTTGGCGCAATTGTGATCATCTTCCTGCCGGAAGCCATGCAACACCACGAGCACGAGGAGCACGACGAGGACAGGTAAGCTCAGCTTCTGCTCTAGTAGCTCAAACGGATTAATATGTGATTTTGTTCTGCATTTATTCACAGAGAAATCGATACGCAATTGACGGCTTAAAAGGCGGCACGTGTTATGCGATCCTTTTCCCAGCACCGAGCGGGAACGCAGTAACCGGATCCATCTCCACGACGGCAAACCCACAGCGGAGCTAGTAGCGTATAGAAATGATCAACGATCAATCAACTACAACTGCCATATCTACTCCCTATCGATTTTGTAGCCGTATGTGAGAGCACAGGAGACTCCCGAGGAGACAAACCTCATCCTCACGATCCTTCGCGAGAACCGCGGAAGGGATGTTCCTCTTTCTACTCTAAATGGTCAATTGTATGGCGGTGGCTCCAAGGGAGCCGATGAAATCCAAATCCCCCTATATATACGTGTGTGTGTGTGTGTGTGTGTATATGGTAATGAGTCGCTCGTACACGTCTCCAGAGCGACTTCCTCTCTCTCTATCTCTCTATCTCGTCGTGCATTAGTATCCCATTTTTCTAATCCTACCCAACCCCGTCGTTAGCGCATTTACGGTCTAGTTCTAGAGGAGATGAGAAGCCGGTGGAAACAACTGCAAGCAGACTTTCCCAGGATAACCATAGTAACAGACATAGCGATTAATAACGCAGCAAAATGCGCCACACGAACGCAAACACAAACGATAGTATGACAACCAGTTCGGCTTCCTTCCGGGTGCACGTGCACTGGCTGGTCCAGTCGTACAGGATACTCGCGAATGGCCGAATGTTTTCGTGACCGGTTCACACACATACAAAAACCACATAAGCAGGCACCTAATCCACGTATGCAAGCAGGCCAAACTACACGCACAGAGTCCATTAGCAACCATAGCAACCGTACAGGGCGGTCAGGAGTAGCCTATCGGAAAGGATTTTACGGGATTTGGTAATTATAAGAAATTAAGTAACACTAGGCACTAGGCGATACTAGATACTCTCACCATTCAACACAGTTTACGCCCGTATACGCTCCACATGATCGGTAACATGCCAAAAGCAAGAAAAAGTAAGGCAACTTATCCTTCGAGTACCATACGAGCGTGGGTGTTTTCGTCATTGGCGTCGTCATTTGTAAAATAGTTCACATTTTGATTAATCTGTCTACGAGTGGATGAGCATACCAAAAAAAAAAGAAGAGAAGAATAACATCCGCACTGCTTTAGATGTATTTTTAGCGCTTCCCAACCAAAACGCATATTTAAGAGGGAAAGATGAAGCGAAGTTACTAAATTAAAGATCCCTTTTACCTAATCTCGATCGACTGATCGAGGTGAAGCGTCGATGAGGCAACCACTCAAACGTTTGATCGCGCTATTTCTCACTTTCTCCCTTGCTCTGGTTGCTCTCTCAATCTTTTTCCGGGTGCCTCCAGGTTCAACAGGTCCCCGGATCCCTAGACACCGAGACCTAGTACCCCTTCCCGATTGGGGTGGGAGGAATATGATTCGTCTATGTTAGCTGTACTTAAACTTGAATGTCTTGTACCCTGTGTCAGTAGGGCTTGTGGGGTGGCATACGGTAGCAGAAGGAGGCCACCGTCCACCGGCATATATACGCGTGGTGATTGTAGTGAACGCCTATCGATGTTCTAGCATATCAGTAAAATAAATTTAAAACAAAAACAAAATTTGAAAGAAGCAACCGAGGAGGCCAGTCGTTCTAGTGAGAGGTTGTTTCGAGGAGAGAGTTGTTGGATCGCAGATGAAACTTTAGCAAACGAAGTAACTAGGGTTCCCGCAAGGTCCCCGAGAAATAGGAGCGAGCAGAAGCTGATGTTGGGAATGTTGAATGTTGATGAGCACACTGCTGCTGCTACTGGTGCGGTGATTGTTATGAACATGTTTTAGCAAATAGTTTATGGAACAGGCGCACGACAAGAAAACATTCGGTGTAAACAGCAAGGGCGCTCTAGCGCGAAGCGCGTACAAGACGTGCCGTGCAGGGCTTTCGAATTATTTATTTGCTCGTTTCGTACTTAAGCATCACGGGCGTGCATCGATGACGTGGCGTTTTCCAAACCTCTCCCCCGATCCTCGCGCTTATTCACGCGATCCATTCCGACACAGATCCGGAACTGCGCAGGATGCGGAAGCATTTAAGTAGACCAAACGCCGCCAGAGGCCGTTCAGATGTAGGTCGCTGTAGGGCATCCTTTCCGGCAACATTTTCCCCTTACCCGCATAGGAAACGTGAACCATCGTAGTGCCGCCGGTGCGAGTATGAGAGTAGTTCCAAGCACGCTAGAGGAAATAAATGTGGTAAAAGTCACCCACCGCTGGCTGGTGCTGTTGCGAAGCCATCCGAAATGCCCCGTGGAAGCACCTGGTGGCCAGTGTTTGACGACCTTCGCTTCGTCCGCCTGCGGATAGAACTGCCCGTCGGACCTGCAACTAGAGCCACGTCGTTGGAAAGGCGCGATCTTAATTGTATGTTAATCGATGCAACACCACCGGTGTCACGATTTCGCTGTTCCACGCAAGAAGAGATCGAACGAAACCCCAGTGAACTGGCTTGAGAAAAAGTGCTCCAACTACCCGCAGGACGATCGCCGCTAGATGGCGCTCTCAACTGACGTTCCGATGGGAAACGAACCCTGGGAACGAGTGACCGCATGGGACGAAGGCTTGGCATAGGAATTCCTTGCAGGTTTGTGTATGGGTGTGTGTGTATCTGAGGGTAGCCCAGCAGGAGACAATGGGGCACGCGAACGAAACGCGATCACTAGAACCACGTTCGATGGAGGTCGACTCGTTCCAGGTACGATCACAGCCACACTCTAGCAGCCTCAACACCGACGTACAATTTCCGTCCCATTCCCCACAGCACATTCCTGTGACCGTCCTACAGGTGCCCCGGGTAACAACTCTTCGATTACGTCGCTCCCGGGCGCCATTTGTATGCTGAAGTTATGTAGAGCGATCGATCAGAAGTTCTGCTTCTGGGTTGAACGCCTGGTAGGTGGTTGTTTAAAAACACGTCCACACCTACGGTCGAACCGCCCTGGGCTGCTGTCTCGCGTTGCTCAGGAGGAAGTGTTATCCGAAACCACGACGTGTCGTTGCCAGAACCGATGCGGAAAGATCAAAACTCGAAAGAATACGACGCCAGGTTGTTATCTAGCCACGCGCGACCTATTCTCGAAAGCCGGGAAGTGGCAAATAAAATGGCGCTTAAGCACACACAAAAAACAACTACACCTCCGAGGCACCGGCTCAAGGATACGGTTTGGTTTCCGTGCGCCGATCCCGAGTGTGGTCCCGATTGGGGGCGCGTGCTGGTGATCGGACCCTGGGTGATCCGTTCACTTCGCCACACGCCGACCCACGGGAGTTATCAATCATGCGAGCTGGCCACGCGAGATGGCGATTTACGGGACCTTGACGGGTTGTGGTGGTTCGCAGTCTCGATCCTCTGGTTCGATTCCACTGGGGTTGGTGGGAAACGAATTCGGCATGGACTGACGAAAATTATCCTCCTTGTTGATCGCTCGTGTTTGATCGAGGTGTATGATTAGGCTGGTGATTATCGCCCCTGGAACTGCTCCGGTGCGGTGTTGCTGCTAATCCGATGAATAAAACTTATGTATGTGGGAGCAACTAGAGGTGTTTAGTGTCCCATTCCGTCGTGTCCTTGAACATTAAATGCAATCGGAGAACGAAATCGGGCTCCAACATGGCAAGTATCCCTTTTATAGCTGCATGCGCAAAAAATTGTTCTTTGATTATTCGAAGCAAGAGAGAATAAGGAGCTAAAAAAGGTTCAAAATAAAGTTGCTGTTATTAAATCATACTTTTGTGTTTTTTATTTACGTGTATTTTAGCTTTTCATGCATTTTTGGAAAACATACTGAATGTATCGACGAATTTATAAGTTGCAAAGAATTTTATAGAGGCTAGACAACACGTGTATTGCGTAATTGTTTAATGGAACCGGAAAAGAAAATTTAATATTCGATCAGTATAGAGCGAGAAGATCGTTTGTTATACGAGGGAATACGTGATGAATGCAGCAACTCGCTGATCGTGTGTAAACAGCGCATCTTGCACTATGAGAGAAAACGAGAGAGATGCGAGTAGGCTGTGGGAGTAGCTAATAATGTGCGCTCTTTGGCGTCATGATCTCCTGTTACATTATCTTTTTGCTCCGTGCAAATTTTTGTAGACACAGCCCGCGATTCTGTACTAGCTTACTAACCCGATTTCATCCGATCTTGTCCTAAGGAAAACATTGTTGATCCTTTGTGTAATTTCTTATGTAAAGTTTTGCAAACAGATTGTTGTTTACTTTTGTTTAAATTTATTTCGATACCCATTATAGTTTATAATTTGTACTCCTATCCCATTCTCATCTTTCATTTATTATTAAACACTAAGCTATTTGCTATATATTACTTTCTTCAATTAACCTACACTTGCTTGTACAAAATCCTTCTATTGTACCTTATCCTTAAAATACCTGTAGCTGAATCTTTTCCTTTTTATCCACCTTCTCCTATATACTAATAAATATTTTAATAAAACTCATCTATCCTTCACCTATCTGCCATCCACCAAAGAAGTTTAATTTTCGTTAAAAAAAACACACGTATAATTTTTCAATTTGGAATAAACAATTCAAAAATGTAAAGCACACTGTTGAGTGTACAGCATTGTGCAGACCATTTACATCTTTTTATCTGTATATTGTAGTAAATTTAAAACCAATCGCTATCTGTATTTGATTTTGAATGGGTTTGATTTTCCACACTATATACAACTAAATGATGTGTGAAATAGGATTAAGCTGGAATGCATGGAAATTCATTATCTGTACTCGTTTAGCTATGTAAAGAAAAGCACAGCGATTGACTAACAGCCAAAGTAGAAAGTACATTTGCAAAAAATTCCTGAAGAATTTTTAGAATAGAAATTGCTGAACTAGCTGCACATTCCAAGCCACCAATTTACATTCTAAGCCACCTGATAAAAGAAACCCATTCCACCCATGTGACAAAGGCACATTTAAATAAACGCACGACTGCTTCGAGTAGCTGAGAAATGATGGTTTCAAACGAGAGCAAGGTGCTCACGATTCCATGCAGTATCGGTCCCTAGCCCTGCACCCCCCATGCCCGTCAAAAGCACGCTACCAGTCCCATCCCACGTAGATATAGTTAAGCAAACACACCCGCTATCGCACCCTGCACCATGGCCATACTTCTCCTCCACCATGCACAGCTTATCAGCAACGGTTCGGTTCATCGCTAGTAACACTCAATTCAACATCATCGACAATGCTGAACGTCACCACGGTGATGGTTCTCAAATGAGCCATTTACACAGCCACGAACAGACCAGATTGCCGCCGGAGGCTGCCCTCTCCGCGACTGTACAGTTACGACGATGACGGATCGCTTAACGGAAACAATTTCCAGCGCCCTCAAAGAGGAAAACAATAAACGGCATACTAATCGTTCACCCGAGCGGTACTAAGAAAAGACAGAGTAGGCTGTGAGCTGACAAAACTACGACAGACAAAAAAAAACAATCAACTCAGCCACGGACTCAGCGCGCCAGGGCGCCTAGGTGCAGCCTGCAGAGCCTACTAAGCGGCCACAACAAGTGACAACCGTGACAGCGTTCCGGGGGCTATTGTTGGCATTGTAAATCAGATGTGTGTGTGCCTCTGTGCTTTTGTAACTCCCTCTCTTTTTATCCACTAATCGGTGCGTTTTCTGTGCGCACTCATTCTAAACAACCGGCACCGGGACAGCTCAAGACGCAGCCACGAAACGATCGGCCTTACGGCTGTCGATCAGCGATCGCATGTGCGCGTGGCTGTTTTTTGCCCACATAAACGTACCTCCATTGGTTTTCCCACACATGCGGCCATTCCGGTGCGAACTCGTGCGCGTTCTGTGTTCGGGCGCCCGAAAGATCGTCGTCGGTTTACTAACCCAACCTGGCCCGGCTGTGGTGGTCCGATTGGTCGATCGGTCGATCGGTTTGGTGGTGGAATGTCAACGATGCCCCGATGGCTTGGCGCCCTGGCGCGAATGCGTGCCAGTGTGCGGAACGTGCAGCCTATCTGTACCCTTCCCACCACCTAACCCACTCACCCACTTCTTCAACCCGCTCGGTCGGAAAGTCTATTTAACTCGCGCGTCCACGCGCACGATCGCGTCAGTGTGCACGGTTCCGTCGGTAGTAACACTTCCTGCGAGCTAGAACCCATTCCGTTCGGTCACTCTATACAGGCTCGCGCGATCTTCACTCACCATCGGTTGTGCTAGTGCGAAAGAGTTCCTTTGGTGGAATCGCGGCCCTTTAGTGCAGTGCAGAAAACACGCAGCAGTCGAGGCATTGCCGGTGCCAATGTGCCAGCGATCGTAGGTCAGTGTTAGTTGTGGCCGTACCGCAGCATGAAGCGGCACTATTACGTGCAGAAAATGAACAGCCAGGAAAAGTTGGGTGAAACTGGAGCCCCGGATACGGCGGGTATCTACACGATAACGGTGCCAGTGGTTGACATGCCGAGTATGGCCAGTTCACCGGGAGTTCCGACGTTCGCTGAGATCCTTCAGCTGCCGGGACGAGCAGCACCGGTAGCTGATTTTGGGACGGTCAACATCTATGCGTCGAACGGAGGTGATAGAAAAACGTCCAACCCGGCGCAAGGACAACCTGCCGGTAAGCCGTCCTTCGATGATAAGAGCGATAACAGCAGCGACCTCAACATGGCGGCTGCCTGCGACGAGGACAGCGATATCATCTCGGAGTACATCGGTCACTACGGTCGGTGGCAGTTTTGGTGGACGTTTTTGCTCTGCATGTTCCAGATTCCCACCACCTTCCATATCTTCTGTCTGGTGTTTCAGGTGCGTACTCAAGGGGAGAGGGAGTTGGTGTGAAAGGAAAATGTGTGGAATTAGTGATGAAGCTGATGTTGTAATTGTTGTGGAACTGACCTTCACCTTGCCCGTGGTTGAGTGAACATGTGTCACACCTTCAAAATAAATCCGTTTTTAAACTGTGCAATTAAACGATAATATAGCCTAAAATAGCACGACGTGACGTATCAAAAAATTCTCGCATGATGCTGCAGCAGATAAGCAAAAATAATACAAACGGTACACATATTTAAGAATTTTTTAAGAGTCGGAACAAACTTGCTGGAACGAGCAGAGTGTGTTGAATGTCGATAAACCCAACGGTTTGTGGACAAACTTGACGATTGTACGTCTTGCATACCAATCAATTCCTTCGTACTGTGAATTCCTTCACAACTTCCAGCTGCACTAATATGTCGCGGGGTAAACAGAATTGATTGCCAAATTGACGCCATAAATCGGACGCGCTTGGATTTGCCTATGAGAACGCTTTTTTTCATAGACATTTCTACAATATTTATTTTATGCGCTTAGGTTCTTTCACTCACACGATGCTAAAAAAAAGGACCTCGTGTAAAAAAACATCCCTAATAAGCAGTACAATCGAATGGATTACACGCGAATCTTCGCGTTGGTGTCTCAATGTCTGAGAGCCAGAAATACCTCGCCAAGGATCGAACGCCCTCCCGCCACCTTCGAAGGACATTGAATGAGTGCGCATTAGAAGCACGAGTCGCGGGCCACATTTGATTGAATACGGAACCCGGATCAGAACCCGCGAGCCGCCCGTGAATCACAGCATGATTGAATTCCCAAGGACCCTCTGATTGGGCCGCGATTCATTTCCTGCGATGCGCTCGAGCGCGTTTCCTCGCGTGCCGCGTGCCGCGTGCCTGAGTCAGATTACATGCAAATTGCCACTTGTGGGGAGGAGGAACGTGCAAAAGAGCACAGAAACGAGGGGGGATGGTGCAATTTTACCGCCTTGTAACACGACCAAGCACTCCTTCGTGGGGCCCTTGAAAGCCGCTGAATTCTTCCCGTTATTGGTTCGATTTGACTAGATCGCTTTTCGAACGGCTTCCCACGAGCCTAACAATGGACATCCACCGAGCACGTGGCCAGAAACGGTTACGGTCGTTTCAAGTGACACCCAAATGCAGCATCCCCTCAACCCCTAGTGCTCTCCCGCAACACCTTTCACTTTCGGGCCGACAACGACCCGCGAGGGGTGGGTGACTTTTTGGCCTCACGTGACCTTGAGCGGTCTCACCGCCACAGGACGAAGGTCACACTCAGCCACCAAGCAAACCTGTTTCCGATTGTTTAAAAACCCCCACATAGCCCGTCTTCGGCGTCGTCTGAAACGGCTAGGTCAATGTCGCACCCTCCGGGGGAATGTTGCCAAATGTGGGGTGAAGTGGGTGAAATTACTAGCTTCCTAGGTTTGGTTGGGTGATGGGGGATGAGGGAGAGCGGGTTTTTGGCGAATCTTGCCGTCCTAACAAACACGCATCATTCAAACAAAGTGTGGGAAAAAATGGTGCCAAGGTCTGATCCGGTGACCGAAAGTGGACGACCTGTCATTTGTCAGTTTGCTCGCATTCACTCCCAAAAACCGACCGGATCGCACAATCCATCCAAGTGGGCCTTTTTTGGGGGGGTTGAAATAAGATTGAAACCCTCTCCATATGGTTGCTGGGATGGTGGAGAAAAAAAAGAGGCCTTAATCTACGACGTTATAGAACCGAAGTGATAGAAAACCAAACCCTACCACGAGAGGCGTGTAAGCAAATGAAGGAACACACGCCATGCAACCGTGAATCGTTTTGCAATCGAACATCTCCATGCCCCGTGTGCAGGGTGGCGTTTGGAACCAACGCACCCCGCCCCAGCAGGAGGGCTTAGAATAAATTAATGTCTAATGCTTAAGTTTCGGCCGCCAATGGGCCGTGTGGTTTCGTCACGGCGCGGAACCTTGGATCGGGCGGCTGGCTGGAAAACCGGACCGTTTTCCGATCGACCGTAGACCAACCTGCCCGCAACGAAACCGGCCATTGACTTCGCAACATAACTCCCCAGGGCTGAAGGAGCGTTTCGCTTTTCATTTCTTCGTCGCCTAAGCACGGGCTGGTACGTTTTAGGGTGGAGGAGCTTTTTCGGTTATGGCTGGTGCATTTTATGCTTGGGTTGCATTCGCCAAATCGATTAGCTTTCACCGCAGCATGACGCAGTTGTGTAAGGTGACCCACTACAATGCCAGTTGCTCACAAGTGCGGTTCAATTTGGTACTTTCCATTCTGTTGCTTTCGGACACATTTGAGTTGAGCTCAGGTTTAAGGTGTTTTATTAACTGAATTTCACATGTTCCATTTGTATACAGCTCCCATTTGCATGCTTACGGGTAATGAACACACTACTCCCTTCTGGAGATTAATTGCCATTTCATTCAAGGATACGACCTACGACGGCTTCCTCTGGCGCTAATTACGTCCCCGCACGACGCGACCAACGCTTCAAATACATTTCCATATAAACCCGCTCGATCGGCTTTCGCTTTCGATAGAATGCCGTCATCGTAATCGCGTAAAATAAAGCTACGCATTTAAACCTATAGCCGTCTAGTTTCGATCTTGAGATTTCCACCTCGCATTCGAAGCCGGATCGGGATGACGCAAGCCTGCCGGTTCGTTTCGTTTGACATTATAAAAACGGTCATTTGAATTTGAATTTGTATCGGCGATAGAAGGCGCCAGATCTGTTTTAATTACTTTTATCACCCACTGACGAGTGCCGGCGCGAGGATCCAGCATCCAATTACGACCCCCATTCATGCAGTTTTACGGGAGAAAAAGCGAAGAAAACTCGTGCATCATTTGCAGGGTCGAGGATAAGGGCACGAGCTAATTCACGGATTTACTTCTCAAGCTGACCGCGTGCAATGGCTGCAAGAAACCGCAACAACGTTTGGTCAAAGGACGCCGCCACAATCGATCGTACATTCCGCCCCAGCCAAAGATCAAACGTCGTTCGTCGATCGCATTAATCATCCCCTTCACTCGGTGGGTTATTGTTTCATAAACATAATCCGTGATTTGCCTTGCGTCACCGCGGGCAAACGATTTCCGTGCACTGAAACACCTTTTGCGATGCTTTCTTGCCACCCGATCGGTGTTAACGGTTACCGGAGGGTCATTTTCTTGCCCGTTTGCTCACAGATAATAGCTTGTAAAATCAATTCCCACCAAAAAGCTTCGCACGCTGTTTTTCCTACGGTATCCCGGAAGAACGGACATCATCGTTTACGAGCGGCACGTGGCCATTCGGTGTTTCTGCGCGATAAATAACGCAAGGACACGCGCCTAACAAATGGCACAAAATGCTAACCACCCGGGGTCGTGCATTCACCACCTTCCGTTCGGTTACACGCGGGTGCGTGCAACACCGAAAGCGAGCAGAAGAGAACTAGTGCGAAAAGAAAAAAAATGCTTCCACCTGAAACGCCAGAATTGGATGACTTGAACAACAAAAAAGCCCACCGCATAATAGTCAACCCGGCCGTTCAGACGTCAAGGTTGGGTGAAAACCCGACCAGCGATCACTCTCGATCAGCTACACCACACCGTCTCCATGCTGTTTTGGATGTTTTTTTTTTCTCTTCTCCCCATTCACCTCTCTTATGTTGCAACGCGGAAAGCTAAAACTCGCGATCTAGACCTAGACCTTGACAGCTTTGGCTCTGACTCCGGCGACGTACGAGTGGCCGCGATCGGGTGATCGAACTTCCTTCCGATTCCAAGCAGATCGCTGCATTCGCGTGGATGTAGTGAGATGAAACACCGGCATTGCTGCTTGGTGCTAGTTGGTTCTTTTAATGGAAAATCCCATTATTCCACCGTCAGAGCAACCCGGTAACATACCAGCTCATTTTAAAGCGAAATTTGTGTACGCCACATGCGCCTAATCCGCCTAGAAATGCTCGCTAAACCATCGAAAGCTCAAACGGCACCTGCAAAATGAGCGGGATTTCCTTTTCGCCCAATGGCCACCCATTGCATGCGTCCGAGGAAACGTCCACTACAACCGGTTGACCTCCAGCCGAAGTTTCTCACGCACCGCTTGCAAACCCTCGCATGTGCGTTGAGTCAAAGACCGGCCGCGTGTTTTGCCACCGACAGGGATCCCTTTCGGTACCGCAAACGGGACCGGACGTTTTCTCGAGTGCGCCGGTGTAATAGCATTGAAAAAGGTCAGTCCCTTTTTGCTTTCGCCGTGCGTGAACCGCGGAATCGGAATCGAAATGGCAAACGCGGGCGCGTCAAAGCAAACGACTACTTCCGGTGCACTTGAGACAGCTCTGTGTGAGGAAGGACTGTCATCGGTGGGGTCTCTAATGACTTGGGGTTCAAACATGCAAATGCACTTCAACTACTGTGTGCAAGGCTCGGAGGTTCACGTGGATTATGCGGGGATTATTACGTCGTTGGACTCGTTCTATCAGCCTGATACCTGACCTGAAAGGAGGCGTTCTAATGCGAGAAGAACCCGAACTGCGTCGTATACTTTCCTGCCGAACGTGATGCAACTTCCTGGCGACATTTCATGCGAGTTCGACCCCGTATCGAACGTACCGAGGGGGGCTAATGATACGATTTTTCCAGTGCGTTTTACACGCATCCATATTCATTGGGTTCTATCTGACGGGTCTATTGCAGGCAGGGGTAATAAATGATTGGTGCGCTGGTTTGGTGTGCCTTTTTTTCTCCTTTTGCTGCCTAATACCATTCATTTACTACTGGGTACTTCTTGCAAGCATATTTTATTTGCCACGTTGATACCAATTCTCCTTCAAAGGGTGATGTACTCTCTAAACAGCAGTGCAATCTATCAGGTCCTTCACCGCCAAAAACCTCGATCAAAGAGCAACTGGAGTCCGTTTTTATGAGCCAGCAACTCCCAAACTCGTCCGTATAGACTCACTCTTTCGATCGTGCGGCAGAACACATTTTCCCTGCAGACACTGACGAAGACACTCCCTTTAGGGCCACTCCCGACAACGCGCCCGTGTCAATCAAATGCGATTCTAGCGGAACGGTTTGAACAAAAGTCTACTGTTTGGCACTTCGAAAGACGGATCCCTGACGTGCCTAGTTCTGGTTTAGTTCGATTAATGAACACCTACCGGTGGATTAATTGTACGGCATTGTAAATCAGGAAATCAAACCGTCCCCGACGGCATGGCGGCGTCGTCGTCGTCGTTGTCGTCGTCACAAACAGCATGCTTCCGCCCCGGCAGGACGCCAAGGACACCAAGGCCAGGGTGAACAATGCTGCACGATCACACTGCAAAGAGGTCACTCTCTCCCTCACTCCATGATGGGAGGTGTTCTTCCAGTTGGTATTTGCGATCGCATATCAAGCAGCGTACTAAAAATAGCCGCTTATTTCCAATGCTGCAGCAGGACGTAACAGGTTTACTCTCACTTTCCCGATCGGTGTGCATCTGGATCTGGGTTTTTATTTCATCCCGCTTACCTCTGCCGTGTGGCTTGGAGCCCGGTTTACCACAGGAAGCGATCATATCTCGCAAGGAAACATTCGCAAGGAAGTGACGTCGGCATCCTTCAAGCGGATAGCCTCCTCCACACGATCACGAGATAATTGAGCTATTACGAACCGCTTGCCATCAGATATCGAGCGGATACCAGCAACGCGAGTATGTGGGCGGTATTCGAGCAATGTGTTCCGATTTAAAATAACCTCCACTTTGGATTCCGAAGCGCTTCGAATTCCGATGAGCTTTGGAGGTCGCTCGCGTTAGTCCTTCGCGCGTGCCCACACCGCAAAAGACGCCGTTAACGTATTTAAACACTACTTCACGGCTTGCTTTTTTATCGCCGATTTGTCGGTTAGGCTAAAGATCACTTATCTGATGTGAGATGTAATAAGCCAGTGGAAGGCTGTCCCTCTTACTTCGTCCTGAGACCGTATTAATGTGCTACACAAGTGATGATTATGGGCCATTACTTTCGATGCTTCACGATCGGCTGTCATTGGCAGGTTGAATCGAGATAACACGGTACGATTCGCACAGATAAAGAAATTAAACCCACTTTGGTACGTCCTTCCTGGAACCGATGACTGCGACGTCTCGCGCATCAAGAACGGCTGATGTTACGGTTGCGTTACGGGCCAGTTACGAGCCATCAAGTGCTTGAAGTTAATTAAACCGCGCGTTAACCGTTTCTACCGGTGCGTTATCGGTTACCCGATCGAACACCGAATCATGTTTGTCCCAAGGACCTTTTGAGGAACCAACAAGACATAAAAAAAAAACAAAGCAGAAAAGAGCGCCAACAGTAGGGGTCGGAAATTAGCATAACTTCACTCCATCGCCGGCGGGTAAAAGGCTCGCGGGCTTGGCGTTATTAATCGGTGTCATACACACACACACATGTGAGAAGAAAAAAACAGACACAATTCCTCCCCCGCTACACGATAAATTGGCCCTCCCGCACGCTTTCGTTCGCTCGTCGATCAATAACGATGGCGCTAACGGCATGTGTTATTTTCAAACTTAATAGGGGTGCTTATTAATCGCGGCCTATCATCGTGATCGTTTGCAGCGCCGCGTGTAGCGGGTGTACTGGGTTAATGCACCATACTTTACTTGGCTAATGATGACTTTTCGTTTGTGTGTTTCTTTCATCGGTCGAAGAGACATGCGTCTGTTTGTTCGGGGCTTAAATTGATCGCTCAAAGGGCCCACTGAGTTCAAGGACGAACGCTGCAAATTGTTTAGGGGTTTTTGAATTTATTTTTCCATCGGGACTGTTTCTATTTTAATTTTACAGTGTCCTAGGTTGTGCTAGATTAAGTTGATTAGTTTATTTGATAATTCTTACTGTCTGTTGCATAGCCTTAGCTCACCTAGAACGGCAAAGTCTATCCTATAAGACAGCTCCTAAGCATCTCATCATCTCACCCACTCTTTCGTGCTCTTTTCTCTAGGCTGTAATTCGGGACTTTTGGTGCGCTCGACCGGAGCATCTTTCCGCGGTTCCAGTCGACGTGTGGCGCAATCTCACCCACCCAACCGGCCAATGCAACCAGCTTGTAGCTCCCTACGAAAGCCTCACAATAGACACCTTCGCCGATTACTTCCGGAGTGGAGCAGGCAGAAATACGACCGACCTAACGACCTGCGAAGCTTACGAATTCGACGACACCATTTTTGGCCAAACCATCATCGCCGAATTCGGGCTCGTATGTGACCGTAGCCACCTGGCAAGCATCGTGGAAATGTGCTTCCTAGCAGGAGCAGCCCTTGGCAGTGTCAGCAGCGGCTGGATCTCGGATCAGTTCGGTCGACGTCACACGCTCATGTGGTTCGCGCTGCTTCAGGGTGTTACAGGTGAGCAGCACGTGGTGACTGAGTGGAACTTGTTCGAAGCGTGACTGAACGTACGTGGGATGACGCTGGACATTCGATTCGCATCCCTTCAAACCAATTACACGGTCAATTTCACCGGGCAACCGGCGTGTGTACGTTGGTTCTGGCGTGCCTACGGGCGTTTTTACCACGTTAGTTACGCCTCCCAAAAGGGGTGGCACATGGCGCCCTAAACTGTTGCTGTTCACCCTCGTGCTGGTGGTTCTATTTTTGGGCTTGCAAACTAGCTTGCGTGTCGGCTCATCGGTGAGCAATCGGGAGAACGATTTGCAGCAATGATCAAATTAGCTTCCGGAACTCTGTTTACTTTGAGAATTGGGGTTTTTTATTTTTAATTTTGTTTTCGCTGCCCCCAGGGGATATAACACACGTTTACCGTAACTAGCAAGGGGAAGTTGTCTCATGTAAATTTGTCCCGGTAAATTACAGTAACTCTCCATTGCGTTACCATGAAAGCCTATGTTTTCTGCTGACGGAACTGATGATGGGCTTAATGATTCGGCTCGTCATCATCGCGGAATCGCACGACGGTGTAGTTTTACGCCGGATAAGTACACGACTTTTCTGACAATAAGTTTGTCCGCGTGCATGTCCGAACGATCGTTTTCAACCCCTTTGCACGATTCCCGAGGGTGGGAATCGTTGTGCCAAGCGACAACGATGACGTAGCTGCAAATGTACATTTTTACTAATAGCAAAAAACCTACATATTACGAGCATTAGCGACTCATCTCAGTTCCTGATGAGTGGTCATTTTAGGGCACTAAAATTCAATCGTTATGGGGTAGCGACAATTCGCGAATAGAATCATCTTCCCAACGTACCTGTTACTGTTCTTTGTGAGCCAAAATTCCACACAAACAAAACGCAACTAAAAGTGTAAATCTAGCTGGCACTAAAATACTGCTAATAACCAGCAATTACTGTAGCCGGTAGTAATGGGAATCTAAAAACAACGCACACTTTAAGACCGTAATTAGATGAAGCTAAACCCAGCGCGCTAAACGACCACCCCGAATGATGGGTCCGTCAAATTAGCTTACCCTTGCCTAAGTGACACCACTTTCCAATTACAACGGTGCTCCAAAGCAGGCTAAATCGCTCACCGCTGTCGTTGGCGGCATGTGCGAACCTAATCGGTTATTCTTGTCCAGTACGTGCCGGTACGATGATTTAAAAACTCCCGAGGACGCCAGAGTCGTATGTGAGTATGTCCTACAAACCCACGTCACTGTCGCAAGACGCGATGGCACGTTCTAATCGGATTCTCGGCCATTTCTTGGCCGTCTGCTCGCATCCACGTGAGCTATATGAGTCAGATAGTCACGCAAAGAAAAAAAATGAACGCCAGCTCAGGTCACCCATACGTCATTTAAGCAGAACCCGAACTTGACAGGCAAACCGGAATCGCCATTAACCGCGTCCCCGATCGCAATCAATAACTGCTAGTCCTCGGATCCGGCTTCCGGATGTGCGGTTGCAATGGCGCCGACATCCAGTTCCGCAGGGTCATTAGCGGCGGCAACAAACATAAACAAATGCTGCAAAAAATCAACCCCAGCGAAAATCAACCCTCTTATCTCTCTCTCTGCTTCTCACAGGTCTCGCGCTCGCTTTTGTGACCAAACTTGAGCTCTTCATGGGTCTGCGGGTGGTCCTCGGCTTCGCTTCGATGTCGGTTGCTGTGGTCAGCTTTGTGCTGGTTGTGGAGCTAGTGAGTGGTCGATACCGCACGATCATTGGCATCCTCAACATCCTGCCGGTGGCCTTGGCCTACATCCTGGCTGCGGGTGTTGCGTACGTGTCACGAGATTGGCGCACGATGCAGATCGCGATCACCCTGCCTGGGTTGGCTTTAGTGACCAGCTGGGCTTGGTGTCCGGAATCACCCCGATGGTTGCTAGCTCAGGGCAGGTTAGACGAGCTGGGTCTGCTGTTGGAACGAGCAACCACCGCGAATCGATTGCTGCTTCCGGATAACTACCGGAAGGCGTTGATCGCTGATCGAACGCGCTCGGAGTTAAGCGGAGAGTCTGACGCGAACGTCTCAGTTGGGGACATCTTCCGGCGGAAGTACATCCGCACAACGCTACTCATGATCGTGGTGTGGTTTGGCATTATCCTGATCTACTTCGGTATCACGCTGCATATGAGCAACCTCGGTGGGGATGTCTATCTCAACACGGTAAGTAGAATTGGTCGTGTGCCGTTCCGGAACTTCTTTCTGATGGGTTTTTTCTTGTCTTACAGGTGATCGCCGGTTCCGTAGAATCGATTGCCATCTGTCTCAGCATCGTGGTCGTGCTGAAGCTTGGATTGCGGATTAATTTATTCCTCTACATGGTCGTGGCCGGGCTGTCCTGCATCGTGATGAATTTCGTAACCGACGACAACCTCTGGCTGGTGATTACGCTGGCGATGATCGGTGAGTAGCAACAGAAGGGTGGCTGATTAATGAAGGGCTCTCGTGCTGTGTGAAGGTCCTTGAAGGGCCGTTGTTTTTTGTTTCTCGTTTGGGGATCCCAAATCCCCCGTGGCATCCTCATTAAGAACGTACGTGTTGAATGCAACGGTGCACCGAAATTTCGGTACCTTTCGTTCTCATACCGATCTCAGGCGCTTCCGGCGTTCTCTGCAAGATGATGGAGCATTATTCAATTAGTGACACGCTCGGTTTCGGGTGCCACCGTGTCTAGCACGGTCCGGCACGTCATGCTGATTTATTCAAGTGCAATCAATTCCGGCTCGCGTCAGACCTAATCCCAGTCGGCTCGTTGTCACCTGCCAGCGCAAACTAGGGCACCAGCGTTCCGAGGGCTTGTTTCCGGTTTTTCTTTTTCATTCCCTGCATCTTTTCTTCCCCCTCCACAGTCAAGTGCTGCGTCGGAGCGTGCAACGCCATCATACCGACGTTCACGGCGTACCAGTACCCGACCAAGATGCGCAACTTGGGTGTCGGAGTGGGTAATTTCGCCGCCGGCGTGGCGCTCATCATCGTGCCGTACCTCTGGCTGCTGGTAAGTTGTTGGGGGAAACGCGTGCTTAATTTGATTTTCGGTCCAGAGAAGGCGCCATTCCGTGCAACCAAGTGCCGGAACCGGTACTAGGGATGCAGAGGCACCCGAAAAATAATTGATTTTACTCTCACATGCTCCCGCCTCGGGGTGGCTTTAAATTATTTCCTGTAGTCCGATAAGCGCATTCACTATGGGGGAAATGGAATGTTTTAGGCAATGTTGTCAGTTATCAGTACGTACGATTAGATGATGCACTTCTTACTCTCATACACGCACAGGAACACTACGATCAATACCTCCCGATGACGGTGATGGGTGTGTGCAGCATCATAGGCGGCCTATCGTTGCTTCTTCTGAAGGACAAACTAAGTGAATCATATCGTAAACGGAAACAAGCCAAACTGGAATCACATTTCAACAACACCACCACCGGCAAAGGCGATTTACACCGTGCCTCCGTGGATAACGACGATTTGAAAAGGTTCGCATTGTGATTGCACCGTTTCCTTCCATGTGCTATGCGTGTTGCATACCTTGCAGGCGTGAAGCGTGACACAATCGAAACGCTTCAGGGAGCTGACGTTATGCGTTTTGTTTACTTGCAGGCACATCGGTTCACATTTCCCCCGCGAAGCAGAATACGAGGAGGCCGGAATCAGCAACATTGGTTTTGCTAAAAATGAAAGTATTTTCCTGTAATTTCCAACACAACGCTTTCGGTTTGTTTGCGCAGCAACAGACCAACCGCTCTCATCCTGGTGGTGGTGCTGAGTGTCAGTTGTAGTGTGCCTCCCGTTGTGATCAGCACGATACAGGAGGCGATTTTTCCTGGCATACTTTCTAACGGAGCTAGAAGGAATCTAATATAGGCCCAGGAACCTAACAATAAATAGCAGTGGAACGAGATGCTTCATCACGATAACAAAAAGTAGTATTTAAGTACGTTTCAGTGAGATATGAGACGAGAAGTATCAGCATTATTTCATGACAGTATTTCGAACGGGTCGGGTTAGCGATAGAGATCAAATCATCGTTTTGGTAAGCAACTGGTGGTTCCTCGGCCTACGAGACTAATGGAACGGGAACATACACGATCGCAGCAACGATGCAAGAAGACAAAAGACAACATGTGATATCAAGTACTATTGTTTAAGTTACTTCCATGTAATACTAAGCACTCCTCCAAAAGTATCGTATGATTTCGAAGAACGTGCGCATTGGCTATCGTTGTAAGATAAAAACATATTAAGGACATCTATGTAGCAAGTATTACAAACACTAGGTAAGTTAGAATAGCTGCAACAGTGTTGAGCAAAAGGTGGTTTAGCGAGGAAGTTTTACATTTACACTTAGTAAACACAGCAACAGTTAGCAAGCAAAATACATACGATTGATTCATGGAAAGGCCATGTCAAATAAAATTGAGCTATAATAACGCTCGTTTGCGTTAAGTTTTGTTTCTACTGAAAACCCTCCAACATAATGTAACCTACCTACGTTTGACCACGCCAATCAATAACTCCACTATTTGTGGGATCAAAATGCGCTTGACCTAGCGCGATCTCGTCTCAACGCATTTCCGAACGAGCATAAAAGCGGGTCCGCATATTTTCCTCCGGGTCTCTGGGGGGGCAGACTGAGAGGACCACAGTGGGGTGATTAATCGTGCACCAACACCACCGAAGCCTGACGCCTTGCTCCAGAATCCAGTTTGGCCTCCAATCCGGGTACCCCCATCCGGACCCACTCTTGCAATCCCGCCCTCCGAAACGCACAATTTGAGTGCATAATCCTGCGCCACCATCTTGCTCCTCGATCGGTTTGCATTGCGTACAGCTTGTTGAAGTCGACAAGAACCGAACAAGCGGCCCAACGCCTCACGCCAACGATCGGGTGCGGTTCCACGGATCGTTCGGTAAGATTTTTTCGTTTTCCTTTCCGTCTTCTTTTTGTGGCTTACCTTTGCGCAATAATCGGCGTACGCGATCGATGGTTTCGCGCGAACGAGCTGGATGCGGCGGCAAGCCACGAACCCTTACGTGCGGTGTCAGGATTTTAACGTCAATCGAGGGGCGCCAAATGAGCCGATATAAAGGCGCCCTTAAAACACGCCCGATTGTGCCCTTTGACCGCCCTTTAGCGTACACCAAACCGCGTGATATCCACGCGCACATGTGACCATCCTGCCCACCAGAAGGTTAATGCTCAGTAGCACGCCCCAACCAGCTTCACTGGCCTGCGTAGAAAGTGAGAGTGAGAACCTGCACGAGCCTCAAACCGCGGGCTTCACAGGAAGGTGCGGTTTCTTAACGGGTCGAACGGCTTGAACGCCTTCATCCAGTGCGTAGTAACCGGCGTGACTGGCTTGCGGTGGGGATTCAACGTGCAAATCCGGTATAAGACACAGGGACCGTGCGCCACGAACGGTTATTTGCTAGCGAATCGCCGACTGAAGCGGTTCGACATCAGAACGATCGAAACGAGACGCGCGTGACGAGCGGTGTGGAACGGAGTGGTGGTGAAAGTCCTAACCAGGAAAAGTACCGTACCTCGTAGCCTCGTGGATTGCACGGAAAGGGCTCGATCCCTAACCGAGTTAGTGAAAGTGATATATCCTTCGTGAGGATCGCGTGTGTGCGATTCCCGTTCATCTACGTGTTGGTGCAACCACGAACTAGTGCTTCCCGAAACAGTCCCTAGTCAGCGGTGCCGCAGGATGAAACATTCGCTAGTATTGGTAGGTTTTGACGTCTGCAAAGGTCTTCATTTTTTCAAAAAAAAGGACAGCTGAAACGAACTGTCAAAGAAGAAAGGTCAACCGGACTACGAACCGGGACAATGGGTTTGATTGAAGCTTGACTCGTGGTGGTGTTCCATCAGAAAAAAAACTGCTCCATCACTCGATCGCCTGTGGATCCTTGAACTTCTCTCGGTCTACATCCCACCGTAGCCTCTGTTCACTCCGCGATACAGGCGTGTCAAATGGTTGATCCAATTCCACCCCAATGACATCACACACGCGCGATCGAGAACGGTTGCGCCAGATGTCGGTCATATGAGGTTGATCGTTTGGCACCGGTTGAGCGCCTTTCGCCATCGCCCGATGCCTCCGAGACCATTCGGGGGAAGGTGGTGGAGAACCTTGAAGCCTTGGGCACACGGCTGGGAGAATGTTGCTCAAAGGAAAGCCCACTTTGCTCGAAACACCTTGTTGCAAAATTGGACCACAAATGTGGCGCCAGCGTTGACTTCCTCATTCTTTTCATAGTTCAATGCCTGAGGGAGTCGCAACTTCTGGTTTTGGTGGCATTCTGTGATAAAATATTCAACAATCACTATTAGTTTATCCTATCTCGCAGGGTCCTTCAGCACGGCTCGCTGGAATGTGTAACGCGCCCAACCAGTCCGAGACGCTTGGGGCAACATTTCATAAGCCTAAATTACACTCCAGCCTTCCCGCGAGTGCGCACTGTTCTGCGCCATTTGTGCACAAGAAATGCGACCACGCCGGTTGATTGTGGGCGCGTACACTTACACTCGATTACGCTCGATCGGTCGATCCGGTTCATTGGCTTACATCGGCAACGGTGCTATCAGGTTATGGTTCCACCGTGGGGTCTTTTTGTTCACTCATTCGTCCTGCGTGCGTTTGCGTAATCGGCATTGTAAGGAAATGCAAGGTTCACCGGGGCTTGTCGTATTATGAGCGAGCGTGCGATCGCGATCTTTTGCAGCATCTTGCATAAAGGAGGGCATTTAAAATGGTGCGACCATAAATGAAATCACCAATCGGGACCAATGCTTTGGTGAGGATGAAAAACAAAAGCAAAATGCATGTTAACGCGCCACACCGCACAATTCCCGATATGGAAATTGAATGTTGATGGTACCGAAACATTCCACTTTTAAACTCTCTCGATGAGATCGACTGACAGAGCGGCACTGAAAGCAACAAGGCTCCGATCTACGTCCGACGAGCTGAAGCCCTGCATTCGAAGTATTGAAGCAAATGCTAACATTTTCCTCAAAATTCCTGCCTCACTATATGTTTGGTATCTAACACCTTGCACCCACCCAGTCAAGCGGAAAACTGTGCATCGAAAAGTAATTCCAAACACAGAAAAAACACAACATCCATTCACGCTGATAAATTAAACCATTTGCCCGTTCGGTTGAAAGCTCGTCCGCCCCTCAGTCGGTTGGGGCAGCGCAGGTTTTGCAAAGCCATTCCAAACGAATGGGTGTTACAATTTTCCACCCACCCACACGCCGGTGTTTGAGCGCGGCTCACATTTATAATCGCGGCGAAACACCGCTCGCTTCCTCATTTCGCATTCCTCTTCGCTTCCCAGCGCTAATCAGTCGAACAAGCGAAGAAATAACTTTCGATTATATTTCTATTAACAATCGATTTCGACGACGTGATGATTGCATTGCTAAGCGGCCGTGTATGTGTACGTGTTTTTATGGGTTATTTTTCACTTAGATTCATGAAAAACGATCATGTTTGCGGCGCGAAAATGCGGCTGCTGGAACGCTTCGATATTGCTTCTGTCACACGAAAGACTTCAACGCTGGGCGATATTAAAAGCGACGAACCCCCGCGCTAGCGGTCGGCTTATTCTCTCGCATGGTTGCACTTCTCTCTTTCGCACTTTCATCCTCGCATCTTTTTCTCTGCTTCGCTCAGCGACGTGCAGCAGGGTAATGAGATCGATACCTTTTTACACACAACCGAAGGAGCGTATTATGTCGAACGGTTCCCATGGCATGATCGTGCAGTATAGTGCTTTCAGTTAATCGATAGCGCCATTACGCAATCCTTTCTCCAGTGGCAAGTTCGGTAGCCCCGTATCCATCTCCAATGGCTTTTTGCTCAAAAAAAAAGCCACAAACAGGTTTTGTCGTAGGTCGGGGCACTTTTTTGTGTTGCCTTGGGTGAAAATGGAAACCCAAATGGAAGGAAATCGTACCTTCTCGGTGAGTACGAATTCGTTCACTTGAATTTGACACCTTAGGAGGTCTCTTAGCCGAAGGTCTCTTAGGTGCATTTTGTTAGAACCAACCCATGGGTCTTTGGACAAACTTCTGCATCCTTTAGAGACGAATTCTGCTCATCTCGCGGTTGCGTGTTAGCAGATAATTGAGTTGGGAGTTCTCCGTACTTATTTTCACAACCAAACCGCTCCCAGATGGGACTGGCGCACGCGAGAGTGGTTTATGCAACAACGTAACCGTATTCCGAAACTGTGCCCGAACGGTTGCACAGTACAAGTGAAAGGGAAATTTCTTTCCGGGGACTGCCATTTTCGGCTCAACAACGCTGCCGTTTCTCATGCAAAGGATGTCACTGATGCCGGTTCAAAGGATAGCGCTTTTGTCATTGTGTAATGAAGCTTGAAGCCACCCTAAAGGGGTTCACCCTCGAAAACCACGAATACATTTTTGGAATTTCGGATCAAACCCACAATAAATAAACACCAACGACCCAACATCGATCGGGATGGATGAAAACGTGATTGATTTTATTTAATCGGTACGAGAGAAATTTCACTCCTCGACGCTAAGCGAAACGGCTCGTTTAGTCCATCGACCGTGAAACGCTTGTATCGCCGGGTTTATTTATTTTATTTTTTTTTGCACTTTCGATTTCATTCCGTCCATCAAATCGACACATCCCGGCGTGTGTTTTCTTTCCAATGCACGACTGAACAAAAAGCACCGATTTGAATGACAATAAGGTGCCGCGAAACGAGGTTGTAAAAGCCGGTTCTGCCGTTTCTCACAAGACACAACTCGCACCTCGGGAAAGCGTCTTTCTCGGCGATTTTTCCACAGCGCGCACGTGCCACCTTGCAGTTGCCGTCACGAGCCACGAACCACGCATCGAAATGAGATGCAAATTGTACCGAAACCAACGGGAAGCCAACGTACGGGGTCCGATCTCAATTCGAGTCCCCCTTTCTCACCACGGACCATGGGTTTCGGTGGGTGAAATGGAGAGCCCGCGAAAGGAAAGCAAAAACCCTCCAAAAAGAACACCCAGCGGTGCCAGTAAGAGTTGGTACGAAACGAAACCGAAGTCGAGCATTGTCTCCCTTCTTTGGTCCACCCCCAATGGAGCCTCGTGAACCCAAGTGCAACGGCCAGATCCCACACGCTCCCTGCATGTTTTATTAGCCAACTTTCCAATCCGGCATCGAACCTGAACGCCACTTTCCGGAGCCATGCATCACAGCAGTGGTTCTCTGTTTTTTTTTTGTTTAAGGCTTCAATCCCTCCTGACCTCCAGGAGACAGCACCGGCATTGTTTGCATTACTAGCGCAGAGGATTGGAATTATTAGCATACCGGTTCAGTGGGCGATCAATTGCACTCCAGCGCGCACCATTTGCATGTGCAATGAGGCGTTTGTCTGGTTCGTTGCCACATCGGTGCCATAAATCATCGCCTTAAAGCAAACAACTGTGTGGCAAGGTGGTGATTAAATGTACATTCTCCTGTCCCGGACTGCACTCTCCAGACGAAGAAAAGCACACTCAAGCTGTAAGAATGGTTCAGGTAAATCTGAGGCCCAAAATCACCACCTTTGGCCGATCTCTCGCTATAAATTGGAAGTGATTCTCTGTTTCTTTCGATAAAACTAAATAAATGTTCTAAAATTGAAAGCAGGCCTTTCCCAGGTTCTTCTCATAGCAGACCCATCCAGGCTCAAAAAGCCACCTGGCAGGTGGCTTTTGCGAGTTGTTTTATTTCTCCACCATTCGGTAGAAGCTCCAGGCGATAAAAGACGCCCCGACCCAGGCACAACCTTTTCGAAAGGTTACCAGCAGAGGCGGTGAGGTGGTCACTATCGGCTTAACGACGAACCGGACAAGGTTCGGCTGTTCGTAAAAAGTCATCGCAAGAACAAACCATCTCAATCGAAAGGCGATGTGGTTTGGTCTCAAGCGCCTTGCCTGCCACTAATGGATCCATTCCCAGCGTGATTGGGGGCGCACGAAAATGTGGCAGCAAACGATTAGCATCTAGCAGCGTGGCAGGCAATCAGTAATGTTTGCTAGAACGTATTTTTTGCCTTCCTCTCACAATGCAATCTCTCTGGCAGATCTGAATGGGGAGCGGCAAAAAAACCCCGGCAACTACAGTGTGTACCGAGAAACGGCAACCGCACACTCACAGCCACTGCAAAATGGCCCGACAGTGTTGCGATGGAAGACCATTTCGATTGCATATCGAGCCTGCTCCAGATATCGATTTTCATCACACACGTTTAATTGTCCACCCGTAAAAAAAACCCGGCCAGTAGGCCGGTACCATTAGCGAAACACTCGCGTGGATCTGGGACCAGGACAAAGGTTCAGCGAAAAGCAACCACCAGGCTGCTGACGGTTGCGAATGCGGAAATGGTCACCATGTCATGTCAAGCGATCGATTTCTGAAAGCATGGCAAAATGTGACTACGAGAACTCGCCGACCTAGCGCCGACCCTCGACGGTAGCCGACCTTGGGGTCTGTGTAATTGGGTGTTGTAAAGCTACAAAACTGCGCGTTACGGTTTTATGGGTTTCGATTGAAAAGCCCACTGCCTACGTATAACGTTCGCAATGTTTGAAGTTTTCATTTGAAAGCACAAAAAACCACAGCTTCGAAGGAGCAACCGGAGCATGTGTGTTTGTTCAAGATAGCCTTTCGAGGAATCCGTTTTTTTGTTTCTTTATATGTACTGCAATGCCTCCATTCCTGCTTATGTCAAGATTATAAAGCATGACGAGGCAAGACACGCTATCATTCATCTCTTGTCCCGGGGTGTTGTTCGTTTCCCCATCGCTTACACATCCGGGTGGCATTAATAAATCCCACTTAATCCACCGGTAATCTACAATGCTTTCCCTGTGGCCTTTACAAAAAAACTCGAGACATTGCCCATTGAACCCGCACCGAGGTACCGTTTCTCGAGTGTCCTTCGCCATTAATCACTGCCACGGGAACAATGCTAGTGAGCTCTTGACACACCGGGCCCTTTTTCCCAGTCTGCCAAGCTGCCTGTTTGTGGTTACAAACGCAATCCCGGCGGCTTAACGACCGCCCGTGAAGGACAAATTGGCCCAAGGTGGTTCAAGTGTTACGGTTTTGTCGAGTGACCCTTGGAGTGCCCAAAAGTTCACATGCTCTCCCGGGCATTCCACGGCTTGTGACGCACCAGAGACGGATCATCGAACCATCGGACCAACACCCGGTCAACGATACCGGACGCAATGATTTAATTGGGGCCCGATTGCAACACCCGCCCAGGGGTGGGCTTTGTGGCAATAAAACTGGATGCCCCGCGTTGGATGCGGGTTTCACTTTCTCTCGCCAGCCGGCAAATCCATCCGCTCGTGCTTTGTGCACCGGGAACCCTATTGGAAAACCTGTAACGGACGCACATTTTCCGATCGTACTGCCACGGCCATACCGGCTGGAGCGTACAGCGAAGCGTTAGGATGCAAACGATGCCCAGCCGGTCGGTCGGTCGGGCACAATGTGAATCCGCCTTTGCTAAGGGTGATAAATTCGCCCGTTGGCACGGTCAGTGGCCACGAAACAGGAACCGGGCGATCGGGCGGTCGGCCAATTATCGATAAACATTGAACTAATGAAACGCTTCTTGTGCGGACGCGTTTTGCGGACACAATCGTGCGCGGCTTAAGGCGGCAAATTACCTCACTTTCTAAAGCCGGGTGTCGTGGACGGGAAACCCCCACAGTGTGGTGTTTTTCGCCGGAAAAGCGAACCACACTTTCTCTGGTGCGACATTCAATTAGTTTCGATTCCCTGCACCGGTACACGCTCGTTCCGTCGATCAATCGGAACGTCGCGGTTTTCCGGCTGTCACTAATGATTTGCATTTTTTTTGTTTCATTTCTTCTGCTTCTTCTTCTTCTTCCTCTTTCGCCCATCGGCAGCTCCCCCTTGCGGGACTCATCACCCTAGCGGCGGCCCAGTACGGACCGGCACCGCCGAGGCTGAACATTCCGGGTGCGATCGCGCTGCCCCCGATCCGTGAGGAGCGCCTCCTACCGCAGCACTCCCCGCAAGTAATACGCGTGCGCCGTCCGGGTGCGGTCCGCATCGCCGCCCCGAACGCCATCCACCACCACCAGCTGCCGTCCGCGGTTCCCAAATTCCACGATCCGACGGGCCCGATCGAGCACAAGCCGGTCACCGAGGAACCGGAGGACGACTTCCGGCCCGGCTTCATCCCGCAGCTCCAACCCCACCTTCAGCCCGCACCGGTGGTCCCAGCGGCCCCGGTACCGGCACCGTCCCCCCCGGCCCTGCAGTTCCCGATCCCCGCGGACGAGCAAACGAGCGAGCGCGAACTACAGCCCACTGTTCTCTCTCGCTTCAATGCACAGGAAAACCGACCGGCACCGATACCCCGTGCCCAAATCCCGGAGCGCTTCTTCGCCACCGACAAGGAACCGCAGCGGTTCCCGGTTGAGCGGCCACAACCGCAACCACAACCGACCCCCAAGCAGTACCGACCGGCGCCCCAGCAGATCGCTCGTCCTGCACCGATCGCCGCTCCTCAGCAGTCGTTCCGACAGCAGCAGCACTTCCAGGACGAGGATCGCCGGCCAGCGGTTCACCAGCAGCAGCAGCAGCAACCGGCCCGCCAACACCAGCAGCAGGAGCAGGACCGCAAGCGCAAACCAGTGGCACAGATTCTGCGCAAATGGCGCGAGGAACACGAGGACGGTTCGATCACGTGGGGCTTCGAGAATGACGATGGTTCGTTCAAGGAGGAGACGATTGGCATCGATTGCGTCACGCGGTAGGTGGTAGGACGGGATCGCAGTGGATCGGAGTGTTGCAATGCAATCGTGTCATTCATTTCAGCGGTCGCTACGGGTACGTCGATCCGGACGGTGAGAAGCGTGAGTATACGTACGAAACCGGCATCCAGTGTGATCCTAACCAGCGCGACGAGGACGACGAGGACAACCTGGAGGTAGACTACCAGGAGAACAAGGCAGTCCTGCCGAACGGGGTTCGGCTGGATCTGAACAACATGGGCAAGAAGCAGTCGAAGCGACCGGGCGGACAACAGCAGCAGCCCCAGCAGTACTACCGCAACTAGGCGGTTGACCCACGGGTCATCTCACCTCAACGCACGATGGCCGGAAGTGAAATGAAAGCGAATTCGAATGTAGGAAAAAGTTGTATTTATTACAAACACACGCGCTTATCGCTTTCAAGGGACATCCTCTTACATAGTTTGTTTGTTTCTAAGACTTAATTAATGAGGAAAATAATCGAAACTGCACAAGGTGAAATAAAAAAAAAGGATTCCGTTACAATGTGACGAATATGATTGACAAATCGGACCCTAACGAAAGTACTTATGCACGGGTCATCTTACGATTTACCCTATCCGCATTTACATTACAAGGGAGAGAGAAAAATCAATAATGGCAGATTGGGCAGTCTGGTTGGCTCGCTCACGTGTTATCTAGCATAGAGTGCCACCGGCGCACATAGCCTTAACGTACGCCACCTTCACTCAATCTCGTTGCTCACACCTAGTACGGTCGTTGGCGCCTAGGCGGCGGAATCCGGTTCGGTGGCGTGATGTTGATGTCCATGAAATCGCCGATGGTAAATTTCGCCTGGGCAAGTGTCTTAGAATCATCACCGCCCTTTTGACCGGAGCAGGTAACGCCGATTTCTCGCATGCGAAAGCTCGAACCACGGTCCGGGTAAACGACGGCAAAATCGAAATAGGTGCCCTTGCGCCGCGTCTCCGGGTTGACATCGCGCACCAGTGTCGTTAGCTCACGCAGCGTGGCGTCCATCCAGGTGTAGATTTGAAGCTCGTTCGAGGGCACATTACCGTACGAGTACTCGTTGGCCGTATGATGCCGACCGGTCGAACAGAAAACTCTCAGTAAAAGCGGGCACGTCTGGGAAATAATGTACAAGTTAAGATACGCAGCACTTCAAACAACAGGCCCTTTTACAAGCATACTTTCTCTCGATCGACCGTTTTTGGGGGCTGTTGCTTTTCTTCTACTATCATAGATTCTAAACCGGCCATGGTTATACGCTTCTAAGTTGATTAAAATTACTTTACAATGCGAGAATCACGTTCTAAATGAACCGAGGGTGGCCGCTTGTTTATTTGAGTTAATTTTTTCGGCTATTTGTTTGACAACTTGCTTTGACAGCCCTCTATCCATACAAGATCATACAAAACGAGATAACCCAAGGTACAGCGTTGGTTTAGACACCGTGGCATTATTCAGCGACAATTTTAAACATACAAACGGTTTGATCTTGCTTAATTTTATTCAGATAGTTGAACGTGCTTTATTCATCGAATAAGATTAGGTATACATAATTGTAAAAACATTAGATATTTATCATATTGTTAATTAATCTCTGATAACGAATGGGGACGGTCCCTACTCTTCCTATTTCTTTAGCACAGCTTTAAGCTCATTCATCAGCATTGATCCTACTACTAGCTTCTCACAGTTTACGGTAAGCGAAAAGGAATGTCCTTTTTCGGAAGTATTTTTCCTCTCCATCAGAACCAATACCATACTTTTCGAGCTTATTGTTTGTCCGGCAAATAGCAATCGTTGCCCGTTACTATTTGCATCGGTTGCCACACTCGCCACATTGCACGCTTCAAATACCGCCTTGTGGAGACTTTTATCATCGGGTGAGAGCGTGTCGCATAGCTGAACTGTGCACGAATGCTCCGTCATGCCGCGCAACTTTCCACGTTCACCATCGAAAGTGCTTTCCGTAATGGCCACCGATCGCACCATCTCGCCAACCGGCGCTTTAAGGGTTACGGTGCTCGTACCACTACCCGAGCGTATTTCGAATGGAACGGGCTGCGTAGAATCGTTAAAGTCAACACCAAGCATGCCCGTTACGGCTTGTCCCGGATTCAGCCGTCCAATTGGAGCGAAATCATTCACCGACATTCCGGAAGGAAGGTTAGACTTCTTGCCCATCTCAATGTCTAGCAGTTCCACGTTACCGTGATTAGTGAACGTCAACTCAACCGATACCATTCGTGAAGAGTACAAATGCGGAGATCGGACAAATCGATATTCGATTCCCAGTCCGAATCCGTTCACCTTGTTTAACAACTCACGCTTCTTCGACGGTATTATGCTAGGTCCTACCAATTCTAACCCAGAAGCCTGGTCGGCAGAGCTCATGGACGGTGCTGCCATTGGCGTAAGAAAACCACCCAAGGAGGGTGTCATAACAGGACCAATCGGTGGAATGTCGTCGAGATCAAGTAACAGATCCAGGTTGCTCTTGGTCGGTACTGCCTCCGTTGGTTTCTTCTCTGCGTCACGCGCTTTTACCTGCTTCTTTGTCTGAGAGGATGATTTTTTCTTTGCAGTGGATGAATCGGCCGACGAAGACGACTCATAGCTACCGCTGCTCTCGCTTTCACTGCCCTCTGTCGAGCTTTCCTGTTTTGATTGACTCGTGCCGTCCACTTCGTTGTAAGCATTCTTGGACGGTGGTTCTTCTTTCCGATGATTTGTCTTCGCCATTTCATTACGCGAACGGCTGTTGGCTTTTTTTCTTCCAGCACCAGTCGAAGCGGAATCACTCTCTTCGCTTCCACTACTGTCATTGCTGCTGCTGCCACTTCCAGTGCTACTTGAACCGCTTCCGGAATTAGACGATCCCGATGAAGAGGACGACGAATCGGAAACGGAGTCCGACGAAGACGACGAACCCGAACCTGATGAAGCACCCTCTGTCGTGCTGGATCTGCTGCCGTCTTCCGAACCGGAATAGAACGATTTTGATTTCTTTTTTCTTCGATCACCTTCAGCTGCAGTGTTGTTGCCAGTTCCCGCTCTGTCATGTCCGGCACGTCCCATGTACTCTCCACCACCCATCGGGGTAGGTGGTTCAACGTGTCTTACTGAGCTATCGGGCGCCTCCATTGGCCAGGCAGGCAAATCTTGGTAGCCGTTCGTTGGCATATTCAAGTAATGGGACAGCGATCCGAGCTGGTACTGTTTTCGACCGTGGTACAAACTCTCCAGCGTTGGGGCTGGTTTCTCAGAGAGAAAGATCTTCCTTGCTTTTGCCACCAAAATGGACCCGGCAGCATCCGCTCCGTCTGGGGATGCGAGTAAGAATGGTTTCAAGAAGCGTGCCCGATCTCGGATATCATAGTTCGGGTCGTAGCGGGCGAGATTGTGAAGATGCTGACAGAGGAGGGACGTTTGCTTCGGGTTGGTTATATGTAGCTTTACAGCAAGGTTCAGCACCTGCAGCTTCACGATATCATCTTCGTCGATAAAACTTTTCACAGCCTTCCGCAACACGTCCGGCGCAATTTTGGGCACTTTTTCGTTGTACTCGCCGATAAGCCACAGGATGGATGCCCGCGCGGCTGCCACCTGAATGAAATCCAGCAGCTTTGCCATCTGGGAGATTATTTCAAAATGCTCTTCCTTCTTCGTCTGCAGCAATTTCTTGATCACGACAACACTTTCCGCCACAACGTACTCTATCAAATACACGACAGGGAGAGATAGTATTGTTTACAAACTCATCAAGAACTCATACGATAAAATACTCACCATCCTTGTTGGACAACAGATGCACCAAACCACTCAGACACGTTTCCGTTACTTCCGAAATCGACACCGCACAACGCCCTATAGCCTGGATAGTAGAAGCTACGAATTCCTTGTCATTGCTGCTGATATAAGTTTGAAATTCACGCAGAATCACCGAAATGTTGGTACCGGTGGCCAAATTCGTTAATATCTCGAGCTTCAACAGCTTAATGTGAGTCTGATCACTCGTTCGCACAAAAAATGATTTGATGAATGGCTCGAAAATCGACTTTCTCTCAATGCTCATCGAGGCGATGCATGTTAGTACTATACTCTGCACTTCCTTGTAGCTTCGCAGCAACCGAATTAAAGCCTTTGCTACAATCTCCACCTCGTTGCGAGGCGCAACGTGATGGTACAGTTGGGCAACGGCCATGACGACGGAAGCATTGCGGCTCTGCAACAGTGGTTTGGTTTGTCTCAGCAACATTCGATGGTCCACATCGAGAATGTAGGTTTTGCGTGGCGACGCGATAGAGCTATCCTTTTGTTTCGCTTCGGACGGATCAGAATCAGACTCGTCATCATAGAACGGTTTAGTCCCCACCTCTTGATATTCGTAATCATCCTACAGATAGCAAAGACATTAACACAATATATCATAGTGTTGAGTAAAGTGAAATGAAAACTGAAATACCTACATCAGCATTCGGATCTAAGAACTGCGTTCGTGCATATCGAGTCAGCATGTTTATGATTAGCACTTGTCCCCATTCGTCCACATCCGCGAGCAGGTTGCACAGCTTGCGATAGTTTTTGTGAATCAGCTCCGTTCGTTCGGGACAGACTTCTTCAAACGCCATCACTGCCGATCCTACCACCAACGTGGTACGATCCGCCAACAGCTTTTCGATTACCACTATCAATTCGTCCTTCTGCTCCGGGTCGAGATGATACAATTTTGGTATTGCATGAGCGGCCGTCTTTCGAACGTACGGACTCATGTCGGAAGCGGAATCACGGATAGCTAGCATCACGATCGGCACAATCATCGATACGCGAATGCTAGAAAGCACACGCAAGGCACTTGCGCGAATGAGCTGATTGGGATCCTTCAGCGCGCGTTGAAAGGTGGATATCGAAAGCAATGCAAGATCCTGCTGCTCCTCTGCGTAGCGTACAAGATAAACGTACACCAGCTTTTTGACCTCGATGTTTTTCGAAACGACATTTTTTACGACAGCCGGGAAGAGGTCTGAAGCATCGCGGCCTTTAGCTATCATGCCGATTATTCGTTTCATAGCCTCCAGCTTCAAGCTGTCCTTGTTGCTATCGAGCATTTGTTTCAAATCATCATGTCTGTATAGCAAAAAAACATAGAAAAGTAGAGGAAACGAGATTGTGATAAGCAAACATGACCAACATATGGAAAGTCAAATTTCGGCACACTTACTTTTTGTAATCCGCATGAAAGAAGCCACCTTCGTTCGCGTATTCCGCAACTTCAGTGCGCTCGTTTCCATAAGCGGTCGACGCTAAGGCGCTAACTCCAATGGCAGCGGATCCTGAAGAAAGCATTTTTAAAGATTACCTAGGCTAATTAAAGCCTTTAATAGCACAAAATTCGAAAAGAAATCCAGAGAAGTGAACTACTTTCGGCGACTATATTTTGTTTTATTTTTTTAAGATATGTCAAACAATCTTGCCAACTAAACATTAACCAAGATACGTATACGTAAGAAGGGTCTGAAATTTGTTAAAGAAAATCGAAGAAGAAATAATACCTTTTTTATTTTACCCAGTGTTTAACGTACTAAATTGTTACTATACAAAATTTTCTGTAAAAAAATTATTTCATTACGAATATTATGTTTTAAAATGTGATTGAAATGAGCTCGCTCTTGAATTATGAAATCGAAAACAACCCGTTTCGTAAACAAATGTCATTGTTATTTGCCGGCTTTTCCTCACTTATACGTATGTTTGTTAGTTGGTGAACTATTATTTAGCATATTTGAAACAATGTCCGACTCTGATAGCAGCGAAGATGAAACAAATGCGCAATTATTAGCAGCAGTCGATACTTCGTTTCTTAATAATACAATGTATCAGCCCGCTTCGAAAAGTGATGCTTCTAAAAACCATGCAGAAGAAACTAAGGCTATCCCAGTTTCGAAAGGTGCCTTACTGGAAAATATATTATTGTGATAAACATATGCTTAAAACACGCTTATTTTCAGCAACGGAAGAGAGCGTTCCTAAGTCCAACCGATTCCTTCCTGAGGAAGAATCTATCTTTCATAGTGATCTTAACGTTCCCGCAGCGGTACAAAGACACACGGCTCACAAAATATCCAAGTTGCTTGAATCAGTCTTAGAATTTGAGGATCGCTCAGCCTGTGAACCTCCAATTGAAGCAAAAGAAAAATTGAACCAACCACAGAAATCAAAAGTTCGACTATTAGCCAGCTTTGACGAATTTATTGATCTCAATACCGACACTCCTGAGCCAATGGGAGCTACATCAAAACCGGCACCGATTCGTCGACGTAAAATTAGCGACGATCTTGATTCACCCACTCTACAGGAAAAAATTAGATCATCCATTTGTGACCCCAATTCTTTCGCTGAAGAAGTGCAGCAATGGAAAGGACCACGACAACGATCGACTGTGTTTCACTACAAAAAGAAAAAAAATGGTTCTTGTGAAGAAAATTCTAAGATGCACCAGGACGAATTCACCAAGATGCGTAACAAAAACCGATGGGATGAGTCTATGATAAGAAAGTTCAAAAAGCAGGGCAAAACCGCAATTAAAACATAAGACCATATTAAAATGTTTCCGTTTTTGTTATTTGCTTTATACACATAGTATCGTTCGAAGCGAGTCAGAAATATCCTACGATGTCTCTCTATATTACAATGATCTTCTGGAAACGAATTAAGAACGTTGTCGACTCCCACGATGGCAATTCGATTTAATGTTAGCTGCTTGTTCTACACTTCCGAATGAGAATATATTTTGGGGCTCAAAACGGCCACATCCAAAAGCTTCCCGAACGTTTCCCGTACCTCATCAGCTAACTTTTCAGCGTACTGTAATCGGCGGCTCTGCGAGCGCAGCTTGCAATCTTGCCCAACGAACAACGAAGGAAGGGAAGTAGAACGACCGAGAGCTGCTTGCGATTGTACTATCCGGCCAAGCTGTAGCAGAAAAAGTATGCACTCATCCAGCAGTGGCGGAAACGCCTCCGCAAAGCGCACAATACAGGGCAGCACGGCGCGGAACATCTCGATACGAGTATCGCCGGACAGCACTGGAAAGGGTAAAGGCAAATTTAGTAATTTTCACCGGTATTCAAAAGCACGTTAAACCTACCTCCAAGCAACGTCGTGAGCGTATTCATACAGAGCTTTGCGATGCTCAACGATTTCGGAAGCGCGTATTGTAGCGAAAGATGGGATGCCAAATCGATGGAGAAGATTTGCTTCTCCATTTCTGCCATACTCAGCAGTTCAGGTATGAAATCCAGGCAAATATGCATCGACGGAATACCACGCACCGTTATCGCGAGCAGTTCGCGGGGATAACCCTGAAAGTGGACCAGCTTCGCCAGTGACGGTTCCGCGATGAACACCTGATGGATGTATGAGCAAATTACCCCGCGAACCTCTCTTAGCGCCCAAAGGCGTCCCGGTTTCGTTCGATCTGCTTCTTTTTCAAGGCACGCCTCCAACAATATTTGCACAGCGACGCTCTCTTGCGATGCGATCAGCGCCAGCTTAAGTTCCTCTCGATCGTTGTCAGTTTTCACCTGATTCCCTATGTCGATTAAGGGCTTATCAAGCATGTGGCGAGACAGTTGGCTTCTCGAAGCCGCCAGAATGGCCTGCAGGATGCGGAGTACCACCGTGAGGGCGCTGGAACACCGGAAGACACGATCATCGCACCGTAGCACTTGCAGCGGATCTAACAGAATGTTCTCCTGCGTAAGAGTGAAATTTTTCGTCACATCATCCGCAGGCATCAAGGCGTTGATCGACATAACCCACAACCGCCGAGGAAAGATTGTGTTCAGCCGCATCCAAACCTGCCGGTATAGTTCCTGCAGCAGCAGTGGGATATTGTCATTGAGTATATGCTTAAAATACCGGATAAACGTTGGTGCCAATGGCCACAAGTCTAACGGCGATTTACGCATCATCTTACGCAGCAGTTTGATCACCCGCGCTGGATTGAGTTCGATTTCTTCGAACGCCTCGACGATCATGTGTTCGCTTATGTGTCCACCTGTCAGGTTATCACTGATCGGAATGGACTCCTCGTCTATCCAGTCGTCCACCAGCGAAAGGTGCGGAAAATGGGTAACCAATAAACGCAACAGCGGACTAAACAGAGCGCTGTACTCTTGCTGGTTTTTCTGTGCTTGTTGCAGCAGGTACTTGATGGGAAGCTCCGACATAAACTCGTTGCTGTAGCTCTTTACCTGCCGACCGCTAGCAATGATTTGCGGCATGCTGCTTAATCGCACATCCTCATAGAGCAACAGGTAGTAGAGGAGGAGAAGCTGCGGTGTAAGATTTGATTGGCGATTCCCCACATCATCCACTTCCATGGACTGTTGAAGATTGTCAGCCTTCTTCATTCGATCTGCAACACCAATGATCGGTGCAGATCCTTTGCTCTGCTGATCCTTGTTCCACAGCCCGGCCGCATTCTGGAACACCTGAGCAATCTCCTGCTCGGAAAGCGCTTTGTGAGTGTGTTGTTCCTGCAGACCCTTCTGATTAGGCAGGATAATTGAGCTAACGTATACCTCGATCAATGCCGGAAGCACCGGATGCATAGGCGTAACCGAGTTGCAAATTTGTCTATATATCCAACTTTTGATTGGAACCTTGTGCTTGGAAAAGGCACGCGACTTTAAAAGCTGATGAATGCAGTGCACCGGCAGATAGCCAGGAATGGTGGCGTTAAGGTTCAGCGTTACTGGCACCTTGACGGCGTGGGCCGCTACAACCTGCTCGGTAAAGATTTCTTGCGTAAAAATCAGCTTCATACGAGTGATCGTGTTCGGCCGTAGCGAAAATTTCATTCCCAACGTCGAGCATGCTAGCTCGCAGATGTGCGTGAGCTGGTTTCCGTGAAAGTGAATTGCCATCAACAGGAGCATTTCGCCGAACGATGCCGATACTTCGCTCACACTCTCAAAATACGCTTCCTCTTTGATCAACCACTGAATCCACTCAATCATCTTGGCCTCGTGAGATTGATGGGCTATGAGCGAGGGACACGCGATAAACATACAAAGTCCCAATGATACGAACCGAATCCCCGCCGGTGTTGGTGGAGGTTTACATGTGATCAATTGCATCAGCAGCTGAATTTCTTCATCGAAAAATTTAATTCCGGAAATGCCACGCAGCGCACAATACAGTCGCACGATGGCCGCAGCTTGCACGACAAGCTCCTCGGGTAGAGAGCCGTTTATGGACTGCAGGATAATGTTTTGCAACTGTTTCAACAGCTCCTCCCGTAGCTGATGTAGCACATCTCCTTTGCGTTTCTGACTAGTGCGGATGTAGAGCGCGAAGCTTGATCGAATGTTCTGATCGTTTCCCAACAGCAACCCGGACACGAACGCAACTAGGTTCTGCGGATCTTTGAGGCTCAGCTTGATCATTAAAGAGGGCATTTTTACGGTTTCCACACAGATAGTGCGCATCGAGAGCGCCTGGCTGGGATTCATTTCGCTTAGCTCGTACAACGCCGCCAATTTGACTCGACCGTCGGTTGAATCTTCATCGCTGTTCGTTATTAGCGCAGTTACCACTTCACGGAAGCAATCTGGCATGTTAGCAACGATCCAGCACACGATTTTTGAGCCATTACGTACATACAAAAGTGTTTCGATCACTTCCTGCAGATTCAACAGGGATGGAAGCTCAGCAAGCGCTATGCAGATGATATCAGCTATTTCCTCGAGATAAATCTCATTGTCAAACAGCTCAGAGGGACGAATCGTCAACTCATTTGAGGATGATTTTTGAATAGCAGCTTGCGTGACTATCTCGTTGATTTGTGCCTGCAGGTAGAACAGTTCAGACAGGACTACACGAACTTTGTTCGTGCCGTCAGCCCGTTCGAATCCCATCACAATACCGTTTGGGAGGCTATGAAATTGTGCCGAATCTTGCGTCGTGTATCCAATTTTTTGTCTGAAAGTAAACACAGCGTTCATTGCAGCACATGAAGCTATGATGAATATATGTACTACGCACCTGATTTGTTGCTCCTTTTTTACATCAATTTCTAATTCATGATAATTGACCTGTAGCAGCGATACGATATTATTTACCACTTCGATTCCTACTAACAACGACAAAATTTGCTTGCGTGCCTCAGCCCAGCTTTTGGTGTTGTCCAGTGGTGACAACAAGCTCATCCGCACCAGGCAGGGTAACAATGGGCGTATTTCTTGCTGACTGCAAGTAGCCAGTTGCGCTATATCTAGATTTTGCATAGCGCTAAACGCTTTCGACGTTACCGGGGCGATATTCATCGTTGCAATGGCTTAAAAAGAGCTTGTTCGACAGACTGTTGACGAAGCCGCGCTATTACACCTTATGAGTTCTTCTTCTTTTTCTCCAAGCAACTTAATACGCTATTTTCTGCTAAGTTAAAAAGCCCTCTTGTTTCCTCAAGCGCTTGTTGAAAGACATATCTTTTCTATACTGTTTGGCTGCATATTCCCAACAAAATATTGAGTAACAATCCAATTTAACACGATAAATCACAAAGATCCCCGCTATGTGCATCACCGACCAAAACAATATCGCCAAATACACTTACACCTCCTCTGACACGACAAACGTCAGATATGGGATTCCTTTCGGCGTTGATATACCGTCGAATGCACAAGGGTTAACTTAACAGAAATTTTACAAATAATTTCCTGTTTGAAACAAGATTAAGCCATTTTAAAATTCATACAAAGAATACTACTCAATGATGATTATACTACATGCTGACAGTTTAAGTTTTTTATTTGAGGTAGCTTTGCTTTCAAATTTGAAAACGCTCTAGAGCAGTTGAGTACCGATAAAGGAAGATCTATTGAAATTAGTAGTTTCAAAAATAATAAAACGTATAATGATGAACTGCCAAGGACATCCTATTGCTAGCCTATGAAAACTTCACAAAGCTGCAATTAGCATACCGGAACGAAAATAATACATTATTTATCAACCAACATCAAACTTTGCAAAAATAATTGTTTGCGATTGCAAAAATCAAACCGTACAACTATTTACGGTGAGCATAAATTGATTCCATTGGCACTGCATTGGGCGATTATCTTCACCTTTACCTTGTGCCGGTATGCCGCATCCACACTCAAGTGGCAAGGTTTCACGATCTCACTGTCGCGCACCATTGATATCTCTGTGCACCCTTAACATTGAATGTGGTAAGCATTACGAATAATTTCAACCGGCACGTTCCATTGTCACCACCATGTGCGCATATAAAGCAGCCGAAAGCGTGAGCAGTGGGAGGTACTCCCGAATCGACGACTAATGCAACCTGAGGCCAGACACTCGAACTGAATCCAACGTGCTCAATCGAACTAGGTACAGGCTCAGGCAAATCAGTTTGCGTTTGTGCTGCTGTCGTTCGGTGCGTGGAAAACTTACCAGCTCCTGAATTCTAACCGAGTGTATGTGACGTGAAAGTGATAGACCATTTCCAGCATGGCGTCGATGTGTATCAGCATAATAGTGATAACGGTTCTGTCTATGGTGGGTTTTGCGCTTTGATAATATGTAAAATAGGTATCTAACTTCCTTCTCCCCTGATGCCTATTCTCTTCAAGGTTTCTCTTACCATGTGCAAGCCATTTCTCGGTGATCTACTAACACGTGCGATTGCTTCTTCTTCCACTCCGGATGATCCCCAATCGCACATAAGCGATTTTCGCACGATGTCCAAAATGGACCCAATGGCAGAGAAGCTAAAGCTTGTCGATTTGAAAGAAAATCAGACGGCATCCACGACTGAACCAGAAATGGAGCCAAATAACGAAAACATTACTATGGCTCCTGTTCAAACCACGTTGTGGCAGCGATGGAACCGGACGGAATTTTTGGCGCGCATTATCGACGACATTCTCAAACCGGCCCAGGAGCGCATTACGCTAGTGTTTCGGACACTGGTACCTAGGGAGAGTGCAGGAATGCTTCCAGAAAATGCAGCACAACCCAAAAACTCGACTGCTGTGACAGATAAGCGCTTCAATTCCACCGGGGACGATGACACTGATGAGCTTAGTACGGCTCTTGAACTGCTGGCACAAGAGAACGAGCCATCGCTTATCGATCCGCCCATGAACGGAAGTACTCTGCTCAGTCAGTTGCAAGCCCGAAGGAACGTGCTGAGACGCCGTGTGGCAAAGGCACTGTCCTCAATAACGGGCCTGCTGATACTGGCGGCAAATACACGCAGAGAAGCCAAATCTCGCAGTACCCGATCGATAGAACTGCCCGTTGTGGATGATCAGCACTATTTGCAGGATTTTTCGAACGATGTGAACCCTTACGCTGACGAACTTAACACGGCACATGAAGTAGAATACGATGATGGCGAAGGAGGCGAAACTTCACGGCGTAATATGGAATCGTTCGGCATATTTATACTGGAGGTGTTCGGATCAATCGTAGGATTTTCCTGGGGCATATTCAAACAAGTCCAATCGTTCTGGTTGTAGTGGCTAGGTTTCAGTACATTTTCTAGACTGTATTAAGGCGTGTAAATATATTATTTGTATTACATTTTTTGTTCCTTCGTAAGTAAACGCGAGTTTTTTAAGCTGGCTATATCACAATCCAAAACGCAATGGCGGCACGACCTCCAACACCATCGTCAAGACGCTGTTACGCGTATCCAGATCTGTTGAGGGATGAGACAAAGGAGCGAATAATTCAACATCGAAATCATCGGCGATCACAGTGACAAAGGTCAGTTTCACTTACCGGCAATCATTTGCTTCGTTCGGGAAACTACGTCCGACTTTTCGATGTCCTTGCGTTCAAGTAGCTGCGTCAACGAGTACCGCAGTTGCTCTCTGGCGGTGGAGAAATTCATCTGCATCAGCTCGTCGATAATCGCTTCCGAGTAGCCCTAGTATAGGCGGGGAAAGACATTGGAAAGATTTGCACATTAGACGCCAAATACAGTACCAACAGCCGTTTGCTGAGTATCCGCATATCCCAAAGAGCATACCTCGTACACGTTGTACATGAACTTTTTCGCTTCCCGCTTGAGAAGATCATACAACACGAGCATGTGGAGGTACGGTTTCGTCGGTGGAACCCGCTTTTTGCCACCTTTCTTGGTGCCCTTCTCGAGCACGACTATCGTCACGGCTCCCCGGTACTGATCGTCGTACAGACGGCGAAACTCGTTGGCGTTATCCTCCGGTCTGAGGGCTAGCGGTTCGTACGGCTCTCGGTTGAAGTCCTGCAGCACCTTCGCCGGTAGTGGATCCAACAGCTGCACATTCAGTGGAGCTAAGGGAATTCGAAAGCAAGCACCACGTTAGTCACACGAGACCTTCCAATCGTCTGGTTCATTGCTTTTGCAAATTACCACTGTGTTGTGCCTTTTTCCGTTTGCCTTGCAGGAACCACTCTGCGAAGGGTTTGTCACTCCACAGCAAGCTCTCGGTGGTGGACGTCTCGGTTGTTTTCGGTGGTTCCGTAGATTCGGTCACTGCACTGGCCGTTGTCGTTCGAACCGTCGTTGTAACGACCGTTGGTGGGGGTTTCGCTGGACCAAAGTAGCCCGGTTTGTGTGGACTCGTAGGATGCATGGACGTTGTGTCTGAAATTTAGGGAACCATATTCACACATTCAGCAGGGCGTTCTGCACAGATTAAAGACCTTCATTCTAACCTGCTGTTGGTTGGGTCGTTACGACGGGACTGTCTTCTGGGGGTTTGGTGCTTGAGGACATTGCCGTGGTGACCGGACTGGACGTTGTTGTAGGAGCCATACTTGATGCGGTTGTCGTCGGACGTCTTGTGGTCGTTGTGGGTTTCTCTTCCGGTCCACCCTGGGGCGTGGTGAGCAGCGGTTCGTACTGGATCATCTCGATGCAATGGTGCAAAATTTGCATCGTCACGGGAATGTAGTTATCCACCAACAGTGGGCCCCTTTCTGCCAACTTCTCGAGCTCGTCAGCCAGTGTGTCATTCGATGCATGTATCTATGTGTTCGATCGGTGGAAACGTATAGGCGATACATGATAACATATTTTGTTTTGGAGAAGGACTTATGTGCTTACTACCATTTTATTATTATTTTTTTAACGAACAATCACCAAACGATAATTTCTAAACGTTACTTTATAAATTCGAGATAAATAGATCCACTGATCTGAGGTTAAATTACAAGTTGTGCTCGAGCAGATGGGCAATCAAATTCACTATCAAAAGCTTCCCAAAACTTGCCACTTTGTCGAACCAGGTATTCGCGCCAAAGATCATGATCATTACGCATGAAAAAATTGACACGAGTCATGTGTAGTTCTTTTAAAAAAAAACCCCCATTGCTTAAAACGTAACACTGCCACTTTGCATTCGCCTGAGTTTAGATTCGTGTGTTTCGTGTACTCCATCGTGCGTTTCCTCACTCACCGGCTGCAACCAGACGGCCAAAAGGGCACACGTAGAGAACAGGATCAGCTTCATGGCACAGCACGCACTCGTAAATCGACCGACCTCGGTTAGCGTCTGGGGAAGCACTGATTTCGATACGTCACCACGCGTGCGATCGAATGCGCGAATTCCGATGCCCATTCCCGATGGGGGCCTCCATTCGCATCGTCGACAGGATGTCGGGAGACCTGAACCCAGTCCGTCCCACTCTCGGGCGGTAAGACGACAGGCAACAGGCGACGGCTCCATATACGAACAACGGGAACAAACGGGAAGGTGAGGCCCACCATGCGCCTCCTCCCAAACGCCCGGACGGGCTTCCCCACAGACGATCCGATCGTGAGGACTTGTTTTTGTTTCATCTGCTTTAACGCCTGATTGCTCTCTCTCTCTCTCTCTCTCTCGCTATCTCTCCTTCGATGTAGGGAATCGCAATCGGAAGGAACGGAGGGAGCACCGATTAAGGGTGGGGGCTACCCGATACGCATCCCATTACCCAGCAGGGCAATGTTGTCACTTTCTCTTCCCAACCAGCAGCACTGGCGGTTAATGCGGTTGATGCGAAATGGCTGCCAACAAAGCTTTGGACAACCCCAACCAGGTAAGGGTCCGACAGGGCGGGTCTGGCGTAAAACAAACAAACTGTTCGATGAGTTCCAAACGGCTTCGAACGGCTCCGAAATGGGAGAGACTTCAACGCCGTGACAAGCGACGAACCGGCACGCGTTCTGTTCGCTAATTTATTTAAATTATGCGTCAGCTGCATATAAGGGCGTTTATCGTATCGCGCGAGTCAAATCCGACGGCACAGACTCTAGCAATCAGTATGCGGTAGACTTTCTCGCATGGTACACGGTCGACACGAGACAAATGGTGCGTACGTTGTTCAGGAAGCCCGCGGAATAAGCCACAGCTAATCGCATACCATTACGAGCCCCTTCGTTGGCTTACGGATACGGTGCCGCGAGAGGCGTAAAAGTGCACGAAAAATGTACCTCCATTAGCCGGATGGTTTGGGAAGGCCTATCAGCCGCCCGTGGGGAACCAGTTTTCCCGAAAATCAGTTCTCGCACACACCAACCGGGACGGGTGGTTTGACATTTACCGATATTTTGAATAAAAAAACACTTTGCCCTCCAAACAGCGGGTGCCGAAAATGTATGACACAGTGAATACGGTTATGTGCGAACACCGAGCGATCGTTGACCTTTTGCGGAGATGATCGCATTATTCAATATCCTCGTCATATGTTACGGCCCGGTAAGGCCAAAAGGGGGAGTTTGGCACGATGCTCGAAAAACTAGTTTGATTACCGTTCGTGAGCAACGCCCGTTCGGACGCCGGACGTAGCCGTGCAGTCGCCGCATTAGCAAATGACGGTCCTGTCCCTGGCCCTGCCCTGTCCCGTACAAGGGGCAAGGCCGTTAAATCCCAGACCGATGCAACCGATAACGGGCGTCCATGTGCCGGTGAAACCATTGGCGAGGGTAAGCGCATATTTTTGCCTTTCGTTTCGCTTGTCACGATGGCATTGAACTTGAACGAGGGAAGAAAAATAACCACGCACCGCGAAACGGAGAAGGTCAAAATACGATCAACTGCACTCGCGGAGCAAAACCGATGCAACGGGATGCACCAGAGATGCCCGAGATCGAGAAATCGATGATTTCTCGCTGCACCCAGCCGTACGGAGATCGATCGCAATCGGACTGCGCAGTTGGAAAACTTTTTCTTTCGAGGCACGCGAAGGGCTGACAAAGGGACGAGCGAAAGGAACGCCAGCGGGACGTCTGTCGACTGCACAAAAGGTGCGATGCATTTAGCGCAAAGTGGCACGCGAAAGAGGGAAACGTGCGAAAAAGAAGCACACAACCAGCGGCCCCCTTTTTATGCCTTTTCTCATGCACCCTGGCATGGTAAGGGCCTGACTGAGTGCTAACCACGTTGGGATAGGTTGATGAAGAGGTGTGAACAAACATGCGATAAGCAATAGCACGGCTTCTGTGACGATGTGACGATGGTTTCGCGTGCGCACGCTTACGCTTTTTTAGCCAACGGTTTCTAAATGACACGTGCGCGTTGGGACAAAATATTTGCTCCAACCGTTTAAACACTCCCTCGCGATGATCTCGTTTCGTTGCTCGTACGCATAACACTTAAGAGTAGGCTCGGTAAGAAAGTGAATAAAAAGGACAATAAATGGGGAATTTCACCACGCTAAAAATAGCCACCAGTGCAATCCGGCTTCACTGTCATCTTGCGTGCGTTACGTTCCGATAACGCGCACCGGTAAAATGCCAATCGAAACCGAAACCAGTTTTGTATAAGGAAGTATCATCGACCGAAATAAATACGCTTGTTTTGGAGTGGTTTTTTTTTCTTGGTTTGAACTCCAATCGGGTGGGATATTGCGTCGCAGATTTCTGACCTGTTTTTATCAATTACGTTGCTTTTAAGAGGTGAGCAACTCATCGTGTGCTTTGTATTTTGCCAAGCATAGGTATCTTTCATTCCGCGGACCATGAGCGCAAATGAAACCAGTTCTCTAATTTAATTCAATTTACTCATTATCCTTGTTAAAAAAATAAAGCCACAATGAAAAACAAGCAACATTAATCCGATTGTATCTTACATCATAGTTTATGCATATACTTTTTATTACATCAACGATCAGCATCGATAAGGGGACTGTTCAATATTTGCCCTGGTAGTAGGCTTTCCGGATGCTGTTTGTTTGCATGAGGAAGTTCCATTCATTCAATGTTCTCCGTTTTCTGGTGCCACAATTTCTCCCATGACGGTGTGTGGACCTTTGCGTAAGATTGTGCAGATTTGCTATGTTTTGTTTCGCTTGTTGTGTTCAAATCCATCCAGTTCTGTTTCGTTCTGAGTTCATCAATAATATAGCGCATTTTATACTGGCTTCAACCCTGTTTCTGCACTAGAGATGTTCATTGTTTATCACATGTGTAGTCATTTCCCGTATTGTTACAGCGATCGAACGCCCTGCCGTCGCTATGAAATGGTAAATTCGAATAACCTTCAGCACAACGGAAACTAAAACCTCACGATCTTCATGTGATCGTGTGTTGCTGGTGCATGTTTTTATCGATAGTTTTTTACACGTTATTTCGTCTTCAATCATCGCTTATTTTCAACGAAATCAGGGTTGGATGATGATTTCGTCCTGAAGGATATTCCATACGCTCATGGGCCACTTGCAAACAACGTAATAAAAAGTTTTGAACGTAAAAGTACACCCTTTACGCTCGTCAATGATTGCCTTTATGAACACTCATCAGTAAACAAAATTAAAACCCTCAACTAACGATTGCATCAATCAGTGATTATTATTTGCTGGGCTCGTGTCGTGATTAACTGCCGCCAGGATTTAATATATTTTTTTACACTTTCTTTTTGGCGCCTTGCACATCTCCACCCTTGCGTGGCATTTTTCAAAAGTTTGAGTACTGTGTCTGAGCCTTTGCATTCAGACTAAGGATTCGGAGCCACACCCTGGCGCAATTGTGGAAGTCAAACATACCGCACCGGGGTGGTTGTGTCTATCGGGTCTGAGAGTAACTACAATGGGAAGAGAAATATGTTCCTTTATCATACGATAGAATTGCATTACATGTTACACGAAAAATGGTATATGTATGTATTTCATTTGTTGGTTGCTTTTTTAATCCACATCCTCTCCCAATTCGTGTGCTTTGTCTTAGCATAAGTTTTGCTTTTATGGGTTACTTGTTTCGAATGTTTGACGAATATAACAAATTCCTTTCAGCACGTCCGCGTTGGCATTCTATTCGGATACCGAATACGTTGCCCGTTTGCTGACGCTTCGTACGGAAACTCCAAACGAAACGAACGTAGCGTTTATCGTAAAAAGCATAAAATATCTCTCAAAAACTCTACTCAACAACGTTTAGCAAACAACAGGAGCGCAACATTCCGTTGCATTGTCAATCCCTTTCACATTTGGCTCTACTTCGAAAATGATTGATTTGTTGAATAGATTATTACCCATTCGCACAGTGTTCGCATTCGATGCGTGTGGTGCGCGTTTCTTGATTTGTTTCTGAATTATCTATAAGTATTTCTTTTTTATTTTTCAGTATTTTTTTTTCTTTTGCTACTATCCTGGTATCCTCTTCGTCCTAACGATTTCTTCCCTTACTTACATTAGTTTTTGAATTTCTCCATTATCTAGTAAGATGCAATGATATACTGTATACGGTACATGCATGTAAGAGTACGTTTAATGAAATATTATCTACGTTCGCAAATTGTTCCATTATCTATCCTTACGATGACTACGACAAACTCAGTGGCATTCCTTCGGCCGGTTTTGCTACGGGGATGTTGGCAAATATAATGTTAATAATGTGGGATTGTATTTTTATTTGGAAAGGCTTAGATTATGCGCATTTTACCGGAACGATCTCTTGGGCGAAGAACGGCTGCACTTATTGAGGTAGTATACACAGGAGACATGGAACCACAACAAAGAACCATAGTAGTTCCGGTTCCGGATTATGTTCCTTAGCTCTAGTGTATGCTGCCCTGTTGAAAGTTTTAAAAGAATTTTCCTACGTAGACTCAACAATTGATGGGGATTTACTTGGCAGGAAATCTTCCTAACCTGGAATGCAACATAAAATACATCCACATAATACTGCATAGACGTAGCTTAGTGCTTGAAAAACCTAACAAAAACAAGCAGCACATACTTGTCGTACCACCCAGAAAGGGCGAGCCACTGTTACACGTATTTACACTCACTGCTCTCATAATTTTTTCACGTAAATTAAGGACTTCGGCAATGTCGGCTAGTGATTCTTTACGACTTGTCTCCTTTCTAGCCACGCTCTCGTTCAACTACTCTCCACGAGGCCACCTAAAATGAAATACACCTCCCATCCAACACGACAGCTTGCTATAATTGATCCACCTCCACGGCACGCGGTGGTCCAAAGTCAGAAAATGATACTACAATTGATTGATTCGAGTACGATTTCCTGTATGTTGTCACCGAGTCAGCTCGGCAGCCAGAGCCCGCTCACATCGCAGGACATTCCTCCGACTCGTGCTCGGACTCCTCCGGAAGCGTGTACACGCCCGTGTTCAGACTCGCCGCCATCATCCCATGGCCGTGTGGTGTATCCGTCCCAAGTGGCAACATCTGAGGGCCACCGACACTAACGTCCGGTAGCACAGACCCGCCTCGATCGAGCAGTTCCGTTGGCAAACCCGGAACCGGTCCCGGACCATTCGGTGCCATCGTCACGATGGGTATGAGCTCATGTCCCACTCCATGATGAACCGGATGGCAATCGTGCTGTAGATGCAGTTGGCCCAGATCCGGCTCTTGGGCGAAGATTACGGACGTCGGTGTACCTGTGAAGTGAGAAGCAGATAAGACACGCATGCATAGAAGCTGCGCCCATTTGGCACCCCTGTGAATGTTGCCAAAAAACCCATCGAAGCGTCAGGTAGGCAGTAATTGAATTACTGTTCGCAACAATCGTCGCACACAATCGAGACTGTCGTACGGCAGCCGCCTCGGTTGACTTCGTTCGTTGACGCTGCACTATCGCCCGACTCCTTGAACGGTCTTTGATTGGCGCCTGATTAAATTAGAGCCCATTTTCAATTTACCCACTCCCGGTGGCGACCGGGTGGTTCCGTTTCGGCTTCCGCTTGCATTGTGCCTGAACCACGGAGCCACCCGGAACCGGCACTTGGTAAGAAGCAAAGTCGGCACGCTCACCGGTATCGATGGTAACTCAATTAAGGACATCGCTATGCCGTGCTTTCCCCACGCGGGTTGGGTGTGTGGTTCCACGACACGCACCGGCATCTCGGTTACGTTTGGCACCTTCACTTCTCATGGACCATCGCCAGCCAGAAGCTCATCCCTTGACACCGCGTTAACCATTCGCCACCGTTGCTCTTTGGGAAAACCACAGGCACAAAACACAACCACACACACACACACACACACCCACTACACAGCCCACTCACCGGTAATCAAGGTTTCCTCGGTGGGATTCCGCTGGTACAGGTTCGTGTTCTTCTCGTACCGTCATGAGGCGAGAAACCTTCGCTGCTCGTTGTGTGTCTTGAGCTCCTTTTGCATCTCCACCATGTGGCGCAATCGGTGCAGGATCTCGTCGTGCAGCACGTTGAAGCACATCGCGGTCAGTGCCATCCCCGCCATGATGTATCCTGCGCAGAACCACGTGGTCGTGGTGGATTCGCGCCGTCCGGGTGGAGCTAACGCGCCAAACCCAATCGTCGATAGGGCCATGAAGCAGAAGTACACACCATCGGAGAGTGGCAGTGATTCGAGCCGGAAAAGTGTCAACGCACCGACCACGATATAGATGGACATCATCGCCACGCAGAGAAGGATCGGTGCGAGGATGCTTAACCCGTGCATGGACGCACGTGAGCCACTATCGCTGCTTCCGGTTGTGGAATCGTGATCTGGTGTGGTTGCTGAAGGGCCCAACATTGCGAGCTGCTTCTCTGGCGAGCTGACGCTGTTTTGGAGTGATCCCGAGCGCACGTAGTACGGTTCTTGCCCTGACAGACCCACATGCTGTTGCTGCTGACCGAGGTGTTGCTGATGCAGCTCCATTTGCTGGCGTTTGCGTTTCATGCGCTTTTCCTTCTCTTCCATGCGTTTTTCGTCGTAACAGCAGTAGCCACAGTTCGAGCAGAGGCAGCAGCATAACACTCTGTTGGAGGAACAAGCACCAAAACGGTCAGCAACCGTCGATTAGGGACTCCGGTTTTCGGGACTTACCTCGAAAAGACACCACGAGCCACCTTCGCCAGCATGCCACCGGTGCTGGAAAGGTACACCAGTGTCAACGGAATACCGAGGACAGCGTACGCCAGCGTTATCATCCGTCCGAGCACGGTTCGTGGTGCAACACTGCCATATCCTGTAACCGGGGGAGGGTGAGAAAGAAATCGAAACCATCATGCAACCGGAGGCTCATAAACCGTTACGCGTGCGTTTGGACAGGATGGCTGACGTTACAAAGGGCTAATGGAAGTGCTGTCCGAACTGGTGGGGGTGGCAGTGTTAGCAAAACCATCATCACGAGAAGGACGTGACCAAGCGGCAGGACACGTGCGGATGGGCCATCGATCCTTGGAAAAGGTGTGGAAACGTGAGAACAAACCCTCCCCGGACAGGTCGACCAGTCGACGCCGGTAAGTGCAGCAGTCCAACATTTTTGCGAAATGGAACCATCAACATTGGGCATCAGGGGCAGGAGATGGGAGGCCTTTAAGTTTTTACGGTCTGGACCGACATTCAATCTGACCCCGGGCCACACTTGCCCAAGACGAGAGAGAGCGGCCAAAAGATAGCGGCTTCGAAAGGAGCGAAGAAGCAGGCGCCCTTAATTGCTTTTATCACTTTACTCAATGTGCCGTAAATGGCCATTAATCGTGTCGGTCGGGGAAGGTAGTGGCAGGTAGGTAGAGCACGGGAAAAGGACGCCCGTCCGTCAAGTTCACATTTACACCCGGTGCTTTCAACTTCGACGTATGATAGCGAGAAGATTGCGCGCCAGCTTAACCTCCAGGATGGGATCGAGTACTTACCGATCGTGGTCAGTATCGTAAGCGAGTACAGGAAGGCTCGAGCAAACGTCCAATTTGGTTCCTGTCCGTGCACCGGATCGTGACCGGTCCCGTGTGGACCGAGAGCCGCATGCTGCATGCTGTTGATCTGGGACATCTCCTCCAACAGCCGGTTTACGAACTGCTCCTGAAAGCGAGCGATCTCCATCGACGCCAGTCTATCGTCCATCACGAGCCCAGGGAAGAAGGAGAAAACGAGCGAAAGATCGAATGTGTGGGTGTTTGAAATTTAACATCCCAAATTCCTGCGGCTTACCGTGTCCAGTTTTCCCGATACAGGATGTTAAGTGACACCGTGATGTCCCAAATGTTCTCGACCGTTTTCTGACGCGCCTCAACCGCCTCCAACAGGATCAGCTGTGGAAAGGTGAGATTGGCCGCATCATGCCGGCCATGGTAGCCGCTCACAGGCAACTGCTTCTGATGTCGGTTCGTCGACGCCAACGTGCGCTGTTGCATCTGTGAAGCGCCACCCTCGATCGCGAGGAAAATGAACGATCCTGTGAAGCGTGCGATCGGTTAGCGGAGGGGAACCTAAAAGGAGAAGAAGGACCACAGCAAGACTACTTACCCAACAGAGTGTACGCCAGCAGCAACGTGCACACACCGATGTTGGTGAGCAAAGCAGCCCAAAAGGTGGAACTACCGCGGGAATCGCCACAACACGAGCAACACCGCGATCGAGCCGTGCCATCCTTGCTGTGAACCGTAGTGCTGTGTTTGGTCAATGTGGCATGAGTGCCACCCTTCAACACGGTGCTCGTCTCGCTGGTACAGTGCATCGCCTTCACGCCCTTCACCGTGGAGGAGGGCTTCATCAGCGGTGCGTACGTGTCGTAACGGTAAGGCTCGTGGCCGTCCTTTTCGCCCATATTTGGTCTTCCCACGGCTCACCGGTCCTGTGGCATAGCGATGTCGAAAGCTTCCGCTGACTCTACGTCCACTGGCACTGGCCGGATGATACGACGGATCTTTGTTCGAATGACAACAATGGCCAAAAAGGGCTGCAAAAAAATGCGAAAATCGTCCACCGCAGGCGACACGACACGGGACTTTGAAACGTCAACTGTGATCAAAGCCGTGTTCTAGTTGTGATTTGTTTTATTTTTTCTTACTCCTTTCTCCCTTCACTCACACTCGCTTTCTCTCTCTCTCTTTCACACACTCACGCAATGGCTCACTTGCGTGTGGAAAAACTTTCCCGCGTGCACACACCGTACCGTTTGCCGAAATTACGGCTCGTCACACATTCGTCAAATCACGCGCGCACAAACACCCCGACCCCGATACTGAGGCGCGCGCTCGAGCTGCAATTGTGTGTGGCAAAAAGGAAGGAAAAACGTCAGAGCACAAAATTAATCACACCACCATACCCACGCACCCTCTCGTCCAGGACACAGGCTTGCGAATCCCTATGCCGAACCGATCCGAGGGATTTCACGAGAGCCATTCCGGGGCCAGGAGTTTGATACCAAAGTATAACGGCGTGCATGCGTGCGTGCGTGTGTCTGTTCGGTTATGTGCAGTTGTTCCCTAGTTGTTTTTTTTTATTTCGGCCTGTATGTATGCTGCGCACCAGCCCTACAACCCCACAAAACCACCCAGCTAACTAACTCCCCCCACCCAGCCAGCAGCCTGCTTAGCATAATCGTCCCGTGGTGGGCCCAAATAATCCCAGCACATCTGCTGGCGCTGGTGTAGCAGCAGGGTTGGGAAAGCGATTTTGGGAGGTAGTTTTGGGTAGTGTCCGACTTTTGCTAATGTGTCACTTTTGACTCCTTTTTGGGCTCCTGTTGGAACCATGGGTGCTCTCATGGAGGCGCCTGGTTGATCAAACTCATTCGCACCCGCACAACAACCCAACCGGGTCGCTCGTTTAGCGATAACTAAATTCCCAAACGATTCGGTCCCCGGCACCACGGCGTAGGGCCGAAGGATGAAGGAATTATCGCCCAAGCGTTTTCCATGGAAATTTCACCCAGCGGGTCGATAGAACGCGCGACCATCATCGATGGTGCCACCAGCTTTACCGAGTGTCCCTATTCACGCTGCAGGAGGCCCTCGAGTACGATGGAGCCCCTGCTTGTGGGTCCTTCCCCTAAGGGAGAGTGTCACCTTCGCCGCTGAGGCGGGACGCTTTGATTGCGCCTCTTCCCAGGGTGCCCTCTTTCCCTGTTTTCACTGCGTCGGGATGTCCTTTTTCGACAAAGAGGGAGCCTTGCGCTCGCACACCACACTTTTCATGGCCCACAAACTTTGGCACGCGAAACACACACTTTGGGGACACAACTTTTCGCGGAAAACCCCTCGCCCTTACGTTCACCACTTGCTCACCGAGCCACTGCCTCTGCCTCTTGGGCACAATCTCACTGGTAACAAGGAAAACTCTTAATACATGCCAATCAGCGGTGGCCCACGCGCGCTAGCGTTTCTATCATTTTACGGAGATGCTAAATTTGCTAATAAACCATAAACCTCCACCCTATCCACACGCAAACACACACACATACACAGGCAGGCAGGCAGGCACGCAAGCATCCATCCACAAGTCGGGGAAGGGAGTAAGAAAGGAAGAGGGGACTCATTTGTGGCCACTTCGTCCTTACCTTCCGACGAGAAGATTTATTTATGTTCTCTCACCCTTAGCGAGTCACTTCAGCCACTACACACCGAGTCTTGGAGGGTCCTGCAAGGCGCTACAGCCTCAGGCAAGAGGGGGCCCTTGGACAGAGCTCTGGGCAATAACAAAGCACGAATCCCTGTGCGCTTTAACGCTCGCTATGCCGTGCAACAACAGCGAGGGAAGATGAAAAAATGGCAGCACCAAAAAGTGAGGGCTCTCGAGAGTAGGAGCAAAAAAAAACCAAGAAGAAAAGCCAACGATGACTATCTCACAGCCGCAGCGCTCTCAACAACCGTGACAGGTGGAAAAGCCTCTCACCGCTTCCCTGCACCGGAACACCCGTTTGCACTGGCCTGCATGTGTCACGTCACCACCAACGTTCAACCGACGACCGCGGCCAACCACTGGCCAACACCGTTCGCCCGCTTCTGGATGGTTTTCGTGGGTTTGCGTTCATCTAACGCCTCGGTTCGAAGATGCCACCGAACCACCCTGTGTGCGTGTGCGGAGTGTGAAAATTGCGCCTGCTCCGCTCGCGAAAGAAGCCACAGGATCCGATGGAGCACACGAGAGGACGAGAAGTTAAAGCGATGGAAAAACAGCCGGAAAACGGGAGAGTGCTCCGAAAAGAGCGAGCGAAATGTAATGTGCGAGAGAGAGAGAGAGCGAGAGCGAACAATCGGATGGATCAGGAATGCCTCTCCCGTCGCAGCTATAATCCTTTACGGGTGCTTCGTTTGGCTTTATGGTTTAAATTTTCGATTTAATGCGACTTCATTTGAAAGGGATTTTTATCGCACGCTGCCCGTGAACCCGGAGATTTGCAATCGTTTTTGCAACAACTTTTTTAATTGCATACACAACTTGCAGGTCCTAAAACAATGTTAATTTGCTCGTCTGTATTCCTCCAGCCGGGGGCGATGTAAAGGCAGTAATGCTACACGCCAATTACATCGAGCATATTGATTGTTGATTGTGTAAATTTCCACCATTAGAGGGATTTATTAACTTAACACCTCCGTTGAACATCGTTCAAATGTCTACTCAACACGTGATTTTATACAAATCACCAGGCTGCTCCATCGACTTCAAATTGTCTCACTTTTGTTTTGTTGGCTCACTTTTGTTTTGTTATTTGAAGCAATTGAACATTAACGCCGATATTCTAGTCGGTTAGTGAATCCTTTCGCGAGAAGCTCGTTAAAGTTATCAAAAAATCTTTTACAAAAATAAAAATCAAAAATGCATCAAAACTGCAACTTGTGTGTATATTGCATTCCACAATGCATAGCTTCCACAATCAATAAATCAGCGCTCTTTAACCAAAGATAAGAGCTTTATCAACTATTTCACATCCGTCCAGCGTGTTATGGTGGATTGGAAAACTAACACGCTCTTTGTACCATTCGATTAGGGAATTAATTCGCTTCGGCACGACCACACTCGACCGGCACCGGGTGGCGGTTTACCAAACACACCAACACCATCTCGCACGGGATGGCAACTGCAGCGGCAACGGGTACACTCGTGCATCGCAATAGCGAACGGTACGTGCACTCGCGGATGCACTATTTTTGCACCCCAAAAACTAACCACATCGTTTCGCATGTGTTTTCTCGCATGTGTGCAAAAGCCGCGGTCGGCCCACTGAACGCTCCCATCGTCACCGTGACAACGAACGCAGTAGTGCTGCAACGGTTGCTTCGATACGATCGCGTCCGAGTGAGAAATAAGCTGTCAGAATGATCAAAACAGGAATGGGATCAATTGTGCCGCGATTCCTCCGTCAGCAGGTAAAACTTCCAGTTCGTGAAACGCCTCAAGGTACGATGCAGTTCATACGGGAACACTTATCTATTTTCCCTTCCAGACGGTGGCGGTACCCTCCGCAGTGGTGTCGGTGAAAAATTATGCAACCGAAGCGACATTCGAGACGAAGGTAAGTGCCGCGGGATAGTGCAGCGTACTTTGCAAATCCCACCGGTGACCTTGAAAGTGGCAAATGGCGCAAAACGTTCGCACCGTAACACACTCCGAACGGAATCACTCACGTTCAGCTGCCTTTTCCAGCCGTTCAAGCTGCACAACCTTAAGGAGGGCCCACCTACGAAGGGCAAGGTTACGAAGGAGGAAGCCGTTGGATATTACCGGCAAATGCAAACAATCCGCCGACTCGAGACGTCCGCCGGCAATCTCTACAAGGAGAAGCTGGTTCGCGGCTTTTGCCACCTGTACTCGGGACAGGAAGCGTGTGCGGTTGGTATGAAAGGCGCCATGCGCTCGCAGGATAACATCATCTCCGCTTACCGCGTGCACGGGTGGACCTACCTGATGGGTGTTTCTCCGCTTGGTGTGCTGTCGGAGTTGTCCGGCAAGCAAGGTGGTTGTGCGCGTGGTAAGGGCGGCTCGATGCATATGTACGCGCCCAACTTCTACGGTGGCAACGGAATTGTGGGAGCACAGGTTCCGCTCGGGGCAGGTGTTGCGTTGGCCTGCAAGTACAAGGGAAATGGAGGCGTTTGCTTGGCCCTTTATGGTGACGGTGCTGCCAATCAGGGTCAGATTTTTGAGGCATACAACATGGCACATCTGTGGAAACTGCCGTGTATTTTTGTGTGCGAGAACAACGGCTACGGTAAGAGGAGCGCATGTTCGAATGGTACTTCACCGATAACTTCTAATTATCCGTTCTCTGAATGCATTTAGGCATGGGCACGAGCGCGGAACGTGGTTCTTGCAACGTCAACTACTACCAGCGCGGAGACGTGCTGCCTGGTATTTGGGTAGATGGTATGGATGTCGTTGCGGTGCGTCTCGCTACCGAGTTTGCCATTAACCACGTGCTAAACATTGGCCCGGTGGTGATGGAAGTCTTCACCTACCGGTAGGTACGAGATTCACGAAGGAAAACAAATCTCGCTAATTGTGGTAATTGTTCTGTTCGTCCAAACAGCTACTCTGGACACTCCATGTCCGACCCGGGCACAAGCTACCGGTCGCGCGAGGAAGTACAAGAAGTTCGTCAGACGCGGGACCCTATCTCTTCGTTTAAGGAAAAGATCCTTGCCGCCGGGCTGGTAACGGCGGACGAGCTGAAGGTATTATCATATCTGTAGTTTGCCGTCATATTTAAATTACTTTGTGATTGGTTTTTTTTGTTTTTATTGTATGCACTAGGCGATGGACAACGAAATTAAAAAGGAAGTAGATGAAGCGACAAAACAAGCTAAAGCGGATGCAGAAATCGGTTTACCGGAACTCACTACCGATGTATATGCCTCCAATTTGGAAGGAGATATCCGCGGTTGTATGCCCGGATCGTGGCTCAAGCATGGCACATTGAAGCGTGCCGTTAACCTATAAAGCGATAGATTAATTCGATTCATACGATAACATCAAGTGACCTTAACCGTGTATCACTAAATACAGTAGACACACACCTCAAAGTATCGTACCCGTTCGTTCTCATACAGTGTATATCTTTAATGATTAAAAGCGATGACAGACATATGGTACGATAAGGGCAATATCGATCAAATTTATTATTATAAGTTTTATAGGTGATAGTATGGTGCGAAATTGCGTTAGTCGCTGTCACTATCCAGGTAAGAGTCTTCGAGCTCGTCCCCACCGTCATCGTAGTCGACAATGGTGAAGATGAACGCGTGACAACCGAAACGAAGCATTGCACCGTGATACAAGATGGCACTGCCCTCCCAACCGCACGCTCGAGTTGGTATGCGTCTTTCAGGTGCACATTGGCACACTGGCAGGGGCCTATCGGCCATACTGAAAAAGGATCAACACATGTACGTTGTAGAACAATATTGAGGATGCCATATCTCCTACCACACACAGGCAATAATATTCGTGCACTTACCTTGTAGAAGCATAAAACTCTTCCGCTCTAGTTTGTGCACACGTCTTACGAGATTTTTCAAGTATGCTTTGCAGATCCTGTCTGAGCTGATTTCGGGAATCTTGTTTCGTGCCATTTTCCTGCCCGTCACTGCTCGATTTTTTGCTTTCAGCGAGAAAATTCACACGGGTAGAATGTTGGTCCGCCGATTTGTGCCTTCTTTCTGACGTGTGATCAGTAAAATCGCAAGCATATAAATGACCGTTAACCTCCGTCCCAAACTCGGAGTAGTTTATCAACTCGAACATTCGAGTTACCTATTAAGCAAAATAAAAAGGAGAATCATGATTCAGTACACAGTAGTACAGGGTGCAACCATCATTGAAGAAAAAAAAGATTACAAATAGTACCTCATCATAAAATATGATTGCATGCCGACTAGACGTGGATGCACAATCACCGTATTTAACCAATGTCAAGTCATTTCCCGGACCAGAGCCTATTGTTAAACAACGATACGACATGCAAATAGCATCAGAAGCATCTACTTTCTCGAAGGAAAAATATCCTTCCTGATCCAAATCGACCCATGTGAGAGCAGCACGGACGCGAATTTGTTGCTGCTGAGCTTGATTCACGATACGTTCCGTCAAGCCAGTGAGCCCGTTAATCTTCGCAGGGTTTGGTTCCGTTGCATCAGATAACTCGCTGGAAATCATTCTCTTAATCGTTTTCCGCACATTTTGCATACCGCCGTGCACATTTGCTTTGCTGGTTTCTTTTGCGTTGTTACCATTTGCCGTTGTAAATTCTCGCGCTATTCTTTCAATATCTTCTTTTGTCAGCAATTGGCTGGGAAGGGGCATTTTTTTGAGATCATCGTTCTGGCTTAACTGTTTAATAATCTCGCTTCGATTTGTTTCATTATCTGAAGACGACTGCACGATATCGGGATAATCGACGATTAGTTGTTGCATCCGTTGCAATGCTAGAAGTCGGATCAACACCGGATCCAGATATTCTAACTCTCGACTCACTTGAAAAGAAAACATTATTGAATATGAATAAAAAATGTTTAGCAAAACATACTGCAACACATTTCTAACACAACCAATGTAAGATAAGTGCATAGCTAGTAAAGACTGTTAGATCATCCTTACCTTCTTCATCATGTGTATTGCGACCATGTAGTTCATTTTTGATAGCTTTACTATTTAGTTCAACACGATTTGTAACTTTTTTACAATCAGTTACATCATTTTCCATGTCTTTGCTACATTTTCCTGTATTTGAACAATCAACAGGTTTATCGCAACGATTGCTATTCTCACTTCCATTCGCCAAATTTTTGCCCATCGATTTTTCATTCTGACTGGTACTGTCGTCACTGCTATCGCAATCATCGGTCTCCATTTTCTCAAAGCCCATCTTTTCGTCTGCCTTTTCGATTGCTTGCAGTTCACGTTCCACAATTTGCAGCAATGCCTTGTCATCATACGGTTGTGAGCCCACATTTTTGAAATGTGCAGACGGGTTCACCTGACGTGATCGAAGAAATCTGCGAAGTGTTGGAAGTAGCGGCGCAGGATTTTGATAGTGATATTCAATCGCTGCAGGTATCAGGATCTTTGTCCGTTCACGGATCTTTTGCTTCAGCCTAAAGGGTGGATTCCGACGATGAACTTTGCGTAGAAAATCCGTTTTCACTGTTTCATGATCGATGTCATTGCTAAATTGATTCCACAACCGTATGCGTTCTGTCGCAGACACTGAGGTGACCATTTTTTCATCCTGCCAAGTAAAAAATAGTTAAATAATCGTCACGTAAAAGCGATTGTTACCCATCTTGCGAAACAGTACTCACAATGATCTGTTGTACATGATTCGGGCACATCCACATGGAGGTTGGCATTGCTGTGAGCGGAGGATCTAAACAATCCTGATGAAATAGCAGGTCGCAATAGTCGCAAGCAACCAAGGGAGCTTTGCGACAAGACGCACCACAAACGTGACACGTTCTAGCAGGCAAAGGTACCAATCCCTGACTGTCAAGTTCGTGCAGTTTCCTCAGTTTGGCTTTTTTTCCTAGCTTATCTGCTTTTTCAGTGCCAGGAAATGGAAAACACATTTCCATGTCCAACGGAAGTTCAAACTGTTTTGGATTCAGCATTTTTGCTGCTTCTATAAGTTTAGCAAACGGGCTATAAGTTGGATACTCATTCCACTTTTCTGCCGTCATTGATTCTTCTCTTGGTTCTGTTTCAGACATCATCGGTTCAACAGAAACCAATGCATTGGCCGTAGTTAACGGTACGGGGGCCTCAGATGGAGGTGTGGTTGGTTCGCTTAAAGACGCTAGACCATCGTTATTATCTCCGTCATTCGAAAGTTTGCCAACGGAGGTACTCGAATTAGAGCTTTTGTGTGATAAACTACGATCACGTAATCGCAATTTTTCCTCTGTCTCCGATGAGATTGGGCCATCCAAACCCGTTGACATTTTATATCTACACGTGTGGCAGACCCACTGCCCGTAAGGAATTTCTTGTTCCGACAATGGCGGATCGTGACATCCCAAATGAAAGCTTGATGGACATCGATCGCAACAAAGCAGAGCACCTCCTTCATTACACGAATCGCACGTATCGTTGTTATGACCTCGTCCAGGTTTTCTGTAGTAAGGATGACTTTGACGCTTTTGTTGATTGCGACCCAAAGAGTCGATTGACTCCGGTGGTTTTATGAGGGCCTGAATGAGCTGTAATCGATAGCAAAGAAAAATATCCTTACGTCCTTTGCTGCTTTGGTTTTACCCACTACGGAGTGTATGAAATTGTGGAGTTTTCGTACCGGCATTAATCCACCCGTAGCCATCAGGTCATCCGGTTGTGCACGCTGTTTGCCTATTTTAGCATTCATGGTTCGTTTGCTTTGATTTATTACAAAAATATGAAATTCTAGATTAAGAACAACTTTTACTTTAAACAGCAAGCACCACTATGTTTTTTGTTTGTTTCTGACACAATGCCGCCAAGCAGGTTTATATCAACTAATTCGTATCTCCCTCAACCAGACTACAAGGCTTGATGAATCAATCTCATAGCTATGCATTTCATTAAATTGTTTTGATAGTACATACTACATTCAATACGAATTTACACATTTTAATGTTTATGTTTATGTTTTTGAAAGCACGTCTTGGAGCTTTCTATACAATGCAAAGCACAAAACATTATTTCGGCGCTTTTGAAATTCTGTTGTCAAAATGTCATTGTGACACACGATCGGACACAAAGCGATACGTAGGGGTGTGTATGTGCAGAGAAGTAAATTGTGACAAAATTGTCTTATGATGTGATTTCTGTCTTGCTGTTTTGTGTGTTCCTGTTTGTAAAATCGGTTTTCCTTGAGTTTTCTTTCCGTTTCCCCGTAATTAAGTGTACTTGTACGTGCGTTCTACCATACTCGCAACATTTCGGAACCCGGTAGATATGTTATGAATTGTGCCACAGAGTTGTTGTTGATCGATAAAACACACAGATTAGCTACTGGTGCAAGGGAAGGGCAATTCGGGGGGAGTCGCGAGTGTACAGAGACCAAGCTCAGGAAGCGATCTGATAATGGCACGAGAGTATGATCACTTGTTTAAATTGCTCATTATTGGCGACAGTGGTAAGTAGCCGTGACAAGTTTGTTAAGGTAACGACATACGTTTCGGAAGGCCAATAGTAATGGTTCTGTGGATCCACGATGCCAGGCGGTTTTTCCTACCTAACGCCCTCCCCCAATCAAATCGTCCTCTTGTTCATTCATCTAAAACAAAGAATGTCTCTAGAGATGTGCTTGTTGAATGTGAGTGCGTTAGCATAACAAGCTATGACTCGCCTGTTTTGTTCCCACCCCTATATCCAGTAAAAGATATTAATTCACGTTCAATAAACGAGTTCTATGTTGCCCGCATCCTCATCGTAGTTGTTGGTGACTAACCATATAATCCAGGAATAGCAACGTATATGTATCAGAAGCATTAATTATACAGCGGCTGCTTATCAGACATTACTGTTTATTCTTGTTTATATGTTGTCTACTCCTATTCTTTCGTTTGTTTCCGTTTTTCTTAATCTGTACTTGAACTAGTTAGCAGCAAATTTTATGTTACAAGGATGCACTTTCAAGACGATTTACTTCAAATACAACATACGTAGTAGAGTCTTGTGTGAGAGAACCCCTTTAGGCAGTTTAACTAAAATAAATATCTGTATCCCTATAATAAATAAATTCGATTTACTCGTTTTTATATTTAACTTTTAGGTGTAGGCAAGTCCTCACTGCTGATACGCTTCTCTGATAATACATTCTCCGGAAGCTACATCACGACCATTGGTGTCGACTTCAAGATACGGACAGTAAATATCAACGGTGAGCGAGTTAAACTGCAAATTTGGGACACTGCTGGGCAGGAACGGTTCAGAACTATTACCAACACGTAAGAGAATGATTGGCAGCATGCAAGAATGCATTTAATGGAGCAAAGAATTACGAGACCGTTTCATGCTTTATCGCACCTTTCCATGTAGCTATTACCGGGGTACGCACGGTGTCATCGTGGTGTACGACGTGACGAACGGCGAATCGTTCGGAAACGTTAAACGTTGGCTGCAAGAGATAGAATCAAACTGTGACATAGTCAATAAAGTGCTAGGTAAGATAACGAAAGCTTAATCGTCTCTACAAAACTGATCACATTGACCGGTATTTGCTCATTGCTTGTCTTGTTTTTCAGTTGGCAATAAAAATGACGATCCAACGCGCAAGGTAGTTACCACCGAAGATGCGGAACGTTTCGCCAACCAGATGGAGATAAAATTGTTCGAAACATCCGCCAAAGACAATATCAATGTGGAGGACATGTTTCTCGCCATTACGGAGCAGGTTCTAAGGCACAAAAAGCAAACGCAGAAGCAGCAGCAATCGGAAACGAACAACGATACGGTGCAGCTCAAGAAGGGCACACACAAAAAGAAAAACAAATGCTGCTAATAGCTCGCTGGAAGAGGTTGTATACCTCTCGTGTTGTGTCGCCTATGGCGACGGACTACGGAGCTGTATCAGTTTTTTTTTGTGTTTTGTACAGTAATATCAACGGCAGTCGCACCCCATTATGCCACTGTAAGAAGCAAAGGAGTGCAGGATTCGTACGTTTGCTCGACTAAAGGAATAGAATAAAAAAATTAGGACCGGTTCCAAATTGTAGCCACTCTGTGAGGATAACGCATGCCAGATGGCAAACACATGATATTGGCCTCGATAGTATTGAACGAAGAGACTGGATAAAATGCATGGAAAGTACGTTTAGCGACGAACTAGATTGTCGTACGCTGACGAAATTCAATTGATACCAATTGCGCACCATTCCACATCTCTCCGGAATCCTAATAGGATTTTGCTTTGGATGAATTCGTTTGTCGTGTTTAGATTCGTTTATGCATATCCCACCACAAACCAACTGCCGTGAATGATACAACTCGTGAAGCAAAACTTTTCTAACTTCTTGCCCACATCCCGAATATTCTGTAACGGTAATAATAATAATTATTATGATAATTGTACAATGCTTCTTTATGATTTTCTTGGCAAACGTTTATTTTAACAACTGAACCAAACACTATTGATCAAAGCTTGTTTAAAAATTGTATCAAAAAATTAAACTAAACAACATGATACACTGCGGGCGCCTATGTCGTGCATTTAATTTACAACGGTTATTATGACGCACTCGGTAGCACATTTCACAGCGGATCGCATTGTACGAATGGACTTCCGGTGAATCCTTCTGGGCAGTAGCAGACTGGCACGTGATGGTCAGTCTGTCGAGCAATAGGAAATAAAAAAAATATATAACATCACTAGTAACATATCACATTCACTCTGCATGCAGCGAATCACACTCATACCTTACAGGCCGCGTTCTTGCCGCAGCTTTTAACGCAAGGATCAACGCACTCTCCCTTTCTGCATCCCTGAATTTCGATGCAATCACCATCGTTCAAACATTGTGGCTTGATGCATTCCTTAAAGGGATCGCCCAAGTAACCGAACGGGCACGAACAAACAGGAACGCCTGCGGTGTTCAAACGACAGGACGCTTGAATACCGCACGGGTTATCCGGACACTGTGCTGCAGGATGTAAGTTTCTTTAGCTTGTACGGCTTACTCAACGTCGTTACTTTACTCACCATAGCTACTGCACACAACCGCCAATGTAATGCAGATCACAGCAAATGCATAGTGCGACTAAAAAAAAGGAAACGGAACATATCAAACCACTGTTGGAATATCAATTTCCCTTTAAATTTAGCGAACAGGTTTTGTAAAGCTCGGTCAACCCATTGCGATGGATTAAAATTTCTTTTTTTACTAGTTCGTTCGAGTAATTAATATTTTAAAAAGTTCAACACTACATTGAATGACTACATCAGTCAGCACTCATAAGGCTACCAGCATCACTAAGCTCAAGTAACGTACCATTATTGAATAGATTTTTAAATGCTCGAGTGTAGACAAGAATTTTCGGGTATTAAACCGTGCGGGCGGTTCCAACTACTAAAGCGTACTGGCTGTGAAACGTTCCCTGCAAATCAATATCTAACCTAACGTACGCCTCGCATCGTAACAGCTCGGAAAACGCTTTTCTCACGGATCTTTGCAGGTGCATCAATAGCAATTGTTTGTAGCAAGCGGAATGCAACAGATTAACTAATTGGCGAAAATGTAGATTGTGCCCCAGGTTCATGGACATCACACGCCTCGATCATATAGAGGGTAAAAAGTCAAGGTGTGAGCAAAGTAACCTCATGCAATGGTTTTTACAAATAAATAATATTTTGTAACGTAGCTATTGCAACAAACTGTCTTGTAACCAATCAATTCACTTTATAAACTTGGCGTACTACGTCCGCGGGATTCGGCATGCAATCGGATTAAAGCACGTGTAAGCAGGCTCCAGGAAAAAAAATTGCACTCATAACAACGTGAGAGCAACCGGCAGCGCACGTTATCGTTGTCGGAAATCTGGTGAGATAAATAATTTGGAATCTACCGCATGCAGTATCGATTTCGAGCGTCATGGGAATTTCCTCCAGTTTCTCACTAAGTAAGCGGCAGCATCTAGTTCCGTTGCCTGTTTCAGAAAGTAACGTCACCGGCCAAGCGTGTTACGATCACGAGCCGCAGCTTAATGTGTGGAATTGGATTGTACATTTTACTCGCATTCTTTCAACATAAAGAAAATATCACATAGTTATGTTCAAATATTTATTAGCTTTTATGTCGAACTGGTATAGATTGTATTTTAGAATGGCAACCAACTGGGGGGCAATATTAAAGCAAGGGTAAAAATGCAGGTGCGAACAATTGCTTCAATTAGTTTCGATTTAATTGCATCATTACACCCGTTGCTGCTACGCTCGGCTCGCCTAAAGTCGGCTCGATAGTACTATTTTCGATTTGTTAGACTATACAGCGAAAAGAAGACTTAAGGTGTGTTTCAATAAGTTAAGGATGAGGCTTCCGTGCCGCATACCGCTGCCTAACGACTAGCCGGAGTGGCACAAATGCACGAGATACACCAGTCGGTTGGTTTCTCGATTCAAGATGCATATGACGAGGTGGTTAATAGATGAGGCATTTAAGGGACGGCACTTCGCTTCTTGTTGTATCGGGCCACCGGGTAATTGCGTGCAGTGCGACACGACACCAGTGCATCACCCTGTGTTCCGGCTGGGCAGGTACATACTGCTAGATGACGCTTTGCTTGGCACTGGGCACCTGCAAAAAGGTGTGATTCATCGATTAGCTAATGCGTAGGAAACGTCGGTGAAAGAGTTTTCGATTGGGAACATACCAACTCCGCATTGTCCGATGCAAGGATCGACACACTGATAGGATATACAGGCCTTATGATCCGAACACTCCGCATCGCTCTGGCATTCACCCTGCAAGCCAAATGACGACAAAGGTTATCCCAGGGAAAGGATCATTCAAACACGGCCAAAACTCACCCGAACACAGCTAGTCAGCGCGTTGCCAGTATAACCAGGAGGACACGTGCATACTGGCCGTTCCTGGTTGCTTCGATCGTATCCTGGCGTACAGACGGCATTCGATCCGCACGGGTTCGGACTGCAAAGGTCCTCCTTCGTGAACGGGCGGCAACTGATGAAGGGATCACCAGTCATGTCCCGTGGGCAGCTGCACACAGGCGTCAATCCACGCAGGTTGCAATCAGCATCAACTCCACATGCACCCTCACACGGGTTTTTACAGATACCGTAAATGCACGCAGGTCGTCCAGCTGGACAATCGCGATCACCGAAGCACTCTGGTCGACACTCGGTGAATGGGCTGCCAATGTAACCCTTGGGACACTCGCAAACGGCTCGGTGGTTTGTCACACGAGCACAGGTTGCACCTTTACCGCACTGATTGCATCCGTTTGTGCACTTAAACTGGCTGCAGTACTGATGGGCGCTGCACTCGACGTCAGATTCACACTCATGCCGGCAACCCGATAGTGGCGATCCCTGCGAGGAAACGGAACACACCATGCTGGGTAAGGACTAACGTTTTAGACTCATTCCACATTAGGAAAACTTACGATGTAACCGGGTAGGCAGGAACACGTTGGGACGCCATTGGTCACTTCACATTTGGTATTAGAACCGCAAGGACTAGGGCGGCACAGCTCCTCTGCAATAGACAGTATAAGAGCGAAGAAAACAAAAATATTCTCAGCCTTTTGAAACGATTTCGACCTATTATTGTTAGTGAACCTTTACTCATATGTTAGAGGAACAAGTATAATTGCTGAGAGCTTGGCCTTACAAAAAATAACTCAAAAACCAACACAATGCGCACCAATTTGCATACATTCAATTTTATATCCGCTTCCTTACAGCCTCCATTCGCCCACTATTGCCCGATCGTAAATTATAAACCGTTCGGGCACGCTCCAAATTTGCCATCTGGCTTTCGCATGCGTAGGATGCGATCCAGACGAGATCTAATGGCCATATTTTACGCACAATTTGCCATTGTGCTTTTGATGGCACGCTTTAAAAGCGATTTTTTGTTTGTTACCAAACAATGCTCGCAATAGGTATTCTCGGTGGTGGCAGGACCACGCCACGTGGGCGAAGTGCCATGTCGAAAATGGCGAACCTAATGGGCGCCCATTATCGTATCAAAACGATCTAACGGAAAACAGAGCTCGTACACAAAATCCTCGATCCAAATTATTATAATCCCAAAGTCCAAAAGTTTCAAACCCTATTAGCTGTTTTGTGCTCTCTTAAGAACCTCCTCAATAAAGTCATCGAATCCGCAATACCCAGGTTAGTCGATTTTGGAAAGCCACCCTCTTTTAGTTTGTTTTTTTTTTTTTGTTAAGTCAATAAATGCTAGATGCTTTGCGGGCGACGGAATGGCATCTTCGCGCCACGCCAAACTCATTTGAAATTCGCGCCCAACAAACCGTTGGTGGTGAAACAGCTTCATCAAGGGGATGCGGCCTACACACACGTAGGTGCGATCGTTTATAGCCCCCAAACACTGCGGGTGTGCTCCACTATCGCGAGGAAGCATCATTTGCGTTGGGGAGTTGCTGCCCGCACATGGGCACCGATTGTTTCCGGGCCCCGTCATTGTAGCGGTACGGTAATGGAAGCAAACATGGCGCACGTTTTCGTCCAAAGTCAAGGTAAGCAAGCTCTACACCCGGACGCACGCGCCACAGCGTAGGTGTGGCATGCCCCGTTCGAGAACAAAGTCAATCGCCACCAACAAACACCCAGCGGCTTCCGTCGATTTACGTAGAATTGCGCGTATAGTAATTTAAACAACGTCGTTACCCCATAAACGATCGTACACAAACGCGTCCATTACCACGCTGTTGGGTTACTTCCGCGATCACACGCACGGTATGTGGGATGTGGCTAACACTATACTTACCAGGATCCTGCAGGCGACAGCTATTGAAAGGATCTCCGACTCGTCCTCGGGGGCAGCTACATACGGGCACGTGGTTGCGTACCTATGAGGAGACGAAAACGATGTACCAGAGTAGTGACCTGATCATACGCCTGAGTTATGCCATCAGCTTACCTCACAGTTGGCATTGATTCCGCAAACACCCGCGCACGGATTGACGCAGTTCCCGTTGCGGCAGGCCTGATCACCCCGACATTCCGTGTGATCGAGACACTCAGCCCGACGGCACTGGACGAGCGGGTTGCCACTGGAACCTGCGGGGCAGGAACAAACCGGACGACCACCGGACGTCTCCTGACACGTGGCACCTACACCGCATGGACTACGCAAGCATCCTTGCCCTAAAAGGGAAGCGAACACAGGCGACACTGTGGTTATGCAATTCGCTTGCGCACAATCAAGGGTGACTCGGCGGACTACTGTTTGCAACTGGTTTGAAATTCTGCGCTCAGAGTGTCAGTAAGTAGTGCTCTGTTCTAGGAAGCTTCTGCCATGGTTTAGAGTCATATTAGTTGCTGTTTGAGTGTAATCGTTGAAGAGAGATTTCTCACACAAGTCCGCTGATGACGTACGTTTTGCTCCAGTAAGCTGAGAAGGTGGTTACATGCATAACTGGATACAGTATACTAGGTGGGAAAACTAGCTATAACCTATTTGGTACTTGTCAAGTTTAGCAAGCGACAATGTGGGTTTGTATTGTGTTTGCACTACGCACTCTTGATGGGAATGTGGGTCAATAACGTGCCAAAGTTGTGTAATCCTTCTTCAAGGAGAGCGTTGTTTGCGATCACAATCGCTAAGATCGCTGGAGAATGGCGTGTCCCGAAACTCCGTGATGATGTGCGTCATGTGTCCTGTTTGACAGCTCCAAAACTAGCGTTCTACCGTGCGAAAAGAATACGGCCAATGTTAAAAGCAAAGCCGGAAGAGGCGCGTGTTAGATGAGGGGAAACAAAACCAAAAACAAAGAAAACTATTCCAATGCCTTCCGTCGCAGTTGCGTCATCGTAGGCTATGCGGCGATTTCCGGCAACCACCGTTCCGGAGGTGGTCTGGTACTGCCTGGTCGTAACTCCCTGCGCATTTGTGTAGTACACGACCTCGGGTTGTGGGTTCGGGGCAGTGTACGTATAGTACGAGTAGGCAGCAGGCGACGCCACCGACGGATCGACTTTTGTGCGCGTTATGGTCACGATTTCGTCACCGGCCCGATAGACGTGTCGTTGCGTACCTACGGCTGCGAACCAAACGTTTGCAAACACCAGCAGCGCCAGCAGGAGCCGGAACGTTGCAGGACCTGCGGACGGCCGCCGCAGTTGCACCGGAAGCTGGAACGATAATGAGGCACTCGTCATCAAGCGGGTTTTGGCGGGAATGTCATTCGGTGGGGTTTAACAGACTGTATCCTAAATGGCTTAAAGCCGTTTGTTCATGAGTAGCAGAGTGGAGCAAAAAACAAAAACTTTTCGAACGAATTGTAGATAAGAAAAACTTCTCTTTCACACGTAGCGAATACTGTTTTGGAGTGCACTATTTGAACAGTGTTTGTATTTTTAACTGTGTATTTGGGTACTGCAACCAACCAACTGATGATACGCATGTACGCAAACACGTGGTATTCGAATTCTCACGACGGCCCATATTTTTGAACGTTTCCGCACAGTTTATTAAAAAAAACTACTCCTATTCTCGAACTACTCATCGGCAAGTAATTAACTGCTGCAACGTACCATCGTAAACGCGCCTTTTTTAAACGACACCAGCAGCATAAAACAGCGCCCCGTTTCGTAGCTCAGATCGATCGGATTGATCTTATTTAGTGATGCACAACTAGAATCGTCAACACCTTTTGGGGGGGATTGTCCGCAACTCGCAGCCTCTCGCGTCCGATATCCGATCGGAACGTGTAAACGATTGTCAACCAACTGTTTGAATGCCATCGACGAACGGGGGTATATATAAAAATCGTCACATGCAAAAGCAAAGCATGGTCATCGCTCCTCGTTTGGTGACGATCTTGGAGGACCCGCTTCCTCCGGTGTTTTCACCTTACCCGTCTTCCCCGTCCTGGACCACCGGTCATTCAAAAAAAAAACAATCAACCGACACCCATACACCAGCACGATGCCGGTCGTACCTCCTAACGAGAAGCAGAATGGGGGTGGGATTGTTTTTTCAACCCCCGCAACAGCAAGAGGGTAGGCCCGCAACGGTGGCCACCAAATCGCGCTCCGCCCATCGTGGCGCTTTGGATAAAGACGCTGGGAAATCGCGGCATGCGATTCCAGACGTTGGACTTCGCACAAGCAAGCATACGTTGGTAGAGAGATTGCGCGCGGGCTCGGTCAACCTTGGCCGAGGTTAACCAACGTTCGGGGTTAACCCTCTTGTCCACGCGGATCCGGGTGTTTGGGGGTGGGAGTAGGAGATCTCTTCCATTCGCGGAAGCACGTTGGGCTTTTCCCAACGGAACCGTCGTGTGGCGGAAGGATGAGGAAACTGCTTAGAAGAGAGGCGAACAGAACCTTAAGCCAGTGCAAATAACACGCACGCGCTCGTTCGCGGGGACGGAATGGAATGTACGGCTGAAATGGTTCTGTTGGTTCATTCCGACCATCACGCCCACACCAGCATGTGGCGATCACAGCTGACTCTGGAAGGTGGGTGACTAGTAAATCAACGTAACGAAATCGACAAGACAAATTGACTGCGGTTAGACGAAAATATAACAATGGCAATTTGTTTGTAAAACACCATTAAATAAAAGGTAAACTCAATAAAAGGCGACTCGGTAGTAAAGCTCACGTGGTTCCAGCCTTATGCTATTGTATGGAAATTTTGAAATATACGTAGCGAAATAGGACCTGAAGGGGCTGCTGCAATTTTTAATGAAAATTTGCTGTGTTTTTAGATCGATTTGAGCTGAGCACGAATCGTTGTTTGATTATTTTGTAATCGAGCCAGTTTGAAAAGTCCAGCATTTTTGTATAAGGGAAGCATAGACACCCCGTGTGCAAGCATTATAGTTTACTAGTAATTAAGTAGTACTCCCATTAATCGTCTGACTCATGTTGTATTTAATTACAACCGTCCTTGCCAATTTACCTGTAGGCCGTTAATCTTTGGCTGCGTAATAGCATCATTAAATAGTGGGCGTGTAGAAAGGGAAAAGCAATGGCCTGTTTTACATTACGAGCTGTATCTCATGCTCATACTCGCTATTACACATCGGACAAATGAATGATTTGTACGTTTAAAGTATGCTTTTTCGAAGGTTTTTGTTACTTATCTGATGCATTTGTGGCCATTATTGATTACAAATTGTGCACCAACTTATTCATGGACATGGTAGGAATATTCAATAAATATATGGTTGGTTCAAGTGTCACAGGTCAATGATCAATATTTAAACTCAGATTACGAATGTGCAAATTATTTTTATTTGTGTTTTCACCTCTCAACTAGGTGATCTTATTACACGTTGAAACGCAAGTCTGTTGAACAGAGAAAATATATAGATAATAAAAGACACCATAAGGATACATAAACAATTTCTAACGTTACTTATATACACTACGCTATGTTTATAAAATTATGTAAGGAATCTTCTTGATACTAATCTGTACGTTCAAAAAAATGTCGTTTGTATCGAAACTGTATCTGACTTATTTCCAAAACGGCTTATGAGTTATGTTTAAATAAACACTTAAGTGACTGTAAGATGAAGTTAACGCTGTAATTTTTGGCCTGGCTCCTAATGGCAAGACTTGTAACCGAGCGCCGCCTCATAGAAATATTGCATGGCAGTGACTAATTAGGGCGGCCAGCATACTAATCTCCTGCGAGAGGTCTGTCATGTGTTGGGGTGTCGGTATTAGCGTTGGCGCAAATACAGTAGCCAGATTGTGTTCGTTCATCTTGTTGATAGCGTCATGCGACGCGATGCGGTTCAGATGCTCTAGGATGTACTTCAAGCAATGTAGATGGGCGGGTGGCAATGCTTTCACTGCGTTTCGTAACGCTATCACTTGCTCGCCAATCGATTTTTCTCCTAAAGAAATTGGAAGTACATAGATAACACGAATTTCTGTGCCATGGTAGCAAAAAAGAAAGAGATTCAGCATGTTTCACTTACGCATAGACTCCATAAACAATGGGAATGATTGAAATGTTATTAAAGGAACGGGCAGCAGCCGTAAGTACAGCTTGAGCACGCCGGCAATCACATTAACGTTGCTATACATTTGCGAAGACACATCCGCCTTTTCACCATCCTTATCTAGAGCCATCTTTAGCGCTTCTATTTCGTCCGCAAAACCCGATATGCGGTAAATGCCTTCCTGCAACATGCCATGGTTTTCTACCTCTTCGACGCACTTTTTCACAATAAATGGGATGCGGCACTTGTGCGCTGTCACTAGTGTGGTCAAATCTACACCAAATATTCCGCGTAGCCGCTTCAGATCGGGTATGCATTTCTCTGGTACTAGTTCCGAACATTTGAAGTGTGCCATAAACCCACAGTCTAGAAATAGATTTAAAAAAAACTCTTTAGCATACTAGTACATTTACTGACGTCTAGCATGTACAGTTTCCGTACCGTCACATTTAACTCCCTGTGAGGTAAAGCCCCAGAGAAAATTTGCACATAACTCGCACCAATTTAGGCCCTTAAACGTGTGCGTTTTGAACGCATGCTGCTTTTGGTACTCCAGATAAACATTATCGTCTAAGTCAAGCTTTTCAATAAGCGTCTGACCAGTCCCATTCGTTTCGTGCTCCCGTTCAGTGGCAAATTCTGAATCAGTCGTCTCTGAGATATCTTGCACCATGGGCAATTTCGTCGGTTTGCAAAGTTCGCTACACAATGAACGAAGTTTGCGCCGATGAAGGGTCATGTAGGGACTCTGTTCGTAACACTTGTTTGTTTGGCTCATCATTTCCTTTAAAATTGGAGCAGCGTGCAGTCGCATATAGAAATCCACCAAACCATCAGCCACCATCTCCTGAATGGTGTCAAACTTTTTGAAGTTCTCCTGAAGAAAGTGGCCTTTTTCAGGAGAGTAGAATATTTTAAAATGCTTAATCGCTTGGTCGACACGCATACTGAGAGTATAATAGTTATCGGCTCCAGGACTGCGTCGCACTAAGTAACTGCCAACGGGTTCATCCTTAAGCTTTTGCTCGCACTCTTTGTGGTTCATTGTACCGTGAAACTCCTTTCCGTAGCGTGTTGGTCCCATTATGTCTTCCCGTTCGCATAGCACTGGCTTCGGTGTAGGGGCTTCGAGCTGTATTTTATACACTACAATAGAATAACAAACACTCGATTACGTCCTTACGTGTAAGGGCCTTCGTACAAGCAAACTCACGCTCAGGTTTCCACACATTTGGAATGGCCAACAGAGCATCTTTGGACATTTTGAGCTAGGGGTTTGGAATGTATGCTCTTTTTCTGCTGCTACATGCAAGATAGACAATGATCTTGGGGCCTCAAAGTCTAGCTTAAAAGTGCCTTACTCATAAACAAACATGCTAGAACATCTGTAATGATTTGCACAAGAAATGCAATAAAGAATATGAATATATCATATTCATCAAGGGATTTACCGTCAAATCACAACAAAACAATATCTTGTTCACCCACCCATGGGCGATTTGACATATACAAACTTTGAAATCTTAGCTGTTGAATGTCAGTTGTTTTCTTTTTCCAAAGCGGTAAAATTGTTCATTATAAATTGTAATGAAAATGTAATAAAATTTGAAATATAGTTAATTTAATACCAAAATACACTCTCTTGCGCTCCTGAATGAATGAAATGAAATGCATGTTTTGAATTTTCAAATCAAAACAATTGTAAAAAAATTGTTTATATATCTCTCTCTTTTATTCTCAATTTTTCTCTCTTTCTGTAACTGTTTCAACATGAAATATCTAGACAAAAAATGGTTAATTAACTTATCATGAAATTCAAAATAAAATTTTTTTGGTTTTTTTAAAGCAATGAATACTAAACCGATCAAACTATAATAAATAATTAATACAATAATCGAAACTTTGTTCAATATTTTTCCGCAAGATAGCAGTAGTATAGCTGTCAGAAAGTGAAGCCATCATTTTTCACTTCCTTCAAACGCTAAACGTCATTTGACGCTTCCGCTTTCTTCCCTCTTTTAATCAACTGTTTGAGCACACTAGACGTGTATTTTATTTGCTGCTCACGTTTCGTGTCGAATCGACTTAAAAGTGAGTGTTTATCCATCGTCTGAAAGTTCTTAGATACGTAGCATTCTATTGTTGTTGAATCTGTATTATTAAACACTGTGTTTCTGTTTTAGTTTTGCAAAAATGCGTTACGTAGCTGCATACCTGCTGGCGGTCCTGGGTGGCAACGCTGCCCCTTCCAACTCCGATATCGAGAAAATCCTGAGCTCGGTCGGCATTGAAGCCGATTCCACCCGCGTGAGCAAGGTGGTGAACGAGCTGAAGGGCAAGTCGATTGAGGAACTGATTGCCTCCGGACGCGAGAAGCTGTCCTCGATGCCGGCTGGCGGTGGTGGCGTTGCTGCTGCCCCTGCTGCTGCCGCTGCTGGAGGCGGTGCCGCCCCGGCTGCCGAGAAGAAGGGTATGTTGCGTTGAGCATGCAATCAATTCCGAGCAGTATCATTGTAATTAATATAATTCTTTTTATCTGTTTGGTTTCGCAGAAGAAAAGAAGGAGGAATCCGAGTCCGAAGACGAGGACATGGGCTTCGGTCTTTTCGAGTAAAAGGTAAGTTACCAGCTATACGGACATGTTTACCAGTGTTCAATGTGTTCTATTATCTCATTTCTATATTATGAATGATTTTAGTTACCGTATTTTCCGTGTATAAGATAATCACTTGATAAAATTTATTTGTTAACATCTGTTATGAGATTCTGCTTCAATTTTAATGTGAATTTCTCGCAAACGTGTGCATTGAACTTGTCCCTTCAGCATGTGTAGATAGTTTTATAAAACTATGATATTCCTGTATAAGGTGTATCTTTGAAAGCTTAATTTCAACTAAAAGGTATATGTTATACACGGGATATTGCGGTGAATTCTTAACAACTTAGTGCTGCAAATCGCGATTGCATTCATGTACCTAAAATATTCTAAAAGGTGGCTTTTGATTATTTCGTTACAGGTTAGTATAAATACCATGGCACCGATGTCGCGGGATCCGATCATATCTTTAATGATGATACGTAAAATTATCACCATCTTTCGAATGAATAATCATGTATTGAACATTAATTTTATCTGAAACTTTTAACGTTTAACTAGTTTTCACTACATAGATTAAGATGTCATTATTTTAATTGATTATTTGTTTCGTTTTCTGTTTTTAGTTTATTTCTACGTCACATTTGCTGCTGTGCTATATCATTCGGATATAGGTAAGACGAGGAAAAACACCGTTCATTTCTAGTTTTACTTATTTTAAAGGGTTATCTTCCCCAACAGGTATCAACAAATCCATACGTTTTGCATCGTTACCGTGCGTACTATGGTGTGGAATGGGTATTTTTGTACAAAATATGTGACTAAGAAATAAATTTTCATTACGAGAATTTTTGGATATTTTTCATTGTTCTATTAAGTTATTCCATCATGAGAGAAATTTTTTTTTTTATATTATTACATTCTAGCGATCCTCCATTCTATGGTTTTTAATTTATGAACGGTGAGTATTAACATGACTAAGGATTTGAAGGCAACTTAATTTACAAATTTTTTTTTCGTTTTTACAGTAAAAGATCGAAAAACGCACTCAAATCATCTATCTTTATCAAAGGTGAGTTATTAGAACTAATTTAAATTTATTTTGTGTTGTAAAGAAATCGTGTGATGATTTTTTTACATCTTTCGGGAATGATATATATGATTCCAATAGCTTTCTGAATATTTATCGTCATTCCAATATATTTCAATAGTCATGATGGTTTCTAATGTATATTTTGTTTCTATCTTCGTTTCAGTTTTCAAAGGCAACGAAATAATTCCTTAGTGCTATCAAAAAGGTGAGTTTTTCATGTATATTACTAAAATGAAAGTCATTTAATAGTTTTAATGATGACCTTCTTTTAAATCATCTTTCGGGAATGATATATATGATTAGGTTAATATTCTCTGAAATCATTCGGAGGGTGAACCGATAATTCTACAATATAATCATTATATTGATCAATCTGCTTGCATTGTCGTTTCAGCTGGGTGCAAAATTCCTACCACTGACTTACTGCATCAAACACGTATTATCATTTGGAAAACTCTTCGAATGCCAACAGTAATTGAGTTACAGAGTTTAGATTCTTCCAAAGCAATGGTAAGTTATCATTGTGTTTTATGAAAATGAATTTCATTTTTTTTTAAATGATGACATGCTTTTAAATCATCTTTCGGGAATGATATATATGATTAAATTAATATTCTCTGAAACCACTCGGAGGATGTACAGACGATTCTATAGTATATGTAGCTTCATTGAATTAACCTTCTATTTGCATTTTCGTTTCAGCTGAATGTAAAATTCCTACGGACGACATTCATTAAACGTATACTATCGTTTGTGAATAGTATATGCAACAGTTGATCTCTTAAAACTGATAGAAAAAGAAGTTGGATTGTGCTCAATCAATGGTGAGTAGTTAAATTATATTGCCATCTATTTCAAAACCATTTGTGATGAGTTTATCCTATACCATCTTTCGAATGACATTCGTGATTTCAAATATATTCTGAAAATAATTCAAACGATCGCTCCTCAAACCTGTGATCATACTCGAGCAATTTACTGATGTAGTTCTTTCTCGCTTATCTCATTTCAGTACTTTTAACGCAACGATCTATCTTCGTTTGGTATCATCATTTTAGTTGGACTTAAGCCCATCTTCCCGTTGTCGATGGATAAATATCAAAGATTCCGTAGTTCTCATAATACACTTCATATACCGTCGATTTAAGTGAACAATTCAAAACATGTGCATTTAAGTATCATTTATTTTCAGGAAAACATCTGCTAGCACTACTTTTCTAAGCCGAATAAGCTAAATAATAAATTTTCCTATTTTAAATTTATTTCGTGTCTTTGTTCACTATCAACCAACGAGAAGGCTGGATTTATCAACAGGTTTTATTCGATTTTTTCGCCTGCAATCAAAGTTGTCCTTTGCTGTTGGATGGTACTCTCTTGTTTTCTTAAAGCCTCTTGATGCATCTTCCACGCCTTGTTCGTCTTATCAACAGATTGACGGATACGAGCCATGATTTGGGCATGATCCAGCCCAAGTATATCGTGCTTCATTTCAGGCTCGCATAAGCGATCTTCCACTTCAGCTACCAGCACCACAGCCTCGTCATCTGCGTCTTTCTCCTGGTCACCGTAGTCTGCCTCCTTCAACAAACTATTCAACAGTCCTTCGATGTAGTACTGCTTGTCCTGTACGAACGAAAGCTGTGGAATCTCTCCCATTAGCCTCAACTGGGAAAGCTCGTGTCGCAAGCGGAAGGCGAGTGGCTTCAGTACGCCGTCAATTTTAACATCCTTGTTCATATTGGTTGAGAACCAGTAGATGCTTGCTTCGCGAAAGTCCGGCGCCACGCGAACGCGCGAGATTTGTATACCGTACCCATATAGGTCACTAGCGAACGAGCCGGTGGCCATCAGATCGGTGATATTTTTCATGAACAACTTATTCAAAACCGCTACACGTCGGTTTGATTCTTTCCCTTGACGATTTGTGTTAGCCAGAGTTGTTGCCGCCATAAACTTTGGAGCGCGGTCGCTCGTTTCTTCGTAGTATCGCTTCTTTTTGGATGCTTTTCCTCCGTTCATCAGTTTGCTGAGAACCTTGGCAGCCTTGCTGGGGGAAGAATACCATGTGCTGCTCGTGGAAAACAGACGGATGGTTGTAGCTTTCATCTGCAACGAACGTATCAAATAATTAAGATTACAGAATGGTCAACAACGGGATCAACTGTAACGCTTTTTTGTACGTACCATTTTGGATCTGCTTAGATAGTATACTCCGCCGTTTAATACGAATTTATAAACAATTTACTAATACACTTGTTTGGCTATAATAAACCAACAAGAACGTTTATGAAAATTCAAGACCTATTTTCAACTGCTACAGCTAAACTTTGGCTTGTGGCCAACAGATTATTCTATTCCGTTTCGGCGTAAACAGAATCTTTCCTCTCCAACGAACAAAAGAGAAAAGCATTTAAAAATAGAAACTAAGTAACATTCACCACATCGTACAATCCAACGTGTTCTGCTTGGTTATCGCGCCAACACGATATAAGACATTATTCAACTTTATTATTCACAGCATTTCTACAGGTGTATCGCTTACTGTTACATTCTGCCCAGCAACTTGATACATTTTTGCAAATTACTAAGCATAACATCTACTTAATAATGTCTCCATTCTCACATAATAGCAACATGCACCGCTGTTCTTTTTTACTAACAAAAACAAATTCAAAGTCACGTTGTCAAATTCAAAACATTGACGTTTGTGTCCAATTAGATGTGAAAAGATGTGCTGCTATCAAAAGGACAGATATTTTATTATTTAAAAATAGTTGAGAGCCAGCGGTTGCGGTATGAAAACATTAGTTTGGAAAGTCTTATTGCTATCGTGAAAGGTAATTAAATAAACCAAACAAACAAACGGGATAAAATAATGAGGAACCAAAGAGACGCGCTCACTTCACAGGCAAACATCAAATTTTACGCAAAAGTAACAGGAGAACATACTAGCTAAGAGGCTGCAATTTCCACTAATAAACAGCGCTACACGCTTAAATTACCCAAAACGCTAAATAATAAATATTTCAGATTAAGTGGTATAAATTCTAGTGTTTCAGATTAAATAGTATTGCTATCTCTAAGCTGGTATGCTCTCCTGTTATTTATAGGTAAAATTTGCTCCGTTTTGACTGTGAATTGAGCGGGAAGTTTATTCTATTCTTTGCTTATTCAACTTACGAAATATCAAACCAATTTTACCGAATTGTACCACCATAAACTGCCGTCGTTTCTATGTGCCTTCAACATACTTTGCTCCATGGATATCCTGTCAAAATAGTTCCTTTTGGATATCAGTTGTCAAATGGTCCAAAGTGACCCGGCCTCCTTTTCTGAACGCTTCGAACAACAAATTTGAAGGAAAAAAGTCAGAAAAGAAGGAAATCGCTGCAAACGGTAAAGATGGCTCTGAAACTGCTGGTTGGCCAAAGTGAGTAATCTACCGATTATTACTGGACGATTGTTTATTGCCGCTTGGACAACGTCCCAAGTGAAATCATCGTGCATCATTTGTGAATCATCGTGCGTTTTGCGAAATCATCATCCATTCGCTGCGGACAAACATTCGTCATCTGCAGTGTACCGCAGAAGAACGCCCCTCCCGTTCCCTATGACACAAACAGTTGCGGAAAACTCGGGATTACATGAGTGGGCGCGTCCGATGGAAAAGTTTTTTGACCATTTCCATGCTCACATTGCAAGAACCGGACCTCCGCATTGGGGGTTTGGTGGGGGCGGAGGCATACAATAAAGTGAGTCAGCCGTAGCAAATACGCGTGACTATTTTGGGAACGCAACGCAGAAAATTTTGTCCGTGGTATTGATTTTTCGATTGCACTTGCGCAGGACCACAACAAAGCATGATGTCAGAACGCACGAGAACGGAACGTACATGCCGTTTAGGTTGGCTAGCGCTTTTAACGCCTTTTTACGGTCCAGCCTCTCGAGCAACGATCAAAACAATGATTGTTTTATCGCGTGCAAGGCACAAATTTAACAAAAAATACAATGTCCACACAACAACCTGGGTTAATGCATCAATTAGAGCTTCAAAAACATGATCATTGGGCAAAACTAACTCGTAATGAGTTAATGTGCTTGTATCCTTTCGTTTATTGCAGAGATTATGAATGAAGTCGTCCGCAGCAAGTCAAAAGCGGACGGCAAACCTGGAACGGAATGGAGAATCTTGATCGTCGACAAGCTGGCCATGCGTATGGTTTCGGCATGCACAAAGATGCACGAAATCAGCGCCGAAGGAGTCACCTGTAAGTGCAAAAACCACCCACCGTAGAAGATAATGCAGCGGCTAAAGATGTGTGTTTTTGTTTCATTTAATGGCAGTGGTGGAAGACATCAACAAGAAGCGAGAACCGCTTCCAGCGATTGAAGCCGTCTATCTCATAACGCCTTCAGAGGACTCGATTCGCCTCCTGATGCGGGACTTTGAGAATCCTGCAAAGCCTACGTACAAAGCGGCCCACGTGTTCTTCAGCGAAGGTAAGCGTGAACATTAAGCATTTCGGTTCGGACCGGAAGGAGAAGCAAAGATAATGAATCCCGTCTTATGTGTATCGTCAGCCGTACCCGAAGAACTGTTCAAAATACTGATGAAAGGCCCCGTGGTAAAGTTTGTGAAAACGTGCAAAGAACTGAACATTGCATTTATTCCGTACGAAGCGCAGGTGAATATAGGATCTTTTTGCTCTCCTCGAGCTTGGCTTCGGAACTAATGTCTGCGAATGCTGTGAATGCGGCAAATGTTTTGTGTGGAATGGAGGGTTTTTAATCCGACTCGTTACTCATAGCAAATACAGTAATAATAATTAAAAGGTGTCGCGAAACGATCGCGGTTAAACGGGAACACTCTCATAATACGGTTTAATAAGCTTGGGGTACACATCATACCTTTCTACTCTCTCAGCCTCACCTAACATATGTTTAATGTCGAATCTATCACTCTTTTAACGATTCATGAAATTTCTGGCAAATAACCCCATTCCAGTCTGTCCGGAGGAGCTGTTCAACGATATCTGTAAATCGGTAGTATCCAGAAAGATCAAAACGTTGAAGGAAATCAACATTGCTTTTCTGCCGTACGAGTCGCAGGTGTGCTCAAATTGGGTTTAATAACTGTTTTGCAATTAGTGTTGGTTTTGCGTTTGGCTTTTGTTGGTGTTGCCAGCATGTTTCATAGCTTTTTGCCTGCTTATGTTTTATTTTATTATCCATTCGTGTTAACATTCCCTTGTACAGATGGTTCATTTAGGCTAACTCTTACATAGCAAACACATATAGTCTCAAAAATTGTATTTAGTAATATTCATTTAAGCGCATGTTATAACTTAGCTTGATAATGATAACGATAATTGCAACGTATTTGATATGAAATGCACTTGATTGTCTTTGTCATGTTTGAATCGTTACTAATTAGTTTCCTAATTTCCCTAATATTAAAAGGTGTACTCACTCGACTCGCCCGTCACTTTCCAATGTGCTTACTCTCCGGCACTTGCATCCGCTCGCAGTGGCAATATGGAACGCATCGCTGAACAGATTGCCACCCTCTGCGCTACCCTGGGCGAATATCCGTCCGTTCGTTATCGAAGGTATATTGAACTGCAGCAAGTCGAAAACCTCTAGCACCCGTTCGCAATACTCATTTGGTTGAAATCATTTTAGTGAATGGGACGGCAACGTCGAACTGGCCCAAATGGTGCAGCAGAAGTTGGACGCATACAAAGCCGACGAACCGACGATGGGCGAAGGCCCAGAAAAAGCTCGTTCCCAGCTGCTTATCCTGGATCGTGGTTTCGATTGCGTATCACCGTTGCTGCACGAGTTGACGCTGCAAGCGATGGCGTACGATCTACTGCCGATCGTCAACGACGTGTACAAGTTCATTCCATCACCGAATGCGGCCGAGAAGGAGGTCCTGCTGGACGAGAACGACGATCTGTGGGTCGATTTGAGACACCAACACATTGCCGTGGTGTCTCAAAGCGTGACACAGTATTTGAAATCCTTCACCGAATCGAAACGCCTGACACAGAGCGAGAAGCAATCGATGAAGGACCTCTCGCAGATGATCAAAAAGATGCCTCAGTATCAGAAGCAGCTCTCCAAGTACTCCACCCATCTGCATTTGGCCGAGGACTGTATGAAGTCGTACCAGGGATACGTCGATAAACTTTGCCGCGTCGAACAAGACCTTGCCATGGGCACCGACGCAGAAGGTGAGAAAATCAAGGATCACATGCGTAACATCGTGCCGATTCTGCTCGATCAGAACGTCTCGAACTACGACAAGGTGCGCATTATCGCACTCTACGTGATGATCAAGAACGGCATCTCGGAAGAGAACTTGACGAAGCTGGTTACGCACGCGCAAATCGACCAGAAGGAGCGGGAAATGATCAACAATTTGACCCATCTTGGTATCAACGTTATTGCGGATGTAAGTAAACACTACTGCCCGTGTCCCATCGTCCGAATATGCGAATACTTAGTGTCTTTTATTCTTCTTTTGCTAATTTGTTTACAGGGTAACCGCAAAAAGCCGTACACCGTGCCAAGGAAGGAACGCATCAACGAACACACCTACCAAATGTCACGCTGGACACCGGTCATCAAGGATATTATGGAAGACTCGATCGACAACAAGCTAGACGAGCGTCATTTCCCCTTCCTCGGAGGCAGAAAGATGGCAGGTTTCCACGCACCGACTAGGTAAGTTGCCGGGAATCTTGGCCTGGGTGCAGAAAGAGTCTAATAGAGGGAACATTTTGAAAAAGCAGCAGCGCCCGTTACGGACACTGGCACAAGGATAAGTCGCAGACGGCTGTCAAGAACGTGCCACGATTGATCGTGTTTGTCGTCGGTGGGTGCAGCTACTCGGAGATTCGCTGCGCCTACGAGGTCACCTCGGCCGTCAAAAACTGGGAGGTGTACATCGGTTCGTCCCACATCCTCACACCGGAAACCTTCCTTAGCGATCTCGGTTCACTCAACAAGGAGTAAGATGTGTCGGTGCGCGCTTTGTGCACATTGTTCATTCGTTTTCCGTGTGATTCTCAGACCGCTTTCGCCTTGTGAAGCAAAACCGAAGATAACGGTGACAAATAAGTTCGTAATCAATTTATTGTCTCTTAAGAATATAAGAAAAGATGGCAGAGAATCGAACAAATGTCTCCATTCCGTAATCCGGCGGGTGGTATACTGTAAGAATGATCATCTTTCTTTTTTGTTCCGCGGATTGTCACGGATGGTGCCGCACGAGCGGTTTAGGTGCCATACAGCATGGGCACCATTTAAGATTTGATAAAACACCTAAAGAGGGACTAAGTGAAATGAAACCCAATTTGCAACACAAAGCCAAATGCGATCCGGTCTGAGGAATGCTAAAACAAAACAACAGTAGTGTGCATTAGTCCGGAATGGTTGGATCCGTTTTTCCGGTTGACATTATTCGTTCCATTAGCCAATTCATCGGTACATTCCTTTGCAAAGGAGAATGATTGTGATTCACGTGTTTTTTTTTTACATTTGAAGCGCCTATTTAGCACGGGTGCGTATTGTTGCAATTCGTAGAACGTTAATTACCAACAAGAACTGTTTGCCTTGCGTATTCTAATCCGCATTGATTCTCAATTTGTTCTTTATGTATGTAAATTTATATAAATATATTGTTATGCGTGTGAGAAATGTTTTGATTTTTTAAACTATCATTTTAGCTTTTGTTATAACTTTTGTGCAGTGTACTTTGTTCAGGCTACGTACAGCAAGTATTGCTATTGAAAATTACAATGCTTGATTAAATACAGATTACGTACACGCGTTGTAGTTCAGTGCATACACCGTTTTTTTACTAGAAGTATTAAAAGGAGTGGGAAAAATATACATCAAAAGCAATGTAGTGAAACAACATGACGTGGAAATAATATAAACGAGGGCGAATACAGCGAGTTATGCTAGAAGTTTGCACTACTGTTTTGGGAAGCATTAAATGATTTAAACAGAGTCACATTAGCATAAATATACACAAGAAAAGTCACACAACCCCAAACACTCAATAAAATATATATATATATATATATATATATATATATATATATATAAATTAAATGCATATATTCTAGCGTTAGTGCGAGACAAAAGAGGATAAAGTTTACTCTAAATTATTAATTAGTTTTAATGCCAGACGTACGATGTTGCCACCAAATTAATACACTATTTGTTGAATGATGCGAAGCACGGATGAAGCTACCCGATGCCATTTCAGCATTAGCTTCGACAGCTGACGAGGTACAAGCTATCGAAAGCAAATTCGGTATTCAGCGATTTACAAATCACCTCACACTTGCTTTTTTCACGCTTAGCGGAAAGTTTGCGCAAGCATATCCTTTGAACGGCAAAATTTCAGATCCGGTTGGAGCTGGGAAGCCTCGCGCATATGCTATACTTTATATTTTAATTTAAATAAACAATAAAAAAACAAAATTTTGCATTAAAAATTCAACTATTAAATTCATGAATCATTAATGGGGCAAAATTGTGACGATGTTAAATAAATCATAGGCCATGAATGGCGGATTTAAGTCAGTGAAGAAGTGGTATTGTATGCAAAACACAGCAATGATGCTGCTCAGCGAGAATCGTTTGAAAAAGCCACAGCGTAAAACAAAAACAAAACGAATATGCGCATGCTTATCATATTTATCTGCTATCCCATGAAATGTCGGACGGAAAAAGAATATAAAACACAGCCAAAGGGTGTGCTCTATTTGCAGTTTAAATCTAAATGTGGCTGATCAGCAAGGAACCATAGGACGGGAGAAAAGGAAATGAAGAACACCTATTACCATTTAGTGGTTTGCCAATCCAACAATGGTAATAGCAGCTAGCGAGGCGAAAAAGAAGCAACACACTTCAATCTATATATTTGAGCGTTCAATTATTAAACTAAAATAGCATATTCAATATACCTTTGTGAAGCGTAGAAGGATCAACGTTAAGAAAGAAATCAAACCAAAAAAAATATGCATGCCGGATCGTAGATAAAGGTGCATAGTGTAAGGCGAAGGAAACCAGCAGGACATATCGCGTCAGGGAGACAAAGAGCAAGTAAAACAATAATCCCGAAATATCGGGCAGCGCACGAGGAAACCGTCAATGGTAAATCGTTGCTTCAATCGTGGGAAGGCAAGAAGTGTCGTTTCAAGCGTGCAAAGAGTGAGAAATTCTGGCCCCGCTTGTGCGTGCTGCTCAAGCCATCATCCCCCAAAAGCAACGAAACTAGCCCCACCAATAAAGTAATTTGCACACAAAATGATTCTCCCTGCACCGGAGAAATATACCACATTCAAACATTCACACCAAAATTAGCCGCAGGGCGGGATGCATCTAGTGCGCCGGTTAGAGCGGCAAGGACTTTGCAGGACGGTTTCTTCTCGTTGATTCTTCCAACCCAAGGAGCGATGTAGTAGCGTAGAAAGCGCAACACACGGAGTTAAACGAATCAAGAGTTGGCTTGTATTTTAGTTGTATTCTGGCTTCCTCCACTTTTCTCCAGTTTCATAGTATAGACAATTACATTTAATAAATACTTATCCAAACGAGCTGCGAACCGCGTGTATGTGTATCCTTGCTATCACACCGTGATGACCATGCGGCTGGTGGAATTGCAATGTCCTGTGAGCGGCTGTCAAACGCCTTTTTTAGTTACCATGGCGACAAACCAATTCGCTGTTTGATCGAAAACCGTCACAGCAAACAATTCCGGGACGCAAAACTTTGATTAGGTTCAATATTTTCATTTTCAGAACTGAATTTCAACTGAACCGCAAGGAAACATGCCACGCCGAAAACCCATCACGAAGCTGGGCGTGTTCGGGAGGTACGACTTGAACCCGGAACAGGCGGTGGAAAATTACTTTGAATCAAAGTTAAACAACAAATTCTTCATGTAAGTGGAATCGAACAAAATCAAGCGGGGTGCGAACGATAGTCAAGCACGTGCTTTTTTTTTCATTTTGCGCAACCCACCACAGCCACGTGCCCGGTTGGGATGTCGCCCGGAACGGGTTCGAGCTCACGGGCATTCACAATGACCGGGAGTATATGGAAATTACAAAGGAGCAGCGTCGGATGCGACAGCAAGCACAACAGCAAGCCATAGTGAACCAAAAACGTTTGAATCAAACGACCGACCTGCTGCAGCGGATGCGGGAAGAGTTCGTGGAGCTGAACGATTTCCTTAAGGATTGCGAGATGAAGGAAAACAATGCATTGGACACGGTAGGTGATCACTGGAAGGTGTCTGATTGTAGCTTGGTCTAATTTCCAGCCCCGATACCCGTAGGTCAAACGAGAGAAAGAAAAGCACGAACGGTACGGGAAACAGATAGCGCAGCTTGAGGACGACCTTTTGAAATTGGACGAATTTGTCGTGAAGTATGAGGAAACCATCAACCGATTCGAACCGTTCGAGGTCTGTTTCAGTTGCACGTTTCATTTACGATTTTGGCGCGCTTTTTCCGCCATTACGATTAGCATTACGATTTTGGCGCGCTTTTTCCGTTTTACAGAAAGTAATGGAACAAACCATCACAGAATCTAAAACGTACGAAACCATGCAGGATCTGATTCAACGGTGTGACTCACTGCGTAAGTGTGTCCTTTTTTTTGGGATCCCTTATTCGTTCTACCGCGGAACCTGTGGTGCGTTTCTCTCATTTTCATTCAAATTTTCCACACCAGTACTGGCACAGGTGGAAATTTCGGCTGTAGAGCAACAAAAAATACAGGAAATTGAAGAAATCCGTCAAAACCTGTTCAAAGCAACAAAGACGGCCCTCCACATCATCACGGGGTTGAACAACGATCTGTCCGAGCTGCTGGTAGGTGTAGTGACTATTCGGACTGCCCTGTTGAAGTACTCTGCTGCTATAATCCCTTCGTTCTGCTTCTCCCCAGACACAGTACGTGGCCGCAAAGGAGGACGGGCTGCGTTGGGAAAAGGCCGTCACCATGGTCAAAAGCTACATGGTGGAGAACGAATCGAGCATCAACTGCCTGTTGGACGCGATCAATCACGTTTACATTCTGTTGCGCAAGCGTCGAGGAGCCCCGGCCAAGGCAGTCCGAGGGGACGTTGAGACGCAGCTAGACTACGTCAAGGAGGAGATCGAGATCCTGCACGAGGTACGCAAGCTGGCTTCGGCCAAAATGCGCAATGACGGGCACAGCCTGGGCGGAGAGAAAGGCACGATGCGCCGTAAGAGTGCTCTGTAGGCCGGATTCGTCGTGTCGGAGGGAGATGACTTATTTTTCGCACATGCTTTTCCGTTGTCCTGAGCCTGGCTGGAAAGCGCATAATATACGAGTGATTAGAGAAGTAAATTGAATAGTCAACACTTTTGGACAACTTTGAGTTTTATTGATTTTCATCTCGCGTTTGTAATTTTCCATTTGCCTTTAGCGGAGTCTATGCATAATAGTAGGGAGATAGTCTGTTGGGAGTGTGTCTGTTACTGCTTCATATAATATGTATATGGTTTAATATAGAGCATGTAAACGCTGCCTTACATGCATGAGATATATTCGTTTCAATATCCGTTCTATTCCGTTCAGCTGATGAATCAACATCCCAGAGGCGCACTCCTTATGCGGCTGTACGATTGTAATTCAGCTCAAGATTATATGTTGGTTTTCCATGTTGTTTGTTTGATTTGTGTCGCCTTACTTCATCGACTATGTTTGGATGACGATTATAATAACGCATATAAAATATTAGTGCTCAATAATCAATTAAATAAAATATGCCTTCCTACCGGATCCCTTTTCAGAACATGAGTTGCTGCGTAAATATTCTGGTGATAAATGACATAAAAATAATGAACCGCGTATATTATTGGTGATCCTTGGCCCATTGTGACCGGCCAGAAGGGTTTCCACAAACTGCGTTACATTACACGTGCTTGTTAGTTTGTGCAATCAGTCAAGAAGCGTTCTAAACTGGCAACGGTGATTGTACTGTGGTTAATAAAATTCCCATTCCCAATGCCATCCGTTTTGTTTGTTAACATAAATATAAATTAACACCATTTCTCTCATTTGCTTAAAAAAGAAGACCTTTATGAGTGGTTTGCATTCAACTTGGAGTAGCTACGATAGCGTCTACAATCATTTTGATTTCTAACGTTTGGTTGTCGAATTTCGCTGGAGGCTTCCTATTAGAAGTAATTTTACAAAGCTACATTTTACCGGCTAGAAGGAATGGTTTAATTTCATGCTAACTGAGCTGGAACATAGAACCGAAGAGCAAAATTTAGACTCTCTTTTGTTTTACTTGGACGTGTAGCTTATCGCTGGCGCTAAATAATTAAAGAAAAAAATAAGGAAATATCGCGGATGCACGATGGCTATCCCGGAAGCAACGCAGGAGATAAATTAAACTTATCAAACGAATGCGCTGCTGTTACTCCAATATTCATTGCACGGGGTTTTCTCTCTTTTCGGGATCCTTTTTAAATTTCACAAACTAATGAAAATACTGCATTACTTGAAAATCGACGACACTTTTCCGTCGTCTATCGCGAAGATGCGGCGTCCCCTAGGAATGGGCAACTTTTACAATTATTTTTAAGCTTACTTTTTTGACCAAATATTCCAATCCCTTGCATCTAAATGGTGTGTGTGTTTGTGTTTGTTTTTATTTCGAATGCTCATCGGATTTTTCACAGATGATTCTTAATTCTTTGATTGCACATACAACAACAGGATTGGTCGATCGTGCAAAGTGTTTTCTTCTGTTGCATGCGTCCCCTACCTAGCCTCTGGGACGGTTCAAAATCGTAGAACAGACCAAAGAGTGCATCGGTGAATTCTAGGATTGCTCAATCGTACCTTTCACTTGCGCCAGGACCTCTTTTGTAAGCCTGGAAAATCCTACATCCTATGGAGTTGCCGTTCCGGGATAATTTGTAGCACTACAAATTTCATTAACGTTTCGAATTAATAGTGTTTCAATCTGTTAGTGGTCTTTTTTGTTACTTTTCTCTCTATTTGTAGAATAAATTCATCACAACGATAACAATCATATTAGCGTTGTTCTAGTTCATTTTGCATATATACATTTGCCGATGTTCTCCATCTCGCCGTCGCTCCGTTTACGTTTTGTCGTATGTAAAGTTTTCCATATGTTTATATAATATATATATATAGTTTTATATAATCTGTTCTCTTTTCCATCTATTTTTTTTCATTCTCTTAGTGAACAATAAGATAAATGATAACGTCATTCTTCAATTTATATTTTTTGCTGCAATACTAGGTTCGTATCATTATTTTAACTAACGAATATTAGGTTTGTTTGTTGAGTTTTGCTATACCTTTTACTTCTTGCATTTCGTATTCTTTTCTCACAATAACTTGCCTGGCCTCTTCAAACATATTTTTGTGACAGCAATCTAATAAATAATTGGACGCATAGGTTTTGTAAAACCATTCTGTGGAACATAAGGCAATAAATATCCTATGATTTTTTCTCTCTTCGTCGCGAATTTATCATCGTTATTTATGGTTCTGCGCACGTCCCACCAAACAAATATACCCCCACCGCTGTTAGTACTTTTGCGTTCTACACTCCACATGATGCCGCCAGAATACTTTAACATGTTTCCTTGACGCTTTTTTGCACCAAGCGCCACACCAACAACTAACCCGATCTTTTCTTTTATTTCTGGTAGAAACTATTGCAAAGGTGCGTTTCTTCAATTAAAACCTGGGAAGTGAGAATAAAACAAATAAACGAGATATTATTTACAATTTTTTCGGTAACAGGCAATTTTGGAAGTCTTGCATAGTGTGTCCGTGAGATGGCTTAAAGTTAAGGGGAAACGTACTGTCCCAGAACTACCAGGGCGAAATGATCCCTTGTGATCAGGGAAACGTAGAAAGACTAAAGTGCCAAAACGGCAGGATTGCAAGAGAGTCAACAACAGTGGCGGTGTTACTTTTCGAAACGAAACTCTATCGCTTTATTCGTACACAAGTAATGGAAGGTGGTGGTGCGCAGGTGTTGCGTTACACACTACAGAATAATCGTACCTACGCAATGTTTATCATGTATATTATATATAGATCTAAAAGCTATATGTGTGTTATTCTTTTCGTCACAGAACTATCCACGCCATCACTGGGTGTGGATAAGCGAATCTAAGGAAATCCCAAAACTCACCTAATCGGGCGGGAAATTTTACTAAATGCTGATGATTCATATAGCATTGCCGGTACCGGTACAGGCGGTATGGGAAACGAAAATGACCGCGCGCGCACACACACACAAACAATATGGAACGACGACAGTAAACGATGAACGAAGAAAACACGATGACGATGACCACAGACAGACTGAGTGGTACCGAGCACCGGCTACG